>NC_136063.1:341473530-342078342 GCF_964261635.1 Lissotriton helveticus | reverse complement strand
GAGCGCTTATTTAAATAGATCCCATCTTCTTAATATATTTGCGCTCTGTTCAAATTTAAAAAGAATAGGCACAGAAGACTTGAGACAGGTGGGATTCCAGGCAAATGGCGACGGTAAGGAGGTTACCAAGGTACAGTTCTACTCGGCCCTTGTCATGATGGCAATAATAATTGCAGAGCAGGAGATCCGAAAAGAGGGGATTAGACTAGTGCCGAAAGAAGAGCTAGTACAAGGAACTATAGTGCCTCAGCAGAGATCTTTTTTAAGGTACCATGCGGGGCTAGGCAAGAGACAAGTGAAGCTACCAAGAAGGGAAATGGACCAAGGGCGGGAAAACTTCAATAAAATGATAAATAATTCAGACCTAGTGGAGGCCTGAAAGAATTGGAGTAATATTGAAAGCCCGGCAGGCCCCTCACAAAGCTATAGGGAGGCTTCAGTAATCAATGATGCCCTAAGCGATGTAGAATAGGTAATGGGGCAGCCACGGAGCACATAAATGGTCTCTTGGAATATAAGTGGGTTGGGTACTCAAGTGAAACAGGAAGCCTTGAAAGATCTTGCAAAAAAGAGTGAAATCATTTGTATACAAGAGACCTGGCTCTGCGGTGTTCCCCCGGTAGTGGAAGGGTTTCAACAAATTTATCAACCAACAGAAAAATCGACCTCTGGCCGCCCCGCAGGTGGCTTGTTGACTCTGATTTCAACAAATTTGTTGACTAAGGCTTTCCAGATACCTATGACGTCTAAGTGGCTCCTGGCTTGTAGAATACAAACATCATTTGCTGATAAAAATTATGAAAATATGCTGATCCTAAATGTGTATATGCAGAGGAGTTCACGCAAGGAATATGGGGCAGAATTGTTATATTTTATGAACGATATGGATGCACTTTGTGACAAATATGGGAATGATTTGATGTTGTTATTGGGAGATTTTAATCATAAATTAAACCCAAAATTGTGGTAATCAGTGGTATACAGAAATTTTAGAGGCTTATGAAGTAAAAAAAAGCTGAGTTCTTGGAAATTAAAATACCGACAGATGCGGCGAAGTTGGGTAATTTCTTGGCGACAAAAAGTCTGTTCTGTCTAAATGGAAGGGTAGCCCAGGACTGCCCGGCCAAGAAAACTTTTAAATATGGGACTCAAAATTGCCCTATAGATTACATTTTTATGTTAGCATGGAATTTTGAGTTGGTAAAAGATTTTAGGATTGACCCTGTGGAATGTAGTGATCATAAAATATTGTAAAGCTTGTAATAGCCCAATATTTAGCATGTGATAGAGTTATTTCCCAAGAGATGGACTATCCAAAGCGGATAACTACCCGGCTATATCGAGAGGCTAACTAATTTGCAACAAAAGGTGCAATTAGGCTGCTTGTGCGGTCATAACTTATCTTGGTATGTTGAGAAAATAACTCAAGTAGTGGAAAGCATACGTGTAGAATTAAGGGGTGATGTTAGAGTCCATGAGAATAATGGAAGGTCACAAGTAAAGCAAGGAACTTGGTTTAACCAGGTCTGGTTATTAAAGAAAAGAGAAGTTAGGCGAGAAGAACGCAGCCTACGGAAAAAGTTTGTGCAAGCCAGGGAGGATAACCTAGTAAAAATAAAGAGGGAATGTATTGCTCTAATCCGCAATGCTAAAAGGACCTATAAAGAAATGTGTTGGGGCAAATTATTGGATGCAATCGAATCCAAGAATACACGTCAGTTCTGGAAGCTAATTCAGTCAGCTTCGGAACCTTCGGTTGCTCCTATGATTTGCGTTGTGGAAGAGGGGGCATGGGTAGAGTATATACAGCAATTATACGCCCCTGGGAGTGGGATTGGTAATGAGGCATCAAGAGATTGGAGAGGCCTAGTAGAGGATTTAAAACAAGAATGCTCAATAACAAATGTCCTTAGGACAATAAGGACATTGAATCTAACTAGAGCTGCAGGCCCAGATAACTTACCAGCCCTGATACTAAATTCAAATCAGCCCTGGTGGGCGGAATTCTACTAAAAAACTGTTTGTATTAATTTTAGACCAGGGGATTATGCCCCCAAACTGGAAGGGTGCCATAATAAGACCGCTACATAAGAAAGGGGATGTATGTGACCCGAAGAATTATAGGCTAATTAACCTATTAGACATAGGAGAAAAGAAAATTCTAAAATAATCCTTAGCAAATTAAAAGCTTGGGTTGAACATAGGTCTATTGTGCCGGTTGAACAGGGTGGGTTCAAAGAAGGCCACTCCATAATAGACCACTGTTTTGCACTGTGGGCAATGGCCAGGAAATCGATGGAACAAAATGGCAAGTTATTTTGCTGTTTCATCGATTTCCGGGCAGCAATCGGCACGGTGGACCGAAATAGCCTTTGGGAAGTATTAAAAAACTATGGAATGCCAAAGGGTATATTGAATATCTTAAAAGAATTACATAGTGGCAATTGGGCCCAGGTCATTAGAGACACAAAGGGCTCATTAACCCAGAAAATCCCAGTAAAAAACGGTTTGAGACAAGGGTGTGTTCTGGCACCCTTGCTTTTTTCAATTTTCCTAGCAGACCTCCCAGCGGTCCTGGAAGTTGAAAAAAGTGCGAGCCCGCGAATTAATAGTAATAAAGTGTCATGTCTCTTATATGCCGATGATCTAGTGATCCTGGACCAAACGGAAATGGTGCTCCAAAGGAAGTTAAATGTGTTCAAAAAGTATTGTGATAAAAAGCTTTTAACTGTGAATATGGAGAAAACAAAGATCCTATGTTTTGGAAAGAGGGTAAACAATTTTAATTGGTTTTTAGGACAGGAAAAGTTAGACGTAGTAGGTGAATATAAATATTTAGGTCTTTGGTTTGACAGCGCATTAAAGTGGAATACCCACTTGGAGGCACAAACCGCAAAGGCGTATTCATTGGTTTGTGGTTTGAAAAAATGTAATAAAGATTACGGTGATATGTCACACAGACCGATTCTAAAGGCTCTTGAAGTTATGATCCCCCCACAAGTACTTTATGGAGCAGAAGTGCTTTACCTGAGTGGTAAAAGGGGGTGGGACCGGGAAGAAGGTAAGATTATGAAAATGCTGCTGTCCCTACCAAATAGCTCCATGATCCAAGCCATTAAAATGGAAGTTGGACCGACAGCATGGGAGGTAAAGTCTCAAATGTCCTAATAAGATTTTGGAACCGACAGGAGCCTGGTGGTGACCAGAAGGTCTCAATTTGGTGTAGAGAGGAAATTCAAGTGAGCAGCTTACGCTGGGCGCGAGATGTGAGGAAAGTCCTCCAGTCTGTAGCTGTTCACTTGAAATTGAGCCTCCGTTCACCTTCATTGAATATAGTTTGTACTAAGAAAATCCTCAGAGACCAAGGGCTTGAATACTGTAGATCACAGGACATGGACTACATGAGGCTAAAAAAATCAGTTAACTGGGTAAAGAATGAATGGTTAAAGGAGGCCCGGTTTCCTTACTTGGATTTGTTGCCCAATAGATGGCTAAGACATGAAATTTTGAAGGTTCGGGTGGGCCTAAATCCATGGAAGATTGAAAGAAAAATAAGACTGGCCCTGATCCAACCAGATGGTACTTGTAAATGTGGTCTAGGAGAAAGAAATGATATTTTACACATACTGCTTGACTGTACAAGGATTTTAGCAGTTCGGAAAGTATTCTTACGTCCAATTTTTTTTAAATATGAGGTGAACTCACGTGCTGACGCCATTAACCTCCTTACAGAAATGTCATTTTTGGATATTACAATTGCATTGGGGAAATTTCTGAAAGCGACAAGAGATTGTGTAACGGAGATAACAAAGGAGGGTGGGAGAGTCCAAAATGTATAGAGTATCTCAATTTTATGTCCTATGGTTTTATAATGTTTTAAAGATTTGTAAAATGAATTGTGGTTTTAATGATTTTATCACTATGTGGATCCATTGTATTATGTATGGTTTATAGACTATTGTCTAAATAAACTTTGTTATAATCATCAAATCTTTTATTTTAAAGGAGGGAGCCAACAGTTATCTGTCACACTGGACTTATGTACAGCACCTTTTTGTGTTACTGAAATTGAGATGTGGTATTGCACATTATTTTGTCGCAGTCCCTAAAATGAAATCATGCCCCCCAGAATTGGTATCATGTCCATGTTACAATAAGAGTTAACAAAGCACTTTGCACTTTCTATAATTCTTTTTATTATCATAATTTTAGATGTTTTCATCTTAAGCCTCTGTTTGTTGCCCACAATATTAGGTCCCATAAAACTTCTATGGAAATTTTGGTGACATTAAAGGATCCATTAACATGTTATAATGTCGCTTAGTTCATCCTAAAATCGATTAATGCAAGGAAAAATATTTTGCGATAATCTAGAAATAAATTGCTCTTAATACCTGGTATTGTAAACTATTTGCTATCTTTTTTCAATAGCCAAATAAAGATCTTGATATTGAAACTGACTTCTCAGCATCAGCCTGTGTACAAGGGAATGCCTGATTTACAACAAGCCATATGTTATCCTGTTTCAGGTTCTCCTGGGAAGTTTGGGACTGGCCCCATGTTAGGTTTTAACTCTTCTCAGCCTTGCTCTGCTCAAAACTGTTGTCACTTTATCATTTTGACATCTACATGCCAAAGCTATGCCTGGGAAGCTACCCTTTGGCAGATGTGTTTTCACTTCAAGACTAGTGATCCTTACAAGGGTTTCCCACTCTCACATTTTAATAGCTGCAACGCCTTTTGAGGCCTGGCATGGGTAGTTTGCTGCCACCACCTTTGTCAGGGAGGCATTTTAAATTGACATAGTTGCTTAAGAAAGACACTTCGTCGTTTTTTTTAAAAAACGCCTCTACGCAGCAAACACCAGTGTTAGGCAGCCACGAAGCCTCGGGGGGTGGGGAACCGGGGATGCCTACTTATTCACAGCTCCTCTTGCTGAGACCACATCTGTCACAGCTCCGCAGGCACAGTTTTAAACAGGCCCAATCCTTTCCCCCTTACACAAAGACACTTTTGCGCACACATTTAGGGACCCATTTTTTTTACATAACTCTAAATACACTGTTAAGACAACCATCAACACATGCTCACACTCAGGCACAGACCCTGTGACACCCCCTCTCCCCCACAGCAGCCCAGTTCCGGGGAGGGCTGTCACTCATACACACACGTCATTTCGACAGCATTTCAGTGCCGTTTAAGGGTGTGTCACCTGTCACTTTTGTCACCTGTGACCGCCGGGATTCCTTCCTGAACGGTTGCTCCCTCACGCTCTCCTGCCAGATTATTTTGATTAACATCACCTGCATCGCAGCTGAAGCCCTTCGCAGCCGAGTATTCCTGACTGCGCCTGGTATCGTTATTATTGATTAAATCATCGCGTTCTGAAGCAATTAGTCGCACTGCGCTCTCAGTACTCCATTTAGCAAAATTGAATTGTGCTTGCTGTAGTTTAATTTTCTGCATCTCGCTCTGTGCATCATTGCCTGTAAAGCTTACCGCGTTTATCTAAAAGTCAGCATTAGCGCTTCGAAGCTGATTACCGCCTGGCGCTTTAGAATCCTGGTACTTCAATTGTGTTTGGCGCTCTGTGCTCATAACGTGCACTTCTTAGCTGTGTTGTGCTCCAAGGTTGATAGTCCTCGAGTTACGCTTTAGCAGAGGTATTGTGCTGGAATTTAGAGCCTTTGGCTGCCTGTTTACGAGCATTGTGTTGTGCCCTCGCTGCTGCTTGTAGTTTCACTTTCGCCCTCCATCTTGTGTTTTTCTCTCTCCCCTGACCCGCCTCTCTGATCCCGCCTCCCAGCTGACCCTCCCACGCTCCGCCCCCTCCACTGTCCATTAATGCCTGATGCCCCCACGCGCAGCGTCCACGCGCTTCGGCCACGCCGAAGGTGCGCCAAAGGTAAGCCCGTCTACGCCCGTCCGCGCCTGGACCGCACCCAGCGCCATACCCCCTGCCCATCGCGCTGCCCAGCCCTCCCGCGTTACCTACAATGCCGCCACCCTCCTAGCCCTTAACCCCGGTCGCGCCCCCAACTGCGTCCAAGCAGCTCCTAGACACACCCATGGACCTTTCTCATGCTACTCCTGCAAATTCAGCGGCTCCGACATTTACTCCACTACGAACACTCCACAGAATCCCGACCCCAACCACCTACAGTGCATCCTTCTCAACACCCGATCGGTCCACAGACACGCCATTGACCTATGGAATCTACTAGACACCATCTCTCCGGACGTCGCCTTCCTCACAGAAACATGGATGAACGCCTCCTCCGCCCCAGACATCACCATTGCCATCCCAGAAGATTATAAGATCACACGCAAGGACCGTACCGGCCACACAGGAGGAGGAATCGCCATCGTCCATAAGAAATCAATCCGCATCTCAACCAGCTCCGACGCTAACCTCGCCAACTCTGAACACCTTCACTTCCAGATCCTCATTGACCCCAAGACCACACTCAGAGGCACCCTCCTCTACAGACCACCAGGACCCCGCGCAAAATTCAGTGAAGACATCACGGACTTCATCACTCCTCACGCGCTCCCCTCCAAAGACTACATCCTTCTGGGAGACCTCAATTTTCACCTTGAAAAGATCAACGACCGCAACACCACCACCCTTTTGGACAATCTCGCCAACCTCGGACTTAAACAACTGGTAACATCGCCCACCCACATCGCAGGTCACACACTCGACCCCATCTTCACCTCCAGCAATCATGTCTCCTTCAGCCACACTACGGAGCTCCTCTGGACTGACCACAGCTGCGTTCACTTCACCTACAACAAACCAAAACCCACCAACCACCTCCAACCAACTCTGCAAAGAAACTGGAACAAAATCACCACAGACCAGATCTCCGCATCGCTCCTTCTAAACACCCCAGCCCACTCTTCTAACGCAAACGAAGCCGCCGCCAACCTCACCCTATGGTTATCCAACACCGCCGACACCTTAGCACCACTGAAGAAACGTCAAAACAAACCTGCCAGCAAAAAGGCCTCATGGTTTAACGATGATCTTAAGAAGTCCAAGAAACTCTGCCGCTCCCTCGAAAAGGCCTGGAAAAAAGACCCAACTACTAGCACCAAGGACGCCTTCAAAAACGCCACCCGCATACACCACCAACTAATCCGAAAGGCCAAGAAAACAGCACTCAAGGATCGACTAGACAACAACGCCCACAACAGCAAGGAACTTTTCAACATCGTCAAGGAATTTTCCAATCCCTCGGCCAACTCCAACGACATCACCCCCTCTCAAGCCCTCTGCGACTCCCTAGCCTCATTCTTCCACAACAAGATTGCAGACATCCACAACAGCTTCGACAACCAACCCGGAAACCAACCCACCCTACCTTGTGCTGAACATTCTCCCCCCGTGAACACCCTTAACGACTGGAACCCAATCTCCACTGAGGACACAATCCGCCTGATGAATTCCATCCACTCAGGATCCCCCACAGACCCATGTCCTCACCACATCTTCAACAAAGCAGACTCCGTCATAGCACCGCACCTCCGAGACGTCATCAACAGCTCCCTCAACTCCGCCACCTTCCCGGAAGACTGGAAACACGCTGAACTCACCGCCCTTCTGAAGAAACCCACAGCGGACCCCACCGAACTCAAAAATTACCGCCCCATCTCGCTCCTTCCATTCCCGGCCAAAGTCATCGAGAAAGCTGTCAACAACCAACTCGCCGCCTTCCTCGAAGCCAACAAATCCCTCGACTCCTCACAATCTGGCTTCCGAGCAAAACACAGCACTGAGACCGCCCTCATCGCAGCAACAGACGACATTCGAACTCTACTGGACAATGGAGACACAGTCGCCCTCATCCTCCTCGACCTCTCTGCAGCATTTGACACAGTCTGCCACAGCACCCTTTTACAACGCCTCAATAACATCGGAATCCAAGGAAAAGCACTTGAATGGATCACCTCGTTCCTCACCGGAAGAACTCAGAAAGTCCGCCTCCCACCATTCAAGTCCGAGGCCACTGAAGTCATCTGTGGCGTACCACAAGGATCCTCACTCAGCCCCACCCTCTTCAACGTATACATGAGCCCCCTCGCGACCATCGCCCGCCAACACAACCTCAACATCATCTCCTACGCGGATGACACTCAACTAATCCTTTCTCTCACCAATGACCCCAGCACCGCCAAAACTAACCTACACGAAGGAATGAAAGAAGTTGCCGAATGGATGAAACAAAGCCGTCTGAAACTGAACTCAGACAAAACAGAAGTCCTCATCTTAGGTACTTCCCCCTCTGCATGGGACGACTCCTGGTGGCCGGAAGCACTCGGAAAGGCACCCATCCCGACAGACCACGCACGGAACTTAGGCATCATACTGGACTCTTCACTCTCAATGAATAGACAAGTCAGCGCCGTATCCTCTTCCTGCTTCAACATTCTTCGCATGCTGAGAAAAACATTTCGCTGGATCCCCACCGAAACAAGGAAAACAGTCACCCATGCTCTGGTCACGAGCCGACTAGACTACGGAAACACCCTCTATGCAGGCATTACCGCCAAACTCCAGAAGAAACTCCAACGAATCCAAAACGCCTCAGCCAGAATCATATTAGACATCCCACGCAACGAACACATCTCCGGTCACCTTAAAGACCTCCACTGGCTACCCGTCAATAAGAGGATCACTTTCCGACTGCTAACCCACGCACACAAATCACTCTACGACATCGGACCAGAATGCCTCAACTCACGACTGTCCTTCTACACCCCCTCCCGCCAACTACGCTCTTCCAGCCAAGCCCTCGCCACTGTACCTCGCATCAACAAGACCATCATGGGCGGCAGATCCTTCTCATACCTGGCTGCTAAAACATGGAACTCACTCCCCGCTTACCTTCGCCTCACCCAGAACCACCTAGCATTCAGAAAGCAGCTTAAAACGTGGATATTTGACAAGTAATCTTCCTCCCCTCTCTAAGCGCCTTGGGACCCTCTGGGTATGTAGTGCGCTATATAAATTCTCTGACTTGACTTGACTTTTAGTTTGATGAGGAAAGGTATCCCTTGAGACTACTAAGATAAATCTACATTTTTACATTTACTAGTGTTTAATGCTGTATGCTGGCATACAGCACTGTCATGCTACTTTACCAGAGTGAACAGTAGAGGATAGTGATGTGGAAAATGACTAAAATCGGTATACATAAGCAGCGTTCATTTATGTTCACCACAGCCACTGTTGAAAGTAGAGCGGCAATCATGAAAACAGTAGCCACGCCATCTTGTCCCTTTTAGGCCCCATCACGAACGTAGGTGGCAGCCATTCTTGTGTCACGACCTCTCTGCCCACTGCCAATAGCCTGCGCGCCTCTCCCCCTCACACCCCAACCTCGCAAGCATTCCCCCGCGCCCCGGCAGCCCCCGGTTTCTCCTGCTTGGATCATAAGCGCACCTCTAGCACGATCCTGTCTCCGAGCCACATCCCGTGCTGAACCCCCTCGCTCTTTCATCTCAGTCAAAGAACAGGCCCTTCTTTGATAACCTCTTCCTCCCTGCCCGATTGTCCAGCCCGATCCCAGGCCATCACCTAGCCCGGCAGATGCAGTTTATTGCCCCCTACAGTAGGGCCCCGCCTCACATCAAAGGAGCGGTGGTTAATCAATACCCTCACACCTCCAGGTCCGACCGATCGCCCCCTTTCCCGTTCCCAACAGAATGTCCAGCTGCGCGACAAACCACCACATGCTGAGGTCAAAGTGGGAACTCTATTGTAAATATGTGTGGGAACGGGGGTGAAGCGGGGATTCCGAGGATGTCTTTCCGTACATCAAGTATTGACAAGAATGTGTTTCATGTAATAAAGCAATAAACCTGTGTATAAGAGGCCAGGCCTCAAGGATGCGTTTAGAGCACCTTGAGAAGATACCCTGTTGTCTGATTTGACGTGTTCTGCTCCGTCGGAATAAACTCCTGTTTCCTGCCTTCTGTCTCCAGCGCCTGCCTCTTTGTTTGGTAATCTCGAATGGTATGAGAGGCGGCTAACGCCGGGTAAATACTGAAGGGTTCTTGGTCGAATTCGGCCCTACCATTCAACAATTGGCGTCCCAAACGTGGGGCCCATCAGCGACGCGTGGATCCAGTGAGAGAGGTCCCAACGACAGAGTGAATGACTGCAACGATCGGGAAGTGCACCTGCCCGATAGACCCTCGTCTGGCAGCCGATCATCCGAACTTCACCGGTTCCGAGCAGACCTCTCTCGAGTGATCTACGGTCCTGACTGGGAACCATCAGGAGTGCCACAGCAATTACAGAGAATAGAGGACGATCAGGCGCTGGAAGCGGAAGACGAGAAACTGTCCATGCGGTCCGGGTAAGGTCGTGTAAACACGACGAATTGCGAATTGATTGTTTGATTGTTTGAAAATACTAGTATTACTCATTTGATTGTTTCTGAGAGATTCCCTATTTGCAAACAAGCACGGAGTCGCCATACTCTGTTTAGTCTTTGCAGATAGTGAAGGGTAGGTAACGCAGGCCTTTGCCCCCGTTGTAACCCGTCGTGCCTACTTCCCTCTCCATTTGATTGATTGTTATCCAAGCATTTACTGTTTTGGAATTGGTTCTCTTTGGATCATTCTCTATTTACTAAAAAGCACAGAGTCGCAATACTCTGTTTAGTCCTTGTGAATAGTGAAGGATAGGTAACGCAGGCTTTTGCCGCCGTTGTAATCCGTCGTGCCTATTTTTTTCCCTCATTTGATTGATTGTTTGACCGAACATTGATCGTTCGGAATTGGTTCTCTTTGAATTTGAATTTAAATTGAATGTAAAAAATGTATATAGCGCATCATACACCATTACGGTTTCTTGGCGCTTTGGCGGCAAACAATAAAACAGGGCTGGGCCATTTAGAGGGGAAAAGCCTGAGCAAACAAAAAAGTTTTCAGGCCCATGCGGAAGAGGGAGTATTGTTTTAAAGCTCGAAGGTGGTCAGGCAGGGAGTTCCAGAATACCGGGGCTAGTACAGAAAAGTTGGAACCTCCCCATTTTTTCCTGGTGAAACGAGGGACTAGCAATAGGGACCGATCAGACGACCGGAGATGTCTGATGGGAACATAGTTAGTTAAAAGGGAAGAAATGAAGGCCGGGGCCGTTCCCTGTCGTGCCTGAAATACCATGCACCCCATTTTAAAAAGCGAACGTTGCCGAACAGGCAACCAGTGCAGTTCCTTCAACAAAGGTGTAGAATGATGGAACCGGGGAAGGCCATAAACCAGCCGGGCTGCTTGGTTCTGCACAAGCTGGAGTTTGCGTAGGCTATATGCCGGAATGCCGTTGTAAAGGGCATTGGCATAGTCTAGCCGGGAGATGACCAGGGCAGACATAATGAGTTTAAGTGCCAGGGGGGAAAAGAAACGGGAAACAATACGAATAGTTCTAAGCATAAGAAAACAGGAAGAAACAACCGCACCAACCTGTGAGTGAAGAGTGAGCTGATTGTTAATTTTTATACCCAATGTTTTTACCGTAGAAGAAGGAAGGGGGGTAGAACCAAGAGTGAGGGGCCAAAATGCAGAGTTCCAGGGACTGGAGGAGCCACCCGTAAGCACCAACTCGGTTTTCTCCGGGTTGAGCTTCAGATGGTTGTGACTCATCCAGTCCCTGATAAAAATCATAATAGACTGAAAATTAGAGATAGCGTGAGGGGAAGAAGAGAGGTCAAAGACCAGCTGGAGGTCGTCTGCATAATTAAACACAGCAACCTCCAGCTGCTGAAGTGCAAAAATAAGAGGGTAGATATAAAGATTAAACAATAAAGGAGAAAGAGAGGAACCTTGGGGAACACCACAAGTGACCTTCATAGGGTCTGCCTTGAACTCTCCCAGCCGGACCGCCTGAGTGCGATCCCGCAGGAAGGACGAGAGCCAAACTAGTGCTGACCCCCCGATTCCCGCCGCTCCGATACGTGAAAGCAAGATGGAATGGTCCACCGTATCGAAAGCGGCGGAAAGATCGAGGAGCACCAGGGCTTGATGTTTATTTTGGTCTCGACCCTCCCTGAGTGTATTTAGGACTGACACCACCACAGACTCGGTCGAGTGACCGGGACGAAAGCCAGCCTGGCAGGATGCCAAGCCTCCCGTGGCCTCAACATGGTTGCTAAGCACCGCGGCCACGTGCCGCTCAAGCACCTTGGCCAGGTACGGTAGCAACGAGATGGGCCGATAGTTGGAAGAAATAGCTGAATCGGCCCCTGGTTTTTTCAAAATGGGCACAATGGTAGCTACTTTAAGGGCCAGGGTCACAATTCCCTGTGAGAGGGAACTATTTAGGAAGATGATCGGGGGCTGTGTACAGACCGTGAAAATTTGCTGCAGGATACGAGCCGGGCAGATGTCCGCTGGTGAACCTGACTTAACCTTTAGCAAAATTTCCTGGAACCCGGTTTCCGTGATAGGAGGAATTGATGTTAAACTAAATGGCAGGGCTGGTGGACAGGGGTCAACATAAGAAGCAGAGGGAGGGGGAATGTTACTTTTAATATTAATTACTTTATCTATAAAGTAAGAATTTAATGAATCACATAGAGCTTGAGTAGGGAGGGGTTTAGATGTACTCCTATCAGAGAAGGCTAGCTCCTTAACTATAGAAAAAATTTCTCGAGGTTGGTTCTCCACTGTTAAAATTTTTGATGAAAAGTAGATAATTTTAGTTTCAACAATAGCTTTCTTATAGTCCTGCCGAAGTGTTAAATAACGAGTTCTCAGATAGGGACAGTATTCCCTCCTCCAGAGTCTTTCAGCGCGGCGAAGGGACAATTTCTTTTCTTTTAGGTTACTGTCAAACCATCTGTTCGCCTCCTTAGGTCTCTTAATTGAGATCCGGCGTAGGGGGGCCGCTGAATCGCAGCCTTCCATAAGCCAGGTATCAATCCCAGTAAGTTGTGCTGACGAGGATAGACCGCCTAAGTCGGGCGCAGTGGTTAAGAGGGATGATGATAACACAGTCAGGTCGGCCCGGTTCCAGTTCCTGGCCCAGGAGTTCTTTACCCGCGGAATCCTGGCTGGTACGCAAAAATGAAGCGTAAAACAAATGAAAGCGTGATCAGACCACGGACACGGAGACACTGCTACAGAAGAAATAGAGTAGTTAAGAGACCAAACTTGGTCAAGCACGTGTCCACCGATATGCGTAGGAACCTGAACACGGGGGATAAAATTCAAAGACTGGAGCAGGTCAGAAAATTGTTTCGAAGCCTGACATTCAGCCGGGTCGTTAGGCCAATAGTTAAAATCCCCCAATATAAGGAGGGAGGCATGATTAACTGTCAGCGTAGCTACCAGGTCCTGGAAGACTGTAATAAAATGAGGGGTATTTTGAGGGTTCTCTTTCTCTTTGGGTTGTTCTCTATTCAAAAATAAGCACAGGGTCGCAATACTCTGTTTAGTCTTTGCGGATAGTGAAGGATAGGTAGTGCAGACTTTTGTCCCCTTTGTAACCCGTCATGCCTATCTTTGCCCTGTTTGTTGGTAGGTGGTTCAGCCCAGACCGTTTATTAGAGGTAGATCATCCGGCTCTGCCGGAGAACGCCCCTAATAAAAAGGACATAAATATATATAAAAAAAATTGCGGATTAGCCGCTGTATCGTGCCAAGAAACAAAAAAAAAATTAAAAAATCGTTAGGGAAACCAAAAGGAATCGAGTAAAATCAGTAGGCCACTGATGGGATCTCTTTTCTGACCTCGCTAAAATAGAAACATTAGGAACAACCCCTCATGAGAAATATGAAACTAATGAGAAGAATCGAGCTCGACGCCATGATGGCTGCAAGACAGCTCGACTCCACCGCCCACCCCGCCCAAATAAAGACAAACCCTGTTTCAAGCATTATAAATATACACAACACTCCAGCAAAGTAACATGTTAAAACAACTATTTAAAACTTTTTATTAAACAACTATTTACATGGCAGGCGGCTGCAACAACAAACCCAACGCATTCGCCGTCTGCTTAACGCTGTTCCTGTCCCGTCTTCAATGTTGGGCTACTTTGAGCTGCTTTTTAGTAGGCTTTGGGCTATTAAAGGTCTACAAAAGCCATCAGCCTGCGAGGTAGCGTCGGTAGTGGCCCGTTGAGCGAATAGGCCGGAGGCTACCCAACGTGCCAAGACTTTGCTGGCAGCCATCGGCCGAAGAGGTCGTCGGGTGGTTGGCCCGGAAGCACCACGGCCATGATGTCGTTGTACGGGCCTTCCCATCCGTCCGCCCTGAGGTGGCATCCGGACGGCCAGGGGTGCGCCGGGAGGAAGAGGCGGCGCGAACAAGCCTCTCCCACCTCCCCAGGTGGAGGTGCCTCGGCTACACCCCAGCGCGTCACTCGGCCAACTGAGTTGCGCCCGCTCTTGCGGCACCGTGCCTCGCGCGGCCAACTGAGTTGCGCCCGCTCTTGCGGCACAGTGCCCCGCTCGGCCAGCTGAGTTGCGCCCGCTCTGGCGGAACAGTGTCTCATCCACCATCCAACTGAATTGCACCCGCTCTCGCGGTGCAGCGACAGGCGGCTGCCACGGAACTCACAAAATGGCGGCTGACACCCCGGATTTGGGCCTGGTCCATCGGAGTGGCGCTGGGCTGCCTTGGGACTCGGATGCTTGCCTGCTCGGACATGAGCCCCACTCCTGAAGACATCCTCTCAGTTCTAAAAAATTCTTCGAAAGTCACTGGCCCTCGGCTCCCGCAGGCTTCCTGTGGGGGCCACCACCACTGTTGCTCGACTATCCCCCATGGATATGCTACTGCCCCGGGCGACTGCCACCTTGTCCACATCTGGTATCGGAGGAAAGACTGATCCAACGTGTCGGCAGAGGGATACACCTGCTGTCCCGCTCTCCGGAGTGGCCACAACATTGTCACAAGATGGTGGTGCTCTCGTGCTAACACCGGCCTTTGTAGTGCCAAACTCGATCAGCTCCGGTGGGACTTCAGCGGGACCCGGTAGGGAAGATTTTGCCTTCCTCGCCTTTAAGCCGCAGTCCACGCCGCTTGTCCTCTCTGCTGGCGCTAACAAACTTTTTGGACTACCGAAAGGGATTCTAGTCCGGCCGCTAGTTGTCGGAGGCATTTGAACTATACTCTGGACCCACCCGGCCACGCCCCAAAATGGCGCCAGTATGGGCGAGACTTGCAACTCCTTATGACGTTTTAGCTGCGTAGCCTTGATATTATGGGATATGTATACGGTCCTTGAACACGTGGCGGGCGGGGAAGGGTACTGACTGGGCATACGGACAACCCTGCTGATATTGGTTCTTATTCACTATTGATTATTGTATTTTCAAAGTAATGCTACTCATGATGCTCGCCCATGGTATGCGTATAAACGATTTTGTTGTAACTGATCTTGTTTTACTTTTAATTATAAAATCAACCTTCATTGATCCTGCAACCCTTTGTCTCGTTTGAGTTTTTACAAATAAAATGAAGCAATTTTGGTTATGAAAAATTAGAAAGGCATGGTACATACAAACAATGCGAAAAGAATAGTCAAAATCGGTCGTATTTTTGCACTTCTGCAGCATAAGCAATAGGTAAAAGACTCGGATATTTAGATATATCTATGAATAGGACGATAGACCAGTTCCTCTGGGCTGCAATGCCGAGATGCAAGATACTGCTTCCCACAAAAGATAAGTTAGGCACGTGGTAGGTAAAAACCTTTTCGTGTTTTTGCGCACTGATGTGTTTTGTACGCTGTCACCCCCCCCCTTTTTTTTTCTTCCTCTGCAGGTTAATATCGGAATTTCAGCTGGAGTATGGAGAAGGCCCAGAATGCACCGTGTTACACATAGAATGAAGAAGAATTGTATGGCATGAATGCGCGCGTGGGCCCCGATTTGTGTTGTATGAATGCTCATGTGTGGCGCACGTCTGGGTTGACGGACGATTTTTTTTTTTATATGACTAAGGTATGGTTCGAGCGGTTAATGGTATAAGAAAAACAAGCCCGAACATGGTACCTGCATGTAAAGGACGAGAAAGAATATAGCACTTACCTTACCTAGGAACAACTCTCTCTCCCTCTCTGGAGCTAGTGAATGGGAGAGTGGCCTACGCCGGAAACCTGAAGGGTTATTGTAGTACCTCACACCCCAACCGGTATCCCAAATGAACGCCCTAAATGATGCGCACCAGCGAGTCAACTTAATGTGCGGACTGGATGAGAAAAGTTAAGGGTTGGGATTCATCTAAAATCCCCCCTTCAGCCCAGAAATTAGGGATATTGTCATGTTTTAGATTCACCCCCTCTTCTTCCATCCTCATAGAAAAATCAGAATTGCACCATCGCACATCCGACAGACACCCCTCCTTTACCTCAACTCGGGTCGACATTTGTTAGATGTTGGAAGGCCCCACCGTGAGTATAAGCACGACTGGACCAGTGTCCGGCCAATTAAAGGGAGTAAGTATTTATTGAAGCGAGGTTACCCACAGAAATTGTCTGCTATTAGGAAGGAAGGAGAGCGAAGAACTCGACCCCCGAATGAATTAAATGGAGTACTGAAATTATGCAACACGCATGAAAAGGCTCTTTCGCCAAAAATAGCCCTCCGTTTTATCTTAAGTTTTCGTACTTGATGTATGTACTGCCGCACCCTATCTGGTATTTGTGTACACGTAAACTATGAATTTATGTTTTCACTCAGCTTGTGTTTTTTACGTGAAACTGACCCGTACTGATCTATATGTGTGTGCACTGAATAGCCTATTATTGTACACGTCTCTCTCTCTCTCTCTCCCTCTTTTTATGTTGTACGTGTACTAATGGCCTATTTGGTACGCACGACGCTCTCTCCCTCTGAGGGCTCCCTCGCTCCCTTTTGAATAAATGACGACACTGTACCTCGCCGGTATGGGAATAATTGGCTTTTAGACACGACAGTGTTTGAACAAATTGACAGAAACAAAACTATCGTATTTTGCCATATTACTGCCTCTCCTTTCTGTAAAATGATGAAACATAATTGGCTGAGAAAGAAAGGACAGGTGAGACGACTGATGTCCCCTAATCTGACCCTTAAAAAGGGAACTATATGTCAGTGGCTTTTTGTCTTAAGTACTTTGGTAACACCACCCTCATCGTTCGGATTACCTCCGCCCATTGTACAAAAATAGAATGTCCGATACGTCCCCGTTCCTCCAAAATGGTCCTAGTTCTGTACCAGCCGTCCCAGAAAATCTTAAAGATTATAGCTATAATCCCATGATAACAGCATTTCACAATTTTTGTAAATTAACAGACCTTGAAGAAACATAGCTCAACAGGATTTGTTTTAGACAAACGCGAGTCTCTACTGAAGGAGCCGGTTTGAATTCGATAAACTATGTAATTTTTAGACATCAGACTTCTTGCCACGTTCGCAACTATAACAAGAGTAAAACACCAGACAGGCGTGTTGTTTGAGAATAAAAATGCTTGCCAACCTGCACTACAGCAATGATGCATGAGTTAACAACATACTCCGATGTAAGGATCACTAAGCATCCACCCTATCGTGACCAATGAACGTTTCCCCAACTACTTGGGGTTGGGAGAGAAATTAAAGTGTGTAAACATCTTCCCCTGCCAATTCTCTAAAAATTGTTTTTTATATACTCATTCAAGGATAACGTGCAGTCGTCGGGAGGAGAGAGGCCGGATGTGACGCACCGCCTGGCTGCAGATCGGGGAAAATCCATGACCTCGACCTAGGGGGAGCCGCAAGAGCAAAGAGTGCGGGACAAGGCATCGTTCTCAGTGTGGAAAGTGAAGGAAAGAAGGGCCACCCAGAAGCCCCTGCACGTTGATGAGCCCGTGTCGAAAGTCCCAGCCCATTGTGCCCGATTGATTGGCCCGCTTGCTTGAAATTTCTGCCCTCCTTGGTCCATTTCAGGTCTGATCCCTCTCCACCCTCTCTTTCCTCGGCCTCCCAAAGCACGCCCCCATAAACCCCCCTTTTTCATATGGAATTTTTGAACTTGACTCTGAGGACAAACACAGGACTGTGGTCCAAGAGCAAAGAAGGGCCACACCCTGCAACGCGAGATCTGAAGTAGAGCCGGACGCGTAGCTCCACCGCCGGTGCTCAACAGCGCCAACGAAAGAGGAAGAACGACGAGAGCCTACCAGTGATGGCTCGCTGTAAAAAGACACTGGACAGACGAACCCTTTTTGAACATTGCCACCCATTGACTGTCCCTTGTCAAGTTAAATTTCTCTCCCAACCACCTCATATTGATTACCACTCAAATTGAGTTTTTGAGTAACCTTACATCGGTCGCTTTTCAATTGTACAAGGATAACTAAGATACCCTGATGATTGTAGAACACCAGTTATGCACATGTTTTGATCCCCATGAAGTCCAGACCTCAAGTGACAATAGCCCTTATTCTGCCAGAACATTCTCTGTATGACATCATGCTTGTATTCGAACGAATTTCCTACATCGTCTAAGTAATGTCCCCGTCTCCAAGGTCTGACGTATGACACAGCTAATGTAATTTTACATGCACTGCCTCCTCGCCTATCGCATTGACTACATGTGGTTATGTACGATTCTGTCAAACATTTATAGTAGGATTATTTCCATCTGCCCGTAATGCATATGGGCTACCGAAGACCTTGATGGACAGCCCAGCCACATACCTCCCTTATTAGTATAACTAAAATGCCAGCTTGTACGTCCTTACCTCAGACACGAACAGAAATGAACTTACTCATGATAAAAACTGGGGACTGTGGAAAATGACTAAAATCGGTATACATAAGCGGCGTTCATTTATGTTCACCACAGCCACTGTTGAAAGTAGAGCGGCAATCATGAAAACAGTAGCCACGCCATCTTGTCCCTTTTAGGCCCCATCACGAACGTAGGTGGCAGCCATTCTTGTGTCACGACCTCTCTGCCCACTGCGAATAGCCTGTGCGCCTCTCCCCCTCACACCCCAACCTCGCAAGCATTCCCCCGCGCCCCGGCAGCCCCCGGTTTCTCCTGCTTGGATCATAAGCGCACCTCTAGCACGACCCTGTCTCCGAGCCACATCCCGTGCTGAACCCCCTCGCTCTTTCATCTCAGTCAAAGAACAGGCCCTTCTTTGATAACCTCTTCCTCCCTGTCCGATTGTCCAGCCCGATCCCAGGCCATCACCTAGCCCGGCAGATGCAGTTTATTGCCCCCTACAGTAGGGCCCCGCCTCACATCAAAGAGGCGGTGGTTAATCAATACCCTCACACCTCCAGGTCCGACCGATCGCCCCCTTTCCCGTTCCCAACAAAATGTCCAGCTGCGCGACAAACCACCACATGCTGAAGTCAATGTGGGAACTCTATTGTAAATATGTGTGGGAACGGGGGTGAAGCGGGGATTCCGAGGATGTCTTTCCGTACAACAAGTATTGACAAGAATGTGTTTCATGTAATAAAGCAATAAACCTGTGTATAAGAGGCCAGGCCTCAAGGATGCGTTTAGAGCACCTCGAGAAGATACCCTGTTGTCTGATTTGACGTGTTCTGCTCCGTCGGAATAAACTCCTGTTTCCTGCCTTCTGTCTCCAGCGCCTGCCTCTTTGTTTGGTAATCTCGAAATACTGAAGGGTTCTTGGTCGAATTCGGCCCTACCATTCAACAGTGACTCCAGTTGCTTGTGACTAAAATGTATGAAACATTGTATTGACACATAGACAAAACAGAAGGTCATAATTATTGACAAGATCACACGTGGGAGGAAATACACTACAGGTTATAATTGAGTTAAAATATTGAGCGATGTATAATGACAATTACTTCAATTTGTGCAGGTGCACAGGCCCTGAAGAAGTTCCGATGGACTAAACATGTTGGCTACTGATCTTATTATTTGTTACAATCAAGCTCAACTATTGTCAGAAATGGTCTTCAAATAAAGTGATGGTTTACAGAATTGAACCATCACTTTCTATATCTTCTATATTGTTCCACAATTGACTTGAGTGACGATAACAATATATGAGTACAGCGAGTGCTGTGTTTATGTACATAAGATTACAATATAATGTAAAGTCAAGAGTTTCATTGTGCCATTTAGATATTCTTATTGCCTTCTTACTAACCGATACAGAAAAGGGGGTGGTGATGAACAGAGTGTCTGAATTAAGCAGACCACTCTTACCCAGTCCAAACATCAGGGCTTGATCCATCACCGTTATTTATCTCACTGCCCCATCCCAGCTCAGAACCTGGCTATATGCAAATCAGTCTGTCCCTGGCCCAGTGCATCATGGGAACAGGGCAGACCAAACTACCAAGCCAATTCTTCACCAGAAAGGAGACAAGCTACCGGGGACCGGTTTCTGGCATTTCAGCCTCTTCGGCCCGGCTTGCTTGAATCCTGATGGAGCAGTGAGAAAGGGACTCATGTCTGAGTATACCCTGCCACACCTATAGTGGCCAAAAACGATACAGAAAAGGGGGTGGTGATGAACAGAGTGTCTGAATTAAGCAGACCACTCTTACCCAGTCCAAAGATCAGGGCTTGATCCATCACCGTTATTTATCTCACTGCCCCATCCCAGCTCAGAACCTGGCTATATGCAAATCAGTCTGTCCCTGGCCCAGTGCATCATGGGAACAGGGCAGACCAAACTACCAAGCCAATTCTTCACCAGAAAGGAGACAAGCTACCGGGGACCGGTTTCTGGCATTTCAGCCTCTTCGGCCCGGCTTGCTTGAATCCTGATGGAGCAGTGAGAAAGGGACTCATGTCTGAGTATACCCTGCCACACCTATAGTGGCCAAAAACGATACAGAAAAGGGGGTGGTGATGAACAGAGTGTCTGAATTAAGCAGACCACTCTTACCCAGTCCAAAGATCAGGGCTTGATCCATCACCGTTATTTATCTCACTGCCCCATCCCAGCTCAGAACCTGGCTATATGCAAATCAGTCTGTCCCTGGCCCAGTGCATCATGGGAACAGGGCAGACCAAACTACCAAGCCAATTCTTCACCAGAAAGGAGACAAGCTACCGGGGACCGGTTTCTGGCATTTCAGCCTCTTCGGCCCGGCTTGCTTGAATCCTGATGGAGCAGTGAGAAAGGGACTCATGTCTGAGTATACCCTGCCACACCTATAGTGGCCAAAAACGATACAGAAAAGGGGGTGGTGATGAACAGAGTGTCTGAATTAAGCAGACCACTCTTACCCAGTCCAAAGATCAGGGCTTGATCCATCACCGTTATTTATCTCACTGCCCCATCCCAGCTCAGAACCTGGCTATATGCAAATCAGTCTGTCCCTGGCCCAGTGCATCATGGGAACAGGGCAGACCAAACTACCAAGCCAATTCTTCACCAGAAAGGAGACAAGCTACCGGGGACCGGTTTCTGGCATTTCAGCCTCTTCGGCCCGGCTTGCTTGAATCCTGATGGAGCAGTGAGAAAGGGACTCATGTCTGAGTATACCCTGCCACACCTATAGTGGCCAAAAACGATACAGAAAAGGGGGTGGTGATGAACAGAGTGTCTGAATTAAGCAGACCACTCTTACCCAGTCCAAAGATCAGGGCTTGATCCATCACCGTTATTTATCTCACTGCCCCATCCCAGCTCAGAACCTGGCTATATGCAAATCAGTCTGTCCCTGGCCCAGTGCATCATGGGAACAGGGCAGACCAAACTACCAAGCCAATTCTTCACCAGAAAGGAGACAAGCTACCGGGGACCGGTTTCTGGCATTTCAGCCTCTTCGGCCCGGCTTGCTTGAATCCTGATGGAGCAGTGAGAAAGGGACTCATGTCTGAGTATACCCTGCCACACCTATAGTGGCCAAAAACGATACAGAAAAGGGGGTGGTGATGAACAGAGTGTCTGAATTAAGCAGACCACTCTTACCCAGTCCAAAGATCAGGGCTTGATCCATCACCGTTATTTATCTCACTGCCCCATCCCAGCTCAGAACCTGGCTATATGCAAATCAGTCTGTCCCTGGCCCAGTGCATCATGGGAACAGGGCAGACCAAACTACCAAGCCAATTCTTCACCAGAAAGGAGACAAGCTACCGGGGACCGGTTTCTGGCATTTCAGCCTCTTCGGCCCGGCTTGCTTGAATCCTGATGGAGCAGTGAGAAAGGGACTCATGTCTGAGTATACCCTGCCACACCTATAGTGGCCAAAAACGATACAGAAAAGGGGGTGGTGATGAACAGAGTGTCTGAATTAAGCAGACCACTCTTACCCAGTCCAAAGATCAGGGCTTGATCCATCACCGTTATTTATCTCACTGCCCCATCCCAGCTCAGAACCTGGCTATATGCAAATCAGTCTGTCCCTGGCCCAGTGCATCATGGGAACAGGGCAGACCAAACTACCAAGCCAATTCTTCACCAGAAAGGAGACAAGCTACCGGGGACCGGTTTCTGGCATTTCAGCCTCTTCGGCCTGGCTTGCTTGAATCCTGATGGAGCAGTGAGAAAGGGACTCATGTCTGAGTATACCCTGCCACACCTATAGTGGCCAAAAACGATACAGAAAAGGGGGTGGTGATGAACAGAGTGTCTGAATTAAGCAGACCACTCTTACCCAGTCCAAAGATCAGGGCTTGATCCATCACCGTTATTTATCTCACTGCCCCATCCCAGCTCAGAACCTGGCTATATGCAAATCAGTCTGTCCCTGGTCCAGTGCATCATGGGAACAGGGCAGACCAAACTACCAAGCCAATTCTTCACCAGAAAGGAGACAAGCTACCGGGGACCGGTTTCTGGCATTTCAGCCTCTTCGGCCCGGCTTGCTTGAATCCTGATGGAGCAGTGAGAAAGGGACTCATGTCTGAGTATACCCTGCCACACCTATAGTGGCCAAAAACGATACAGAAAAGGGGGTGGTGATGAACAGAGTATAAACTCCTGTTTCCTGCCTTCTGTCTCCAGCGCCTGCCTCTTTGTTTGGTAATCTCGAAATACTGAAGGGTTCTTGGTCGAATTCGGCCCTACCATTCAACAGTGACTCCAGTTGCTTGTGACTAAAATTTATGAAACATTGTATTGACACATAGACAAAACAGAAGGTCCTAATTATTGACAAGATCACACGTGGGAGGAAATACACTACAGGTTATAATTGAGTTAAAATATTGAGCGATGTATAATGACAATTACTTCAATTTGTGCAGGTGCACAGGCCCTGAAGAAGTTCCGATGGACTAAACATGTTGGCTACTGATCTTATTATTTGTTACAATCAAGCTCAACTATTGTCAGAAATGGTCTTCAAATAAAGTGATGGTTTACAGAATTGAACCATCACTTTCTATATCTTCTATATTGTTCCACAATTGACTTGAGTGACGATAACAATATATGAGTACAGCGAGTGCTGTGTTTATGTACATAAGATTACAATATAATGTAAAGTCAAGAGTTTCATTGTGCCATTTAGATATTCTTATTGCCTTCTTACTAACCGAAGCAGGAAAATGTAGGTGAAAACCATCCTCACTTATTTGCAATGAAATTGAGGTTGCAATGCATCAGCGTGCACCTTAGCTGAGATATGCGGTGCGGCATCTCCAAGAAAATAACCAAACAAATTCTGAGCTCACCAAAACTGGTTTGATGCTTAGTGCTGTACTTAAGGATCGTGGAACATTTCTGCATTCTTACTTTTTCAAATGGTTATAAAATATTAAAGATATCTAGTTAGCCCCCTGACTGTGTCAGGATTTTTTGATAGTGTTGAATAGAATATGCTGACGCTCAATGACCTCCAGTATTTTGCTGTTCTCCTGGTCAGAAATAAATCAGTAGTCATTATTGCCCTGCTACAGATCCTTCATTTGCAATGCATTCAAGGATGTCTTACAGCTTTCACACCCATTACTAGGACTCTCCACCTGCCCTGGCAGATAACAGAGGTTTCTTTAGAAGTAAAAAAGAGAATGGTAATAAAAAACGAAGGAGTTTCATCCAGCAACCATGCTTTGCTGTCATATTGGACACAAACGTTGTCACGGGTGAGAATTTAGTGACCTCAAAGCAAAGCATCAAGATGATAATTTTGTTGGTAAAATTGAGGCAGTTACTTTGGTACACTTTAGTCTTTTAGTGCAATACAGAAGCAGATGTTTGTGCACATAATGCCAAACCCGTTAACTTTATAGCATTTTCTGAATGTAAACATTTTCCTGATCCCTCAACCAAGTACAAGATAAATGTTCAACCTAGTGACAACGTCCATGTTAAAAAATTACAGACTACGGGGAGCAGCTGGATAGTGATTATTTTACTTGACTACGTGAGATAAAGTTAATCTAGCCTCCTGCATTTTGTGTGAGTAAATCCTTCTTTTTGCGTAATTTCTCCATTTTTTGCTGACTGGTATTGTTGGTCTTGATCTCTGCACACTGGGGCACACCTGTCCAGTCATCAGTGTATATGCTGTAAGCCCTAAATGATGGTAAAAATGGCTAAATCCCAGTAGCCATATTTAACTCTCCTGTAACACCAACGTATTTGGTGTAGGTAAATACACCAATGGCATCGACATATTAAATGTCACCTGTAAACTGCAAGACATACTGAGCCATCCACTAAGCTGATAAGGAAAAGCATGACTTCTGACTTGTATGTGTAGCATGACTACTGCAGCTTTTCACCCATAGGCCAACCTGTCAAAATAACCCTTTTTGACGGGAAAGACCCCTTTTTTAAATATTAAACTGCTACCCCAAACTTAGCTTTATAGCCCACAGGATACGGTGTTTTACATTTAAAAGTGATATATACAAGAATTTAGTGGTAGCTTGTCTCTACAGTTCAAGCCTCCAAAGCTATTTTTATGCAGAACGGCAGTAGATGTCCTGTGAGAAAATATAAAGTTTAGAATAAAATCATAATTCTGCTAGCCTTGGTTTAGGACAAGATACCAGACTGATTCAACCACTATTTGTAATATTTTTCAAAAATGTAATTCAATGAAGAAGTCAGTTTTTTAATAAATATTTAGGGAAAAGCAAATAACAAAGGTTACACTGTGTCTGCCTGAACCTCCAGTAGACTAATTAGTATTAGCCTGCCAACAGCTGGACCCTGCCAGTGGTTCCCCTTAAAGAGGTATGAAAACTGATCATGAAGCATAAACAATGGCATAGGTCCTCTGGAAGAGCAGCTGGGGAGGATTATGGAACTTCACTAACTTGAAGAGGACTAGAATGAGGTCTTCCCCTTCATAGTCAAGTATACGGAGAGACCTTAGCCAGCGTGGCACCAGTGACTGGGAAGGGCAACTGGTCTCAGAGCAGTTTGGTGTAGGTGAGATGGAGACTGGTCATTTCTTTACATACACATGTTGTGACACACCAGGGAAAGTGCCGAGCTGACATGCTGGTTTGTACTCAGAATATTGCAGTAGCACAAACAGGATGTGCTTTCAGTGCAAGAAGCAGTGCCCATGGGAACTATTGTTTCATTCTTTTGGGAGTAATCAGGAGTCTCCCCCACTCACTGGCTTGTGAATCCTACAGAAATAGCCCCTAACACACAGCTCATCAGAACACTTTCTGGATCTGCAGAAGAGTGCTGAACTTGCTTGTCTGAGACCTGTGTGGAGACCTGATGTTCCCAGTTGTACCCAAGACTGGGTGTAATCTAATGGTCAGTTGGATGACGTTCTGTGAAACAATAGGGACACAACAACCCGCAAATATCCTATTACCTGGAGTGCCCAGCTGACAAGTAAAAACTGGATGTGGACTAGACCCTGCTGGTGGCCTCTGCTGGAGTGAGTCCTGGCCCCAAAATTTCTGACAAGTTGGGAGTTAGAATATTTTAGGATTTCTAAGTGGGAGTCAACAACAACATATGATACACTTTTGAGTGGACTTTGTCATATACAATTTTCAGGCTTGCTCTGCTGGACAATTGTGAGCTCAAAAAAAGAGAATAAGTCTAAAGGTAGAAGTCTTAACCATATGAAGGCCTGAAATGTATCTGCAGGACGAAAGGACATCGGTGGTGTTGAAATTTGAATTTTTCCACTCTGAGATTTTATACCAAATACAAACTATTTCAGCAGGACTCATCCATGCCTATCCAACTTCAAGAGGCAGCACTGCATACGACCTGCAGCCTTAGCCAGTTGGAGAATTTAAACTTCCATAAAAAAAGCTGATGGCTGGATTTAGAATTTGGTTGAGCATTACTCGATCACAAATGTGGCAGAAGTCTCATCTGCCTTATTAGAAAAGCCATAGGATATAATGCACATGTGATAAAGGGGTGGCATATTTGTAACATTTAGGATCACATTACTTGTCCACCACACAATAAATCAATCCCTAAGCCAGAAAGTGCAATCTTTGACCAGCTTGACCCACTGGGTAATCAAACCTATGCTTCATTGCGGTTGGCTTTTAAGTTGCATAGCACACAAGTCCCTTAAGTAAATTTATACGATCAAATAAAAAGTTGATCATTTACAGAAACAAAAAACATCATAATACAATATAAAAACAATTGAATACAATTAGATAAGAACATTATATTCCAAGTAACAGCAATTACAATTAAAAAATAAGAACAGTTCATATCAGTCAATACTGTTTTACATGTACTAAGGTTAAGTTGATAAAAAGTTCAAACGTTTCCGCCACGCATACAAGTCCCTTAACAATCACAGGCCATTATTCAACAGGGCCATGATTCGTCCATACAGAGCAAATAGGGCACTTCATTCAAATGAGCTCCATCGTGCTACGATTCCCAGGACAAAGAAGGCCAGAAGTGGTGGTAGGCTCTTCTCACTCAACGCCTCCAAACTATGGAATGCCCACCCGTTGCATCTACAGAGCGAACATAATCATCTGAAATTCTGTAAACAACTGAAGACCTGGCTGTTCACTTAGAGCCCTCCTATTTCCTCCCCTCAAATCCATGCAGTGCTGGGATGCCTCTGGGTAGCCATGTGCTATGCAAATAAGAATAACAATAACAAATCATGCCTATGTAAACTAGAACTGGAGAATACCCACAGACCCAGTTGTGACCTGGGTGTCTGGTATGTAACATACAACAATGTCTTAGCAGGTAATACTTAAGGACAATTTTTCATGCATATGAATTGCAATCTAAGGAAATCAGGGAGATATCAATGACTCTAATTTCTTTTTTTGTGAAACACAAATGTATTTGTGAAGCAAACGAAGGGTGGGGAAAAAGGGAGAAACAAATAAGGAGAATAATATCAACATTATATACATTGAATGAGGGTGTGACACATTGGGGATTGTGCACCACAGTGCTCATGTATGTGACAAGTGAAAAATAGTAGAGAGGGAGAAGTGGCGCAAGGAAATTGTTAACAATTGATTTAAATATTCTTCTTTTTTCTCTTTCCTGTCCTCTGTCCCTTTCCTTTTTTCTATCGTTCTTTCTTTCTTTCCTCTTTCTTTGATTCTATTTCCTCCCCTGTCCCCGGCTATAAAATTTAATAGTGATACTTTTCTTTATTGCTTTGACGGTAGCCTTAACCTAATTAGTTCCTTTATTTATAACAGGCCATTTTTATTTTTGAATGCATTTACTTTGCTTACACCTCAATTTTAGCCTCTGATTGTGTGGTTATGTTCACTTAATTGTGTCACTTTTATTATATTATGTACCTTTTATTCTTTGTCACTTCTTTATTAATAAAATACTTTGAAATCAAAAAAACAATTGATTTAAATAGTTGTGAATACAAACAACAGGTCCAATATAATTCTAAGGGACATTTGTATTCATCAACAATTCAAGATATAAAAGTTGCACCATTAGTTGTACTGAAGGGTCATGGAGATGTCTGACTTTGTGCTTTATTTTTTCTTGCCACTTTTTGCCTGAAAACCTTAAAACAATTATATATCTGGTTCCCCATATTGCTTTTTTATGTTTTCATGTTATTGTTATTATGACATTTTTCTGCACTTTTGAAAATTTGTTGTGGGATTTTTATTGGGTCATGTTTTGACTTTTTAATTGTTTTGCAATTACTAAGTACTTTACAAAATATGCCATAAATTAATCTGTTGCTGCAAGGGTTAAACTCAGTTTAATTAGCTAAGCGTGTGTGCTGTTGGACATATTACTTGGGAAGGACTCACATCCTCCCCAGCTAATTACCCATTTTCTAACATCTCCTCTCTAATTTATCAATGTTACTTCTCCAACCTGCTATATCACAAAATTGACAATTTGGAATGCTAAACTAGGCGACTCATACATCTAATCACACTGTGTACACATTGGAGGGCCTATCCACAAACTGTGTTTTGTAGCTAGTTTAGTACTAGTGCAATAGAGCTACTAATGCATTATAAAATGCTATTCACAAACCTACATGCGGAGATTTACGCCTCTGCCTCTCCTATTTTGTATTTGCTGAGATCTCCATCCTGACTGCAGAGTTCTCCATTCATGTAGTTATACGTTTTATTAACAAATGTGGGAGACCCGGGAGAGAGTTGGTTTAAAATGTGGAAAATGGTTGAATAAGTGGGGGGGTGTTAGAGAGGAGTAAAGAGGGGTTAAAGGAGGGATTGGGATGGTTTTAGGGAGGGACATGCTCGTATTCACAAAAGAGTAAGCCCATTGCTAGTCAAAAATCACAATGTAAATGTACCCCAGCACAGATCTGGAGTACGTCCATCACCATACCTGGCCAACCACTGGTATTGCAACACCCTCCCACAGAAAATAATGGAGACAAGGACTATAAATGAAAGTCCGAAGGAACTAATGTTAAATTAAATTAACTTATTTTAACTTTTTTTAAATATATATATAAACCATATTTAATATTAGGAAATTGCATATAAATATAACTTGAATACTAATGTATTATAAAATATGTTAGCAACGTTTCTAAATGTAAACATTAATGCAATTCTACTTTAAATATATATATTTAAATGATTGAACATAAGTTCAACACATAACTCTCAATAATGATACTACATCATTTATACATATTCATTTTATACTATAGGTGGGATTTTTTTGTTTATGTAGCTATTAAGAAAAATAATTAGCATTTACCATATTAAAAATAATTAAATATTTAATTAAAAATGTAGTTAATCATGCTGTAGCCTTCCATTATTTTATTGTAGAATAAAAATAAATGTTTTGCTTTTACTTCCTCCGTCTATGTGTCAAAAATTACAAGTAGTAACTTTAGATTAATAAATTAGTCTCCACCTGAATTAAGGGGCGGAGACATGTAAATTTACTCGTGTTAGTAACTTTACACTAGTAAATGGTGAATAACCACAGGTAGCCAAGTACTCAAAGCATTTACTCTTGTAAATGGTGAATAGCCACAGGCAGCCAAGTACTCAAAAGCTTAAGAGTAAACTTACATGTGTCTATTTACGCATGTGCATGTTTACCTTTGTGAAGCACCCCCTCTGTATGTGGAGGTCATTATGCACGGGACTATGAAGACATCAGATTTAATCTATGCAATGTATGTACTGGAACTAAACATCTTTCATTTCAAGCCAACGCACGAGGTGCGCTTTCCCTTTTTATATTTTCATTTCATTTTCTAATATGCTGATTTAATCTGCGCATTTTATGAGTTCCTTCAACAAAGAATTCGCGTGGCTTTTAGGGACTCCCTCTCTTCATCCTTAGCTACATGCAGCCACTGGGTCTGCATTTCCGGTATTTTCCAAATATTCTAGCTGCCTTTTAATGGGCGGTTTGTGTTTTTATGTCTCCATTGGAATCTGTACATCTAGTCAACTCAATACATAGGTTTTCAATTATCTATTTATTACATCAGACCCAGTCTTTCTCTCGATTTTGCCCTGCCGCGGTTGTTCATGGGAAGCATATTTAAAAAGATAAAAAATGTTCTGATACTAATACAATAGAGAGACTATGGCAAGTCGGAGGCACCATTTTAGATCGAAAACCGAAGACAACTCATCTATATTATATTGAACATACTGTACCTATTCTGAACAGATGTGAAAGGATGGCATCGCAGATCTTGGCTCAGGTCCATGTACACACACTCCAGCTGAATGCTAAACAGTACAAGGGATGCAGACTGTTCTTCCTTTGTGGGAAAAGGAAGTGTGCGTTTCAGTTTAACAAAGGTTTATAGAAGCACTCCAGATGGTTAAATCCCCAACAAAACGTGGCATCATTATTTAATAATGGGGCAATGATCCTTTTTGTGCTGGGCCGGGCACGGAATACACAGTTATGTACACACGGATGCCTTTGTTTCACTTACTCTGTCTTGGATGTTCATTCGGCCATCTTTCGAGAAGTGTCTTGATTTAAATGCCGCTGTGCCCTTGTCGCTTTAATGCACCGTGTAATTGGAGCGTTTCTTCCTGCATGTTATGGCAGGAAAAAAACAATAGCAAAGTAATAATAAGCAGACGCTAAGCAGCAAAGGGGATTCTGGATACAGCTCTGCAATTATTGAAATACAAACCTCTATTATGATCAGCATTTAGAAAGATTATAGGCTTTAAAATACAGTAATATGTTATGTAGCGCCCTTTGCTATTAAAACGCGACACGTCACTTTGATTGACAGAAATCCATCTCCTAAGACAATTGAGTATTGTAATAGTTTTTTCAACAGTTTTTGTTAAAATTCATATCATTGCAAAAAGTTTGTGGGCTGGGGTAAAATTTTGATTATCAAGCAAAATCTTGCCCAATTCGCCTTTTTCGTACCATGCACATTTTGCTTAATCTCACGACGGTTCTCGGTTACTCATGTATTTTTTGTTCATAAAAGGCTGGTTTTGGAATAACATTTCTTAAAGGAAATAGTTTCTGTTCGAGCTAGTCTCCTGCTGGTATTTCGAGTGCCCCTTGCATCCGAAGTATGGCCTCTGTACAGTTTTCACTTGAATGACGAGTTCTGTGTAGTAAGCATAATTATCTTGAAAATTGTAATTTACGAGGAAAACTGTAATTTTGGTCATTACTAGTACACACTCTCTACTATATTTTTACCTTCAAAAATGCTCCACTGAAGAGGCCAGATTGTTTTGTTACCTACCTCGGAGCTTCCATCGCACAGTGACTTATCCGTTTATTGCACAAATGCTTAAAGAGTGACTCCGTACTCTCATGAAGAGCTTCTGGTGATAGGGGTCAAGTAAAACAAGCAAGTATACTGTGGTCGGGTGCAATCAATATTGTGTAGATGCAGCTAATTATTTGAAGCAAGCAGGTGACCTGGGCCTTCATTTGGCTACCAAAGACCCTTTCTAGAGAATGATAATTGAGAGCCTGATTTAGAACTCGGTGCCTGCACGTTGCCTGCTTTTGTTAGGAGCAGCAACGTGCAGGATGGGAAGGGGCTTATCAGATTCCAGCTTTGCCTATAACGAGCCGGAGTTAAGGGGCCATTAGGCCTCTTTTTGTTGGAGTATCCTGACTGGGAGCTAACAGGAGCCTCACATAGATGCAATGGAGGGGAAACGAAGGCTCACCTCTTGTCACTTCAAAGCACTTTTTTTTCTCTCTTTTCTTTTTTTTTTGAGTTTCGAAAACCTTTTGTGGTGAATTCAAACATATAAAGCTAGCGACATATTATGAAAAGGATGAGCATGAGAATGAAACAGGAAGCACACCATCTGAACAGTGGTACAAGACATTATTATCCTGTTAGGGCCTACCAAAGTGCCCCTTTGTGCACGCTTTAGTCCATGGGGTCCAACCTGTCCTCTGGTCTTCAATGCTCCGCATGGTCAAAAGTAGTCGCTTGGAACAGAAGGGATGCAACTAAGCATCCAGGGAAAAGGAGGGGTAAGGGGAGAGGGATGGAGGTGAATGGGGGGAACCTCTCTGGCCGTATCGAAACAGCAAAGGAAAAAGCTGTCAGACGCAGGTGGTGGGGGAACCCCTCCCCGTTGGACGCCCATCAGATCTCATTCTTGTCTACCCCTCTACCGCAGGGCCTTGGGCTTGGGCTTGGTCACTACATTGTTCTTGCAAAAACATACGCAGGGGTTCCCATATATCCAGGGGCAGCGCTTGCATGGGCATCAGATCCTAATACTCAGACAACTGTGTATGGCAAAACGCTGTATCCGACAGGCAGTCATCTCTCCGCGGCCTACGCCTATGGCCCCAGCAGATCGCCACGCGCCTCTTCGCCAACAGTAACATCATAGCAGCGAGTCACCTGATGCTCTTAGGTAAAGGTTTAACATAGCCCAACAGGGCAAGTAACGGGGGCACTCCAACCAATACTCCAGCATTTCATCCAGAAGATCAAACACACAACCCCAGTAGTTCGAAACCTCCCGGCACTCCCATGTGAGGTGCATTAATGAGGCCCTCATGTCCAGAAACGCACACAGCACGCCTCCGCGCTTAGCCTTGCCTAACACATTCATACCGGGGTTCTATAAAGTCTGTGGAGAAACGTAAAATGGACTCATCGAAGTATGTAGTTGTGTGACAAGTCTCTAGATTGCGCGCAGCAGTAGGCCCACACTCCCTCCTCAAACGGCGCACCCAGGCACTCCTCCCAAGCAGCCTGAGCCGGGGGCCCTAGCACTGGGTAGTCTCGCTGCATACCTGTGTACAGACATGTTATGAGTTTACGGGGTGAAGGGTTTGATAAGAATGCTTCCAAAACATGAAACATGGATGGAGCCAGCGGGAATGAGGCAAACCTCGTCCTCATAGCCGCACTTAGCTGGAAATAAGTCATCCTGTTCAAGAGTCCCCTATGCTCCTCACCCAGAGTAGCGTCCAAGTCTATGAAAACCCAATCTGGGAATGTTTGACCCAGCGTGTGCACCTGCAAGTTGCGCAACCACGGGCAGACCCCAGTGTCCTCCGCGAAGGGCAGTTCTGGGTGGCCTGTAAGCGGAATAAAATGTCCAGACCAACTCGTCGGCGGAGTGCCTGCCATGCCCATACCGTGCTGCCGACTGTGTCTATCCCTGCCAGCGGGCGGCTCTGCGAGAGAAACATCACCATAGGCAGCGGAGTCAGGGCTGCCAGGTCACACTCAGGGGCCGCATGCGCCAGGAACGGGTGTCGGAAAAACCCAGTGGAATGCAAATTGCGTCTGGGCGCAAGAATGATATCCCCTGCTCGAACGGAAGCGTGAGAGTTTCTCAGAAGACCTGCTGCAGCCCTCCCGGCAATACCAAGGAGATCAATTTGGAGCAAAGACGCTTCTTGAATGCGACCGTGAGAGGGAGCGGGAGATTGACAAAAATTATAAAGGAACTTGGGCAGTGCTACCATCTTGACTATAGCAAGTCGCCCCATGAGCGAAGGAGGTAGTGCCCTCCAGCGGGGAAGCCTATCTTCAAACCAGTCCATGAGTCAGCCATAGTTATAGCTCCACAGTTCCACCTAGTCCCTACTAATCCAGATTCCCAAGTATTTTGCGGGGTAATCAGCCCATTTACGAGGAAATTCTGACTGGATTGCAACGGTTACTGCAATGAGTGGGAAGATGATAGATTTCCCCAAGTTTATGGTAACACCTGAGAGGCCACCAAATAGAATGATCTCCCGTATAAGGGGATCAAGATTATCCGCGGGATGCTGGACATAGAGAGTCACATCGTACGCATACATGGATTCAAGGACCACCCGGGGCATGAAATCGAGGCCTCTCCGCGTGTGAAACTGACGCAACCGGGTCGGCAGCGGCTTCATCGCGATAGCGAAGAGGAGGGGCGAAAGCGGACCCCCCTGTCTGGGGCCCTGGGTGACCCAAACTGGGGGGAAGATGACTCCATTATTCAAAGTCTTGCTGAGGGGGAGGTGTATAGCAATGTAATTTTCCTGAGGAACGCAGGGCTCAGGCCGATTCGGGCAACCAATGAGTAGAGATAGTGCCACTCCAGTGTATCGAACGCTTTGATGGCGTCGAGGAACACTGCTGCCAGAGGGAGGGCAGGATAAATCCCCTGCATCACGGGAAAGAAGGTGCGGAGGCTGTGGGCAGTATTCCTACCCGGGACAAAGCCGCATTGATCCGTACGAAGAATCGAAGGGAGCAAGATTAGCAGACACGAGGCTAGAAGCTTTGCAAGAATTTTGTTGTCAATGTTAAATCATGGAGAGAGGCCGGTAAGAATCACACAATAATGGATCTTTATCTGGCTTAAGTATGGTCACAAGGAGTGCCTCTCGGAGGGTGAGAGGACGCCGTCTCTAATGAGTCTTCGTACATGTTAAGCAGATGTGGGGCGAGCAGCAGCGCAAACTCCTTATAAAAGGCTGAGGTGAGCCCGTCCAGCCCCGGGGCTTTGTCCCCAGGCATAGCACTAATTACACCAATTACCTCCTCTCCGGAGAAAGGTGCGGCCAAGTACCTGCGATGGGCATCACTGAGCCAGACCAGTTTGATCGAGTCAAAGAAAGAGAGCAGGTCAGCAGGGACTTCTGGCTGGTGCGTGGCATATAACGAGGCATAAAACGCCATAATTTCTGCCCTGACCGCATCCTGTCCCACCACTTACTCGTCCTCGCCTGAGCGCAGCTCTCTGATGTAATCATTACCCCACAGCTTTCGAAGTAATCCTGCAAGGGTCTTACCGGCTCTATCACAGTACCAACGGGCTCGCGCCTCCCTCCCCAGATAGTGTGTCTCCCGTAGTGCAGCTGCTTCAAATTCTTCCAGCTTAGATTTAATCTGAGCGAGAAGGGGGAGTCAATTAGTCGCAAAGTATTCTTGTTCCAGAAGTCGTATCTCGCCTTCAAGGCACCTTAAGTCCCAAACAAAGAGAGCGAAGGACTCTGGCCTGTTTAGCTATGCATTTACCTCTAATCACTGTTTAAAAGCTTCCCATAGCATGGATGGGAAGTCAACCGAGCCTTCATTGAGCTCAAAGTATTCTGTAATTGCAAGTTTGATGTCTTCCCAGAAAACCTGATCACAGAGTGCTCCAGCAGGGAGTCTCCGGTTGAATGACCTGCTCGGCACATCAGGCATCGTGAATTCCAGCAACACTGGGGCTTGATCTGAAAGGGTGTGCTCGAGGTGCGTGCAGCGTCAGACCCAGTTATCTAATTCATGAGAGAAGATCCAGTAGTCTATCTTGAACCATGTGGCGCCCGCAGTGGAGACCCAGGTACAATTATGGATGGATCCGATGCCAGACATCAGTCAGGGTATGGTCCTCCATCAGCACCTGGAGTTTTGCTGCAGCCCAAGGGTGGGGATGGCGCAAGCCTCCCAATCTGTCCCTGTCAGGGTTGAGCAACACGTTAAAATCCCACTCCCATTGCACCGCCCCAGGGCCAAGAGAATCCACAAACCTCCACACTTCGATAAAAAATTGGGAATCGTCATCATTAGACCCGTATATCGAGACCCAATATTCCCGAAACCATAACGTATCGACCCAGGGGATCCAGGATAGTATCATGTGTGTGCCAAAGAAGACCCTTTTGAAGGATGATAGCTGTGCCCTGAGCGTAGTCAGAATATCCAGCAATACATTTTTCACCCATCCAGCTCGCCGGCAAGCACAAGTGCATATCGCGCATCAGATGTACCTCTGCCGAAAGCACATATCAGCCCCGTGGCGATTCAGCAGTGCTGCTACAAGCCGCACTTTTCTACAATCGTTCAAGCCCAGCACATTCCAGGTAATAGCTTTGAGTGGGCGCTCGGTGTTAGAGTCGTCAGCCATCACCACAACACCACAAGTCGCAAGCAATGTAGGAGAGAGGGGGAGAGGAAACAAATAGCGCACAGCTGTAGTTGTTGGGCCAGAGAGCCAGAGAGGGGGAAGAAAGGGGGAAGGGAAGGAAACAAGGGAAGAACAGACAAAAAACATTGCATGCAGTGCAACCATCACCCCCCAACCCACCCATTCCCACTGCAGCCACCCACCCCTAAATAGGCAGCAAGGTGCCAGCATCAATTCACAATGCGGGACTCATCCCAGGGGGGAACACCAGGAAGCTCGGCAAATCCCAGCCCAGAGAGCTAGGTGGCCGGGTAAGATCCCATAGGGAGCTCACAGTGTCAATTGGGCGGTCATCCAATGCAGTACCCATTCATCTTTGGTACCAAAAGGAGCGAGTGCAAATATGGCAAGAATCAAGTGGAAAAAACAATTGAACCCAAGGGTACAGTAGAACCAATTAGACAAGGCGGGATAGCTGCACAATAATCAGTCGATTTCGTTGAGCACATCTCCTGCCAGCCGATCATTATCCATGGTGGCGGCCGGCTTTGAGCGCTTAAGAGTGCGGGCAAATTTAGCAGCCAGCTTGGGGTCTGTGAAGTAGGATGTCTTGCCTGAATGAAACACCTGAAATTTCGCAGGGTACTGATGTCCTGCTGCAGCAGTAACCACTTGAAGGGCACAAATTCAGGACGGTTTGCCTGGACCGCCAGTGTGAAGTCCAGGAAAAAGCCTTGCGATGATATGGCGGGCTGGGGCACCTGGGGAGGCCGCCGACCCAGGAACCTATGGGCATGCTGCACTATGTACACGGACAACAGGGAGTCCCAAAAAGTGCCGGAAGCATGTCCTCCACATAATCCTCCACTTGTGTCATTGCGGTGGAGTCGGGTACTCAGAGAATGCTCAAGTTATTGCCCTGTGTCCGGGCCTCGGTCCTCATTTTTGGCGCAAATTACCTTTAGTACCTTCCCCGTACTGTGATTTTTTTCTCAAGTCGCCGTTCCCTCATCCTCCAGTGTGGACGTTCGCTGCTCAACCTCCGCAATGCACTTGTCATGATCGGCCACTTTATCTTTGAGCCAGTCCAGGAGTCAGCCCCACTGATCTGAGGTCCCACCCCACAGGCCGGCTGTCTGCCACCACTTGGCTCCTGGCATCAAGCTGATAGCATACCCTCACCAGGCGATCTCCCAGCTGATGCACCCGGCCCGGTGCCCCCGCCACTTACTTGATTGTTCAGGGCCCAGGCGCCGCCGCAGGGGGACACGGTCCAGGTACGGAGGGCAGAGCCCCAGGTTGCTCGCCCAAGTTGTTATTGACAATAAATCATATGTATGTACATAAATATAAAGGATGTGTTACATAAATCAGTGAGGGTTACAAAGTGTAGGAGCCACATGTCCTTCATACATCAGTGTGCTATATAAGTAAGATTACAATTTATGAACTGCAAATAATAAAAGGATCTTTGTCTTAGAAGCAGTAACCCAGTTACATAAATACAACTCTGTCATCTGCAGGAGACATATTAACCCTCTATTCTACTTTGATCCAAAACTAGGACTGGTCAAAACACAGATCTCTCCAGCAAATATGCTATACTCCAGAGTTATCATACCCTTATTATTATTTCCCTGAGATTAAGCTGCCACACAAAGATCTCAACAGGAAGTGACTTCATCACATAAGATATTTTCAAATACAGACATGTTAACCATTTAAGCAGATCAGATGTACTGCCATGTTTCTCCTCGTTGCCAATTTGTTTGTGTCAGGGTTTAAAAAAATAAATGTATAAGTTGAATTCCAGATTTTGCGTTGGGATTGCGTAAATATTTAGGCAAAACTCCAATGCATAATCTATTTTGTTAAATATCATAATGTACTCAAATGTACTCATGATAGACCTGCTAAACATATGTGAAGTTTTAAGATCTGATGTCACTTCCTGTGAGGTCCTGGGTTTTGATGCCACTTCTTGTGATGCCACATGCGATATGCAATGTCACTAGCTATGATGTCACTTCCTGTGATGCTTACCCCGGCGATGTCACGCACATTCTGTCTGACTCAGTGAGTCCCCCCACTTCTTTTTCAGGACTGCAGCCCTGGTAATAAGATTTATATTTCGGTGGATGGGAGTAACCCATCCACTGAGTTCTGTATCAGGCTCCAACATATTTGGGAACATTAGAGCTAGAGAAGCTGGCCTATATGGAAATACCCATTAAAAACACTGCACAGAGTTAAACAAAATTCTAATAGACTTATCTCTCATACCTTGGCCAGAGCAATTAAAAACACTATCAGGGGAAATACAGGGGAGAGGACTGCAGACCTTGGAGCTGAGAAAGCAAGGTTCGATCCTGTGATTCTGGACACTTAATCTCCCAAGCCTGCCAAAACAATGAATGTGTCTTTGTGTAACGTAAGTGGTGCTCATGTAAAGCGCTCCAGTACCTTTGGGTCAAGTTTGCACTATAAAAATCTGCAACAAAAAAATACAGGACATATAAAGAGAACCAGCACAACTAAACAATATGGTTACAAGTCCACAAAATAGACAAAAGTAGGTGATAAAAGAAGCATTCAAGAACTGTAAATGACTCCATGACAAATAGAATAACCAACTCTGGCAATGGTAAAATAGGCTGAGAGTCAGTGTTAACAGCCTAATTAGTCTGACTGGGCCTAACTCCTCCGAGTTTGTACACTGCACATTGTTCTGAACTATAGAGTAACATGTATTTGAAATGACATGACATGAGAATACACAAATAGGAAAAACAAGTGGATGACCTTACCCATCCCAACAGTGTGGGAAATATGAGACTGCTGTGGAGTACTGTGTGAAAGGCAGACTGCAGAATCAAATCAAATATATGACCAAACCCACATACATTTCCCTGGAGCTTTGAGCTGAGAAGCAGCCAGAGGAAATGCAGGCACCCATGTGTGCACAGTAGTGGTGCTAATACATGACACTACATTTGGAGCAGACAAGAAAGCTAATCACCAAGGCAGAGGTGGATACTACATTAGCTTACCTACACAGGCATGGAAGGCCAGCAAGCTGTCTAACTCTATTGCAATGGGTGGTCTGGCACAAAAAGCCACTTTTGTCACAAAGTGGTAGTGGGAATAAAGCTGATAAACTCCCATGAGAAAGACAACTAAAGTGCAACTTGCCCACATCTCCAAAGAGTCACATATGCCATACACATCAATGTTGAACTCAAAGTTAATGAGAATACAATCTGTATGTCACCCAGATTACTTATGTCAACATCTACAATGGATTACCATTAACATATCGCTACATTATTGCAGAAAGAGAAGCAACACTTCCTGAACATCCACCTGTCCTGGGTGAACTACCTGCTGGTAATGACATGCTGCCCCCACCAAGGACATTGACACCTTTTAGCAACTCCTCGACTCCATTGGAACACCTTCCTCAGTCGCAGAAGGGGTTGACAGCATCACAGGGTCTCCAGAGTAGCTGCTTATATTGGACGTACCCCAACTGCCAACACAAACCCAGCACTGGACTCTGCGGACCCCACAGTTGTCTTGCAACAGCAGGTGGTAGGAGTACAGTGGCATCTGGTAGATGAGATGCGGGCGGGGATGGAGACCATCACAGGACCCTAGAGGGTGTCCGTAGGTCTCTCAGTCCCAATACGGACACTTTTTAGGCAATAAGATGCCACTAACCTGCACTCTATTGATTTGAACAATTCCTGGCTGACATTGATGGTTTCCTGATGCGGAGGCAAGAAAAAAAGTCCTGGTGATGTGACACCAGTGAGTTTGGATGCACTATGAATAAACGAATAACAATAGCCAGACTCTTTCTTATTGTGTATCATACATATGTCACTGAAAGATGTAGAAGCTCTATGCTACCTTTTGGATGTCAATAAGGAACAACTGCAACTAACTAGTAATTTTTTTCTTATGTCAAATGCTAAATGGTGTAGTAAGGCACACTGGCATACATATAGCCAATGTGTTCCTCAGTCCCTGAGAGTATTTACATGTAATTAGTGTGAGTGTAACTACAAATGACATACATTTTACTATATACACACATATCAACTATTAGCATCCAGGTCACAGATCCATGCAATAAGCAACACAAGCCAAGGGTAAGAGGAGGCTTGAGACCAATGTTTATCAAACCTAGCAAGTGGTTGCACAAAATGAAACGCAAGAAGTGCCACACTTAGCAAGTAGTCAATGGCAAGGTTGATTGACTTTTCCGGCCACGTAAGGGCCACTCCAGTGGTTAATAACCAACAAATATTCATCTAACCTAGCAAGTAGTTGCCCAAAATCACACGCAAGAAGTGCCACACTTAGCAAGTAGGTAATGGCAAGGATGATTGATGTTTCCTGCCAGATGGGGGACACTCCAGTGAATAATAATCAGCAAACAACACTGATGTCATGATAAAATGTTGAAGGGTGAGTGTGTAAGTTGCAAGCTTCAGTGTGTGTTCCAACACAGCCATGAATGGTGACTATGGGTTGACAAATCCCTCCCTATGATACATGTGACATAACTTACACGCACAGTGCAACAGTACGACAGCAGTGAGTCCATTCACACAAAGAGGCCCACTTATAGTCGGCACAAATGGTTGAACATCCCTTGACTTACACACTACACATATTCACAAACACTGTAGGGAACTCCTACATCGGAACCTAAGCTAATATGACAACTCCTATGCAGTAAATCATCAGTCATGAAAGCAGGAAACTTTATTTCTCATCTAAGAAATTGAAAGTTACAAAAAGTAGAAATAAGTAATCTACCCTAATTATCCCTATCTAAACTAAGCTTACTCAACTTAGCCTATCCTATCCTAAACTAACTTAACTTATCTCTACCTTAACCTACCTAACCTTATCTTAAACTATGCTATACATATACCACAACAGACAGGTTAAGCGTCAACCCCATACCCCCTTAGCACATGTAGTCACACAATGCAAACAGCAACTACAGCTATTCATAAACTACAAACACATTAAATCCTAAACATATATACATTTTTGAAGGCATTTTTATTTTTATATATTACAACAAATCCTAAACCTTATCCTCTACCGAAAACCTCAAAAAGATGTAAAAACTAAAACCTATTAAAAAGTATTTTAAAATCTAAAAGTTACCTTACCTATACTATCTAAAATCTATCAAAAATCTATGCTAAATACAAAACTATAAAAAAAAGAAAATTCACATCAGCTGTGCAAGCTGTTCCATAGTCTCCTCAAGGTCTGTTAACCAGGTTCCCTGCCGGCGCTGCTCCTCTGGGACACTGTCCAGTTTTCTGTTTAGTTTTTTTAGCTCCTCGTTAATGGTGTATTGGAACACTGAGGGGGGATATGTACAAGGAAGTGGCGGATGTGACAATGTACAGCATTAGCCTCCTTGGCTTAACGCCGTGGTCCGCCACTTCTGAAAGGCAAGGCTGCACCATATTTACAAGAATGTGGTGCAGCCTTGCGCTTCCTCCTGCAATGGTGCTAAGTTTAGCAGCTTAGCACCAACACAGGCACCCTTGCAGCATAGTGCAAGGATGTCTGTGTGCAGGGGAGGATTGTTTATGTGAAGGAAGGTGCTCCTTACTGCACATAAAGAATCCTAAAATGCCATTCCTTCACTTCTTTCGTTTGTGCTGCTTCATATTACACACATGAAAGTGACCAAATGGCATTTTTAAAAAAGATTTTTTATGTACAGGAAGGGACAATCCATGGCATTTTGCTTTTTTCATGTGTGCTGCACAAGGCAGCACACATGGAAAAAGCAAAATCGAGGAGAAATAATGCATTTCTCCCAATTTTGCCAACTTAAGAGCAGGAATTACCTGGTCTTAATTTTGGCGCTGCCTCCTATGTAGCCACCCTTGTACATAGGGGACTGTGTCAAAATGAATGGGCGTTGGAGTGGAACGCCCACCGCAACACCCACTGCCCACACCTTTCACGCTAACCACAGCATGAAAGAGGCCTTGTACACAAGGCGCGGCCCCTATCGCCACCACAGTGTTGGTAAAAGTGACATTATGGTGGCGATAGGGGCTTGTACATATGCCCCAAAGTCCCAAGAAGGTGGGCTCCTGGTCTATGTGGGCTGATGTGTGGATGCTGGGGGAACGGATTGAGCTACACTTGGAGTTGGCTTGGCCCTGGTCTGGCCTAGCTTTGCCCTGTTCTGGTATGGCCAGTGGAAAAGTAGTGACCGACGTTGTGCTGGGTCTGGCAATGTTACAAGTATCATAGCTTTAACAAGTGTATGCTATTTCTGTATCTTCCGGTATGCTTTTTGGACATGTCTTACATTTCTCTGCACAGCTCGAAGGTGCGGGTCTTATCAGCACTCATGCTTGCTAGAGTGAAAATATAAATAAAGTGTTAATATAGTCAAGATATATACATGATGTCTGACATAACTAGCCTGACATTGTAAGACAATTAAACTGTCTCCGACCAAACCAATACCAGCAATATGGATCTAGATATGGACAATATGTTGTCACTGCATAGACATCTCCTACTAGTACCCATTAAAATGAGTCAAGTGCCATCCGTGAGATTGCACAAACTGTAACAGTACTTACAATGAGTTATATCCCATATAATACAGGCCAATTATTCACTATCATGTAGATGTCCGGATCTAAAATTTGACACATGGACTTGGTTGCAGTTGCGGCCAGCAACATTTCAGATCATTGATCATGAACATAAGTGTACTTGGATGAGGTGTTACAGGACTGGCAGTGTGCCTGCTTTTCATACCCCATCTGGACTCTCACAAGGCTGCACACGTTGCAGTCCTCGCTCAGTAAGGGGCTTATTTCTGAGAACCCTGCAGCACTTTTGCGCCACATAAAGTGGTACATGTTTGACGCATGGCTCATCATGCGGGCACCCTACGCCATCCTGCATGGCTTTGAAAGGCCTCATGAATACTGAGTTAGGCAAAAAAATTATAATGGTTCAGTACTCTTTTTCAATGAACAGTACTGTTTCTTATTCATAAATAGTCATCACTAAACTCATGATATTCCTTGCACAATTTCAATAATTCATCTTCTCTGATATATGTATTTTGAGCAAAATTCTTTATTCTTGTTCACATTCTTCTTCTTTTGAAATTATTAGTAACATTAGCCAACGCCTTTCGTCCAGATGGACTTCTTCAAGGCTAAAAAATACATATATATATATATACACACTAAAGAACTTATTTACAATATGTACAACAATATTGACCATACAATGAATTAAACATACTTAGCATAAAGTTTTCAAATGTAATGTCATACACATGAATGACAATGGTGCTAGAATCCAATTCATTTAGTTTAAAGAATAATCAACACAATTGTAGCTAAGATTTGAATTTCATAAAAAATGTGCCGAAAATAAAACAGGACTATAAAGAAAGAGGGTACAATGACAAATGCTTGATTAAGGCGGAGACAAAAATAAAAGAAAAAGGATAGAAAATCAACTCTTGTCCAAAATGTGCTGAATACCGACCATAAGGGGCAAGAAACAAAAATTAGGAAAGGATTTAAAAATAATTCTCTAGAAAAAATGCACTTCTATACCAAAGATGATTACACTGCATCTGAATAACTAAGTCTTCCAGAGGGAACTCCACAGATACCTCTGACTGGAGTGGCGATGAAAGACCATACCAACAACGGAACCGAGGACAAAACAGACATCGCAATCGCCAGTGGAACAACCAGTGGCATCCATCTCAATTCGACGATCACCCACAACCACTGTATCAACCACATATACTGAATTTCCCAGGCTGGATGAAGCCATACATGCAAAGCCTACAACAGATGGGACCAGCAACAGGACTGCACCATACACATAGGCTGCCTTTTTTAGGGAAAGGCCCCACCAACGGAAGAGGAAGAAGAAGAGGGGTGACATGGACAGACCAAGAACGTCAAGTCCTAACACAAATTATGTCCAAAGACAGTCTGGGACCCAGCACAACAACTCGCTCATAGTGAATCTGACAGACTGGTCACTTACAAAGGGCCAAGAAAAAATCCTGAATAAAGTCCTGGGCTTCGTCCCCACACCGCCGTTAGATCCGTTCAAACTGCAATGTGAATTGGCAGAATTTTGCAGAAAAATAAAATCAAAAGCTTTCTTCAAAGATAAGGAAAACAACACTGCTACAAGTGACCCCAATCTACGAAATAAATCCACTTTTTCCCTCCAACTCATTTGGTCCCAGTCGAGATACAAGCCTTTGAACCACCTTAGTTCAGAGAGAAGGGAAACCTGAAAAATATCACGAAGAAGCCCTTCATGAACATTACAAAACAAGAACCCCTGGAACTTGAGGAATTAACAGAAACTTGAAGGCCTAATAATAAAACCAGCAGACAAAGAAGGAGGAATCGTCATCTTGACAAGGGAAACTATGACAAGCAATGCAGAGATCTCTTGTCTGATAGGAATTTCTATAATATCCTAACCACAGACCCAAAACAGAGTATACAATGGACCGTTGAACTAATGGTTGAGGAAGCTGAGGTCAATGATTGTATTTCCAAGAATGAAGCAGATTTTCTGAAGACCAAATCTCCCAGAACACCATTTGTTTACTCAGTGCCTAAAACACACAAAAACAGGACGCCACCACCAAGACGACTAATAGTCTCTGGCTTTGGCTCAGTGCTTGAGACCTTATCTAAATTTGCTGACCACTACCTAAGATCTCAGGTCCAAGAGACCCCAACATATCTCAAAGAAACCCGAGACCTACTTAATTAGATGAAAGGACTCACTTTGAAGGAAGAAACTATGTGCCTAGTAAGACTCGACGTGGAGAGTCTATATAACAGGCTACCACAACAGAGGACTCTCCAGACAATTGAAGACATACTGTTTGCAGGACAGTGGGAGCACAACACCCCAAGGCATTTTATACTGGAATGTTGCCGGTTAGCGGTCACCGCAAACATTTTTTAATACAACGGGACACTGTAACTTCAGTCCCAAGGTACTTCAATGGGCAGCACATTCGCCCCTAGCATAGCCGGGCTCTATGTGAGAAATTGTGAGAATATTCACATTCTCAATGACAGCAACCCATACTGAGCCAAAATACTCTTCTGGAAGCCTTACATCGAGGATGTGATCATGATCTGGAACAACACCCCAGACAGCCTGCCGGAATTCAATAGATGTATCAACACCAGGGACGAGTTCTTATAATTCACATACACAGCAGACAAACAAAAACTGGATTTTCTGGACATAACGATCTACATAGAAAAAGACATCCCCAACACTAAGACTTACTACAAACCTCCTGCAAAGAACAGCCTTCTTTCGTACAATAGCTTTCAACCACGTCCTTGAGGAGAAACCTTCCATACAGCCAATTTCTATACGTCAGAGGCAACTCCAACGACATAGAGGACCACAAAACACAAGCCAGAGATCTGTGCCAGAAACTAAAAGCAAGAGATTTCCCCAACAGAGTAATACAAAAATGTCAAAAGGGAGCAAGGAACCAACACAGAGATACCGTCCTGGAGACCAGCACACAAGAAGCAACAGAAGAATTACCTGCTTGACAACGAATAATACAGCCTCCAACACAGTGATACAAATTGTGAACAAAAACTGGCGCATTCTCCTCGGATCCCCTAAATGGCCAAAAACAAGGTTCGCTAATAAAAGAACAAAAAACATCAGCAACCTATTAGTTCGCACCAGACAGCCCCCTGAGGAGCCCAGATTGGAATCTATCACAAATATCTGGAACCTGACTCCCTTAACTGGTCACTTCCCATGTGGGTCTTGTGCTGTCTGCAAGTTAACAAATGCAACCAAGACTCTGCAATTAACACATGATCTAACATGGACCTTACCACATCATACGAACTGTAATACCACACATGTGATCTATATGATTACTTGTCCTTGTGACCTTAAATATATAGGTAACACATGTCGCAGGATCAAACAGAGAATCAGTGTGCATACAAGCAACATCAAATGCAAAAAGACCACCATAAAAATTAGCATTCACTTCATCAACACCAAACATTCCATTGATGAAATCAATTGGGTGGTCCTTGAAACATTGATTTCTAAAAAACGCAATGCAGAAAAGATTCCCGATGAAATACAGCAAGGATGGGTGCACCGTCTTAAAATGTATGAAACAGGGCTGATCGACCATATCCCTTGGTATACCATCTTACGCTGACCATGAATACCCACAACTGATGTACATGACCCTAACTGTTCTTGACCAACCTGAATGTCACCGTACGAACATATGAGTTAAGATAATTAATTCACCACTCACATATCAGGAGCCTGACCAACAAGACGACTACAAAATGTAAGGTAGCAAACAACCCTCAAGAACACACATTTTCATTTAAATCACCAAACGACATGAAATACAACATAGCTCGACTCTGTCACCGAACCACCAACAAAAAAAAAAGAATTTATCCAATGAACAACATATTGTTAACAATATAAAAAAGAAAAGTCTTGCAACATTCTAAAAGTGAACCCCTATTTTTGTATGATCATCATTGGCATGTCTGATGAACTTGCACAATAAGCAAAAAAGAACAATTGGGCTGAGTCTCTCTATTATGCCCATCACTGCAGTTACCACAAAACGTGCTCTGCTACCGGCCCGCATCACCGGGGCACAGAAGATGGAGCAAGCATAAGTCATGACCGCGAATCCTTGCGGTATGTCAAATAAAACGAGAGGCTGTCACACTTTCATACGCACCTCCGCCTATCAATTTACCACTCTTCCCTCCTCGCTGACAGACAATGACCATTGATCTCCACTCCTCCCCGAGGAAGCCAAGGAGCAAAAAAATAAGGTATTTGTCCGACAAGCTAACGCAGCAAGCCTCATTTATCAAATCGATAATTGAATAGATCGTAAACAAATTACAGCATTCAGCATAGCAATTTGACACGGCTACGAATATACGAGCATGAGTACCGTAAAATCATGATTGACTCATAACTAAGCTATTACCTCTAAACGAAGGGACACTATTCCTGCTTTGCTAATTGCACACTACTACACCAACACCAGCACTGCAACCCGCAACGGTGACACACTCATTTTCAACTCTTATAACATTTAGTTGGCAGAACCGCAGCCACACTCACAGTAGCGCCGCGCTTTTACCATTTAACTTTTACAACTCCATTTTTACACAGATACGTGACAGCACTCACATAGGCATTTCCCCAGATTGTGTCACTCACTAAAACAGTGGTCCTAATTTTGAGGTTGCAGATACTCCTTAGAACTGAGCGCTCATTCTGTTGCACAGCTCACTACAATGTCCTCATGCAATATTTTTCATCACTGCTATTCTTAATGTATTAAGATGTATGTCTCTCTATCTTTTCCCGCACATAAGGCTTTATGTAGTAAATTATCTACTCAATATGAGCATATTTGATGACAGATATGGGTCACAATAGATCAGCAAATGTGTACAATTGATATCATATTCTGATGTCAAGGTCTTTTTACTTTTCCTTTCTCCAGTTATACCCAGATGAGGCACTACTAGTACTCATTGACACTGGTTACTTAACCCACTGAAACTCAACGTGCATGCCCGATATTGTCTCGAGATTTTGGACACTTGTGCTCATACCCTCTTTGTATTTACTGTGAATGTTTGTTTGGTCTATGCAATTCAACGGTTATAAAGCTAATAAATACTATAGACCAATTATCATCCAGTGATGCAATAGATCATATGCGAAGAAGGGTAAGTGCAAAACCTACCAACGCACGTCCCCATTCACTTATGTGCCATAACCTGGTCCTGAAGAAAGCCCTCCGACCCAAGAGGGCACCGATAAGACTGTAAGTAAGTAAGTAATTTATTTATTTGTACATGATTAATTAAAATCTTCACAAAAGAATAAAACATTGCTAAAAGTTGTTAAAAGTTCATTTTGCGTGATTTCCTCAATTTTACGAGTTTGGTTAATATCAGTTCATTATTGTCAATAAAGTTTTTCGCCAGTCATCAAACGCTCTTGTGTCTTTTTTCTGCTAAGTCAAAAAACTTTATGACCTGACAGTTTAATTTTGATTTAGTGGGGTTAAAACACAGTTTAACAGCCTGCCTGCATATCCGGATGCCATTGTAATTTAAAGGAGGGACGTAGTAAATTATACCTCAAGTCCTTTAGATTAGGACAGATGCACATGACATTAGCGATATCTTTCTTGTCAGGTTTACCGAGGCGGTAATGCTGCGAGAAGTTTTTCTCACCCAAGGTGGTAGATGTGGGGTTACCTGGATTACGCCGAGGCGCAATTTTAAGAACTTTTCTTTCGTTTTTAGATTCATTCTAATATTGAGGTATGCTTGTGGCTGCATCCTTCCATAGTCACTGAGCGTAATCCAACCCTGCGCTCTTTATGTTAACACCTCCTTGTCCTCAATAGAAAAGATGATTTGTGCTGATTTTTTCGCAACTTATTTGAAAGACAAGGGATCTGTTGGAGTGCCCCAAAGGTCTGACAGACCCAGGACTTAAAGTGAGTCAAATAGATCATCTCTAGCTGAAGACTTGCGATGTCGGAGCAGCTCTTCCCATACGTTGGAATTTAGAGAACCAACATCAGCGCTGCAAATCTTGTGCCAGCTGACAACATACGTACTCCGCCTTTCTAGTGTTAGTTTCAGGATATCAAATTCTAACCGGATTTGTGCAGGCGAGACATATCTTGGCAGGTTATAGATAGCCTTGTATGAGTTAGCTATTACTATGTCCAGTAATACGGAGTCCTTCTGTTGAAGGGATTCCCTCCCATATGTGAGAGTCGGCTGTAACTTGGCACGCAAAACCTGAAGAAGAGGGTTGAATGTTATGTCGGGGAGTTTGGCTTTTAAAGATTTATCGCCAGGTAAGTCACGGTTCCCTTTTCTTGAAAAGATTCCAATGGAGATTTGAACGAGTTCTTGAAGTCCAGAATTACTCCCAAATATTTGTAGGTTGTTACCAGTTCCAGCCCTTGTCCATTTACATGCCAATTGATTTTCCTTTTTGTTTTGTATTTCACTGCCATAACCTTAGATTTATTGAAATTTATTTGCAATGCGTTCCTTTCTGAAAAGGAATGGGCTACGTTTAGAAGGTGCTGGAGGCCTATTGGTGTCCGGCTTATCAGCACCAAGTCGTCTGCGTAAAGCAAATTGGACAGTGGAATTTTCCCTAGTTTCGGTGCATGGCAGAGGCATTTATCGAGTTCCCCTGGAAAGTCAGCAAGGAAAAGGTTAAATAAGATCGGTGCTAACACACAACCCTGTTTTAACCCTCTTGTTGTCAGAATGGGTTTAGATAGATGTGTACCCGCTCCTAGTTTGACTTTAATCCAGGTGTTTGAGTGGAGTAATACGAACATGTCTAGAAGATGTTTGGGTATTCCCCAGTTGTCCAGTTTCTGCCAGAGTTTATTGCAATCCACGTGGTCGAATGCAGCAGTGTAATCAATGAAGGAAAGGAAAAGGGGAGATTTGGTCTCTTTTGCTGCGTCCATCAGAAGGGTCAGTGCCATGATGTTGGTTGTGGTCCCTTGACCCCTGCAGAAGCTAGTTTGATTGATCGGGATTACTGAGTTTTCAGATGCCCATGATGTTAGCTCCTCCAGTATGGTTCCTGCAAAATACTTGGACTCCACATCAATGAGGGCAATGAGCCAATAATTAATTGGGTTTTTCCTATTGCCGTGTTTGAAGATTGGACACCTATCAATCTGCCCCTGGCTCTTTGCATTTTGACATCAGCTGGCATGGTTGTCAGTTGTCCAGACTCGGTGGGGATAAAAGAACTTGGATCAGGCCTTAGTTTTTCCATTTGAGATGGTAGCGTGGCTCCATTAGTACTTGTTTCTTGGGTCATGGCAGTTGCATGGTAATTGTCTATTATTTTCCTCTGCGTTTCTTTGTTGAGCTTCTTTGTGACAACCTTTTCAAGGCTTTCCTCGTTGGCAGCGGTCGTGTTGTTAAAATGTTAGAAGAGGTATTCTGTCTATGCTTCTTCCATTATGTGTGACTTTAGGCCAAGATGGTCTGGGTTCTTTATTCTTTTGATCATTTGCCAAAACCTTGAGCTATTTTGCCATTTCGCTACATAGAGGAGTTTTACCCATAATACGTCGTTTTTTTCTTTCTGTTTTTCCAATTTCTTCCATTTTAACAATTGTTTTGCTTTCCGTAGGGTTGCTTGCAAGTCATGGATGTTTTTGCATCTGTCTCAGTGTTTGATGTATTAATCGTTTTTGCGCTTTCATTTCTGGAGTGAGTTGTAATTTGGTTGATGTTCCCTTTCCTTGGCATGTCCTGTTTGGCGGTCCTTTTAACAATTTCACACTGATGTCTAGAATTAAGTTTTGCCATACTTCTGACAACTTTGTTATGGAGCTTGCCATTTGAGTGAAAAGAACTTTCGCTGCAAGGCTTATGGAGTCGATGTTGCAGGGATTGCACCGAAGCCGTCGAATTCACTTCAATGTCTATACCTGTGTGTGGTTCAGTCTCAAGAAGTGAGTTGGCTTTTATTGTGGCTTCTTGGGGGAGGTGGTCCCTGAGGTCGTTCAACCCTATCTTGAACGCCGTTACCCTGCCAAGCATATTTAAAGATGTAAATGTGTAATCCAGATGGGAAGATTGCTTGTCAGAGTGATAATTTGTGACCGGTGGGTCTTCTTTGGCGTAACACCCGTTCAAGGCTCTTAAGTTAAGATGTTCTAATTATCGAAGTAGATTTTTTGAGCAATTTGTGGGTTTATTAATTTTTGCGGTGCCCTGTCTTGGTACTCCCCATGCAGCGCTAAGTTCTTGGTTAAGGCCGTCATCTGGATCCGAACTGATGAGAAACAGGTTGAAATCCCCTACCAAGATGAATAAATCAGAATCCTCTACGTCCATTGTTTATCCCAAGACTTTTATCAATTCGTTCACTGCTTGTCGTTTCTGTTTGGGATGGATGTAAGTATTGATTATTATAACATCTTGAAGTTGGTTGTTTGACCAAAGTGGGAACTTTGCCACCTGTATTGTGCTTGGAGGTGCTATTTGAGATTCTATTGTCATAATCTTGCCTATTGTTGCTATTGAGTCGAAAATAATTAGACCCCCTGATCTACGACCGAAGGTAGAGCTTTTGTTTGCTGGAATACAACAAGATGTGAACCCTTGCAGCTCAAATGACTTTCTCTCCCAGGTTTCTTTAAGCAGTAGCAGGTCAAATGAGTTTAAATATTGTAGAAACTCTGGGTCATCGCTTCTGCTAGCTAAGCCATTGATATTCCAAGTGCATATGCTGATTTGCCCCCGTCTTTTCCAAGGGATGATCAGAGTTCCTTCCCTTTTGTCAATTTGTGTGTTCAACTGTGTGTGATGGTACGTTGAATCGACCTCCAGTACAGTAGTAGTACTGGAGTAAAGAGAATGATGGCTGGACTGTCCTGGTGATGCATTGTTGTTGGCTGTGCTTGCGGTCCCTCACGGCCAGTATGACCGGTTCCAGAAGGTCAGCTTGGGCTGCCAATGACTGGGCAGGTTAGTTGCACACTTTGTTGACTATCTCTCTCAGGTTCTCTTGCGTTGGTAGTTGGTCCTCGTGTATGTTACTGAGATAGCGCTGTGCAACTGGTCTTGGCATTGTTCCAGGTTTCTACTGTTAGAATTTGTTCAGGTGTTGTTAGGTCAGTGTTGTGTGCATGTTGGGTAGTTTTTGCTTGGGAAAACCTCCACTTGCTGTCGCTAGGTCGAGGTTTCCAAGTGACATCTTCTGATTGTTTTACTGTAGCTGCTGGGGGGACGGCAGTAGGCGGTGCTGAATGACTCTCTAGGTCCTCGTGCAAGGGTGAGAGTAGAAGTTGTTCCATGTGTGTGACTTTTCGGCAACGGGTGATTACTGCTGAAGGTGTATATAGTTGCAATTCTATGCGAGATCTTGCATCAGTTAGAAGCCTATTTCTACCTTTCCTTTTTTTCTTTCTGCGAGTTTTGCAGGAGCTCTGGGCATTGACTAATACCGGGTCAGCTGCGGTTGCAGTGTGGTTTGTGAGTTCAGCTTCCATTTCCTCTGGTGGTGATAGTAGACCTTCTCTGCCCTCTGGGTATGGATTACTAATTGCAGTCTGTTTAGCTGCTGGCTGAGTCCCTAACGTTGCTGACGTTGCAGGCAGTTCTGTGCTAAAGTCTGAGGTTTGTGGAACTGCTGATTTTAGGTCGGATATCAGGTCCCCTAGCATGGATGGTATGGTTGATAAGTTGTCTATGATCAATATGCAGGGACATGGTGGTGGTATCGTTTGGACCACGTATGCCGCTTCTTGGCCCCTCTTTATGAGACTGTTTAGTTCTGATATCTTCCAGTAAATTCCAGAAATAGAGTTGGCCATTGTCTGTAGGGCAGAGAGCTGCAAGTCCAGTTAGTGTGATTGAAATTCTAGGGCTGCAGCAGAGTCTTCCAAGGTATTTAAAATTGTTGACCATACAGATTCCGGTAATGGATTTCTGGTATTGTTACTTTTCTCCAGTCGTGGGAGACTGTTTACTTCATTGGGTGAATTGACATGGGCTGGTTTCAAATTGTAGGAAGTGGCTAGTTCTTCCCATTCCTGTGTGGCTATAAAGGTCATGTCATTGTTCATGGAATAGGAATCACTGTATGGTAGTAAAGTGTGACGCACTGAGAGCGCATATGCTATTGGTCTGCTGTGCGTCACTATTTGCTCCAGGTGTCTGCTTGGGTTGTTTGAGATATTTTAGTTTGAGTTGAAGGACTGTTGGTTGGTTGGGGGAATATATTTTGCTTTTTTCTTCCCTGCGTTCCTGTTCCTTACTCGTTATGAATTGTTCTGTCTGTTTTACTTGGATTGTCTTTATTGGAATTGGGGAACTACTGTACAGTTGGAGTAGAAATGAGATTTATCCTTTTCCATCATCTTGAGCCTGAACCTTAGTTTTGGCTGGTGAGTCTAGGTGTTCTGGGTACAATGTGCTAGCTTGGTTTGGATATGTCTCACCCAACTGGCTGAATTCAAGTGGGTCACTTTCTCGAAGGACTTAACCATCATTGGTGTACTCCGCAAGTTTTCATCAGTGATCCTTTTTCTGGAGCATGGCAGATCCATGTTGTCCCTGCTTTGGCTGTTATGGCTGTTAACTCCTTTACCTGCTGTGTAGATGGATTCAGCCACTCCTCTGGTTCTGGGTGATGTTGGTGTTGTTGCCTCTGCGATGGGATGGTTATTTACCCTAACGAACCATGAGGGGTCAGCTACATAGCTGTGGGTAAGGCTGCAATCTGTTTTGCTTGATAGAAGTGGTGTTTGCAGGCCTTTTATGTTCCCAGTCTTGGAATAAATAGCTGTTCCAGGATCTTTCTAGAAGGAAAACCTTGTATATATCTTTGGTTGATAGGTGCATATCTTTTTCCTCACAGGCATTCCTTCGACGGTTAAGAGATCGTTTAAGTCCAAGGTGAGGCCGTAGTTGGACTTAGGGAGGAGGCATTTGCCATTGGTGGTACATTGTCCTTTTTATTTCCATTTGAAATTACGGTTGGAATTGAAGTTGAAGTTGAGGTTGAAGTTAAGGTTGCTGTGATAGGTCCTTCTTTGTATGAACAAAGGGCGCTGGAGGTTTCTTCCTGGGGATTGCCTAAGTGTGACGACATTATTGGCTCAAGTTTCCTTTTCCTCGACTTAGAGTTAGATTTTATTTTGAGTAAGGGTTGCCTGACTCTGCCGGATCTCGTTGCTCCTGTGTATTGTTTTTGTGAAGGTTTTTTTGGGAGTTATTTGTAATTAATTTAAGAGTGTTTGATTTAATGCTTAGGGCTTGAGTGTTTAGGTACCTCCCTCTCTGCGAGACCCCCCTTGACAGAGTCCGGCTCGGGGCTTCTCACTTGGTCCGACTGGAACCCAGGTCTTTGTTCCTTAAATATTAGCAGTGTGATCGATATTGATGTTGCTATTGCAGACTCAATGTTTTCACTTGGTGCTTCGTTTAGAGTTCATTGAGGTCTTGGGGTCTTCAACACGTCCTAGTCAAACCTCTTGGGGAGGTCGCAGAGACGAAAGTCGAAGATAGTAAAGGTTAAACAGACTTTGGATATACTGTTATGACTGACCGCTCCTGCCTGACGTAGCCGGGACACAATCTCAGTCTCAGTCTCAGTCCAGGTGTGCTGGAGGTGCTGAGAGGCACTGGGAAGCACAGGAGGTTCTAGGAGGTGCTGGGAGGCAGTCAACAGTGAGCGGTGCGGCAGCTGGGGTGGTATAAGGAAGCAAGGGCAGGTAGCAAGACACGCTACCAGGAGGGCAGCTGTGATAGCGAGCTCAGTTTGTTTAAGCTACCAAGGTGGAGATGCGTGGCTCAATGGTTAGAGTGGCAGACCCTGATGCAGTGGTCTGGCCCGGGACCACGGTTCAATTCCCGCCTCGGCGGCTCTTGGACTTAATTTCCCCGGACCTGATAATTCTCGCCTCGGTGCCTAGTCTAATCATGGGTCCCACTCTGTGACTCTTGGCAATAGCTTGCTTAATCTCCACAACGGCCCCAGCAGCGCTTGGATGACTGGCTTCACCTTGGGGTTGCCCAGGAGTGGACATTTCAGAGGAAAGCCAGGATGGGTTCCACAGCGGTATGAATACAGCGCTACAAGACCTCTGGGTAGAAGTGCGCTATATAAATACAAACACATTTACATTTACAAGTTACCCCCTCCTTTTTTACCTCCTTTTTTACCTCAACCACAGCCTTCAGCTATTCACCTTGACGTATGCCGGTCTCCAATGGTGGCTCCTGAGCTCCAGTGCTCTGCGGTCCGTTGTTAAATCTGCGCTCAGCTCCTCAGCAACCTGGACTGCAATTGTGTTTTTGGAGGGTTTTTCTCTCGTGTGAGCTCGTGATGCCCCCCGTGAAAGCTGGGGCCCGTACTTCGTTGCTTCATAGCTACACCAATGGTAGTGCCCACTTAACTGCTAGGAGTATTCTTTCTGTCGCTGATTACTGGTTAGTAACATATTAGTCTGTTAATAATCTGTAAACCTGTTAGTCTGTTGTGTCTTTTATACAGGTCTGCCCTCTGCCCCTGCTGCGTTATTATAATATTATATTTGTTTCTTATATAGCGCAGGAATTCGACCCCCGAAGGGGTATCTCCGCGCTTGCATTCTTACCACAAGCTGGTTAACTTAAAGACAATCAGGCCGGAATGGTGGGAAATTACCAGGTCAGAAACAGATGGGTCTTGAGGCATTTCCTAAATGCAGTCAGATAGGGGTTTAGCCTGAGAGTGAGGGGCAGGGAGTTCCAGAGGGTGGGGCCTTTATACGATAAAGCTCGGCCTCCCTGTCTCTCTTTGTTGATCCTAGGTATCTGGAGTAGAGCTTGATTCTTGGAGCGTAAGGAGCGGCCTGGCTCATAAGGTCTGAATATTTCGGATAGGTATTTAGGACCAACACCAAACAGGCATTTATGAATAATGCAACAGATCTTAAATTTCACCCTCTGATGAACAGGCAGCCAGTGTAACTTGTTTAACAGGGGGCGAGATGAAGACCTGGCTGGTACATTTAAGATTAATCTGGCTGCTGTGTTCTGGGCTACCTGTAGCCTGCCTAACTGGTCTTCATTAGCGGAAACAAGCAGCCCATTACAGTAATCGAACCTGCTGATTACCAATGCCTGCACTAGAGTTTTCCTGTGACTATCTGCCAAATATGGGAACACTCTCCTCAATAGTCCAATGACCCTCATACAGGATCCTGTTACCTGGGTAGCATGGTCCTTGAGTATCAAGGATCGATCAAGCTTGACCCCCAAGTTTTTCACTGTCTCCTTTGGACAGGAAGCAGAGCCTAAATCGGGAGGCCACCACTCAGGTGACCAAAGGAGCGGGGCGTCTCCGAAAAGCATGACCTCCGTCTTGCCCACATTGCACTGTAGGCATTTGGAGGTCATCCAGTTGGATATGGCTCTCATTCCTGCGGCAAAGGAGCTTTTAACTGCTGGCGTCATGGTCTGGAAAGGGAACAAAAGCTGGGTGTCATCAGCATAGGATATAGGTGTGAACCCATATTCCCTCACAATTTCAGCCAAGGGGGCCACATACACAATAAACAATGTGGGGCTTAGACATGAGCCCTGTGGAACCCCCTTGAGCTCCCTAGAGATGGACAAATGGGAGCCCAATCGAGCACTCTGTGTGCGGCCAGTGATAAAACTCTTTAACCATGAAAGAGCCATTCCACCTATCCCTACCCTCTTCAGACGACTGACCAGAATGTCATGTGACACCGTGTCGAAGGCAGCGGATAAATCTAACAGCACCATAATCATAGAGCCTCCTCTATCCTGTGCCATCCGGATGGTATCGGTCACGGAGAGGAGAGCTGATTCGGTGCTGAAGAAGAACAAATTTCGTTGAACAAATTTCCTGGTTAGTGTTTTATTACTGGTTACTGGTTAATACTCTGCGGCACCCACAGGCAGATGGGCACGGGGTTGGCAGACAGGCAGGCATGTGTACGGGAAGGCACAGCCGGGCCGGGCTGAGCTGGGCTGTATGCAGGTAATCTGTATGGAGGAATGCAGGTAGTCCAGTAGCCTCCACGAAGGAGGGTCAAATAAAGGGATGGGGAAAGGCCAGCCACTCACCGCGAGTCTCAATGGCCCCAGTCCCGAAAGTAGCAGCGGGTGGCAGTGGCCCCCTGCCTCGGTCCCGATAGTGCCCCCAATAAAGGAAGCAATGGCTTTTTCCACGGCACTCCACATACTGCGTTCAGCCACCACTCTGCTCTGCTCCTGTTCCTGCTTGCTGCTGTCCGGCTCTCCGACAAACGTGGGCTGGAGTCAATGAGTGAGCAAGCTGTGGAAGCTGTGGACTGAGACATGTTGACCACACACGTAGGTGCTATTGAACAGTAGCCCTTCGAGATAAGCACTGCCCTCTATTTTTAACCTTTCTAACCTTGCCCCATCTCCAATAGAATAAAGACTCATTTTGGAAAGATGGAGGTATATTTAAATTCACTTTTCTTTAATTTCTGATCACTACTGTAATTACAAGTTGGTCTCCCTCCAGGTGGAGGAAAGCATACAATTTGACTCTATGATGATGCTTTTCACGTAGTTACAAAAGTGTATAATCAAGATATACCGTCCAGTTCCACTGTGCATGAATGAGGGGTTTTCAACAAGATGACCAGTACTGAAGACCCTGGTAACACTGCAAGACAAGTGATCCATTCCCTTTGATAAAATACATATTGCCTGGAAGCCGAATGGATCTCAGCTTCTTCTCTCTCCCTCGACTGATTAAGAGACTAGGGCCCGATGTAGGTAAAACGCATTTACCGATTTTAAAATACCGATTCGTACCGAATCGGTATTTCAAAATCGGTAAATGATATGTAGATAAAAAAAATCGGAAATTTTCCGAATCGGTAGCAATCGGTATCGTGAGTCGATACGTACCGATTCGGCAAGTTCCGATTCGGTATAAACAGAATCTGCCAGCACCGAATCGGAAAATACCGAATCGGTAATAGCAATACACCCCTTAGGCCAAAAGGCCAATAGGAATGCATTATAAATACCGATTCGGTAATTACCGAATCGGTATATTCCGATTCGGCAATTACCGAATCGGTAAATGCCGATTTGTCGAGCAAGGAAACTGAAACTAAAGCCATCAGCCAATGAGGTGGAAGCACCCTCCCCCACGGGGTGTGGCAAGCCAGGCAGGTGCAACTCATCAGAACTTTCTGGAGAGGCAGCCTGAGCTGAGCAGAGACAGTGAGCAGCAGTATCCAGATCCCTGTAAAACATGGCAAGCAGCTCTGAGAGGCAGGAGGCAGAGCGCAAGGGGAAGAGCAAATTCAGCACCATGGAGCTGCAAGTGTTGGTGGAGGAGGTGGTGAGGGTACACAGCCAGCTGTATGGAAGGCTTTCCCTCACTGTTCCAGAGAGCACTAAGAGGAAGCTGTGGATTGAAATTGGGGAAAGAGTAAACGCTGTCGGTGTCACCCACAGGAGCCTGGACGACCTCAAAAAGAGGTTCTACGACATCCGCGGCGTCACTAAAAGGAAACTTGCCGAGCTGCACAAGCAGGCTGGACTAACTGGTGGAGGCAAGTACCGGGCGCCACCCCTCACTGAGCTGGAGGAACTTGTGGCGAATACCATTGAGCATGCGAGTGTTGTGGGAATTGGGGACCTGGATAGCTCATCCCGAGCTACATCTACAGGTAAGAAGCATGCGCAACTTGACACACCATACCAGACATCTCCCCTTTAGACCCAATGCACAGCCAAACCCCAGCCCAGTACTGCTAGCAACAGACATGATCAATGCATCATGCTAAATGCAGTCAGCAAAAGTACCCTAAAATGCCACTGCAGAAGCGTAATAAAAAGAACTGTAATACTGCATCAAAGTATTAGTAATGAGATGTGCAATGTTTTAATAGTAGTGAATGTAATACATTAGCAATCAGTTGACAAATGCCTCTTTATACCTAGGGGCACCATCAGGCGGCGGAGCAGCAGCTACTCAAGCACCAGCTCCAGCACCATCAGCCAGTGCGGTGGCAGTGCCAAGCACCAGTCTACATATACAGGAGGAGGACAACAGCAGCGCCCTGGGCAATGAGGAAGACACTGGACATTCCCTCACATTACCACACTCCCCCAGACTGTCTCTGTCTCAGACGCCCCCATTGCATTTCTCCCCGGAGAACTCACCACCACAGACCCACCCTGCACCGGCCACATCTCCTGCCAGGAGGAGAATTGTTGCACCATTAAACCTCATGGAGGGAGCAGCGGGTCAGGCTCCAGCACAAAACCCTGTAACACCTGTGTCACCCCAGCACACACAGCAGGGCAGCAGCAATCCCCGGAGGCCACGTGCATCCAGCAGTGCACATCCAGCACAGGAGGGCAGCGTGTTCCGAGGGCTGGAGGGCAGTATGGTCAGAATCCAGAGAATGCAGGCAAAATCAATCTTGGCCTGCCATCGCCAGTTGCGGCTGCACAACCTGCAGATGGGGGAGATGGCACAGGGATTCAAAACATTTGTTGATAGCAACAAGGACATTGCAACAGGTATAGGGTGAATGACCACTGCCATCACCCAGCTCTGCAATAAAATGGATGAACACGAGCACTGTCGCCGCAGGGATGCCCGCATGCAGAATAGGTCTATGAACCGCCTTGCTGCTGCAACCGCCCAGCTATGCCAACGTGGGGCAAACATGGAGGGCAGCCTCACCCAGAACATGGCAGAGGTGACTAGGGGCATGGCCCGCATTACCAACGCAATGGAGACATTACTGATATCCAACACAGTTGTTAATCCCGCCCTGGGCCTGGGCGAGGCTGGGGACAGCAGCAGCCGCAGCAGCCCGGCCAGCGCAATGTCTGAGCCGTGCCGGAGCAGCAGGCGCTCAGCTGAGGCTGCTGGTCATACAGAAGGGGGTGAGCCACATCCTAGTGGGGCTGCTAAGGGCAGCAAGAAATAAGACTGCCAGGGCGGGTGAGGCAACCCGGACAACTGACATTTGACCACATCTTGTTTACTTTTTTTTTGTTGCACATCAGTGCAGTAACGTTGTTGCAACATTATTAAATTTCTTTTTTGAAAACATACATTGGCCTGTCTGTGCATCTGTACTCACTCAGAAATAGTTGGCTGTTATCTCCTTACGCCTGTATCTGCAGTCACTTGGTGCAGACACTCCAGCAGGTAGTGGTAGTGGCACAGCATTGTGATCGTCAGGGTCCTCGTAGTCGGACAACTCAACCTCAGTGCCTTTCCTGACTGCAAGATTGTGCAACATTGCACAGACAGCAATTATTTTGCTGCAGGTGATGGGGGTATATTGCCTTGCACCTCCGCTCTTGTGCAGGCATCTGAACCTGCTCCTCCAGATGCCAAAGGTCCTTTCCACTACATTCCTCGTGCTTTTGTGGGCACGGTTATACCTCCTTTGGCTGGGTGTTGAGGGGTTCAGGTAGGGGGTGAGAATGAACGAGCGGAGGGCATATGCACTGTCGCCTAGAAGGAAAAGGGGTGACATTACTCACATGCATACATGTACTTCATACTGCTATGTACGTTATGGGGGTCTGACACTGTGTCTTACCTAGGAGGTATCCTTCACCAAATTCCCCTGCCATCAGCCGTGCATAAATTCCGCTATTCTGGAAGATATAGGAGTCGTGGGTACTCCCCGGAAACTTCGCCACCAGGTCAGTGATGACACCCTTGGCATTGCAAATCACCTGGACATTTATGGTGTGGCGTGACTTCCAATTGCGGTATACGTATTCCGTGTCAGCAGGGGGGCAAATCGGAATGTGTGTGCCGTCTATGCAGCCAATGATGTGGGGGAATCCTGCCATCTGGTAGAAGTCAGCTTTAGTCTGTACCAGTTCTGCATGGGTTGCAGGGAAGGAAATGTACTGGTCCATCCTCTGGATCATGGCGTCAAGGAACTTGTGGAAGAACCTTGACAGGCTGCTCTGGGTCACCCCTCCTGCCACAGCAACTACACTTTGATAGCTGCCAGACGCCAGCAGGTGTAGGCAGCATAGCACCTGTACATGCACAGGGATTGCGTGTGCCCTTGGGGTGGGGTGCTGCAACAGGGGTTTGAGGTCCCTAATGAGGTCTCTGATGGTCTCTGGATCCAGCCTGTACCTCTGTAGGATCTCTGCATCAGTGAGCATGGACAGGGTGATCCTCTCTCTGTACACCTGCTCTTCTCTCTGCCATTCCCTCTCTCCTTCCTGCTGTAGCCGTAGCCGTCTTGCTATGACATTGAAAGCTGCCATGTTGCAAGTAGAACTGCATTTTGGGTCCTTTTTTATAGGTTGCACCTGGTTACCACCTGATTCCAATCCATGGTAATTACCGAATCTGAAATACCGAATTTGAAGCAAATTCGGTATTTCAGTGCTTACCTACATCTCAATCTTCAGCTTTTCACAACGATTCGGATTATCACCGAATCGGTAATTATACCGATTCGGTACGTTCACGATTCTGTAAAATCTCCGATTCGGTCAAATACCGATTCGGAAAAAATAAGGATTCTGAAAAATCTCCGATTCGGTCGAATACCGATTCGGAAAAAATAAGGATTCTGAAAAATCTCCGATTCGGTATTATACCGAAACGGAGATTTTTCTGATTCCTTATTTTTTCCGATTCGGGATTTTACCGACTCGGTGACTTTCCGATTCGGTAATTTCACCGATTTTGTCGGATTTCGGCCTCCTACATCCCGATGGCTCAATTCCGATCGGTAACGGCCGAAAATACAGATTTTCGGCCGTTACCGACCGACCTACATCGGGCCCTAGGACATTATATATACAATTGTGGCGTGTAAAGCCTCAATCATGCCTTAATCAAACCCAAAGGAGAGAGGTTTGGTAGAAATATGAATCAAGCATACGAATATACGCTTAAAGATGGCGTTTATGACATCTCCTGCATAAGTGGTCTCCTTTAAATTAGTGTCAGCGATAAGGCGAGTGGACATGAGACATTATCCACTAGATAATTGTCCTTTTACTACTTGGAAATTGTTTACAAATACTCAATCAAGTTGGGCACTCTTCACACAAAAATATAGAATAATGAGCCTTCAAAGACATAGGAATGAATGAAATGAATGAAATGAATGAAATGAATGAAATGAAAATGGTACTTATAAAGCGCATGGCTACCATAAGGCCCTCCAATGCTAAGAACCTAGCCTGCGAGTGCGCGCCTTAACTGGATGGGAATAAGAACGTCTTCAACTGCCTGCGAAAAGCCAGATGGTCTTCTTCCAACCAAATATAGTCAGGAAGAGTGTTCCACCTTCTGGAGGCATCATAAGAGAACTGTTGGCCTCCACTTCTGATCTTGTGAATTCTCGGGACAGTAGGCAAGCGTTTATTTCCAGAGCGCAGAGCAATTTGGGACAATGATTGACTGTAAAATTGGCGGGCTTTTGGCAGCCATAATCTTGTGGGTGACAAAGAGGGCTTTAAACTGAATCCTCTCTGCAGCAGGCAGCCAGTGCAGCGAAGCTATAGCTGCTCGAGCTGATTCTCCACGGGGAATATGCAGAAGCAGTCTGGCTGCACAATTCTGCACTGCCTGGAGTCTCATTATTGTGGATCATGGTGATCCGACATAAAGGGCATTCGCTTAGTCCAAACAGGAGAGAATTAAAGCTTGGAGTACTAGTTTCTTAGCCTCCCAGGACAATATCGGAAACACTTTCCTCATCATCCTTAGTAATCCAAAGCAGCATCCTGCAACCTTCTGAGCTTGGACCTTCATGTTTAGTTTCTTGTCCAGCCGAACTCCCAGACTTCCTATTTGGTCTTTGGGCATTGGTGCGCTGCCCAAACAATTAGGCCATAGGGGAGTGGACCCCCCTGGTAGAGGTTTACCCAGAAGCATCAATTCTGTTTTTTCTCCATTTAGTTGAAGGAAGGAGCGCTATATGCAGGCTGAGATTGTTTTGAGACAATTGGCTAGATTGTTTGGACTGTTTCCTGGTTGGTTGAGGGATATTATCAACTGGGTGTCGTCTGCATATGTAACATTTCGAATGCCAAAGGGCTCAACCATTTTGGCCAGGACGCTCATATGAATATTAAAAAGGGTGGGGCTAAGCGATGAGCCTGGTGGCACCCCACACCTCAAGGGCATGCTTCTGGAGGTGCAGCTTTTCTCAAAGACCTGGAATGAACGGCCGTCTAAAAAAGACTCCAGCCACCTCAGTGCAGCTCCTGATATCCCTGCCTCTCTAATCCTAGAGATCAGCAGATGATGGTTAACTGTATCGAAGGCTGCACTCAAGTCCAGAAGGATAATTGCTGCCGAGACTCCAGAGTCCATCATTTTTCTTGTTTCCTCAGTGACAGCAATCAAGGCTCTCTCTGTGCCCTGCTGGGGTCTAAATCCTATTTGCGTAGATTGAAATCAGCCATTATCTTCCAGATATGTGGACAGGGTGGAATTTACATGTTTTTCTGTGATTTTTGCAATCCCTGGAAGCAATGAAATGGGGCGATAACTCAAGAACACTTCTGGGTCGGCTCCTGCTTTTTTAAGCAGTGCTCTAAGCATGGCTTGCTTCCATGAGGATAGGACCTTCCCTGTGCTCAAGGATAAATTATTGAGTTCTAATATGGTAGGGGTGACTGTATGGGAGACTTTATTCAGAACAGAAGGTGGGGCCATGTCTCTCGGGGAGCCTGATTTTAATTTATTCAAGTAGACTTTAACAGATTCCAGATCCAAGGGTGGAAAGACCTCCAGATCTGTTGTTAACCGGCTCCCCCCATTATCCATCTGAGGGGGATTTTGGCGGGTGGTTGCCGATGGAAATGTTAGGTAAATGGATTGAATCTTGGTGTGAAAGAATTCTGCTATATCATTGCAGCGTTTTAATGTGTCAGCTACAGGTGGTGATGGTGATACAGGGGTAGTGAGTGTTTTAAAAATCCTAAACATTTGACGCGGGGCATTAGCAGCTGAAGAGATTCTAGTTTCATAATACTTGGCTTGAGCTTTGCAGATTTCCAATTTGTACAATTTTACAGTTTCTCTGTAAGTTTGCATTTTTTTCCTCTGAGAAATCTTTCCTCCACCGTCTCTCTGTTTGTTTACAATTTAGTTTCAGTTCTCTAAGGCCGGGAGTACACCACGCTATCTTTTTCAGGCCCTTTTTATTGTTACTAAGCTTCTTGGGGGCCACCAAGTCTAAGGAGGCTTCAAGCCATCCATTAAGTTCAAGGTTTGCTGATTCTGGGCCCCTTTTTAGAGTTGGTCGAGTGTTATTAAGGATATCTGCCCAAGGCTCAACAGGAATCCTAGACCGATTCCGACTAAGTCTCTTTAGGGAAGACTCAGACTGATCGCTGGTCGGTGCGGACCAAGTAAATGGTATCAGATAGTGGTCACTCCAGGGTAGAGGGATGGGACTATCAACTAATAGGTTGGTGTTAGTGAAAATAGGGTCAAGTAAATGTCCTTTGAGGTGGGTCGGGCCATTCACTTTCAGGTTAAGGGATAGGGCCCTTATGTTGTCAATCAATTCTTCTACACTAGATGAGTAGGCATCATCAAAATGAATATTCAGGTATCAAGTGCACCAACTTCCATTTAATGATGAGGCGCACAATACCAACTGTGGGAGTGGCCACCCGTCGAATCAGGATCAGGTGTGTTGGGACAAACAGTCCAATTAAACCATGTAATCAAATTGATTAGGTATTTACTTCGGCATACATTGCAACATGAAACTTTGCCCTGGAGCACTCAAACTCCTGAAATGTAAGTACACAATGTCTACTTTGCCCAAAGATCAAGTCATGTATATTCACTCACCTTCTAACCCTGACATTTTAAACAACCAATAGAACATTTTCAGTGTTTTTGTATTAAATTGCATTTGACGTACATCATAGCTCGGTTTTAATTTACCGGAGCACTCGTACTCTGCAGGCAACGCTATGTGCACTCTCTTGCCTTGCAACATTATTGTTTGAAACATCATAAGGGATGTCTGTCTCTTTCATTATACCAAATAACGCTAGGCACACACTGTAGCCCGTAAATAGTGTTCTGAAGCACCTAAGTACTAGTCACACAAACATAAGAGGTTTCCCATGCTTGTAGACTATGTTATTTATATTCACTGGCTATGTAACATTGTCGTTTTAAATACTACGAAGAATGTTTGTTTTTTGGATCTATACTGGATACTGTAGCCCTCAGCCAGTGTTTTGGAGCACCTATAATGTGGAGCATATTTATTCTGGAAACCTAAAGATGTAATATCAACGCTGCAACCAGCGTTATGTATACTCTTTTGCCTTGCAACATTATCGTTTTAAACATCACAAAGGATGTCTGTCTCTTGCCTTGTACCAAATAATGCTTGGCACACACTTTAGCCCGTAAATAGTGTTCTGAAGCACTTATTTACTGGTCACACAAACATAGGAGGTTTCCCATGCTTGTAGACAATGTTATTCATATTCACTGGCTATGTAACATTGTCGCTCCAGATGCTACATAGAATGTTTGTTTTTTGGCCTTAAACTGAATACCGAGGCCCTCATCCAGCGTTCTGGAGTACTTATATTCTGCAAAACTCCCATCAGCGCTTACAGATAATGTAATTGTGTTCTTCTGTCTTACAAAGAATGTCATTTACATTCACTTAATATGTAATACTGTTGTTCTGAACAGTAGACAGAACAACTGTGCTTGGCCTATTTGTATTCTGGAATTATAAATATGCAATAATTTCAATACTTGTGGACAATGTAATGTATACTTACTTGCCATGCCACATTGTTGTTCAACATATTATAAAGAATGTTTTTGGTTATATGTCAAATAATGCCCAGTGCACACTGTAGCCCGCATCCAGTGTTCTGGAGCACCTATATCCGGGAAAACTAAAGATGCAATGTCATTAGCTCCTATAGATAATGTAATTCACATTTAATACAATTGTCAAAGCTCTCAGACAATATTATTTATATTCACTTGTCAAGTAACATTGTTGTTTTAAATATTTTATAATATCTTAGCTTGACTTTGCAGTAAATAACGTTCTGCCCACATTGTAGTCCAGAGTTAAAGCTTGAAAGTACCTCTACTTTGAAATGTAAGCACATACATCTCCAACGCTCATAGAGAATGTTACTAACACTTGTTTGTCATGCAACTTCAGTTGCTTCAGTATTTCACAGAAGGCTTGTTTTTACCTCTAAATTAAACAATGATCGAAGTACAGAGCAGCTGGAATTTATGGTCCGGAGCACTTTCAATCTGACAAAAGTACATAATGGTCATTCATAGCAAATGTTTATGTTAGTATGCATATTGAGCTGTATGGAGACATTCAACAATGAGAAAGACCATCATATTAAAAAATCTTTCTCTCAATAGGTCACGAAAAACACACAAGTGAGTTATGACGACATCTTTTGCACCAAATACAAGGTGGTCCCCGGTGAGTACTTATGTTTATCAGAGGAACGAAGACAAAGGATATATGTAGTCCTCATTCACTTACTCTCTTTTATGGTATCCCCTCTCAAGTTAGCAATCTGTATCTACTGAACCCAATGGATAAACTCTGAACAATGGCTCCTTAACTCTCTGTAAGGGCCTAGGGATAATCTCTTTTATTGACATTGACCGACTATGCATGAGTTCATTGTCTCCAGTAAGAACATCATGTTTTTGTAATAGAGGTATGTGAATATTGTAATCAAGTAAATAGAACTAGCTCCATCCTTGTAGTCTAAATAATTTGTCCCTTGATAATCTTTTAATATTAAATAATTAAAAGACATATAGAATTAAGCACCTCAAAAAAAAATTATTTTATTAAGATGATGATTGGGTAAAATTTTAATATTCAAAATAGAACCAACATGGTTCATTATTGGGTAAACTAAATGAATCGGATTCTAGCACCTATGTCATTCATGTTTCTAACATGAAATTTGAAAACTTTATGCTAACATGCAATGGCTTCGTACACTTTTGTGTGTTTAATTTATTGTATGGTCAATATTTGTGTACATATTTTAAATAATTACTTTTATATTTACATGTATGTTGTAGCCCTGAAGTAGTCCATATGGACGAAACGCCTTGGCTACTGTGGCTACTAATTTTTAAAGAAGAAGAATGCGAACAAGAATAAATAATTTTTCTCAAAATACATTTATAGAAGGAGCTGAAATATTGAAATTGTGCATGGAATACCATGAGACCATGAGCTTGGTGTTGAATATTTACGAATAAGAAACAATACTGTTTATCGAAAAAGTGTGCTGAACCATTATAAGTGTTTTGTGCTGGAAATCTTTTCCATTGAAAGTTTAAAGGGATTGAACTTTCGGTTCATTGCACTTTTATAAGTGCACAAATATTCTTCCCACTTTAGGGTTGTGTGTTTTCGGAAATTGCCTCAACCTCTTCTGTATATTTGTTTTATTGAGTTAGGCTAAGCAGGCCAAATAGCTGCGTAGCCTCACTCAGTCCTCGGGAGGCCTTCCTTGGATGTTGTGGGTTGTTTTCCAATACAACACCAATGGAGGTTGATGCTGCCACAGATTTACAAGAGCATGTAAACCTGATGAGGCATCAAATCTTTATGCCTCCAGAGGTGAGGTGCAATGAGGAGCTGTATCTTAATTTCTCCTCGTTCTTACCTCTTTCTATATGTGCTGCAATCTGCAGCACACATAGAAAAAGGAAAATGCAATTTAGGATTGTTTCAGGGCAAGAAGGTGACTATTGCTGCAGAGAAACAATCCTGATGACAACACAGGCACCCTTGCATCATGGTTCCTACTATTGTAGGGGAAAAAGAGTGTTTCTTATGATAAACTGTACCGCTAATTGTTTCCAAATACATCTGAATATGAGTAGGCTGAGATAGGAGAAGATTTGATTTCCTCTGCTGAAGAACGATGATGACAGCATGGAACTAAACAATGGACGTTTGAGAGGGAAGAGCGACGGAAGTGGTGTGACTTAGCACCCTACGCCTGACAACCAATCAGAAAAGGATTTTCCTGGAATTAGTTACAAAAATAAGCCAGATTTGATAAACATTAGTGTATAATAATTAGTGTTAGATTCAGAGAGAGAAAAAGAGGCAGAGGCAGAGAGAGAGAGAGAGAGAGAGAGAGAGAGGAGAGTGTTAGTGTTAGATCTATCTCAGGTGTTTTGTGTGAGCTGTTCTTTGATATACTTAGCTAATGCTGTCTGTAAGCTGTTTCCTTGACTTTGCTCCTCATACATTGTGAGGATAGCCCCAGCTTTCCCTTACGGCCGGAGGGTTAGCATTTCCAGCTATTAACACGCTGTGCTATAGTTTATAGGTTTGTATGAAATTCTGTATTTGCATTATTCCTATTGGAACTGCTCTTGTGTCTCCTCTTACACTATCCACTCCACTCATGCTCCAGAATTGAGATGGTACTGTGATTACCTGTATTGTGTTCCTGAGTGAATATTCAGATTCAATAGTGTGCTTCTATTTGACCAATTCATATAAGATTACAAAGGAAATAGATAAAAGCAAACTAACAGAGAAACTGAGTCTGTTTTCATTCATTAGAGTGATGATAAAGAGATATTATAAATGTATATAGTAAGGTGTAAATATAAATATTATTTTTGTTCTAGTTCCTAATAAGGCGAATATTTCATCTAAGTTGTTTGCCAAATTCCTGTAAAATTCTCTGATCCATCGGAGGACCTGGCGTAATATGGGCCAAAAAATAGAGAGAGAAAAATATAGGCCAATGTACAAATTGATTATAGCGTGTGGTATAAATGCTTATACGCTCTGCTTTGGTTACCAGAAACCCTTTCCCGCTGTGCCACGTGCTATCAGTTTTTGGTAGTCATAATAGGATAGTTTTAGTGTAGATTGATTATATTGGCAATTGATTATGATGAGAATTATTGTTTGTTAATAACCTTACGTACGTGCCTTTAGTTACATGTAGTGGTCGCACTGGTTTGTTGGCAGGTCCAGAGAGGTCTAAGACCCCGGGATAAGCCCAAGGGCGTGTCTAAGTGTGGCATACACTAAGTTTTGCGTTGTCTGCTGTTGATACAAGTATTGAGCAATAGTCGTATTGTTAGTATTGCACAGGGAACGTTGAGGTTAGTATTGTAGAAGCTTATTTGGGTACCTTTAGAAAGCGCATCTGGAGAAGTCCCGAATGTTTTTACTCGAATGAGAGTAGAATCAAGCTGGTCAGAGATTTTAATAGTAGCTAGAATATTCTTGGAGAGTTTCTATCTATCTTCTTTTAGTGGAGCAGACAAACTGGAATGTCTAAGCGTTCTAACCTTGTTTGTCTAAAAAGTTTGGACATACTTCCTGATAAATTTTGTAAAGGGAGGGTCAGTGGCAGGAGATATACTGGCATTACAGAAAGCCGCACTGCATTGGTTAGTTAGTGTGCGTCAACACACAATGCAGATCTGCTATTGGTTGATGAATGTAAATCGTCACAGGAGTGTTGTGCTGTTATTGGTGGGTTGGTGTGAATTGCTCTGGTATTGGTCAGTGTGAACCAATTACAATCGATAAAAGTACGGAAGAAGTTCTTGAATAAGGGTTTTACCAATCGAGACAAAAAATGAAATTGTTAATAATGTTGAAAACGTTATTTAGAAAAGATGAACCTATACCAATTAGAGAAAGAATTCCTGTAGCTCCTGAGGGTACGACTGCTTCTTTTATGTCGCTAGAAAGGGGGTATCATACGTGTACATGGTTGGAAAATTGGGTGAAGTATACGAAGAGAGATTGCAATTTGCCATTTCCAGAGCAAGGTACTTTCAAGAATAGGACTTTAGATAATTTGCAATATCAAATGAATTAATTAAAACCAAGTCTGAGACCAATGCAGAATGAATCGCTTGAAGAGTGGGAACATGAAGTATGCAAGAGAGATAAGGATAGGACTAAGAATAGATACAGGAACACTGTGAGTAGATACTCAGAGGCAAAATGGAATGCTCAGATGAAGAAATGGAGAAGAGATGTTGTGCTATTAGGTGAAGGAATGTATCCAGTTGTATTAGTGGAGAATAATGAAGGAGGAAAATGTAAAGAAAAGAAAAAGAATACTTCAGAGACATAATCAAATCTGAATGAGGTCGATGATGAATCTTTGGATGAATTACTAATGAATAGACCTCCACTGTATCAAGAAGAGAGAGAGAGACCATCACCAAGTGCTCCATTGATTCAGATAGAAAATCCCCAAAAGAAAAATACATGTGTAGTAAACAGGGCAAAAGGATATTTAACTAGAGGAATAAATGAATAACATTTAATTGCAGATGCTTTGTCAGTTCCAGTGACAATTGGTCTATAGTTGCATTATACAATAATCAACAAATTGTTTCACAAGTGCATGCCCTAACCATTCCTACATTTCAAAATGATAGAGTTAGTAATGGTGCAAGTGTGTCAGAGACTTTGATTGATATTTTTTGAAGGAGCAGTAGAAACTCCAAGACGTGATGTGCAGATTAATCTAAGGAGATGGTTACAGAATACAAAGGGAGTGACAGTCACACCTACATCAGGAGGAATTGGATGAATGGATTAGAGGGAGGACTTCTACTAAAGATAATATGGATGTAGGTAGATTAAAAGCACATCTGGAAGAAATGACATTAGATACGATAAGCCTAAAACGGTTGAGTAAATATCAGGAAGAAGAGTTGGTATTCATGTGTAAAAATATCACAATGAGAGCGAGAAACCTTCCTAAGAAATTTGCTGAAGTTGCACAGATGTATGGTGTGGACATAGAAAAGTCAAAGGCTTTACATAAAACATATAGATTCGAATTTTGTGACAAAGATTTAGAGAGTTTGAATACTTCAGGGAAACAGTTACAAATTAAAGGGTTGATCAGCACATTGAGACAAAGGGTTGAAATAAATTGTTGGAAAGGAAGATGGGCTAAAAAGAAGGAAGAAACAGTTGTAAATACAAATGTTTTACCAATGTATCCATTGAAAAAAAAAAAACCAGAGAAGCCGGAAATGATATAGCCCATGAGAGAGGTACCTGGAGATGGATATGTTCATTGTCCGTGGTCAAGACAGGACATATTGGGCCCGATTCACAGAATGAACTTAAGACAAAATCCTAAACTTACTACAATTTGGTATTCACAGAATGCACTTACTACTTTTGGAATTCACAGAATGCACTTACTACTTTCGGGATTCACAGAATAAACGTACTACTTTTGGTATTCACAGATTGGATTTAAGACAACTAACTTTACGTCCGCCGCCGGGGATTAATTTACGGCTCAAAATCGTAATTTACGGCACGGTGCCGTAATTTACGATTACGGGGCGTATATTACGATTACGGGGCGTATTTTACGATTGCGGGGCGTAAATTACGCTTTTGGGCCGTTGGGCATGTTAGCTAAAGGGAAACACCTGGCCAAGGTCCACCCATCCCCCAACATGGATCAGCTGACACACAGCAGCCAATAGCAGCCAACAGCTCCATTTTGCCATGGTGTATGCTGCCACTGCCTACCATCCCCCACCACACTCCAGCTAAAGCCAATTAACACTAATTGGCCAGTACCACAACACACATAAAAGCAGCACACAGTGAAGGAACAGGTTTGGCCACAGAGAGACTGTGACGACAACGCTTCCAGTGCCAGAGACCATGGAGATGCGCAGAAAGAGAAATTTCTCAGCAGAGGAGACCACCATGCTCGCGGAATACATAGTAAGGAACCACAAGCGCCTATATGGGCTACCACCATATTGCACCAGTGGTGCACAGAAACAACAACTATGGCAGCAGATAGCCACTGCTGTCTCAGCCCTGGGGGTGGAGAGGCGAAGTGTACAGGACATTAAAAAAAAGTGGCAGGACGAAAAGCAGAGAGTAAAGGAAAAGTACTCCAGGATAGAACTGAGGAGAGTCCTCCCTGCTGCATGCCCTGGACCCCGCATCCAGCTCACCCCACTGGAGGAGGATATCCTAACAACTATACACCCCCACTTGGTCCATGGGCTGCCTGTTAGTGACGTCCGCTACGTGGTACCAGGTAAGTGGAATGAAAAGCAAAAGTGCATGAAGAGATTGTCTGTGTTACACTGTCATAGTGATCATGGAAATTGTCCAAAATGCATAAATATATATGGTTAGTCAGAGACTCATGTGTCACCCACTACGTAGCACCACAAGTCCCAGAAACCTTTGCTTCCGAAAAGGCTAATACCCACCACCCTATTAAAAACATGTGCACAGTACTGATGCCATACATACACAACCCAGCTAATTCAATAACTGTACATAATGACAGAAAATGTGCAATGACAAATGGAAATTTTAAATTACGTTAAATAAATAAATTAGCTAAAGACAAACATTAGCAGGGAAGCGCCAGAACCAATGTGACATGCAATTCAAGCCTTGCGCAAACACGGATGTGTCGTGTACATATGGTGGTGCACTGTGGTGCAGGGATAAACAGATGTGTGTTGAATCTGATGGTGTCTAGGGGGGCTTTGCTGAAGTTGTGTCGCAACAGCGTTGCTACTCCAACATTGTCCATGCACTGCCCATACCTAACGTGCTGTGCCACTCCTTACGTCTGCTTCAAGCAGGCGTAAGGTTGCGTCGCAGCGGCCTCTGATAAGTGATACTGTGAAATCACGTAGATTACACTGACTCACTTGGACGCGGCATATCCCAAAGGAGTGCACACCCTGCCTACCTCCAAGCTGACGTTGCGCAGGGCCTCACAACATGACGTTTCACCCTAGTAGCGTCACGTTGCAAATAATCCTAAATGTGTTGTCTGTTGTAAACCACTGTCGTGTCACAGAAGTGATGCAACAACAGTGTAAATCATTTTTCTAGGGGGTCGTAAACCTGCCACAAAATCTCCAAAAAGTACTTCACCCTGTGCCAGCCTAAATCACAAAGTAGATCGTGAGAGTATCCTCTGATGTAAATATGTCCAACACATATCCTGTTGTCCAATTCCCACTCTGCCACGCCATTCCATCCCCAACACACCCCTGTTCCTACCTGCCCTGTCTGCGGCAGTTCCGCACAGTACTGTTATCACACAGAAGATATGGGCAAATCCCCAAAACGTTACACAAGCACTTTTCCCATTTGTCAACTTTTCTCTCTTCTCACCCATTGACACATCCAGCCAGATCACAGACAACTGCAGTAGCAGAGGTCACCGCATCGCATAGGAGGAATGGGCAACGTACCGAGGAAGGCATGTCAACCACACAAACTGGTAAGTCAATGTGGACAGGAGATGGTCAAAATGTAGATATCATCAGAAGACGACAGAGGGACAAATAGTGGCCAGCTGTGTAAGTCAACCATTTATGCTACATTTGCTGCATTACAATTGGAGGTGTCAATGGACATTCACCTTTAACATATGACATTTGTGAACAGCAAAAGACAAATCATAAAATGTCTTGGCTCATCATACCTTTGTAATTGTGGTACCCAACATGTATTACACCAACAAACCCAGAACGGGGAAAGCAATCCTGTAATCGAGGGCCACAACAAGTCAAAAGGGTGTACACACCATATTGTAATAGTGTATGTAGACCTTATCAAGAAATAGCATTTGCACCGATACGGAAATGAAGACCAAACAGTGAGATACCAGTCTCTGTAGTATTGACAATGCATACACTGTCCAACTGCTAATCTGTCATACATACTTCATTCAGCACAGTCCACACAGCTGATCATGTACTGCGTACATTGGATGGATAATTTCCGGACATCAACAAAACACGATAGTGGACTTAACCTATGGATTCGTAGGTATGTCATTGTGACGTAGGTAGCATCAAGGTAGTGGGCCCAATCTAAGTTATATGTGGGATCACTCGTTACATATTGTATGACACACTTCTGCAACGGTGGTGACCATGACTGCTTGTGCCCGTCCTGTGCCAGAAATTGAATGCATCACATGTGGCAGCAGGAATGTAAAGTTGCTAAACAAACTTATCATTGTAGGTACAATGTTGTCCTCCCAGAACCCCAGACGCCCACTGACTTCTGCTACTAGGTTGGACTTGACATCTGTCCAGGGACCACCTACTGCTCCGGTTCAGGGCCACGGTAAGTCAAGCTTGCTGAATGCTTATTAATTGTGCCTTTCACCTCCACCGTATGTGTTGTACAACATTGTTATCCTGCATCACAATATGCTCACATAGGGCATTTGAACACATGGCTGATCAGACCCTGGTGGCAAATGAGATGCTGACACAAAATGTATGCCAAGTGTGTGCACAATGGAGATACAATAGCACAATGTGTCTGTAACCAGGTGACCGGGACAAGGACTGATAGTCAGGACTGCAGTAATGAAAGTAACTGGTGGTCTGTTAACAGTGAAGAAATGGTTGCTCCTTCTCCACAGGACGAGCCTTTCACGTGGGGAACATCGTCACCAGAAATGCAACACGGCTCCTTTAACTGGCATACAGAACGGGACACCAGGACTGCCCCTTGTGACGTAGCCTTCCTTTCATTGGATAAAGGTCCGGAACCTTGGAGGTCGGCGTGTGACATCACCACCGGAGGCGAGGACCGGGAAGAGGAGAGAGCGGAGGAAGGACGCCACCGGGACGTGGAACCCTCAACGCGAGGACGAGAAGCAGACGAGCTGGAACAAGGTGAAGCCCTGTCCGAAGCAGACGTGCCAGGAGGCCAACGAGACCGCGCAGCGCCGTGCCACGCTCCCGAGGGAGTAGTGTGGCTCCGACAGGTACGGGACCGTATCTCGAACTGGGTGGGACGACGGGGAACTTCACCCGCCTTAAAAGAACTGCCCCCTCCCTAGTATCCCTGCACTACCCTTTCCTGTAAATATACCGACCCTCACGTCAATCACTAGAATTCTCCGTAAGAGAGTGCAGCACTTGTAGGTGATCCCTCACCCCTTGGTCCCTGGGAACAAAGAGTAATAGGACGTGGCAGTAATTGGTCCTTTTCTTTTATTTTTGTTTCCGGCATATCCCCTGCGAGAGGTCCTTTGGGAAGATTCGCCTGCCTGACAATCCGAACGTCGAAAAGAACACCCCAACCCAGTCGACATCACGGATCCTGCAGGGTTTGCCAAAGAGAGACTAACCTTTAGGAAAAAGAAACTTTATGTTCAAATAAAACCCTCTTTACCAAGGCAACGTGTCCAGTCCATTCCTGACCCCCCCTTACAAGTGGTGTCAGAAGTGGGATTGCCTGACCCCCACCAGCAATCACTGATGGAACAAGTAATCCAACACCTTATCGACGGACAAGACAAGCTGGAATGGGCTATAAAAAATCAGATGACGGTAGCGGATGCTGATCGCGAACTGTTTAAGAATGCTCTAAGCGCCCAGATAGAGGGACTGCAGAAAGTGGCCCAAACCCCTGTCCTCGGTACAGACCGTAGAGCCGGAAGTCCCCATCCTTCCGGTGTAGCATTACAGAAATACGTACCAGGGGAAGATCCGGACGCCTTTCTCTCGAATTTTGAGAGAGCAGCCCAAGCGTGTGGGTGGCCTCCAGAGAAGTGGCCCTTTTTCCTAGCCCCGTTGTTATCTGGGGAGGCTCAAGCCGCGTACCAAGTGGCTAATCATGCCGGTAATACCCCATATGCCTCCATTAAGGAAATCATCCTGGATCATCTAGGACTAGACCCCGAGGCTTACCGCGTACGGTTTAGAAAAGAAAGAGGAGTAGCTGGGGAAAACCCCAAAACTCTGTATTTAAGATTGAAGATGGCGGCGGAGAAATGGCTTAAACCTGGACAAAGAAGCAAAGAAGATGTCATGGACAGTATAGTACTAGAACAATTCATGGAGGCCTTGCCGTACGGAACGCAAAGGTGGCTACGCCAACACTCTGGTTTAACCGTAACCCAGGCCATTGAAATGGCCACCAACTTTTCACGAGCACAACCCAGAACTTTTCCTTGGGACTCTGAAAAACCCAGCAAACCTCCGGTCACGATGAGAAATGACAAAAAGAAACCAGAGCTACCCCCTCCTGTCAGGCAAAAACCATGGAGGGTGGATAACGTACCTTTGAAGGGACCCCAGTGCTTTGACTGCGGGGAGTGGGGACACATCGCCCGGATGTGTCCAAAAAGAAAACCAGCCGAAGAACCGATGGAGGTCGGCTATGTTCCCCGAGCCGTAATGTACTCAGCAGAAATGGGTCCATCGTTCTATGTACGTATCCGGATTAATGATAAGACTATACGGGGGCTGTTAGACTCAGGGTGTCGGCAATCTGTAGTACAGGAGAAACTGGTTAGACCTACACAGATCATTCCTAACGAACAAGTACACATAAGGTGCGTCCATGGCGACGTGCGACCGTATCCGGTAGCACAATTGGTCATTGAACCTCAGGATAGAGCCCCGGTACAAATCAAAGTTGGGGTCATATCAACTTTGCCGGAAGATATCATTCTGGGCATCGATAACCCCGACTTTCTGTCACTTTTCAAAGATAAACTGTCCTCTCAGAGCAAAACAGCCAGTGCTTACCTAGTGAAGGAGCCCTGGGTATTGGATAGGAATTTCAGGTTTTCACAAGCCAACGACGCGACACTTATGAATGCGTGGGAGGCTGCTCATGTGGCACAAACTCTCACCCCTGCAACCTTCCCCAGGTTCGTGATACAGAATGACTTACTGTATCGAGAAGGAAAGGCAGGGGAGGACCTTCAGTTAGTGGTACCATGTGCTTTCAGGGAACAGATCCTGTATTATGCCCATGCACATCTCACAGCCGGGCATTCCGGGGCCGAAAAAAACCACCCAAAATATTGTACGCCATTTCTTTTGGCCCGGCCTGTATAAAGAGGCCGAAGTATACTGCAAGAAATGTGCCATCTGTCAAAAGAAGAACATGACGCGACCCCAAGCTGTCCCTATGCAACCGATGCCTCTCATAGGTAAACCGTTTGAAAGGGTGGGGATGGACCTTATAGGTCCCTTACCCCGGTCTTCCAGCGGAAACACTTATGCATTGGTTATAGTGGATTATCACACTAGGTTCCCTGAGGCTTTTGCATTGAAGACTCCCACTACCAGGAACATAGCAGACAGGATGGTTGAACTATTCGCGAGAGTAGGATTCCCTAAAGAGATCCTTACGGATCAAGGTACCCCTTTTGTATCAAAATTGATGAAGGAAGTGTGCACACTGTTAGATGTGCATCAAATTAAAACATCGGCATATCATCCTCAGACGGATGGCCTCGTTGAGAGGTACAACCGATCATTGAAAACAACCTTAAAGAAGATGTTAACTGTAGAATGCAAGGAATGGGACAGGCTTCTTCCCCTAGCACTGTATGTATTAAGGGCACAAGTACAGAGCAGTTTGGGATGTTCCTCTTTTGAGTTGTTGTACGGAAGGCAGCCCAGGTCCCTCCTAGAAATAACCAAGGAAGCTTGGGAACAGGAAGGCATAGAGGAACAAAGATCCCTCTTGGAATATACACAACAACTCCAATCCAAGTTGGGAAAGCTCAGAGATTTAGCATATTCCCATGCAGAGAAGCAACAACGTAAACAGAAATTCTATTACGATAAGGGAAAAAAATGGCGTACTCTAGAAAAGGGCGATTTGGTGTTGGTGTTGCTTCCTTCTTCTACACAGAAATTTAAAAGCGAGTGGCTAGGTCCCTACCCCGTGATAGACACCATAGGCCGAACTACATATAGAGTCCAGTTATCGCCCTCCAGAAGCCAAACCTTCCACATAAACCTTCTAAAAAAATGGATAGGACCCCCTCCAAAAGCTGCCCATTTTGGTTTACCGGTCTGTACGGCCCTAAGTACCTTAGACCAGTTACCAGTCAACCCTGAGTTAACAGAACAAGAAAAGGAAAGCTTGGTAAGGACTCTCAGTCCCTTTTCGTCCATATTCTCAGACACCCCTGGGTTGACCCGTCTGACAGAACACCAAATACAGACAGAGGAAGGGAAGATAATCAAACAACGGCCATATAGGATCCCGGCTGCTAGGAGAGGGGATGTACAAAGGGAGGTGGAAGAAATGCTCAAGTTGGGAGTCATCAGGCCCTCTCACAGTAACTGGTCATCTCCCATAGTGATGATCCCAAAACCAGATGGCTCCACTCGTTTTTGTATGGATTTCAGGGCTTTGAATGCCATATCGGCCTTCGACGCCTATCCCATACCACGAGTGGACGAGTTAGTTGAACGGATTGGAGAGGCAAGATATATAACAACACTAGACCTTACAAAAGGCTATTGGCAGGTGCCCCTGAGAGAGGAGGACAGAAGAAAAACAGCGTTTGCCACAGAGGAGGGACTCTACGAGTTCAATGTATTGCCCTTTGGCTTACATGGGGCACCAGCCACCTTTCAAAGGCTAATGAACCAAGTTCTATCAGACTTGAAACAGTTTTGCTCCGTCTACCTAGACGACATAGTGATATTCAGTAAGACCTGGGAAGACCATTTGAGACATGTACAGAAAGTACTACAGGCCCTGAACAAAGCAGGTTTACATGTTAACGCTAAAAAGTCACGAGCCGCGTTTCCCAGGGTCAAGTATTTAGGATTCCTGCTAGGAGAGGGAGTCATCGCCCCTCAAGAAGAGAAGGTTAAGGCTATCATGCAGACCCCTTTCCCTTCCTCCAAAAGAGAATTGAGGGGATTCCTAGGCCTAATTGGATATTACAGGCGCTTTATAGAAAATTTTGCGGCCACCGCCAGTCCCTTGACAGATCTCCTCAGCCAGGCAGCCAAACCCTCTCAGTTGAGTCAACCCTCCCGGGAGGCTAGGGAAGCATTTGAGGCACTGAAAAGAGCTATCACTACGAACCCAGTGTTGATTCCTCCGGACTACAACAAAGCGTTTTCGTTAGCCACTGATGCCTCTGAGGTAGGAATTGGGGCTGTGTTGTCGCAAGAAGGGGGGGATGGTATCGAACACCCTGTACTGTTCCTAAGTCGCAAGTTGCACCCCAGGGAAAGGAAGTACCCGACGATTGAACGGGAATGCTTAGCTATTCGGTGGGCTGTGGATAAACTAAGGTATTACCTGGAGGGACGTCCATTTGTACTCTACACAGACCATGCGCCATTGCAATGGATGCAAAGGAACATGTCCCTTAATCCCAGGGTTCTCAGGTGGTCCTTGTTCCTACAGCCCTTTTCCTTTGTCATAAAACACCGCAAAGGAAGGGACAACGCTAATGCGGACTTCTTGTCTAGAACGCCCCTTCTCCCCGATCGGGAGAATCCAGGGGGGGAGGTGTGTAACCAGGTGACCGGGACAAGGACTGATAGTCAGGACTGCAGTAATGAAAGTAACTGGTGGTCTGTTAACAGTGAAGAAATGGTTGCTCCTTCTCCACAGGACGAGCCTTTCACGTGGGGAACATCGTCACCAGAAATGCAACACGGCTCCTTTAACTGGCATACAGAACGGGACACCAGGACTGCCCCTTGTGACGTAGCCTTCCTTTCATTGGATAAAGGTCCGGAACCTTGGAGGTCGGCGTGTGACATCACCACCGGAGGCGAGGACCGGGAAGAGGAGAGAGCGGAGGAAGGACGCCACCGGGACGTGGAACCCTCAACGCGAGGACGAGAAGCAGACGAGCTGGAACAAGGTGAAGCCCTGTCCGAAGCAGACGTGCCAGGAGGCCAACGAGACCGCGCAGCGCCGTGCCACGCTCCCGAGGGAGGAGTGTGGCTCCGACAGGTACGGGACCGTATCTCGAACTGGGTGGGACGACGGGGAACTTCACCCGCCTTAAAAGAACTGCCCCCTCCCTAGTATCCCTGCACTACCCTTTCCTGTAAATATACCGACCCTCACGTCAATCACTAGAATTCTCCGTAAGAGAGTGCAGCACTTGTAGGTGATCCCTCACCCCTTGGTCCCTGGGAACAAAGAGTAATAGGACGTGGCAGTAATTGGTCCTTTTCTTTTATTTTTGTTTCCGGCATATCCCCTGCGAGAGGTCCTTTGGGAAGATTCGCCTGCCTGACAATCCGAACGTCGAAAAGAACACCCCAACCCAGTCGACATCACGGATCCTGCAGGGTTTGCCAAAGAGAGACTAACCTTTAGGAAAAAGAAACTTTATGTTCAAATAAAACCCTCTTTACCAAGGCAACGTGTCCAGTCCATTCCTGACCCCCCCTTACAGTGTCATAAGAAACATCCACAACACAACAGGCTTGCAATTCAATGATATGCTAAATCCCTAGCAACATTAACATGGTCAAATCAACATGAAATTGGTATGGCTGAGGCACACACTGGTGCCAGTTGTGTACCTGTGAGATGGGTGTAGGGGCTGCTAAGGAGAATCTTCATGCAGTTACACCTGCTAAATGTTTTTGCTGAAGGGCAGCAGGATAATCCTGTGCAGGTGGGAAGATTCAAAGCTACTCACCTCATCTGCAATGTGTGATCTAAACCAAATGTTGTCTTCAGCTTGCCTCCCTTCTACCATATTCAAATGTATAGGTGAGTGTATGAAATATGAGGTTTGGATGTCTGCTGCACAAGACACCATCTGTTGTCATGTAAGTAGTACCATGATGTTGGAAATGGAGCTTGGGAACAGAGAACACTCAAAGGATGGACATTAGTAATCTGTGTTCGCTCATTCAAAAATGAGCTGTGTGACCTCATGGGTAGGGAAGCACAAATGGGCAACATCAGGCCCCTGACAACTGCAAATCTCACACATGTACTCCTTTCTGATTTGTCAACAGACAACATTACACCCATGGAAAAAGTCTGTCACAATGGTAAGGGTGAAATCAGTAACCTTCTCATACAAGTTCGTCAGTTGATGTGTCATCTTATTGATGTCAGTGCTGCATGGCTGTAAGCTAGCAAATGCTGCTTGTGAGCAGGTGCCCACATGTTAAGTCAATGAGCTACACATGCTGCACATCGTCCTTGATTATCCACAAATGGCTAAAGACAATTTATTTGATCTCATAGCTGTTGTACTAAAATATGGACATGTATTTCTCATCACAGGTGCTGACAGGATGAGACGACTGCAGCGGACACCATCCCGGGGCTTGCATGACATCCTGGCTGCAGCTGTGAAACCGTCGCGCACCTGTCCCACAGGTAAATCGGGCATGAGGAGTGTCAACAGCTTAGATTTCAAAGCCTTTACAGAGATCGAGATCCCCTTTTACATGGAATCAACAGTTGTTGATTAGAAAGTGAAATACAGACCAGGAGTGACACATATGCAGGTCTGTCATTTGGTGAGGCAGATCGTTGAGAATGTTGTTTCTACCCTCTACAGCTATTTCTACAACAACTATGATGAGACAGGTGCAGCAGGATACACCAGGAGGGAACGCAAAGGGACAGAGAGTTGGGGCTGGAGCTGGTGAGTTTGCTAGTATCATGTAGATCTCCGTGTAACACCTCAGTGCTATGGTGTGAGCGGCCATTTGTGGTGGTACCCTAACATGATCACATGATCCTCATCTGCTGATGCAAAGTGCAGTAAATACAACCCTGGTGTTGCTGCACATGTAATACCTGGTCAATCACTAATACAGTTGCAACCTCTGACTTTCAGGTGATGCTGAGGGAGAGGCAGACAGCCCGACAACCAGTGGTGGCCGACGGGCAATCCAAGGGGAGAATCCTCTGATCCTACAGGCAGCAATGTCGGCTGCAACTCATGCCCAAGAGGAGGATGATGAAGATCAAGAGGACGTTGACTTAGAGGATGATGAGTACATTCCTATTGACTCCGGGGATGACAATACTGATGTCCTGGACTCACATCCTCTGACAAGCCACGCCCGTCCGCCTCCTCTCAAACCATCAAAAACACCGCATACATCAAACCATCCACGGGTCCCACACATCCACTCACAGATATCACTCACTCACAGCCCTCACGTCCGTGACCGACATGGTGGTTCCCCTACCCACTCTTCCCTACGCAGTTTATCCCAGCCATTCTCTCCAACAACTGTGGGAAGTACCAGCCCTGTTGTGGACCTGGTATCCCCTGGGCGCCCTACTCCTGCCCACAGACTTCTACCTGCCCCCCCCCCCCCTGTTGTTGGACCTGGTCATCTCATCCCTGGCAGACACCAGCAGAGGGGGTCTGCACGTGGCGATGGTGGCCAGTGGGAGCAGGACTTCTTCCAACAGCAGGCAGATGTGAGGCAGGACATTCGGGCCATAGGGGATACCCTGTCCGACATTTCTGGGTCCCTGCAGGACATGGCCCAATTCCCTCAGGTGGTGGACAGGATGGCCCATGCTTTGGATGGGATAAATAGCACTTGGCAGGAAATGTCTAGAACTATGAGAGACCTGATATCCATCCAAAGGGAAGAGAGTGCAAGACACCATGCCTTGGCCATGAAGATGATGGAGGGCATGGTGAGAGTGATCCAAAGTCTACCTTCACGGCCAACGCAGGGAGGGGAACAATCATGTCGGCCTGTAGGACAGCACATCCCCACACCTGAAACACCAACTGCACAGCACCACAGCCAAGGTACCCAAACACACCTGCACCCTGCACAGTCACTCCCAACACCCCCACTACCTGCCAAAACACCACAAACCTCTGCACAGACACTCCCACTACCTGCCAAAAAACCACAAACCTCTGCACAGACACTCCCACTACCTGCCAAAAAACCACAAACCTCTGCACAGACACTCCCACTACCTGCCAAAAAACAACAAACCTCTGCACAGACACTCCCACTACCTGCCAAAAAACCACAAACCTCTGCACAGACACTCCCACTACCTGCCAAAAAATCACAAACCTCTGCACAGACACTCCCACTACCTGCCAAAAAACCACAAACCTCTGCACAGTCACTCCCGCCACCCCCACTACCTGCCCAAACACCACCAACCTCTGCACAGTCACTCCCACCACCCCCACTACCTGCGCAAACACCACCAACCTCTGCACAGTCACTCCCACCACCGCCACTACCTGCGCAAACACCACCAACCTCTGCACAGTCACTTCAACCACCTGAACAACCAGCCCTTTTCCAGCCACAGACACCTAATGTGCAGACACCATTGGCACCTGCACCTCTTGATCAGCCTGGACAACACCCACAGACACGAAGGCGACCACCTCAACCTCACCCCTCACCGCGTTCCTCCCCCCCACTATTGCGGAAACGCAAACATGACCGCCATTGACATGGCCAATTTGTTTTGGGCTCCTTAGGAGTATTTAGACAATAAATATCTACCAAAGTAATATCCTGTTGTGTACCATGTCCCTTCTGACAATGTAGGCATGTGTGTGTGTGTGTGTGTGTGTGTGTGACAGGTACAAGTGTAACACATCATAGCAACACGTTGTCATGTGCATAGAATGTGACTTACTAAATATGTGTCTATATTTGGGGATAAACATTCAAAATGAAGTCAAACTAGTCAGACAAAGTCTAATTATGCAAGTTATTTATGTAGGAACACAAACAAACCGTCCGTTTGGAAGGGAGAAAGCAAAACAAATGATGATCTTGATGCAGAAGGAGAATGGAACTTGGATTTGGGTGGGGCAAAACAAATATAATACGTCAGGTAGCGTCATGGGAACCAGTCTATTCACAAGGGGAAAAAGAAATCTCCGTCCGAAACAATGTCTCAGTCCAACAGTCAAGTGTCTTTCTGGTCATCCTCCAGGACCACAATGTCTAGATCCTCTGGGTCGGACACATCCACACGGCTGGCTGATGCAGGAACAGGCACCACACGGGAACGTGACACACGAGGAGTATGGGGGGAAACAGTGTGGGGCAACGGACAGGGGGACACATTGACGGTGGTATGGGAAGGCACTTGGGAGATGAAAGAGGTTATGGCTGTGTTCAGGGACTGGACTTGGGTGCCGAGGTTGTCCATAGATCTTACTATGTCCGTGTTCATGGACTGGACATGGGTGGTGAGGTTGTCCAATGACCGGACTATGTGCGCTTGCATCGAGCATATCTCCAGACACACCTGTAGCAAGATGCCAGCGGACATGTCCAATTCACCCTCGACCATCCAACTCAAGTCCCCTGGCACAGCCACCGGAGGAACAGCACCGGCACGGGGGGGGGACCCAGAAGGGATGTGGTGCCTCAGGTCCAGAGCGGATGGGTACGGCTTGGCGGCTACGAGGAGGGGGACAGGTATCAGGGGATTGAGCTGGAGCCCCCGATGGCATGGGAGACGCTAGAGGTAGGGAGGGGCTGATGGCAGGCCCAGGTTGAACATTGCCCTGCCCCGGGGACACCTCTTCCTGACCCACTGGTGAGGTATGTGTGGCTGAGTGGCCATCCCCCACATCATGGTCGGAGGTGTCTGGTTCTTCAACCCCCCCTTCAATGTCCACAGCCTCCACCCGGGACATAGTACCAGTGTCATGTTCTTCTTCATCCCGGGTGGGTGAAACCCCCTGGCCTACAGATGTTGAGGGCCCCTCCTCCTCCTCTTCCTCCTCCTCTTCATCGCTGGTGGAAAGAGGGTTTAGCCGCCGCCGAACTGATGGTCTCCTTCTCCGGACTTGTTCCTGCGGATCTCCTGTCTCACCAGCCGTGCCTGCAGAAGTGTAAGCAAAATCCTGATGTGGTGGTTGTTCCATGCATGACGCTACACATACATTGAATAGCCTAGGTCCGAATTTGTTTGCCTCTGATCAGACTGTATAGTTATCAGGGGCCGATTTACAACTACTGGCGCATCTCGCTAATCAGCAGAGGTGTGTCTGATGAGTTTCAACGCATCAGCCCACCCGTGCGCCACCCCTGATGGCCCGCATGTACAAAGCGGCACAGCGTGGCGCTTGGGTGGCAGATGTGTGACGCATCCCCGGTGGAATAGCCGGGCTTTGCTGGAGTGCTGACATGCTGCGGCAATCCTTACACCTGCTTCAAGAGGGTGCGTAGATTTCAATCCGTTTGGCCATAATAGTAACTGAGTGAAATCTTGTAGTTACAATCAGCCACTTTTAGGATGCACTCCTGCACCGTATGCGTCACGTTGTAATAATCCTGCTGCATGGCGCTTTGTGTGCTCCGCCGCTGCATCACTAAAGTGACCCTATGGCGGTATACAGGTGCGCAGGTGCCTTGTTGATCTGCCCATCAGTCCTTATGGACTCAATGGTGGTTGGGAGCACACTGCCTCACAGTCCCAGCACAGTTTGCCCCCTTTGCATCCGGGAAAATGCTGTTTACAGTACTAACTTACTCCTGAATCATCTGTGTTTGCAGGGAATGCTGCCAAGTTCCTCTCAGATCACAGTAACACTCACAGGCACACAGCAAACCCAGATGATTTACTTTGCTCTCTGAAACTGCTGCTCTCTACTGATGAAGCGCTCATTCCAGGAACATGTGTCTAGAGACATACAGCAAAGTCAGCTGCAAAATTGGTGTATGGCTCCAGATTATTCCTAAGTAAGTTTGAACTGTGTACAGCATTTACCAGGATGCAAAGGGACAAACCGTGCTGGGACTGTGAGGCAGTGTGCTCCCAACCCCCATTCTGTCCATGCACTTACATTACATGTATGCACACTGTCATATACTGATTTGAGTTTCACATGGACATCTCATGTGTATTATTGTGGCTTGCGCAACTGCATTATCCAAACCTCAACCTTTGCATTGTTGTGATCTGTGTGTCGTGTCACTGCTGCATGTGCCAGTTCAACTACAAGTCCACCATAGGAGAACATGAAGAGTCCAGATATGATAGGTATTGGCCATTGATATGGATTAGCAGCTATTGAAAGTCTGGACAAGTGTCATCTGCTTTGTAGCATTGTATGGGACAAGACAAATGTGGGTCACACATCCACGTGGGGTCTGGAGTACTCCTCTAGCTGCATTGTGTGTCTGGCCTTTTGATGTCCCCACACATCTTCGAACAATCCAGTGCCACATAGTGCCTTACTTGACTTACAAGGTAGTGCAGTACACCCATGAACAGTGGTGGGCGGTTGTGACAGCTACCTGTACATGTGAAATGTCATATAGGCCACTGACGGTGAGACGTCTGTCAGTGGACACACCTTGCCAAACTATGTAAACTTGTGAGTGATGCAAGGATCTCAAAATCTGTCATGACTCCAAAGCACATGATGATCTGTCTCAATTGGAACACAACGCTACAGGTGCAATGCTAATCACAACATCCAATCCCCTATGGCCTGCCATGTGCAGACTGGACGGACAGTCTCTGTACCATCGCTCATCCAATGCACACATCTGTTATGATTGACTTGGTTCAATTGTAGTGGTGCTGGCAGAGCAGTATTCAATATGGATGCATGAGTGTGGCGCATTTACCCAGTTGTCATGAGAAAACTACAACTCCCAAAATGCACCCTGGCCTGTATAGTACATATGCCACAGTGTGCCTCTTGAAACCTGGTGACTGCTGCTTGGACATGCAATTGGCTAATGGAGGCATGGAACACACAATGGTACAGCACTGTTTCACCCACATCATACTCCCAGACTCATATTGCATATGATGCACTTACTAGGTCCATGCTGCTCGTGCTCCTCCAGCTGAGCATGGAGGGTCGGCCAAGCTGCTCTCAGGACCCTCCTGTACAGTGGTGACAGGCGAGGACGATGTACATGGTGCTGGGAGGACAGGCCAGCCAGCTCGGTAGCCTTGGTACGGGCTCACCGCTTCAACACAAACCACGTACGAAACGGACACCCCGGGTGTGGTGCATACACACCATGATTGCAGGGGTACAGTGCGTACAGCCCATGATTGCAGGGGTACAGTGCATAGGGGTACGGTGTGTACACCCCATGATTGCAGGGGTACGGTGCATAGGGGTACGGTGCGTACACCCCATGATTGTAGGGGTAGGTTGCGTACACCCCATGATTGCAGGGGTACGGTGCATATGTGATTGTGTGGCTCTTCGTACGAATGGCTCATGCGCGACGTTTTCCGTACGAATCGCGTTCTGATTCCCCGGTCCGGATCGTACTTGTCGTGTCGTACAGCATGTTTACGATTCGTACGGTTCACTGTGAGGGTCTGTGTCGTACGGATTTTCCCTTGCTTTTCATACTGTTCTCAATGATTCGGTCATATATTTTTCAAACGAATCATACTTCGCGATTTGGACGGAATTGTACGAGTCATACGGAAAGGGCTATGGATTCGATTTGGTTGTACGATTGGTTTACCGAATCGGAACCAGCCCCCTAGTAGAGTTCACTATAGAAGTCCCGTAAGAGAGCTTGGTTCTGTCCCAGAGAAGCTCTCTTGAAACCCAAACAATGAACAAGGGCACCTCATGAGAGACTGATTTGTGTGACAACATTTGCACACGCAATATTTAGATTAAAAAAATCATACATCAACATTGGTCATTGGTTGCAGGAGAGGAGGAAACCCCCGAGGTACCCATGCATGGCTTTAGAAAAGGCAAAAGTGCAAAGGATCATATTGTGAGGTCCCTCTTGAGTGGACCCAGAAAGGAATATCCTTTTCACCCAGAAGAATATGTCCTAGATAAAGGGACACTTTAAATGTGGGCATGCAAAGCTATGACAATAGAGACCAAGTCATTTACATACAGCCACCATACATATTTATTAAAAGATCAACCTAATTTGTAATAGCAAGGATGTAATATACATAATCCAGTGTCCTTGCGAATTCTTGTACATAGGCCAGAGCAGGCAGAAAGTAAAAGCTTGCATACTACAACAGTGCAGTAGAATCAGGTGCAAGGTTCAGGGGGCACCCCTTCTCGAACATTTTATCACTTTTGGACACAATGCAGAAAGTCTGAAATGGTTGGTCGTGGAAAAGGTCAGTGTCAACCCTAGGGCTGGTAATTTCAACAACATCCTGAATTTACGCTAGTGCAAATGGATACACAACTTGGACACAGTTGCAAGGGGTCTGAACGAGTATGAGGAGGTTACCAGACAGGTTTCCACCACCTACCTTTTGATACCACAAAACCTGCTTGTTACATGTATGTTTGCATTTAACATACCTTAGTGGTATCATGCCATATCCGATTTTTATTCTCTAACTAAAATAGAGATTATGCATATTCTCTAATCAAAATGAGATAATTCATATTTTGCCACTGTTTTTCTCATCTATTATGCAATATGTATAATTTATGTTGTTGCATATCTTTGAGAAATGTGTAACAGAATAAAATCTTTCCTTCTACTGTTTTCCTCCTTTGCGATATTTTCTTTCTTCAAATTGTTTTTGGTTGTATGCCCATGATTCTAGTTACCAGTGTCTGTTTGGAAATTCAACTGAATAGCAGAGGCCTTTTAGAAGAAAGACATTTTATTATTTATGTTGATGAGTCACTATCAAGCCGATGTGCACTCCGACGCGCATACATCTCTCGGCAAGCTGTACGTTTGGTCTGCCAAACTGACAGTCGGAGTTGGATGACCCATAGAGGTGAGCGCACGCTCCTCCACAGGCTTTGTGGTATTAATGTTGTTTTAAACCAGCCGTTAGGGGAAAATGACAGGTTATAACCAGTGGTCAGGGAAACGATTTTTATAGTTCATTTCACTTTCAGAAACCACTGCGATTTAATCGCTGTTTATCAGTGCAACAGAATTTGTTTCCATCTAATGAGCAAATAGGGTGAGTAACTCCGTATGGGCATGTTTTAACTGAAGAGTTTTTTAAAATAACAAACCCTAGGCATTATTGTTATGGCCATTTATTCACAGGATTTTCACTTTGGAATCGGATAATGATCACGTTGAACCTTTCAGATGAGCTTCTTTTTGTGAGGTAGATTTCCATACAGGTATCAAGAGATGTCTTGTGAACTAAGATTAATTAACGATGCCTACTGCAATGCAGTTTGCAACTCCAGATCGAATTTCTAGACTATATGCATCAAGAGCCTTGAGCTATGGGAACTTGGGGGCTTATTTATGATCTCTTGAGTCACATTTGCCCCGCCGGTGTGTCACTTTTTGATGCACCAGCGGTGTAAAAAATGCACCATGTTCTGTCATATTTACAAAGTGACGCATCTAGGTAGATGCGTCTCTTTGTAAACCCCTGTGCCACATTATACCTGCACCAGGTATAATGTATGCAGGGTGGGTGTTCTGATGCAAGTAAGCCTTGTAGAAGTGATGTAGTGAAATCTATGAGATTTCACTGTGCCACTTCTAGGGCACAAATGTGTCAATATCGTATGCCTGCCTCACAGCAGGCGTGAGACTGACGCAGGCACATTGAAATGGGACGTGCCCATGTTAAATGACCCATTGCTGAAGTTGAGTCACTTTTGTGACACACTCCAGCACTGCGTCGTTTTTGTGCCTACAGATACGTCAGAAACACTGACGTATCTGTAACTCCTTCCGACATGATGTGTCATATTCTAAATATGACGCATTCAGCATGTCACAAGGAGGGCACAATGAAAAGTGGTGCATAGCTGTTTTCATGCAGTGATGCAATGAGGCCCTGAGTGTATTTGAGTTGAACCCCTTCACCTAACTGCGGTGCAGCTGCACAAATAAAGGTTAGTGGTTTCACCTGGATATGTGGCATTGTGAGCGAGCTCCTTCTTTTTAGCTTCTCCCACTGCTTAGTGATTAGTGTGTCCTTTTTAGGATGCCCTATCATTCTGTCTATGCCATCCTTATGAAGACCCACTTGCAAGGGTTAAAATCACCTCATGCCTCAGTCAGGACAAAACGTTGACATAGATTCATTTATCCTCGATTGGATATATACGTCCATCATATTGCCAGACCCATATATTCCTAGTATGTAGCATTAGCATTCTTCTCAAACATCATTGCAAGAGTTGCAAGAATAATCAAAGTCATCACATCTCACACCATACTTATATTCAGGTGAAGTAGTTCTGGATGAGATCCTGACGCAAGTCAGCTCCATCCACTTCACCTCTATCATCATCTTCCTTTGGCATTTCAGGCTCCCCACCCTGTGGTTCTTCATGGCCTACATCCTCCACAGGTTTTGGGATGTTCCGTCACAGGGCAATGTTGTGGCGTAAGCAGGAGGCCATAGTTATCTTACACACCTTCAATCAGGGGTTTATAGAGTGCGCTCTCTCACGTGAGGGTCTCAAGGCGCTGGGTCCAGACAGTTGAATCAGGCATTCAGGACGCCTAAAAGCCCGCTCCACAGACTGATGTGTTCTTCCATGGGCCTCATTGAAGCAGATTTCCCCTGGCATTGTAAGATTCCTTAGCAGTTCCTGCAACTGCGGACAGTTGGCATACACTGGGTCTCCTAGATGGAAGAAAGACACAAGGGCAACATTTAGTTACACACTTCCAGATCATACTACTTGGCATTTTGCACACAAAGTTAGGACAGATCATACTTGAGTACAAGCCAGGTGTTCTCAGGTAGAGTTGCAACATCAACTTGGGTATGGTGCTGTTCGGCAGTACAAAGGAATCATAAGCAGATCTTGGGAACTGGGCACAAACGTTTGAGATGTACAAATCTGGGAAGTATGGGGGTACTTCCAGCTCCAGTAGACTTGTTCCCTGTCGTGTGGTGATACTAAGCCAAAATGGGTGTCATCAATAGATCAAAATACATGTGGGATGTGATCAAATCCATATAAATCCACCTTCACCGTGGCTAAATCTTCACATCTGGGGAACTGGATGTAGCTGCCCACATGTCTCAAGAGTGCTGCTAGCACCTCTGTGAGGACCTGACCGAATATAGGTTGTGACACATTTCACAATTTCAATGAGCCTGTTGCAAAAAATACAAAACTGACAGGAGTTTAACTAGTGGTGGTATTGATGTAGGATTACTGATGTGAGGTAGTAGGCCAGGCTCCAACTGATGACATAGATTCAGGATTGTTAGCTTATTCAGATGGAACGTCTGTATGATATATCGTTCTTCCCTGGTGAGTAGTGTGAGAAGTTGGCCTGGCATATGATGTCCACTATGCTAGTGGGTACCTTGCACCAGTCCAAACATACCTTATTGATGGTAGGTTTAAGACAACCTTTATATAAAGATATCCTAGTGGTAGCTGTGGAGAGCAGCCTTCAGGCTACATCTTGAAGGAATGTAAAGCAGCTTGTTTTAACTGTCTATAATCTCTTGAATTTTCAAATTAAAGTACACACAAGGTATATATCAAATATGTATGTATTTATTCTAAACACCCCCCCTCTACTCTCTTTATGAGGCTAGAGGCAAAAGTACAAATAAGGACTTTAAATAGCACACAGTAAATAGCAGAGTATCTGTTATGCCCTAGGGGCCTCACAAACCATATACTAAAATAGTGGTATAAAAACCACATGAGGGATATAAATGAGGCCTCGAGCCTAGAGAACCGCTGGGGCAACCAGGAACCACCCAAGGTAGGGATGCAGGAGACTCACGGGGGATGCGTCTGGTGTCTAAACATAGCCGTAAATCACATTTGACTTCTATGGAGGAAAAGCAAGTTACAATTTTAAAGATTAAGGACACTTCTGAGTGAACTACGATGGAGCCCCTTTAGACTTAGACACTTCGAGAGTCAAGACCCACGGGAGCACCAGATTACTCATGTTACCTCACCCAGGGAAGCAGGGTGCATAGGTATGTTTTGGTGTCGGGTTTCGTCGTCAATTCCAAGGGAGAGCTCCAAAAAAGTGCTGCAGGCGACCAGAGGAAAAGTGTCCAGGTGGATCCAAGGGTGGATCGGAGATCTGAAGAACCTGAAAGCAGAGGAGACAGAGTCTGGGTCACTAGCCAGTGACCAGGATGGTGACAGGAAGATGCCAGCCGATTTTGGGTGCTTTAAGGTGAAGTAGGTGAAGCTTGACCCTTCAGCCAAGAGGACCAGGAGGTGTTGACGATAACCAGAAGCTAGATTTGAGCTGTCCCACAGACGATGTCGAGTGCTGCAGCATCGGTATCCAGATTGGACCAAACAAGCCTTGGCAACAGCAAACCACGCAAGATGACAAGATTGGCTTTGGTGCAGACCAGCAAGGTCTGAGAGATTTACCCTTTGGAAGGGCGTCAGGGCACGTCTGGAGCAACAAGGAAAGCCCAAGAAACAAAGGATTGTTCTTCGTGGAGACCCACTAGCCAATGGACTAGAGATCGTGAAGGAGCCTCAAACTGCGGTGAAGAAAGTGGACTCACAGGACACTCGTGGAGTGCAGGCCTCTCAGCTTCGCTGCAAAAAGTGCTCGTAGCAAAGGCAACGAATAGCCTAATGCGCAACTTTGGGAAACTTCGGGAAGTAGGTGCAGTTGCAATTTTGCATGATGTCCAGGAGTTCCGGTACCACCTCTCTCGTGTCAGCTACAGGTCTCAGCTTTGCTGGGATCTCGTGTCGGCCTCAGAGATGTCTAGAAGTCCATGTCCTGTGTCACAGATTGTTTGGGATCCGGTGAGAGCCTCAAAAATGCAGACCGGCAAGATGCTCTTAGGTGCCTGTTTGAACAGGAGGGTCACTCCTTGACCCCAAGGGAGATTTCTTCCATCTACCAATCGATATGGAATGTCGAAGGTCCGGATTTCGTCTTCAGAGTTTCGTCTAGGGTAATCTAAAGTCCTAGGGACTGAGTATCTATACTTATACTATGTTTAGGGGATGGACTAACTCTAATGTCCCACCTATGGGAGGACTAGGGGAGGGGGTGGTTACACCCCTTCCCCTTTGTCCAGTTTCACGTCAGAGTGCCCCGGCAACCGGTCTGAACTGGGAAATGCATGGAGCACCTTGAGTGCCCAAGGCAGTGTCTCAAAAGCATTCACTGACTGGAACCCACCCTGCCCCAATACACTAAAGCTTGTCTGGGGAGGTGCTGCCACCTCCCTGGACATGAAACCTAATATCCAGGCCTCCCCTGCCGGAGTTTCATCCAGCAGCAGGAGGTCAGACTCGTGTCTTTGGCAGCAGCATCCATTTTGTGATGTTAAGGCTCTGTAAAACTTTAACCGGGTATACCAGTGTGTACATGCTTCTCCCTCTAGAAGGGTGGAATGCTACCTCTGCCGCCAGAACTGGCGGGGGGGGGTATTATTCCAAAGTGTTTGACACCAAACACGACATGTTTTGATAAAGCCAAACCAAAGTTAGCATTAACCGCGTGGATTATAACACACTAAAGAGTATATGGTATGGCCATATCACAGAACAGCTATAAGGAAGGGTTTCCGAAAGCTGCAGAGGGGCTCCGCTCATGCTAGGGCACCTTCTCACACAAAACCAAGCACTCTGCCTTCAGGATCGTCCAGGCCTGCCATAGGAGTGACTTATATGTTAATATGTGTCTGTTTTAAATGGTGGATATAGGTATACTATATCCCAGTAAGGGGTGCTTACACCACCTTACCCAGGCTGCAAGTGCAGACCTTTGGTGCCATTTTGGAAGGCTGACCAGGGGTGGCTTAATACATTCTTCAGCCCCTGATAGGCCTCTGGGGTACCTATGCTCTTGGTACCTAATGTACCATATACTAGGGGCTCATAAGGTAACTCAGTAACCAATTTGGTATGTACCTAATGTACATGGAATCAATTTAGAGAGAGAACAGCAAGGCTGTGGTCCTGATTAGCAGGGCCACAGCCAGGCTAAAGTAAAATAACTGTGAAACACAGCAAAAAGTGGGGGTAACCATAGGAAGCAGACCCTACTCTCCTACAAGTAGGTCTGGTAATGGGCAGTACATTGGAAGCTGGTGTCTCCTCCCTTTCCCAGGGCACCTATGTAAGGAGTAAAACAAATGTATTTTGGTCACAGTGGGCAGAGTAACATATGGGAAGAGTAAGGCAATAGTTTTGTGCCTGAACATCAATGCTTCATGAAGCAGTACACATTTTTCTTCATCATTGGAAAATATTGATCATACACTTGTTATCCCCAAGATAGCATTCACAGGTCTGTAACAGAATTGTGCACATCATCAAATCAGATCATTAAAATTGCAGCTCTAGAGAGGGTAGCATAACATGTATTACCTCCAACCACGGTGTACAGTGCACTGCACAGATTTTGCCTATATATAGTTTTCCCAACCACTAACATGGTGGATTCCTGACCTTGTCAACAGATCAGGCCCGATTCACAGAAGTAATCTGAGACGAAAGTCTAACTTTTGGAACTCACAAAGGGCATTTACGAGTAGTAAAGTTAGACTTTTGGTCTAAGTTTGGACCAAAAGTCTAACATAAACCAAAAGTCTAGCTTTACTACTCGTAAATGCCCTTTGTAGATACCGAAAGTCGTAAAGTTAGACTTTCGTCTCAGATTACTTCTGTGAATCAGGCCCATCATGTTGAACATATCCTGCCGTCGGTAGTCGACTGCGTGGTGGGTGGTCATAGGCATGGCGGTCACAGCCATCACAGCCATAGGCTAACATTGGGGATAGTGATAGATGCGGCCCAATGGCTCTATGTGCCGATACTGATGACCACGTATGTGGCACACATGCACATGACGGTTGGAAAAAAATATCACTTGCCTCCTGATTCCTGACACTGCTGCTATCAACACCTCCTCCATTTTAGCTGATGTTTTCTACCTCTGGGAGCAATCATGGCATGTACTACAGGGGATAGGACCCATCCCTTTACTCCAGATGACCGGGGTAACCTGGCAGAGGAGGTCCTCCCCCTGTATTCTCAGCTCTATGGCTCACCAAAGGAACAGGTAAGTATTAAAAATACATATTGAACTCCATTTCACTGCTTCTTTCTATTCCCATAGGCTTCAATGTGCCTCAGAGTGTTAGAGTGTAAGCATTATATTGATTGCATACATTGTGTGGCCCATACATAGGGCACACATTTAATGGATTATGGGACCCTGGAATTTGTGGAGAGAAGGCCACCATTGGCATGTGTGATGAGGGTGATTTTTGCTTGTGTTAAATGCATATATATGTGCGGGGCTGACGTTCATAGTCGCTACAATGAGGTCTCAAAATCACATCATGGTATATGTGCATTGTTATGTATCAGCTTCACACCATGAGCCATGTCTGTATACTGTTAGAAGCATTTGATCATGATGTTAGCCAAGTGTACCAAGCCATTGATCACTCAGCCCACATCATACTTTGTAAAACAGTTGTTTTGGAGTTAGCTATATCTCACAGACACCTTCAGCGTGCCAAACAACAAATGTTCAAATATGGAATGGCCAGATGTTTGACTTTTCAGCATTGAATTAGTGGAAATGTGAGGTTCCTTTGGGATAAGTAACCTCAGCCACCAAGGCCTGACATTGATATGTGGGGAATCTGGGCCATGGCCCAGTCTGGGCTACAGTTACTATAGCAGGAGAACTGGGGCACAGAGTAATGTCTTCGGAGACCCTCTGACCAATGGATGTTCTGTGAAAGAGGTATCTATTCCACTAGGTAAAAGGGGTGTCATGTGATGGCTGCATAAACTACACAAACTTATGTTGACTTACTAGGATACTCAGATAAGTAGTCCAGATGCCCACACAGCCCCTAGAGAGATAGTTCTCCTAGTCACACATACTAGCCCTTAGCTTATGGCTGTAGTCTTAGGATGTTGAGTATACTATAATACCGATCTCCATGGACCATATGCATCAAGGCAATTAGCCTGGCAGCAAAGGTGTCTGGACAGTCATGCACAGGGAGCTTACCCTTTAGAAGATAAACAAATGGTTGTGATTTGTGCCATAGTACCTCACATCACATTTCCTGTGGGATGGCCCTGGCCTGTTAGTCTGCTGCCTACGCCAGTGTTGGACATGACAAAGGTTGAGGTTAGTCATTAGATGACTACAAAAGTGTGTATCCATGCTTTAGTTGTGCGTAGAATGTGAAATGGGCCCATGTAATATGTTGGATCTTGAAGAGGGCTTGTGCTAGATGCCAACGTAATGTGTATCAAGCTAACAATCATCCTCAAACAACCAGTTACAATATACGTCTACATCTATTGCATCCATACAGGTCAATGTCCATCATAAGAAGGCCATTTGGAGAGCCATTGCCCTGAAGGTGCAGACCCTGGGGGTCTACAACTGGCGTAGTGCCCAATGCAGAAAGAGGTGGGAGAACCTGCAGCAATGGACCTGGAAGATCATGGAGATCTCGCTGGGAAGTCCTCCCGACCTGCAAGGGGTGCATGCTGGACTCAAACCCCCCTGATGGCCCGCATACTGGTGTTAGCCTCCCTGGACCTTGATGGGCAGTAGAGGGCCCAACAGCAGCAACAAGTGAGAGAGTCCTGGCCAGAGTCACACCCTTCAACTTGCCAACTTTGAGTGTTACAGAAAGGCATTTCACCAACCATATTGGTGGTAGTCCATGTGCTACACACAAGATGAGTCATGGTTAGTGTAAGTGTGGTAGTATGTGCATGCTTCTTTCCAAATCCAATTCTCTCCTTTTGAGCAGATACCTAGCTGAGTGAAGTGAGTAATCGTCTTATGTTCTCCCATAAATCTGAGTGACGATTGTACCACATGTTCAACTTGTCATACTTGTGTGAGGAGTGATGTATCCCCACTAGTGTCTCTCATGTGATGGTGGCTCAATTACATGTGACATGGCATAGAATTCACAGTACATGCAGTGACTGTACAGCAGTTAACATTGTTAACTACTGGTTATACATTAAAATGGGAGAGCAAACATCACCGGTGCCTTCAGCATTAGTGCATACATTTGCCAGTAGATGGTTCTTCTTCTTTAATTGTGTTTCAAAATGCTCATTTTCTGACTGGTGACATGCATGAGGGAGTGAGATGTAGAACCGTGGGGATCATATGTGACTGTCTACACTGATCCTTATAATTAAATCAGAGTAAGCATTACAAAAGAGTGGTGCGATGTGCCTGCCCATTGGGACATTTTCATGTCATAGATGCTCAGGGACACTCGAAACCTTCAAAGGTGTATTGGGTTGTGGATATAAAATCTGTGGCTGGGGTCATCATCTGCACCAAGTAGGATTGGGGATGTTCACATAGCTAGGTGGAGTCATGTGCTGAGTGATTTTGAAGTATCTATCTCTCAAATGTTTGTCCCTCAATGTTTTAAGGGAACTTTATCTGCTAAATTTGATACATAGGTAATCTACATGTGTACAGCTGTCATTTAACTTTTTAGGTAGTGGACATGTGGTGTAATTTGGAGTGCAAAGTATCATCAGTGTGCAATTGGGATTTACGTGAAATGATGTCTGCCACAACAGTAAATGATGGTATATTGGTGTACAACTTGACCTTCATATCATGAGTAATAATTATATTTGTTTTACTCTGGCCCTTGTGTGAGCATTGTGTGCTTCTCACACTTGGATCCATCCTCTTTGGTTACTTCTCTTTACAATGATATGGAATAAGTGGCAAAGCATTTGGGCCTATCTGGTGTTATTACATGAATGGACCAAACTGTTTGCAGATCATGTAGCAAGCATGTTATCATGCTCAATTAGAAGCCTATGGAGTGAACCATGAAGGTTGTGTGATATGTTTTCTATGGTTTTCTGATCGTCATGTTTGGAAACGCAGTTTCAATAAACACTTGTTACATGTCTTTTCAGATGCATCCGGAGCAAACGGTGGAGAAGGGGCCAACGTCAGTGGGGACACAACTTCTCACTGCAGTTTTGGATGTGACACGGACGGACTCATTGACCAGTAGGGTGTAAGGAGTGCCCCGGAGGACATCAGCCAAAGCTCTTGATCTGAGTCATTCTCCGGTAGCACTCCGCAATGGTGGTGGACCCAATAGGATTAGTTCCACCGTCATTCTTGTCTGCCACCCCCAGTTCCATCTTCACCCTCCCTGTTGTCTCCCTACAAGTTGGCTGTTCCTGCTTCCCTAATTATGGAGCAGTATCCTTTGCTCCAGTCACCTCAGCCCATGCCCCTGTTAGCCCCTCTGCACTGGGTAAGGAGGTTATTTGCCTCCTGAGGAGCATTTCTGTGGGTCTGACTGAGGAGCTGAATGCCATTCAGTAGCAAGGCAACAAGCTGACCCAGGTGGTTGCCTACCAGGAAGGCATTCACACTGCAATGTCTGCCCTACACAGACCTTTTCAAGCTCTGGCCTCCTCCCTCACGGCAGCCCTCCACCCATCCCCACTTTTCATCCTTCTCCATCCACATTCCCAATTCCTTTTCTTATCCCAAGCACGCACGCACCTAACCATGCACACACTCCATCAGACACAAGCACCCCACACAAACATCAGACTTTAAAAAACTCAAACGTACATGCACACATCAGACACTCACCTCCCTCACCACCCCCACCAACCCCAGCATATCCCATGCAACACAGTAACTCATAGAGAGCTCTACAGAGACACATCCATACCCACAGATATCACAGTCACACCCACAGACCTCTGCACCCACCCAGCATCCACGCAGAAACTGCACCAACAGCCAGAGACCCCTTCACAAGACCCATATCCCCAGACACCGCACCAACAGCCACAGACCCCTCCACATTACCCATATACTGAGACATCACACCAACAGCCAAAAACCCTTCACAGCCCCAGCACATGTCAACACTCCCACCAAATAAACACATATGCTCACTGTCACCCACATAACAGACACCAACACAACACACAATGAAGACAGCATGTCCATCTAACACTTCCACTCCCTCTTCCTCCCATCCCAAATACCCTACCCATTTTCCCAATGAACCTGTCATGCTTGCCCTTGCCCTTACCCTCGTGAAAGCCAACCCCACCCATCCCAAAGTCCCGAAAACCCCTCCCACATCCAAACTCATCCCTTCCACTTCCCACTCCACCCCTGAAATACAACCTTCCCACCCCCTGTACCCAGCCCAAAAACCTGAAAACAACCCCTAAACCCAGCCCCAAAGACCACAAACCTAAAAGAAAACCAACCATTCCCTAAACCTCTGCCCCCCCTTCCCAAATACCATCTTCGAGGTGCCTGCTATTACCTATGGATGCACTTTGTGAGTGGGTTCCCTGGCAGTGTCAATAAGGGCAGGTTTGGTGAGACAGCATTGTGGTGTGTGAATGGACTGGTCATTGGCCTTTGTTTCTTTTTTGGATTGCTTTAAATCCATGTATTAAAAATGATCATGGTTTATAAGACATTAGTCCCGCCATTACTTTCCTATTTATTTGATGTGATTGTTTAGTTTAGTGATGTGTGAGTTCACTTGTTTTTTTGATCCCTGATTGCTGATCCAGATGAAGTGGTTAGTATGATTTGACCTTGGTGCCAGTGTTGGAGTTAGAAAGGACAAGGATAAATGTTGGATGGATGTCTATGTGGGTTGACATCCTGATGGGGCAGACATTGCATTTGGTGACATGGTACGTTGCAAGTATTTCAGCTTACTTCTTTCACACACACAGAACCTTGGGGCTTGGGGCTATATACAATTGCACCTATCCATTAGTATCAAGTCCTATCTTAGGCTTTTGGTGCAAGGGACTTAAGGATATTGCGTGAAGTATTTCAGCTTAGACTGGACACTTTGCACTTCTCCTTATGAAGTAGGTCGGATATATGTTTGATGTGTTGAAGTTAGATCGTTGTGTATCCAGATATGGAGGATGTCAACTTGTTATACCCTTGTGGAGATCTACAAAGATATGTAACAGTTACTTCATCTACATGTGTGTTACATGCTGTTAGTGCTGTGTTTGCCTTCATAAGTTGCACTTACCCATTGCCTCCACATGTATGCCACTTGGTTGTGCTATTTGCTTTCCATCATATACTTTAGATCCCAGGTCCAGTACACATGGAGTATGTTGAAGGGGTCGAAATGTTGGCACACATCTCTATTGGTTCTGTGAATATTTGCAAACTGCATTGTGCTATGTTGTATGCACATGCTTGTCTATACTACTTTACTTAGGTACCAGCGTAGATTTATTTTGTCTTTTGTATATATTTTTATGTTTATACACACACTTAAGCACTGCGTCATCCCCTTTTTGTATAAGTCACACTATTAATCACATTTGTATTGGTGGAGAATACATTTTAGAAACCTACCCAGGCTGAGTGTATGATGCAATCGAAATGAAACCTTCCATTAGACTGCTGTAAATAATACACTTAGTTTGGGTTTCCCCTGATTGATAAATAGAGAATTACATTTTTTCTAAAGAGCCCCATGGTGGACTCTCTACATATAACGTATCCTGCCCCTGGTCCCCGTGGGCATAGAGGGTTGTCCTTGTGACACTACACATATTTGCCACAGACGCTGGTCTGCAAGGACTGATTTCATTGAAATTGTTCCACCTGCTGATTTCAATAGACACAAAGGAGGCACTTTCCTATACTGATGACTACATAGCTAGAATACATACTGCATAGCTAGGATTATAGGATAAGCCTCCCTCTTGCCATCCAGCACGAACCCAGTATCCAGAAATCATGCAGACATAAAGGAGTTAGAGAGGGTTAAAAAGAAACCGATACATACTAAACTGCATGGCAAATTATTGACTGAATATCTGATTTATCATACCACTTGGATTACAGGTCAGAAACATACCAGTTATATTCAAATGTAGTGAGAAGTTTAAGAAAGATTTCAGCTCCATAGGTAACAACTGCTCCTGTCATTGGATGGTGTTGGGTATTGAGACTACCCTGGAAGAAACTAATGAACTCAAACGGTAAATACCTGATCCAGTGGGGCACTAAAGAATGCCCAGGCAGCAACAGACACGTCAAAAAACAACTGAAGAATTTCATTCAACTCAGTTGAGGAAGAAGCAAAAAGACAAATATAAATTTAGCATTGAGGCCATATAACTTATTTGAGATCAGATTTCTACACAGCAACCAGTACAACCAATACAGACCACAAAGGGTGACATTTTCTGAATTATCTACTAGCTCAGACAACAAAGTAGCAGGCCCCAGCAACAGGGAACAGACACCAAGCCCTGCACCCTTTACACCTTGTTTTTTTAGTCAGACAGAGGCAGACAGAGAGGGTGAGGTAGAGGGAGAGGATGGAGGGGCAGCAACAACAATTAGTAGACAGGAGAAAGGTGGACCAGGAACAAATATTACAGCTGGTAAACACCCTTCCCTTGGCTAGTGTGGCTAACCGCAAATCTCCTGTTTTCAACATTTCAGAGTACATCCTCACTCATGACAAAAACAACATTTTGAGCAAAGGTCTGTGATTTGTAATCACCAAACAGGCTTCTTTAAACTCAAGAGAGAATTGTACAGCTCCTTCAGAACAATCATACTTAAATATTTAATTCGAGAAAAACCACCTTCGCCTCCCATAGAAGGCACAGGTTACAGCCTCCTTCTCAGTTTGACCCTCCTAGCCTTCTGATGAGCCCTGAGGTTTTGGCCTACAAGTTTATGGTTTTGAGATAGATGACTGCACTAGAAAACCAATGGAGATATATCCACTATAACAGCTCCATGAAGGAGAGTAGACAACATGATTTTTTAGCCAACAACCGAGAAATCACCATCACCATTAAACCAGTAGACAAGGCGGCGCTATCGTCATCCAGAACAATGAAGAGCTAATGAGGCAACTTACTGACCCAAGACACTATCAGAGAATAACCTATGTCCCTTTGAAAAAGATCCAGGAAAAGATAAATCAGGTCACACGGAACGCAAGCACGGAAGGCATCCTCATTGCGAAGGAACATGCATATCTCAACAAAGCTAACCCTCAGACCCCTGTTATCTAGTTGCTACCCAAGATCCACAAAAGACTAGGCAAACCACCTGGATGCCCAATTGTCTCAGGATGTGGATCCGTGCAGGAACCAATTTATAGAAACAATGACACCCACATTAAAGATGTCCTCAAACTTAAATCATGTGTCAGGGACAGTATGTGATTTATTTATGATTTTGAGTGGACTAATTTCACCGTGGTAGAGGACATACTGCTGTCCCTTGATGCTGAGTCACTTTATGCTAATATTCTGCAGAATGAGACAATTGAAGTGATACAGTGATGTCTATCTAGAACTGAGATGAACAGTGACACATATCGATTTATAGCAACACTCATAAATATAGCCCTCAAACAAAAATACTTTAATGTCCTAAAATGATCATTGGCATTTTGACGGAGTGTCCGGCTTGCAAAATGTCCGGGAAGTTGCCTTTGGGGGTTAACGTCGGACCCCCTGTCACCCACAACCTTACAACTCGGGCACAGGGGGAGACCCAAAGGTCTCCCCAACCAGGGCCGGTCCTAGGACTTCTGAGGCCCCGGGCAAATGGGAAAATGTGAGGCCCCTCTAATTGCATATTGCATCGCAAGGGATGTATGACGTTACAACGCATACTTTTACCACGCCTACCATTACCACGCATTTTATACAACGCAGGATCCATTACAACACATACCATTACCACGCATGTATTTACAACGCATATACCTTTACAACGCATACAATTACAACGTAAGTATTGGTAAGTATATAATATTTTTTAATATTTAATTTAATTACAATTAATATAATGTAATTTAATTTAATTTAATTTAATTAATTTAATTTAATTTAATTTAATTTAATTTAATTTAATTTAATTTAATTTAATTTAATATAATTTAATTTAATTAATTTAATTTAATTTAATCAATTTAATTTAATGTAATTTAAATGTAATTATATTTAATTTTTACCCTGTACCCTTTTACCCAAAAACCCAAAACTGACCCTGAACCCAAAAAATACTCCTTTACCCAAAAACCCAAAACTGACCCTGAACCCTAAAAATACCCCTTTATCCAAAAACTCAAAACTGACCCTAAACCCTAAAAATACCCCTTTACCCAAAAACCCAAAACTGACCCTGAACCCTAAAAATACCCCTTTACCCAAAAACCCAAAACTGACCCTGAACCCTAAAAATACCCCTTTACCCAAAAACTGAAAACTGACCCTGAACCCTAAAAATACACTGAACCCTAAAAATACCCCTTTACCCAAAAACTGAAAACTGACCCTGAACTCTAAAAATACCCCTTTACCCAAAAACTGAAAACTGACCCTGAACCCTAAAAATACCCCTTTACCCAAAAACTGAAAACTGACCCTAAACCCTAAAAATACCCCTTTACCCAAAAACTGAAAACTGACCCTGAACCCTAAAAATACCCCTTTACCCAAAAACTGAAAACTGACCCTAAACCCTAAAAATACCCCTTTACCCAAAAACTGAAAACTGACCCTAAACCCTAAAAATACCCCTTTACCCAAAAACTGAAAACTGACCCTAAACCCTAAAAATACCCCTTTACCCAAAAACTGAAAACTGACCCTGAACCCTAAAAATACCCCTTTACCCAAAAACCCAAAACTGACCCTGAACCCTAAAAATACCCCTTTACCAAAAAACCCAAATAATATTTTTAATAAAATTATATACTTACCAATACTTACGTTGTAATGGTATGCGTTGTAAAAGTACCTGCGTTGTAAATACATGCGTGGTAATGGTATGCGTTGTAATGGATCCTGCGTTGTAAAAAATGCGTGGTAACGGTAGGTCGTGGTAAAAGTTGCGTTGTAAAGGTTGTATACCCATCGCAAGAAGTGAAATCACAGGACTATTGATCTTATTTGATATCACTGAAGCGACCTAATGTGGATATCAGTAACACAGACAAAAAAATGAGGGGATAGAAAGCAGGTAAGGAAATATCCATTTCTTAAAAAGAAAGATTGCAATCAAACAATGAGGAGAGAATGAACATATGAAAATACAATTCCAGTGAAACATAAATAGAGTAACTCCAACGTGCTAGATTATTCTCATTGAGTGGCTCCCTGGCATTGATTCATTTAGGGAAGGCCAAGTATCTGGGTGTGTCTAAAGTGAAGGTGTGCTGCAGATTCAAGGGGTTTTCAACTAAGGGTGGGCGTAGTTCGCGAAGTAGTGCTACACAAAGCTACACGAAGTGCACTTCGCACTACGCGAACTTCACGTAGCGTTTTCAAGGATTGCACAGTGCGGACAAGCATCCGGCACTGTGCAATCATTGAAAACGGCATCTTCCACAGTGCGAGCTGTAGTTTTCTGCTGCTCGAGTCGATTTTTACTCGGGCAGCAGCTTTCTCAACGCAAACTGGTAGTTTCGTGGTCGCGAGCATGCGCAACCACTCGCAATGAGAAACCTGACCTCCCCGCGTTGAGAATCTCGCCGGGATGTCATTTTGCTTGCTCGCGGTCGCCAACATGACGTTGAGGACTGCGAACAAGCAAAAAATGACTACTGCACTACGCTACGCTGTACTACGCGTGTTCGCACTGTGCTACGTGCAGCTGGCGTAGTGCAAAGTTGCGCAAACTTCGCAAACTAAGCAAGCTTAGCGTAGTGCTTCGCCCAGGGTTATTTTCAATTTACCGTTTTTAATTTGGTGTTAGAATTGTAGGAAATGATAGAGTCAGGATCGCAGGATTCTGATGTCAATTCTTAAACTCCCCAAAAAGACAGCACCATTGTTGTTTATATTTGCAACTTTATGGGGTTGTTCAACTTGGGGAAAATTGGGGTAGGGGTAGGAATGAAAAAAAAAGAAATTGCCATCTTCATATCATGTTGTGTACGCATCTGGAGGTCACTGGCTGCATCTGCCTGTTTCGCCTATGTCCTAATATAAACATATACATATAACAGGTTATCAAGAAATTCATTCATAACAAACAGAGAAATAATACAAGGCAACAAAATGAGTGTAACACTTACTGGCTCCTTCGATGATTAGTTGGTATCAATCCTCTGAGTGCATCAGAATATGCCCCCAAATTTCAAAGGAACCAGGGTGTCAAGAAAACATCAGCACACATTTCACAGCTGAATCTGAAGGAGGAACAAAACAGGAAACATAAGTTGAACTCTGAAAAACAACACAGTAAAGAGCCCAATGAGTTCTTTCTTACAGGGCAATATTGAATAAGGAAATTTTTTGTGACAAATCAATATCTCGTGTGTAGCACTACATGCTAAAATGTGATCTTCCTAGCCTTTCTTCTGCTAAATGCATCAATCATTTCACTGTAGTCCAATGTTGCTGCAATATCTCCTTCAAATGAAAGAAGGGCCAATCTTGATAGTCCTTCCTGGGACATCGTTGAGTGTAAATAAGTCTTTATCAACTTGAGGCGTGAGAAACTGTGTTCAGCAGATGCTACTGTCACTGGAATTGTAAGCAGAATTCTTAGGGCAAGCACACAATTTGGTTAGATGTCTGTTTATATAAATATACTGAAGAACCTCTAACGTATTTAGTTTTTCAGGCAGGACTTGAGCAAGAAAGGAAATCACCTGAAACAATTCAATCCCATCTAAGTCAGAAGATATAGCTCCTTCAGCTGAGCTGTCTGATAAAAGATGATGCAGTTCATTGCAGTGCTTTTGTAGCACTCCACTTTACATGTCTTTTAAGCTGGAAATATTATAAAGAAAGACAAATTGCTAGTGGTGATTTTCAGCTGCTTAAATCGTCTGTCAGTGCACACAATTGCTGTATCAACAAGAGCATTAAAAACCTTGATGCGAAATTGCTTTTTTAGGTCCTTTATTGGCATGTCCGCCTCCTCATATCTAAACATTTTCTTTTTCTTAGATATTCTTTGATCACATTTTAATTCTTTTTGAATTTCCAATCCATCTGCAAGTTCGTTTGCTGAGATCAATGTAGCTGTAAACCCTTCATGGCGATACTTTGTAGGAATGCAAGTAGTTCCTGAACGTGTTTCATAGCTACATCAAGCTGCATGTTCTCACTCTGAATCAGTTTACTGACTGTGTTGATTCTCATTAAAATATCATACCATATGACCAAACATAGGAGGAATTCATATGATTCAAGCTCTGATGCTAGTGATGTTGCTTCACTTCTGGTTTTCACATCTTTATCCATTTCAGACACCTGCAGAAGTACTTCATGTATTAGACTCATCTGAAATCGGACCGCTTTGACGCTTTTCAGACGGCATTCCCACTGGGTAGCAGAGACGCTTTTGAGGGAAAGGGTCACTCCAGCTTCGGTTAATACATTCCAACTTTTTGAGGATGCAGAGAACATTGAGTAAAGTCATTGAATAATACCAGAGAAGTAAGCAACATATGTAGATGAAGCTGCAGTATCTCCCAAGACCAGGTTCCAATTGTGACAGGTGCACAGTGTAAAAAAAGCCTGTCTGTTCTCTTAAGATTCGAGCTTGCAACCACTGTATTGTCCACGCTGCATAATTTGGTCCTCGACTGCTGCATCATTCCAATGGCCCTGGTTAATTAAAGTACACCTCACCAGACAGCACGTTAATGACTGTGCTGTCTTACTTATTAAAGTACAGGCGTAAACACTTTCACTGGCTTTGTTTGAAAGAGTTTTCTATTAAAAATGAATGGCTGGCCCATTGTCATTCTATATATGACAATGGTCTGTGATAATCTGTGCTGGTTTTGGAAGGGGCTGCTGAGGCCTCTCGAGTTCACAGCAGCAGAGCAAGCCCAAACTTTAATGAGAAACAAAACGGCCCATATTAAGCTTCCCTTCCCAATCCAACCCTGGCACTACATGATGTATATAAGTCCCAGAGAAGGGGGCCCCACACCTGGACCTTGCAACTAGATCCAGTGCTTCAAGGCACCCCTCCCCTGGGACTTGAAACAGTAACGAGGCACTTCCCAAAAACACTGTCTGTTAATTAATCAGCAATAACATACATGCAAATGAAAAGTTGATGCGGAGAAGAAGACAGATTGCAACTCGCTTGACAACAGAGCAATAATACAGATCTACCAAGCACATGACAACCTATGTTGTCATGTGCTTGGAAGATCTGTATTATGTTGCAGGTTCATGACCAGTTCCTTTAACACTGCAACAGCAAGCCTATGACACTTGAGGTGAAAAGCACCGATTGTTGGCAAAAAATACCAGTGGCTTAATTGGATAACTCCAGCATTCATCATCTGCTCAGAATATGAACATCCTAAAACTCCTGCTTTCTCAGATCACAAGATGCTTTGGTGAGGAGATCGTGTATTTTTCTAGGTAGTACATTACGCAATGGTGTAATTTTCAGGTGTCACCTTAAAATATGTGTACACGCCTCCTCAGGGGTAGTAAGTGCTATATAAATGCTATTAACAAAAAAATACACATCAAAATAACAGACTGGGAAGCTCATATATAAAATTATTCTGCAGGTTATAGTCAAATAAGCACTTTACACAAGGAGGAACCGCAGTTGTTCTCGCCCATGAGCAGCTTCACTAGGGTGTAGTGTAGTTCGTATTATCCCAATAGGCTCTGCGCATTGGAATAATATCTTCAATAGTATAGATGTAGGACAGAGGTTAACTAGGTCTTCTACTGACGATATTAGACTTAAAGTTTAGTGTTTGCCAGCTAGCTCAGAGTTCACTAGAAACTTTCTCGAATAGACAAGGAGGAGTTTAACCTCCCTGGATAGACAAGAAGGGATTTAGTTTCTGACAACCATAGAACATGACAACTTTGCTCTCCCCTAATCAAGAGTGTATCTCTAGAGTCGTGTGAAAACAAAAGACAACTTATTTTACCCCAGTCAGTTCAGTGCATTCTTAGTTTCACCAGATTGTAGAGAAAAGGAAGAGACGGGCGTGTTCAATAAAAGATGTTATTTATTGATCAGTCTCTTTTCTCATATAAAAGAAATGAATCGCTATTATTGCAATACTTATTGTTAAGTAGAGTGCATACAGTAAAAACAGAATTATAAAATAATACTGTAAAAGCATCGATATGGTTTCTTAGCCATATGATACTTAAAATGGATAAAATAGATACATACATATATACATTGACTAATCGTACTCAACTGATGCTTCTAACTACGCCTACCCCAATGTACCTGACCTAAGCCTAATACGTGGGCGGGAGTAGATAAGTAGCAGTTTAAGTTAAGTTTGCTTTGCCAAGGGTCTGCTTCAAGAATTCTCTGCAAAGGGTTATTCAGTTCAGTACCTGGGATTTAGAAGGCTGGAGGGCTGGTATCTCTATCTCAGGGCTTGATATCCCAGCTGCCTGCAAGGGCGGCTGGAAGCGCCGGAGCTGGATTTCTCGGCAGGAGAAAAGGCAGCGTCTCTTTCTCAGCGCGTCAGAAAGGAGGGGCAGCGTCTGTGGGCTTCGCTGTCAGCTGGGCTCCTCGGCAAGTCTCGCTGCTCCAATCTTGTCACCACCTCGTGTATTTGCTTAAGGCAATGTCGGTATTATTTATACCTGAAAGGTGCCGAGATTGACGTAAGGATGGACATAAATACGTCAATAAGGATGTCATAAGAACTGGTCGTTCGCACATTCTTTACTGGAGTTCTCGGCTAAATCAAAACAATGGCTGCGGGGATTTCCCAGGTCGCTGTAGGTTTGATTTGTTTTGAGAACTCCGTATGCCTATTAGGGGGCTGGAGAAATAGTGCTTGCCTAATGAGTTGGCATGCGCTATGACCTAATCAGATAACGGGCTTCTGTGCCGTTGTATGGCTAATCAGATAACAGGTTTTTGTGCAGTTGAATGGCTGCTAGTTAATTATTAACCAGACAAGGGTCAGAAATAGGGGGATCGATACAGTACCCATAGTAAATACATCACACCCACTCCACGTAATCTATGTCCATATTTACAAATCTAGGCATAGTAAACAAAACTAGTAGTGCATGTGTATACCGAACCACCCCAAAATACAATCAAATGCATTTTGAAAATTGGAAATGCGAAATACACGAAAAGATGAGTATAGTTACTATATGCACTTCAAGCAGTATAATAATGCTAAATCTAATACGCATATTTTGAAATCAGCATGAACGAAATGCGGAAATTACACATGAAATGGCTCTTAATACAGAAGAAAAAATTCGAGACCATCTCATCACAAAATCATAAACACTTGTGAACATGCTAGAGGGTAGCTAATGTCTCTAGAGTAGCTAAAAATAGAAATTTTGTTCTCTAAGAATAGTTCTACTTTAAGCAGAAGATAAGTGTCCCAAAAAATCGTAAATATTTTGGGAAATGGGAGAGAAAAAAAAAATGTCCCGCTCTCCGTAAAAACTGGTGAGAAAATTTCTTATTGCTTTACTTTCAAAGTTGAAGGCCAAATTTAGGGTGTAGGGAACGCCGTGTGCTAGTTTGCTCAAAGTCATTCTTCTGCTCTGGTGAAAACATCATATTGTTAAGACTTTCGAAAAAACTGTCAACTGCTTCCTGCGAAAGTTCCACTAACTCGGAAAAATTAATTAACATGCATTCATGAGCATGATTGCCTTCATTGATATTTCGATCAGCATAGCTGACAGAAGGTTGTACCTGATCGATGCTGCTTTCAACTTGTACTTCACTACTCTTCAATCGTAGTGGTGAAGTCTCCACGAATGCCGTCATCAGGATTGGTAGCCGCTGGGGACAGTACAATGCATGAGCCGTTACCGGACCCAACAAAGTCTCTGCGTCCATTGGCACATCCGATTGTAGTGTCAGACAGGTGTCCAACACGCATTCTTCGCCGCATAGCAAGCACCTTAATACAGGCATACCACAACGTTGCCACATCGGTCTAAATGAAAGAAACCAAGTCATGTTCAGGTCTCTAAGCCGGGCTATTCCAAGGACTTTAGTTATGCGGCCCCTGTAGCGTATGGTTAGGATCGTTTCTTCCATTGTCGCTGGTGTCTTGTCTGTGATGTGGTTTGCCATAGCGAAGTAACAGGATCAAAAATAGGATGCCTGCCACTAGTCCCAAAAGGAGAGGAAGTCCGCCAAAGATGGAATGGACAAAATCAGGAAAAATACCCAGGATGGCTTTGAATGGGGTTAAAGCTCCCGAAAACACTGTCTTAAATACACTCGAGATTCCATTTGTATCAGAAATATTTAAGATTTCGCTCAGTATTTCTGCGAAATGTATGGGGGAATTGGTTGATAACAGTGAATGAATCTCTGCAGTTGTCCTTGCAACTTGGAGATCATACGTTTCTTTTGATGACGTTAACCGGGTTGGCGTCTGTAGGAGCACAGTCTTCATTCTGCTTAAAGTATCAATTTGAATAGAAGAAATTTTCAAACTGGGCCATAACCTTGCCTCCCTGTCTCGAGCTTCGTTTGGGAACAATACTCGTTCACAGCACATGACCTTCGTAGTCACGGTTATGAGATAAGGTTTTCCGGGCAGCAGACTGCAACATCTGCGATCTACAATTAGAATGTAACTCCCGTTCGAGAGTCTCCTAAAGAATGGTTCTATTTGTGTTGCAGGTGTGCCTAGCTGGTGACATGAAAGGTTATTTGTAGTCCCTTCACAAGCTCCATGCAAACTAATACCCTGACACAGAAGTGTACCGCTTAGTGACCTTGCACAATTATTGCCACTAAGAAACACATTCTGGCCTTTATTACTAACACATGTGTGTGTATAGGGCAAGTTCCATGTTGACTTAATGTACCCTTTACCCAACCTTTCATACTGGCCTGCCTGTATATATTTTTGGCAGTATTGAAACTGGAAAGTTGTTATCGGAATATTTATTATCCCATGTATTATCCATTCAATGACAGGTCGTTCTGACATTGTCAATGGTAATCTCTCAAGTTTTTCAATGCTCAGAATTGTATAATCAGCACCCTTCTGTGCCAAACTGATTTGTTTATCAGTAAGGTTAAAGATATTAAATAATGACGTTGTGTTGATTAAACGCCAAGGCACATAGCCTGAACGCAGATTTTGTAACGTCCAGCCAAGTTGTACAATAGAACGCAATTGGGACTGACCGTGTTGTAACATCAGTAAGTCTTGCAATATTATATCGATTGCTGAAGACACAATACTGTCCAGTGAATATATTCTGGAGGACAGAGTCATTAACCCATTGTCCACAACAGAAAGTGATTTTTCCAAATTAATACGGTCAATTTCCCTTAGTTTTTCTGCTGTCTCAATTTGAGTTTATTTCCAAGCTTCATTGTAAGCTGCATATATAGAGGCCGCTATGAAACGTTTTTAACGCTGTTTGCGTGGTCCCATAATGAAATCGCGCAAGTCAGCACCCTCTTGAAGTAAAGTTAGGTGTTGCTTAATTTCTGCCAGTGTGGATGTTTGTAGCCATTGAAGGCAGAGCTTGCCCACACTGTAAGTAGTTACTATCCCTGGATGTTGTCTTTGGGACTATCTAGGGTCTGGCCTGGTCAATTTGAACCCCTGTATTTTGTTCAGGAATCTGTCTTGACAGTTATTTGTGTCTGTGGGCCAGATCAACCATTGTTTCCAATCAGGATGTGTTCTGTTTTGGTTTAAAATATGGTTCACGTCTATCTCAACATCTATAGAGCTATTACTGTTCCTTGTTGGCTTTGGAATAGACGGTTTGTTTAAGTCTTTGATTTTGGCTAAGCTAAGACAGGTAGTTTGTTGAATAGTGTCATTCAAAAATATAATTTGTTCTGGGATCATGCAGGCTCTTAACAATGATTCTATACCTTGTACTTGCCAATCTTTCGTACCCCAAACAGTTTTTGTTTCAATGTTATTGTTCCAGAAATCAAAACCAAATGTATTCATTTGCTCAAAAAATGAATCTGAATATATCAATTTCGTGTTTGTAAGCATGGTCTTCATACCTGTCTTATTCGACAATTTGAAATAAAATGTTTCTGCATTACTTGTGTTAAACCCTGAAAAATATGAATATTTATCATAAAATGTTTTAGAACTACCCTTTGGAGGAGTAGCACAATGTTCCCATTGGTTATAATTTAAAACATTTCTAGGTTGTGCAGATTTATGGAGATAATGGTTACCATAGTGGTTGTAGCAGAACATTTGATCATAATTAGACGAACCCTGCAAATAATCATGTTCTGTAAATTTAGCAGACATTACTAGGTCAGACATCATATCATTAATACTTTCAAAGTCCCAATCATCAGCAAATGTGCTTGGTTTTACAAAGTCACTTAACGAGATCTTAAATTGATGTGGATACTTCAGGATTTCTACCGGGCCATAGATTTCATAATCAGTATTGTCCCATGCTACACCGCCTGGTATAGGATTGGCTGTGAAGTTCACTGAAGAAAGTTCTCTTTTCTCGACATGTGAAGATGTGTGTGGTTTAAGGACCAAGTTGATTTTCTGGCTTGCTATGTCCATTTTAGCATATTTTCCCTCAATGAAATCTCCCAAGCATATTACCATGATGAGCCAAAGTATGAGGACAAATGCACCTAATGTCACCCAAATTTCAATCCATGGAGAAGTCAGATAGGTTCCCTTTAGTTGATGAAAAAGTTCCTTTGCTTTGTCGTTAAAAGTTTTTGTTGATGGCTGTACTTCTGGTTCACTTGGATCTTCAGAAAAATCATCGAAGTTGATGAAGTAGCCGGATGCCGTTCTGTCAATTGTTCCAATTGCTTCTGGATTACTTTTTGCTTTTGGATTTTGCTTTGTTTCATTAGAAAGGTCTGTAATTACATCATCGTAGGTCGTTGTTTCTTGATGAAAAGCTTTGATTTGGGGTTTAAGAGGTTTAAGTTCCATTGCTTTATTGCATAGTCCTTGTTGTTTCACTGTAGATTGTTCAAATGTGATCAGTCTTTCAGTTTGAACCTCTGTGGATGTAGCAAACTTTGGTGTTCTGCTACTTCTTGGGAGTCCACTTGGCCTACTATTTGTTATCGGCCACATGATTGTGGTTTAACCAGGTCGATGGATATGACTCGGTTCTCCTTTTTACCAGCAAGGGGCGGTAGTACTACTGATCTTGTCCCGTTGATAGACAAGACAGGAACTGCTTTTCTGTAAGAAGGCCCAAATTCCTTCTTTACCGCGATCTTCTCTCTGACCAGATCCCCGACTTTTGGAATCCAGACAGGCCTTGCTGGGACAGGTGGTTTTTCTTCAGTGGTTGTTGGCTGCTGTTTCAACTTTATGTTGCTCAGGTCTTTTCTTGTTTCATTTAAGTCCTGTAAAATAGCCAAACGATCTTTGATATCAAAGCATTTATCTTTAACCACTGAAGTCTGACTATCAAGGTCCTGGATCAACATTCTAGTCCCGAACAATAGTTTGTACGGACTGAGTCCTTTCAGAGAATTTCTTGGCAGGTTATTAAGACTACGTTGGACACTTATTAAATGTTTGACCCACCCAGCTCCTGAACCTAATACCTTTGCTGTTATAGATTGCTTTATGCCTTGGTTTTTTCTTTACACCATCCCGTTTCCCTCAGGAAGGAAGTGAGAAGAGTCCCGCAATGCAATGTTCATTCTGGCCAGGCACCCCCCATAAGCTGTTTCAGAGCTAAAGGAAAGATTTTGGTCAGAACGTAACATGCTTCTAGCGTATATGCCATTATAGACTCGCAAATCTTTGTATAACATTTCCGACGTCAGCCGAAAGTTGGGGTCTACATTATAAGTGAAAATAGTCTCTATATGTTAATATGACGCATTATTCATACTGGTTTTTTTTGTTTTGTTGATTTGATACATTCTGGAGTGAAACGCCATGGTATTAAACCGTTTCTCTTGCCACTGCGATCTCTGTTGCAGTCTGGGCAGTTTTTTACAAAAATGTGATGATGCAGGCTCATGCCTGGCCACCAGTACACTGATTGTAATTTTTCCAGAGAATCTTTTAGCTTAAGGTGTCTAAGACCCTCACCCATATGTGCGTCCGCTATTAACAAGCCTCTCTTGTCCGTGTTTGGAATTACTCTATCCCCCACTCCAGGGATTAGAGCAAAAGGAACGGAGTTTGCATCGATTATGTATGTATAATTGAGTGGGTAATTGATCGGTAGCGCTGAGCAGTCGCCTTTTGATGACGTTTTTACTGCCAGCACAGTTTCACCGTCAATGTATTTTACTGCACGCTTCTTTGTAGCTACGGAAGCCGATTTAGTTGCTACCGCTGTGGCTGTCTCAGCCAATGAATTCCCTGCAACGTGAACGCCATCACACTGATGACTCAGTGAATGTATCACGTGAGTTTTTGGTACTTCTTTCTGTAAAAGAACTACTTGTTCCCAAAGCACTTTTTGCTTTATTGTTTCACCTGTGTCATCTTTGTAACCGTTTTGAATCCATTGTTTCACCTGTGTCATCTTTGTAACCGTTTTGAATCCATTTCTGTAAATCGTTATTGTATGATTTGACTCAGTAATACGAATCGTACACTATAAGTGTCGGGAATTCGCGATCGGCCTTATCTAGCGCCATTTTTAACGCTATTATTTCAGTTTGTTGTTCTGAATTATTTTCCACTGAGTGTGATTTTGTTAATAGAGGTCTCAATTTACCTCCGCGCCACACGTCTTTTACAATTTCGCATGTGGCGTTGTATGCCAGCTCTCCCCAAACTGAGGGTTGAGCATGACTGTCTGTATATATTACACAGGCGTACTGTCGTAAAGGCAGAATGTCGATTGGCAGAGGGTATTCTCTCTCATATTCTAGATATTTTAATTCTTTCATTTCCGGGTCAAAATAGTATTTTACTTTGTCTGTAGCAACAGAATTTACCCATTGTATCCATTCTGGATTCAGTGCCGTTGTCGGTAAATTACATGGTGTTGTTAATGCCTCAAAAGCTGATTCTGCTGTTCTGACTGTAACCTGTCTACTGTCGGCTTGGTATTTTTCTTTTGCTACAGCTGTTTGAACCGCATGAACAATGTTTTTCTTAATGCTGAACCTTTTTTCAGCTTCTGTGTACAAATGTGATTTGCATGCAATTGGTACCTTCTCTCCTTCATTAGAGGTCAGGTATGTGAATCCGCATCTTCCTGGGATGACTCGAATCATAAGGTTGCGTGTGCTGTGACGTGTTTGTAATTTTGTTTTAACTAACATATCTGTTTGTAAAGATCTCAAAATTTCTGTGTGTTTTTGAGTCCAATTGATTCTTTTAAAATCTGGTTTTATAAGATCATAGAGAGGTTTAACTCTCTCCGCATAATTTATAATGTAAGTTCTTCCGAAATTTAGGAAACCTAGAATTGATTGTAAGTTTTTTAGTGTTCTAGGTGCTTGGATTACAGCACATTTCTCTAGGAAATTGTCAGCCAGGCTTTTGCCTTCACTTGATAGTTCATATCCTAAAAACAGGACAGTTAGATGGGCAATTCTTGACTTTTTAAAGTTGAATTTGTAACCCTCTGCTGCGAACCCAAGTATTATGGTGTTCACTCTCTTCAAGTGAGTATCCAAGTCATCATCTGTTAGATAGATGTCATCGACATAAGATAATGCCTCATCATCATATATTTGTAGTAACTCTGTTACTCTTGCTGAGAATAATGCTGGGCTGGTCTTGAACCCCTGGGGCAAACGACAGAATTTTTTTTGCGCGCCATTTATTGAAAACGCGGTTAAATATCTGCTCTCTGGTGCTATATTTTGACAGAAGAATCCATTAGAGATGTCTAATGTTGTTTTGTATTTTTTGCGCACTATGTTATTCATTAGTGCAGCACTATGTGAGTTTTGTACTGCAAAGGTTTTGCAACATGAGTTAAGGTGTCTGTAGTCCAAAACAAGACGATATGAATTATCTGGTTTGGAGACAGGAAACAAAGGATTATTCATTTGTGAGGTGTAAGTTTCAATCACCCCCTGGTATTCAAGTTGATCTAGGATCTCTTTTACCCGTTTTTTAGCTTCTTGCTTAATTGGGTACTGCCTCTGTGCAGTAGGTTGTGATTTGAACTGAATTTTGTGAGGAGGAGAGTCCTCATCCCATCCCACATGGTTTTTATATAATGCAGGAGCTTGGGCTACTGCCCACTTTCTTGCAAGTGTATATTTTTTATGAATTGGAATATGATTTGAGAAGGCAGGCATAATTATTTCTTCGCCATGAGGGCACTCCCTGACAAACTCTGGTGGCCAGTCTCTTTCAGCTAGAAGGATGTCATAGCCCTTGGAGAGATTATCCCAAAAGAGACCCCTTATTTTCCTAGTCTTATCCCCCTCTAAACGCAATGTTATTTCATATATTTTATGAGGTTTGCTAACTCTGGTATCTGCAGTTTCCACCTGAATGTATTCATTCGTGTCCACTGTCTCCAGATGTTTCATAAGGATCTTGCGAGCTATGCTCACTTCTGCTGCGCTGTCTAGCATTGTCTGAGCCCATTCTCCGTTTTTCAGTTGTGTCCTCAGTATTCTCGGCATGGTTGATTACTTTAATACTGGCTACCTTCTTTTTTGGAAACTGTAATTTTTTATTTTGATGAGCAGGTTCCTTGTCTTTGGACTTGACGTGCTCTTCCCTGTGTTCTGACCGTCCTCTTCGTTCCGATTTCTGCGAGGAAGTCTGAAAAGATTGAGAGGGACGTGTATCAATATCTTGATATCTATCAGGTTTCTTTATATTATCCCTATTTCTAAGGTTGTATTTTTTCACAGAGGGCTCACTCTGGGGAGACTTGCGTCCTTGGTCCGGAGATCTTTCTCTCCACCGAGGAGACCTTCCTCTGGACTGGAATCTTTTTTCTTTAGGAGTGGATTGTTTATTTCCATCCCAGCTCTTTTTTTGAGTGTTTAGATTATTTTTAATCAATACCTTTTCAGGATTTTCAATAAGTTGGGGTTTCACCGGTTTTCCACCCAAACTATCTCTTCCTAGTTCTTCATAGGATTTTTCTATGATTCTGGCAATTTCAAATGGTTGGTCTGCTATATCTGTCTCTTTCAACCTCTGGCGGATTGCCACATTTGCTGCTTCTCCCTTTATATTGGCTAGTAATATTGCCGAGACCTGCTTGAAGTCTTTTAGTAATTTCATACCAAGAGTTAAAGCAGGTTCTGGACCGTATTCATCTTGAATTTGTTTTAGCACATCTGGTATTACTGACATGGATGGAACACCATGTGTTTTTGTGTAAATGGAAGCAAAGACTGTACCCCAAGTGTCACAGTCCTCCACATGTGGTGCGATTCCCATTGGAAGACAGATAGTCAGAAACCTGTGTTTCTCAACAGAGGTGGTATCAGGGAACACTGCCTCTATTTGAGTGATTTTTTGTGCTAACCAGAATGGAATTTGTTCCCGTTTTGCGGGTACTTTACCTAGACAGGACTGTATGTTCTGTGGTGTAATTTTATTTGTGTTCCCCTGATGAGGGATCAGCTGTGGAATTTTAATAGCTGGTTGGACTGTTGAAGTCCGCATTACATATTGGACCAATTGTCTGTGTATTTTAATTAGTTGTTTTAGCTGTGCTAAAAGATCTGGTGCAGACATTTCTTCAATGTCTGGATGTGGTGTGTATCCGGCTAGGACCGGCCACGTTGCTCCTGGTCTACCTAGTGGACCGAGCCTGGTGATGTGATTATTATGTTTTAGGGCGCCATTAAACCAGAGCAAGTGCTCTTGGTATTTGAGTGGTATTTCCACCTCCTCGAAAGGAGTGTACTCATTAGGAGGTTCCTCTATTTTATAATAGTGGAAGTCCTTTGTTACAGCGTTTGCTGCTGGAAAGTTTATCCATGAATAGAATACCTCTGTCTGCCGATATTCGTGTGCCTCAATTACGAATATGACTGTACCACCTCTCGGTGTCAGCCCATTTTCTATAAGTTTTAAAGTTATAGATTTTCTTATGTTGACCGGGATGAGTATTGCATCCGGGTCTTGCTGTAGGAGACTATTGTCATCCGCTAGGAGTTGAGCTGCTATTCTAGCTGTCTCCCTTTCTTCTTCAATTTCTGACATTCTACTGTCAAGAAGGTTATTTTGTTTATTTGCAGATCAGGTTTCTATGGAACCAAAGATTAGATGCACAATATTTTGGAACAGTGTATCCTTCAACGTTGAATAAACCAAGAACCATACATAGGAGTCTCCTCCTACTAAGTTTGGCGGATTTAACCTTTCACCCACTCCAGACGTCTTTGGAGTATTATGGGGAAAAAGGGGTCTGTGTGAAAAAGCACGACTGAGTTACTCTAATGTCTTACGTTAGATTTATCGCCTATCCAAACAGTTGGGCGCCATGTAGTGTAGTTCCTATTATCCCAATAGGCTCAGCGCATTGGAATAATATCTTCAATAGTATAGACGTAGGACAGAGGTTCACTAGGTCTTCTACTGACGATATTAGACTTAAAGTTTAGTGTTTGCCAGCTAGCTCAGAGTTCACTAGAAACTTTCTCGAATAGACAAGGAGGAGTTTAACCTCCCTGGATAGACAAGAAGGGATTTAGTTTCTGACAACCATAGAACATGACAACTTTGCTCTCCCCTAATCAAGAGTGTATCTCTAGAGTCGTGTGAAAACAAAAGACAACTTATTTTACTCAGTCAGTTCAGTGCATTCTTAGTTTCACCAGATTGTAGAGAAAAGGAAGAGACGGGCGTGTTCAATAAAAGATGTTATTTATTGATCAGTCTCTTTTCTCATACAAGAGAAATGAATCGCTATTATTGCAATACTAATTGTTAAGTAGAGTGCATACAGTAAAAACAGAATTATAAAATAATACTGTAAAAGCATTGATATGGTTTCTTAGCCATATGATACTTAAAATGGATAAAATAGATACATACATATATACATTGACTAATCGTACTCAACTGATGCTTCTAACTACGCCTACCCCAATGTACCTGACCTAAGCCTAATACGTGGGCGGGAGTAGATAAGTAGCAGTTTAAGTTAAGTTTGCTTTGCCAAGGGTCTGCTTCAAGAATTCCCTGCAAAGGGTTATTCAGTTCAGTACCTGGGATTTAGAAGGCTGGAGGGCTGGTATCTCTATCTCAGGGCTTGATATCCCAGCTGCCTGCAAGGGCGGCTGGAAGCGCCGGAGCTGGATTTCTCGGCAGGAGAGAAGGCAGCGTCTCTTTCTCAGCGCGTCAGAAAGGAGGGGCAGCGTCTGTGGGCTTCGCTATCAGCTGGGCTCCTCGGCAAGTCTCGCTGCTCCAATCTTGTCACCACCTCGTGTGTTTGCTTAAGGCAATGTCGGTATTATTTATACCTGAAAGGTGCCGAGATTGACGTAAGGATGGACATAAATACGTCAATAAGGATGTCATAAGAACTGGTCGTTTGCACATTCTTTACTGAAGTTCTCGGCTAAATCAAAACAATGGCTGCGGGGATTTCCCAGGTCGCTGTAGGTTTGATTTGTTTTGAGAACTCCGTATGCCTATTAGGGGGCTGGAGAAATAGTGCTTGCCTAATGAGATGGCATGCGCTATGACCTAATCAGATAACGGGCTTCTGTGCCATTGTATGGCTAATCAGATAACGGGTTTTTGTGCAGTTGAATGGCTGCTAGTTAATTATTAACCAGACAAGGGTCAGAAATAGGGGGATCGATACAGTACCCATAGTAAATACATCACAAGGGGAGCATGGTCAACCTATGAGAATGCAACAATGTCACTGGTAGCTGTGTGAAAACACCACAATGACACAGATTCACTTAACTGACATACACACCCATCTCCCCACTAATGAACACCGCTGCCCTCTTTCTTTTTAGAACCAGTAATAACAAAGTCAGAATGTACTCCTGTATTTTTTTCTACAATAGGTTTATGTTGAGCATGAGGAGGTGTCTTGTGATTTAATTAGATTATGACTGTGTTAATATGGTTTTGCAAAAAGCAGTGTTTTTAGTGCAGGTGTCTGTGCTTAACTCAAAGAGGATGTGTACAAGTGCAGGAGGGTTTTAGCTGGCAGCCAGGCTTCCTCCGTCACTGCAGCCCATCTGCAGAAGTCTACTCCCTTGTCACCAAACTGGGAAGAATCCCTCCCTAATCCCAGGGAGGTTTCAAACACCTACTTCAAATTAAGCCCTCTACCTGTAAACAGTTTGCTGACTCTGCAGCAAAAAACCCAAGGGTGGATGCTGTGCTTCATAAACTCATAACAAATACCAAAAAGACATATTTACATAATTCCAGCGACGACCACAGAAACAGCTGTGGCAGACAATGTGTAGAAGTAAAGAGAGCACTGAAGACCAGTGCTGTCAACCATGAGACCCACAAACACAGTGTCCTCAATATATGGGCATGCTGGGCAGGTACCTGGGGATCCCACAAGCATAGGGCCCCCATGCAGACCAGAATGTAACACTGATTATCCTTTAAACATGTTTATTCCTGAGAGTGGTTGTGTAAGCAGGGCTCAGTGCACTGCTTTGCACGAAGGCCTATAATGCTGTTAAGGCAGCCCTGCACAGACATGGCAGTGTGTGGAATAGTTGGTCATAGATTTCAATATACAGTGATCCCTCCAGATGTTTTCAGCAGCTCTGCCAGTGCTCAATTTGGGCCGGTGGTTTTCGGTGCTCGGAACCGGCACTAAATTGTCGACACCGGGGCTAGTGACAGTCTGCCACAAGGTGGAGCTGTCTATATAATTTAGAGATGGGCACAACAACAGTTAATTATGAATTCAATATACATTACATTATTATTACCTGCCACCCAAGCCATTCTTATATCTTTGGGGGCCTGAAATAGTCTGAATTGTCGCACTTGCAGTAGTGTGATGGTTAGTAGCTGTGTTGTTATTAAAATTGGCAGCGTTGGCAGGGGCAGTGTGTGGTGCAGGCTGCAGGGACCTCCCTGGCTCCTATGTTGTTACAAATTAAGCACTGACTGTGCTCTGCGATAATGTTCTGCCAGCTATAAATAAACTACAGCAGACCACTGCTGGCTGAGTGTGTTTATTTTTGTCTCTTATATTGAAAAGGCTGCATGCTACATTGTGCATTTTTTGTGAAAGTACATGCCCTGTACCAAGGAGCGATATACCCACTTAATACAGACATGCAGATTGTATTGTCAGGCTTCTCTCTTTTTTAAATTACAGACAAAAAGCTTCAGCCAAAGCTCATTTATGCAGATCAGATAACTTGTCTGGGACCACAGGCTCCTAATCCATTACTCTGCAAGAACCACAAGGGACATTAGACTTAAATATGGTTGCAAAATAAGAGTTTTTGGAAGTTGGAAAATTAATAGAGAGGTGAAGTCGGTCTCTCCCTTGCAGTGCCAGATGTCATGCATGGCAGACACACTGTGGGTCAAAGGTTACACAGGAGGATGAGTATGTCATGATAATTCTCACTGAGTAATTGTAATGGATGATTTCAGCTTTGAAGGCGGACAGTGCTATCACTGGCTCTCTGTACAACTAATGCGAGACCTACTGCATTGCAAATGCTTACTTCACATGGAGCGCCTAGATTCAACTTTTAAAATTAAATCAATGCCAAAAATCTATTCAGTTCTATTGCTGTTCAAGGACAATAAAAAACGAATTATTTATATGAAAATGGGCCGTGGAAGGAGCTGCTGAGGCCTCTTGAGTTCACAGTAACAGAGAAAGCCTGAACATAAATGAGGGACAAAAACAAACCACTTAAGCCTCATGGACTAGGCCTCTCGCACGGCCGAATACCTCCCTTCCCAATCCAACCCTGGCACTGCATAATTACTACAAGGCCCAGGGAAGGGGGCCCCCACACCTGAACCTTGCAGCTTGATCCAGTGCTTTGAGGCCCAGGGAAGGGGGCCCTGGGCCATGAAACAGTAAGGACACACTTCCCAAAACACGCAGTTTAGACACAAAGAAAGGTCAAAAGCCAGTTGATCTGGCTGCCCCTCCTCCCCTCACCCACCTCCTCTTACCTGTGTCCGGCTGCTCCTGGAAACAAAGGGGCCTTCTTTGGCCTGGATACAAAATGCATTGAGGGCGCCTAGAATGGCCTGTACTTAACAGATGCGCTGCCTCTCCCCTGACACTGAGCCAACATAATAGCTGGCCCAGCTGGTGTGCTGTCCCCCATTCAGTTTGTACCTTCCCCCCACCCTGCACCCCCAGGAATGTCACCACGCCCTGGCCAACAAGGTCAAAACGTAATGTGATCAGGTGGGGCAGGGGGTCTTGCAGGAATAGGTTGGCTACTTGTTAAAGTCTAGCCTTTCACACTGATGCGGGGGCCCCTGTTTTTTGGCAAAGAGCGAGGCCCTGGGCAGCTGCCCACACTGCCCATGCCTAGCGCCGGTCCTGTCCCCAAAACAGGCATGTATGGTGCGGATGGCACCAATGCGTACCCACTGTAGGGAGGGGGACTTGTGCGAGACATACCCATTCAGTCAATGGAAGCCCATGTATGCGTCGTACGACGGGCTCCTATTGACTTCTATGGGAGTCCGACTGAACCGAGTCCAGCAGCTTACGTCCGCATCGTACTCGCTAAGTCATACTGCAGGACCCTGACTTGGTCGGAAAACACTCATGATCCGGCTCGGTCGGAGAGCTTTCTGACCCGGATCGGAATCGGCCCCAAACCATTACCTCTATGAGGACCTGTAGAAACCTTTAAATCACTTTGCATGATCTATAGCATTCTCTTCTCTTTCCTGTGGCGGTGAATTCCCAAGAAGAAGTTGTCTTCCTGCTGACCTCAATTACTGCTCTGTTGTAGGATCACATCTATAGATTCTCTTGGAAGAAAACGGAATATGCTGGTTGCAGTCAATTGTACTATTTTCGCGAGTAACTAATGTTTGTGTACTCTAAATATTTATTTATTAGTTAAAATGTACTTAATGGTAATGGGAAGTGTAGTTTGTTGTCCTTAATTGACTACTCTTGAAAACAGAAAATAAAAATAGCATAAGAGCAGATCCGGTCATGTCGTAAAATCCGTTCGCAAACGTTGTCCTCTAGTTCAGAGCTTAAGTTTGGCTCAAATCTTATTTGCTCTTTCCCATAAAATGTAAGCTGTAATAGCAGTGCGCAAAGTGTTTGTCAATTTTCCCCATTTGCAAAATGTTATGCAATATGAACCCCCATTTGCTGATGTACAAAATATGAAATATCCCATCTATAATTTTGTCTGGTCAAAGGAGATCAATGTAAAATCCCAGCTCCTTACAAAGATCAAAGATAACTCCCATATAAAACTGTAATATCTGCCATTAGCGAATTCTCCATTTACTTACGTTTTCTACACCTCCAGGATCTTTTTTTTAATATTGCCAATTTAAAAATAGGAAATAGGCCAGTTAATCTGGAAAATGGGAATTAATTAGTCTCTTTTGGATAAAAAAAATTAGCCCTTTAGAAAAGGTAGGAGCCGCTTGGGTTTTCATTAGTGTTCGCAATTTATACGGGTCCATTATTATCTTACAGCTGTAGGCCAGGCACTGTAGCTGGCTTCTTCATTAAATATATTACTCGAAATTAACGAACGGGACTCATACAGAAATTCCCTTGGAAGTATATGTTCAAGTATCTCTCTTTTGAAGAGATGTTTCATACGATATTTCAATGCTGCAATTACCTAAACATTTGGTGAGGGGTTTTATGATTTTAGAAACTTTTTTATGGACACATACACAGACCAATAAACATATCCAACCAAGAGCACTTCAGGGTACAGCCCACAAAACGCAGGAAGAGCTCACACAGCAGTTGACCATCTCAGTCCCCATAACAAACCCTCCTAGCAGACCTCCACAGCAAATTATGTTTATAGGGAAATGCACACGTGGGTATCTGGATGAATATTTCTTGTATAAATGCTTTTCAACAAGCTATGCCCTGGTTTCAATGATTACGGATTAATGATTCCCCACAACCTGTTACAGTTACATTCATTATACAAATAAGTAAGTCTTTTTTAAATGCAGTTTCACATAGACAAGGAATCCCAAACAACTTAACAAATAGCTAACCAATAGATCAAGAAATATGAAACGCCTTCTGATCATTATTGTTAAAATGATTATTAAGCTATGCAATGCTATGCTGGGGGATGTGTAAAGGGCATGGCGACCCACAGGCATCTCAGCGCTATTTGAGAAAGAGCTGTTCCACTAAGGCCAGAGGAGCCACCTGGAGGGACAGATCTTAAAAAGGCAGGTCTTCAGGAGTGTTATCCATGGAGTGGATGGCCAAAGGGAGGGAATTCCAAAGTTTGGCTGGATAAAAACAAAAAGACCATCCTCCACTTCTGGCTCTTCTGCCGGTGGGGGCGGTGGCCATGTAGGAGTTGATGACTCTAAGTAGCCTATTTAGGGGTGTAAGTGATGTCAAGCTGGCGCAACATGGGAGGACCACAATAAGGCTCTATGTGCAATGCGCAGGGCTTAAAATTCAATTCTGTTATTTTGTATGCCTCAAATCTGGCGAGAGCCAAGATTCATGAGAGGAAAAGAAAGAGAGAGACAAAGATGAGAAAAAGAATATGATAGAAAGGTACATAATGGCAAGTTTAGGTGAGAAGATCCCTTTGCAAAACATCACTACCTTGAACTGGTGCTACAGAAGTAAATGGCATAATTTCTGTTGATACAAGACTTGCCAAAACTAGATGGTTTGGAGTTAAATGATATGGAGATGTTTATCAGTCCTTACACCATTTTGCAAAGAGGAAATTACTTTTCAAATCTAAATCATAATATTTTTTCTATACCGTCTTTCATAACACTGTCATATAACTGAATGAAAATTCTACCAAACGTTTTACTAGCCGCCGAGTGTATACCTATATTTATTCTGCTGGGCATCATAGAGTTTGGCTCGTACTATTGCACCTGTAAGTGCTCCAAGATGTTAAAGCATTTGCTAACATTCCATTGACTGTTTTAGACAATATAACAGTTTGCCCATATTGTAAAAGCATGTAGTTACTCCTGGTACCAACCGATTCTAGTTGAATAACCTGAGAGGCTGGTCATCAATTCATCTTTATTCAGTTTAAGCGTGGCGTAAGAAATTGACTTAATATTTTGGGTGGGAGGCTGTGCACCTCACGTTGAACTCTTAAAGTTACTAAATTCACCTGAGTTCAACACGTTTGTAGCTATGGTACAGAGCAGACATGCTTTACTTAGGTCACTGTGTAAAGTATTTATGCTGTTCCAGAACAGTATTATAGACAAAAAAAACAATACAAATATCAAACTGAAATAGCAAACAAGAGCAAAATATAATGAACAAAATGACAAATAAACAACAAAATTCCAGTAGGGGGAACCAAAGATAACTTTTTGAAATATTTTACTGTGATGAGCAGCGATAAATAGTAAAATACCAATAACAGTTAAAGGTTGTGATAGACACGGACCCAGAAGCAATTTTAGGTAAACCAAGATGGAACCCGATTCTGATAAACAAATGGATTGTTACTGGTGAAAGTCTGGAAGCCAAAAAGGTTTTAAGAGTCCTAATTGTCTGGAGGAGTGTTTTCAAAAGTTTGCAAATCTTTATCTGGTCCCAAAACAACTACAGGAATACACTTGCAGAGACCCCAAGACCCCAGTAAGGCACCTAAAGACTCACAAGATATCTGGAAAAGGTCAACAGCAGGGTCCAGTACAGGTCTACTTGCCACTGGTCGGCTGTTTACTTCTAGGAAAAGGCCTCTTGCAGCTTGTTGTGTCCCAGTCAGCTGCTGCCCCTCTATAAGGGCAGAGGAGCATTGCCCCCCTGCTGCCAGAGTCCGCAAAAAGGTGAGAAATAAAATGGTGATAAAATTAATTTACTACAATGTTATTTTCCCTTTCCCCAGCCCAAGTCGTGCTTGGGGGCTGTGACACTGCTAACTGGCAGCAGGGGAGAGGTGCTCACTCCACCAGTTTACACTGCGAAGGTCACTTTGGCTGGCTGTCTTGTTACAGCCAGCCTGACATGCACAGTGTAAATCTCTCAACTCTGCTGTTTAAGAAAGCCAGGTGGAGAGCAAGCAGAGGCCCCCATTGCCTCAGTGAGTGTGGAGCCAGCTTGCTTGAGCCAGTCCTGGTGATTCTTTCTTGCAGCCTATGCAGCATGAGAGCAGAGTCCTGATTGGAAGAGGGGAGTTGAAGCTGCAGATGAGAAGACAGAGGAGCTGCGATTACTGAGGTCAGAGGTAAGGCAATCTTTTATTTATCTTATTTATTTTAAGTCAAACTCGAATGTTTGACCCGCCAGTTTAATTGATCGGCAGCCACCATGGTTCACTCTAGGCACACCTGAGTTGTACCAACTAACCCTTGGAATCCATGTTTTTGTTCTGGATTCACAGGGTGCGTCCTGTACTTTAGGGCTCATCTGAGGCCTAAGACAGCAGGTCTTGTCCTCTTCTGTTCTTTCGGAGATACAGAAAGCATTCTGTCTAAGTGTGTTTGGGGGCCACATTTATGCCTGGCAACAGTTAGTGGGTGGGAGAGGCTCCTGGGCACTCTTTCAGTAGTTTCTGCTTGCCTTACTGAAAACATACCCAAAATGATATGTATCACAGCATTTACAAGCTGCTAAAAGTCTTTGGCCACACTAAACTTGGGCTCTGAGGGCTGTGGATCTGTAGGGGAGTGCACTATGGTGCTCACTAGAGTTCTCCAACATCTAACACTCATTTTCAGTTCAAAGAGGCACTGTACCTTCAGCCAGCCCAGAAACAGAGGTCAGGTAGGACAAAAGCAAGGTTCCTTCAGCAACCAGACGGGATACACATGAATGGACCTGGCATCGTGTTTTTTCCCTTTCATATGCGGCAGAGTGCAGCATGCAAATTTGACACTGTGATGTCAATGGACTGTCCACAGTCCCCATACCTGCATAGTCTAATGAACTCAGAGGAGGTATCAATGTCCATTCAAGTCAGCCTATTGTGTGCTCCTGGGAGGAATTTCACACCTCTGTTAGTGGAAGTTAGTACATTCAAAAGTTACTTTTCTCTCTTATTTAATATTTTAATATTGAATTGTTGCTTAATTATTTTTATAGCTGGTCCCATTCCTAAGATACAGTATTTCAATTTAATTTGTTCTCTGATTTTCTAAGGACAGATATGCCTGCCACAATAAAAATAGATTTGAGGGCATTTTCTCTATAGGGGACGTAGAAATTTAATTTTTTTACCAGTCCCACTTTTAAATACCATGCACCTTGTCTTGTGGGCTTAAAGGCCTACATACAGGATACTAAGTATTATTTTAAAATAACGCCATTACCTGCCAAAAAGGATTATTTTAAAAGGTCACACTGCACGTTTTATACTTTAACTGTCAGGCTAAACAAGGTATGTCTGTTGCCATGTTTGCACTGACACTGTAGTGGATGACACAATAGATGCTTCAGTCTACAAGTGATCTGTAACTTCCAGGCTCTAGGTGCACTTTCTACAGCATATGCTAGGGACTTACATGCAAGTTACATGTGACAATTAAAACCAATTAGGAATACACCTATTAACCATGTTTAAAGGGGGAGCACAGGCACATGGATCTTGGTGAGCAGAGATGAAATGCCCTAAGTTCTAAAGTCAGCAAAGCAGATAATTGACAGATAATCTAGGGGGCTGTCCCAAAAAAGATCATTATGTCTCAATCGTGGTTTGGTGTTATTTCCTTTCATTAAATGCTTATGCTAGGCCTGCACAGCTGAGTTCTCGTTTGTATGGTTCAATACATTAACATGATGATAAAAGTGTGTGCTCGGTGAAGTATCCTCATGACCAAAGCCTATATGAATAATCTTTTGCTTACTTAACATGTAAGGACCCAGAGAACGAGTCCCCAAAAAATGGCTGTAGTACTTATAATACCCCTTAAATTCCGGTGCTCAGGGGTTTGGTATTTATCATGTGTAGCATATAGCTTAAATTACAGGTCAAGCCCTTCAAATGAGGAATGCATTCAGAGCTTTTGACATTTTTACCCCAGTCAATATGGACATATTTGACCATGTTTTGTCTCCTTTGTATCCAAGCAATAGAAACAGCTCAACATGTTTGCCTCCATTCTGTATTACTTAAGAAGAGAAATGCTGCAAAAAAGATGTGCTGCTTTTCTTTTGCTTCTACAAAGTTTGTCGTAAAATGGTACCTACTTTATGCAATTCAACTCTTTGGGGGGAAAATGTAGCCATTGGGCAAAAGGGACAAACTTCACCGAACTTCATGAATATGGAAGCATTTGGAATTCACTTGCAAAATTATAATTTTACACACCCTTATTGTGTGATACAGTAGAGTAAGTCACAAAACTGTTCACCTCCGTGTTATGGCAAACCAATGTCAAATTTGCTATTCTAATGACAGCCCTTTGAAATATCTGCCTTTAAAACAGTGCATGGTGAAATGTCTCACCAAATACCAACCTAAACACTGAAAACAAGCTCCAAATATTTTTCTGGACATACCCAACATAACCCACTACATTCAAAAGTATCGTGTGAGAAAATGGAGAACGAGCGTTTTTTTATTATTTTGAGAACCTTTATGCCTTTAACTTTAATAGTGCTCGCAACTACGAGAACGAGTGTGTTGAGTGTGGGGCCCGAGAATTAGGACTTTGTGGCATAGGACTTTGGGGCAACCACTCCTCTAATTTTAGTTGAACGCTAAATAGCCTTGATTAAAAGAAAAGGGGAGCAGAGACCCCATTTCATAAACTCCTCTAAAGAGAGCCTAGTCTTTCCTTTGGAATAAACAGAAGGGAGGTGGATTCCTTCCAACTTGGTCTTTTCTTTGCACTTTGGGTGTGGTGACGGCAATATAAGTACAGACAGGACAGACCACTGACCGCTCTTTCTTTCTTTTGGAGACACTCCGGGAAGGCACCCCAGACCCTGATAAACCTGAAGAAGACTGGATACCTCCTCACCACTTGAACATCACATCCATACAACTACCTAATATCATCCTGACCCTCTTGTCTTATCTCAGTAAATCTTAATAAACCAACACCACTACGGCCTCCGAGTTTCAATTAGCGCCCATCCCTCTGACAAGTGGTGTTAGAAGTGGGATCCGCAGAAATGGAGGCTGCACTTCAGAAGATGCACAAAACGGGTGGTGATGGACGGAGCATCCGAACCAATCCAACACTCACACCCAGTCAAAAGATCTGGGTTTAATCCATCACCGTTCTTTAGCCCACTCTGTCACCCCAGTTCAGACATGGCCATATGCAAATAAGTCTGACCAAGTGCCTCATGGGAACAGCCCAGCCAGAACTGCCAAGCCATGCCTTCCCTGGACCGGAAACAAGCTACCTAGGACCAGTTTCTGGCATTTCAGCCGTCTTCAGCCAGGCTTGCTTGAATCCAGTGGCAAAGTGAGCAAGGGACTCACGTCTGAGCATACCCTGCAAACTTATGGCGAACAAAGCGGTACAAAAGGGGGTGGTGATGGACGGAGCCACCCAGTCAACAGATCTGGGTTTAATCCATCACCGTTCTTTAGCCCACTCTGCCACCCCAGTTCAGACAGTCCAGCCCGAACTGCCAAGCCATGCCTTCCCTGGACCGGAAACAAGGGAAGGCATGGCTTGGCAGTTCGGGCTGGACTGTTCCCATGAGGCACAGGGTCAGATTTATTTGCATATGGCCATGTCTGAACTGGGGTGGCAGAGTGGGCTAAAGAATGGTGATTAAACCCAGATCTTTTGACTGGGTGTGAGTGTTTGATTGGTTCGGATGCTCCGTCCCTCACCACCTCCTTTTGTACCGCACTTCAGAAGATGGCGGACAACCAAGAGAAGCTGGGGCACATTATGGAAAAGTTTCTAGCTGTAGTCGAGGAAGACAGGGAGAAACTTCATCAAACCCTGACTAGTCACAGCCAAAATCAGGAAACCTCTATTGGAATACTAGCAGATACCCTCAGCCAACAAAGAGGACACACCACCCTCACTTCAGTAGAGCTACAAAAATATGTACTGGAAAAGATCTAGAGTTCTTCTTTTCCAATTTTGAAAGAATGGCCAGAGCTGCGGGATGGTCCCCGGAGAAATGAGGTAATTACTTGGGACCACTGCTTTCAGGAGATTTGCAGGCAGCTTACCAAGCAGCCAATCCCCTGGGATTAACCCCCTATGAGGAGATAAAGAAAAACGTTCTAGAAAGACTAGGAATAGATGAAGAAATGTATCGAATAATATTAAAAAAAACAAGGAAGGACCCCAAGAAACACCGAGAGCCCTGTCCTACCAAGTAAAAAACATGGCAGACCGGTGGCTCAAGCCAATAGGATCCAGTAAGGAAGAAATCATGGAGAGGATTTATTTAGAACAATACTTGACGTCTCTATATCCCCCTATACAAAAATGGGTACGCCAACACACCCAACTTAACATAGAGAGAGCCGTTGAAATGGCAAGTGCCTTTAGTAGGTCCATGGAGCTGCAAAAAGGCAGTTAAGAAGCACATGCAAAACCATCAGGACACCCTAACAAGAACCAACGGTTCACTATAACAAAAAAACCTGAGACTGTTGCACTGCTACCCGGACATTTACCTGCTCCGTTTCGCCCGACAACCCACACAGGACCCCAATGTTTTAACTGTGGAGGGTTTGGACATATAGCCAGGGTATGCCCTCAAAAGGAAGAGCAGATGGAAATCGGGCTAACACGATCCTACTATTGCAACCAAGAAGGGCAACCTCTAACCTACCATAAAACAGTGAGAGTAAATGGGGAGGACCGATCTGCTTTAATCTATACAGGGTGCCTGCATAGTGTCCTGAGACCACAAACCATCCCTGGGGTTGATCCCCAACCCACAGGGCTAGTCAATATTCAATGTGTGCATGGGGACAGTAGGCAGTACCCTACTACGGAGATCCAAGTTCAGCATAAGCCAGCAATAGATTCAATCCATTTGCGAGTGGGGCTCATCCCTAAACTCCCCGAACCCTTCATATTAGGAAGGGATTATCCATACATTGAACAACTCCTAAAAGATGAAACTGAAGAATGGAGAAAGACAGCTCCATTCTCCAGAGAGCAAGCCCTAGGGGTTACTCCAGGGAAAGTCAGAAAAAACAACAAGCAAAAGAAAATAGAAAAAAACATGTGGACACAAATACCTTTGACACAACCCCAACAAGAAGCTATGTGGCAGTATGATCCAGGGTTTTCAATAGCACAAAGAGAAGATCCAACCTTGAGGGAAGTCTGGAACAACGCCAAGGAAGAGGAAGATCCCGAACAAGTAGGCCCCCATTTCTTTATAAGAAGAGAGTTACTATATAGAAAGGGCGGGAAGGACCACAAACCTCAGCTATTAGTACCCCAGATGTACAGAGATAAACCGCCTGATTCATCAAGCTAAATTGCACTCGCAAAGGGCAAGATTCTCAGAATCTTGCCTTTTGCGAGTGCAATTTTTGCATTTGGGATTCATCATCCCAAATGCAAAATTCGCTATTTAAGAATTCGCACATTTGCGAAGAATTGAATTTAAGGAATCTCTATTTGAGATTCCTTAAATGCAATTCATGAAGCATTTTAAAATTGCGAAATTGCAATTTTGGGCCGCTATTTACAGAGAGGTCAGACCTCTCGGTAAATAGCAAAAACTTAGAAAAATGTATTTAAATGCATTTTTCTAAGTAGCATGTTACACACACACATGTCCTTTGGATATGTGTGTGCGCAACACCAATGTAGATTACATTTCAGGGGTGCTACAAGGTGTCCTTTGGACACCCCTGCACCCTTGAAATCGCATCCTTATTTGCGATTAGCTAATTGCTAATCGCAAATAAGGAATAACTCCCCATGCATTCCTATGGGCCTGTAGGCCCATAGGAATGCATGGGGAGTTATTCCTTATTAGCGATTAGCAATTAGCTAATCGCAAATAAGGAACATGTAGGAATCGCAATATTTATTGCAATTCCTACATGAATCCCGTTTTGCAAGTCCTTAATAGCGATTCGTTATGAATCGCTATTAGGGGCTCGCAAAACGGGAGATTGATGAATCAGGCTTTGCGTTCTTTTTTTGGCCCACAGCCACCTGTTAGGGGGACACTTCGGTGAGGAAAAGACCGAGAGGTCCTAGATAAATTTTACTGGCCGAGAATATATCAGCAGATCCGCCGGTATTGTGAAGAATGTTCTGTTTGCCAGAAAAATAGTAGAAGTCCTACCCCTAAAGCCCCCCTTTGCCTGCTACCCATAATTGAAGAACCCTTCACACGGGTGGGAATGGACATTATTGGACCCCTTCTTCCCTCTCATAGTGGCTGCAGATATGTGTTGGTCTTAGTAGATTATGCCACATGTTTCCCCGAGGCAGTGGCACTAAGACAACCCAATGCCTCTCAAATAGCCAAAGCTATGATTTCTATTGTTTCTAGAGTAGGATTTCTTCGCGAAATTATAACGGACCAGGGCACTCCTTTTGTATCCAACTTGATGAAACAGGTTTGCCAAAAGTTGAATATCAAACAATTAAGAACGTCCGCCTACCATCCACAAACTGATGGGTTAGTGGAAAGATATAATGCCACGCTGAAAACTACCCTGAAGAAACTCCTTGATCTTGAGACTAGAAAATGGGAAGATATGTTACCTTTGGCTCTTTTCGCCATCCTCTGTAAACAGCAGAAAAGCACAGGGTATTCGCCCTTTGAGTTATTATATGAGAGGTCACCACGTACACTCTTAGATATCGCAAAATAGGAGTGGAAGGTAGAAAACAGAGGCAAACCATTACCTGAATATGTTCGGAGTCTCAAAACCCACCTCCAAGAAATACGCAGTATTGTTAAAACCCATTTAGAACAGTCTCAATGTACCCAAAAAGCCCAATATGATAAGAACACTAAACCCCGTAACTTCGACATAGGAGACTATGTCTTGTTGATGTTGTCTAGCTCTAACCATAAGATGCTAGGACATTGGCAGGGTCCTTTCAGGATAATAGAAAAGGTGACCTCAGTCACCTACCGACTAGAATTAGACCCTAAAAGACCTACTCATTCTCAGATCTATCATGTCAATTTGTTAAAAAGGTGGGAGGGACCTATTCCTATCCTACTGGGACTCCCAAACCCGAATGAACCTTTGTATCACCAAAGTATTGATCCTGAGCTCCCGGGTCAACAAAGACCGGAGTTGTGCATGTGTTTAAACCCCATACAGGATCTTATTTCCCTTAAGCCAGGGAATATGGACGCTGGAGCGCATAGAATCCATACTATCCCTCGAAAAAAAGTCAAGCTGAGGCCTTATAGAATCCCCAAGGCCAGGAGCAAAGCAGTAAGAAAAGAAGTAGAACAAATGCTCCAAATGGGTATAATAGAGCCCTCTTCCAGCGAATGGAATTCCCCAATTGGTTTAGTGCCAAAGCCTGATGGGTCAATCAGGTTTTGCATAGACTTTAGGGAGGTTAATAAGATCTCACAATTTGACTCATACCCTTTGCCTAGAGTCGATGAGATGATTGAACGAATTGGAAAGGCCTGCTACATCAGTACTCTCGATCTATGCAAAGGGTACTGGCAAATTCGCTTACATACGGAGGACAGGGAGAAAACCCCCTTCTCCACTCAGGAAGGGCTGTTCCACTTTACGGTCCTTCCCTTTGGACTAGATGGGGCTCCTGCTACATTTCAAAGAGTCATGAATACTGTGTTAAAACCCTGCACAGCATTTGCAGCGGCCTATATTGATGACATCATTATATACAGTGACACGTGGGAACAACACCTCCACCATACAAAAGCAGTGATCCACACCCTGGGGAAAACGGGGTTCACCATAAACCCTCACAAAAGCAAACTAGCTGCCAAATCTGCTAAATACCTTGGTTACTTACTAGGGGAGGGTTTAATGAAACCTCAAGAAGAGGAAGTGGAGGCTATCACCGCCATTCCTTACCCTCCCAAAGACAAAAAAAGACCTGAGGGCCTTTTTAGGTGTTATGGGTTATTATCGAAGGTTCGTCCCTAACTTCTCCCAGATCACCAATCCCTTAACAGATCTGCTGAAAAAAGAAGCCAAGACATAAAAGGCATTGAGCCATCCCTCCTTTCATGCTATACAGGCTTTCCATGCGTTAAAACAAGCTATTACAACTAAACCTGTCCTTCTCAGCCCTGTCTATACCAAACCCTTTCTATTACAAACGGATGCTTCAGAACATGGGTTGGGGGCAGTATTGTCTCAAGCTGATTCCCAAGGGCAGGAGAGACCTGTCCTATATATCAGTAGAAAACTGTTTCCACGCGGAAAAAAATACGCTGTCATAGAAAAAGAAGCTCTCGCCATCAAATGGGCGACAGAGTCAGTACGTTATTACTTAGAAGGAAGAGAGTTCATCCTGTTTACTGATCACGCTCCCTTGGAATGGTTAGCCAAGAACAAGGGTCATAATGACAGGGTCTTAAGATGGTTTTTGACACTCCAACCTTATCCTTTTACCACACTATACCAGAAAGGAAAGGAACAAACTATCGCGGACTTCCTATCCAGATATCCCCATGATCCTTTTCTTGCAGGCAAGAAAGTTAGGTAAGGGGGATGTGAGAAAATGGAGAACGAGTGGGGCTCAATCCTACCTTTCATCGCCGATCCCGCCAGTAGAGGAGGTAAAGAGTCAACTTCCTCAACTCCCTCCGTCCCACAGGAAACAACACGGGACGCAATAGGGCCAGATGAATGGGAACGGAGGAAAGACAGGAAGAGGCAGAACAGACGGTCTTTAGAGGACTGACGCGAGAGGAAGGGGCGGTCTACGAGAGGAACCCGGAAGACGCCGAAAACAATGACAGCAGGACGGAGTACAGACCGGAGTCTGCAGGAAGCAGGAGGACCAAAGACGTCGCACAAGACGAAGAAGACGGGGGGGACATGGACCGCTGGTGTGAGCACTAGTGGACGCCCCCGGAAGACGCTGGAAGGCCGCCGCAACTCTGGAGAGTTGTGGCAGACGCAGTGAGTGGGACAACTGGGGAGGGGGTTGGAAAGGGAGGGCACGAAATCCCTGAATGTGCACAACCCGAAAAACATCCTTAATTCACTTCACGTTTTTTGATTATATTGAGAACCTTTATGCCTTTAACTTTAATAGTGCTCGCAACTACGAGACCGAGTGTGTTGAGTGTGGGGCACGAGAAATAGGACTTTGTGGCATAGGTCTTTGGGGCAATCACTCCTCTAATTTTGGTTGAACTCTAAATAGCCTCTATTAAAAGAAAAGGGGAGCAGAGACCCTGTTTCATAAACTCCTCTAAAGAGAGCCTAGTCTTTCCTTTCGAATAAACAGAAGGGAGGTGGATTCCTTCCAACTTGGTCTTTTCTTTGCACTTTGGGTGTGGTGACGGCAATATAAGTACAGACAGGACAGACCACTGACCGCTCTTTCTTTCTTTTGGAGACACTCAGGGAAGGCACCCCAGACCCCCAAAAACCTGAAGAAGATGGAAAGAAGACCGGATACCTCCTCACCACTTGAACATCACATCCATACAACTACCTAATATCATCCAGACCCTCTTGTCTTATCTCAGTAAATCTCAATAAACCAACACCATTCAACCACCACTACAGCCTCCGAGTTTCTATTTCTGCCCATCCCTCCGACATATTGTTTCAATGCTTATGAAAACAAAGGACAACTCTGCCTGCCTGGAGCCAAAAGGGCATATTCACAAGGAGCTATCGACGAATTAACGCCACTTTAGCGCAGCAGATAAATTTACCCCATCATTCACAAAATGGTGCTAACAGCAGACATCGTCAGAATTCCCGCGATAACAGTCCCAAAATCCAATACCAATGTGGATACAACCAACTAATGCTAATGAGATGCAGAGTAGGCAATCCCATGCAGAAACACATAAAAAAAAGACAACACCACTTTCACAACGAAGTGACAGTTCTGCGAAACCTAAAGACAGGTGATAAAGCTGCGGTAGCCGCAGGTATTTAACACCTGCCTCAAGCAGGTGTAAAGATGGATGACTACCTGCAGTAGGAAACAGAGCCCCGCTCACAGCCAAACCCAAAGAGCAAACAACGCCATGGAGCTACTCATCATTCAGCTCGGAGCCCCGACAGGGCCACAACACCCACAGTCGTCCCTCTGGACCGCCACCACCCCCACGACCTCCCAGGACCCAGACCCACACCCCCTGGACCACCACAGAGGCAGTGCAGAGTAAGACAGAGGACTTACCAGAAACACATCACTCTCACAGACCTGAAGCCCGAGGAAGTCATTGCTCACTACAGGCTCAAAAGTTCAACCATTCACCGCATCATGACCCACATCGCCCACAGGCTGATGGTTCCAACACAGCGGAGAACCAAAATCCCTCCACAGACAAAGCTGCTGGCTGTGCTGCACCTGTTTGCCTCTGGTACCTTCCAACCAACAACTGCTGGAGTCGGAGGGGTCTCACTGCCAGCCCTATCCAAGTTCATCACACCTGTCCTGGATGCCATCCTCAGCTTCATACCCCAGTACCTTCACTTCCCCAACACTACACAGGAACAGCTGGAGACAAAGCAAGGCTTCTATGCCATAGCCACGTTCATGGCCGTGTTGGGGGCAATCGACTGCACTCATGTCCCACGTGTGCCCCCTGCGGATACTGCACACCAATACCGCAACAGAAAGCACATGCATTCCATCAATGTGCAGGCCCTAGTGGACCACCAGGAACTCTTCACCAATGTCGTCGCCAACTACCCAGGCAGTGTGCAAGATTCCTTCATCTTCCGACAGTCCATCATTAACCAGCGCTTAAAAGGATGTCACACATGGAACCGGAATGCTCATGGGTAAGTACCAAATCAACACACCACACATATCAAAGCCTCCAACACACAAAGCACAATTGTGGGGATGCACACGTGACCAAACCACAATTAACATGTCAAACTACACGACCACCTACCAGACACGACCATACCACTCCATGGTCATCCTGGCCTACCCCTGCACCCAAAACAGACAGTTGAACTTGTTGAGTTGCGAAATGCAGCCATAACACATTTGAGGCACTGCTCTGCCTACATGACCAGACCACAGTCTCCCGCAGGTCAGCATCCGGTGGCGGTGGGCCGATTTCACCCAATGTGCATCTGGGGCCACTAGCCCTGTGCAAATCGTGTCATCCCCCCTTATAGTTCTGACATTGCATTTCTGGGTGCCTGATGACTGTTGGTGTTGTTGCCAGCATCAGCTACTTCCTGTGTTCTGGCTTACACTCACCCCAGGCACAGCCAGCACAGGCGTCACTGGATTGGTGGACCTGCCATCACATTCGGCCAAACCATGTATTGACTCTTTTCTCCCTGCACTGTAACAGGTGATCAAGGATATGCATTCTGCCCTTGGATGATGACACCCCTCCGAGAACTGACCACAACTGTCCAGACGCAGTACAATGTTGCCCACATACGCACCATTTGGCATGTTGAGGTGACGTTTCAGGTGACTGGAAGGCACAGGTGGGAAGCTCCTGTACTGCCCGGATATCCTGTGCAAGCTGATTGTTGCATGTTGTGTGTTGCACAACATCTGTGTTGGCACACAGGCCTCATGGATCCCAGTCCCAGAGGTACCGGACGATGATGGTGGGGATGGGTAGGTGGGCCACATCCCACTGCAGCATCTGCAGGAATGGCCCATAGGAATACCATCATTGGGTAAATGGTCTAAATATCGAGTTCAAAATATACAATGGACAAAATATCGACTGGACAAAATATAGACATCCAAAATATTGTTTTGAAGGTAAGTATTGTAATATCAAATTTAAAAATATAGACAGTCAAAATATCGAAGTATATAATGTAGGTGATTAAAAATATCGACTTTTTATTAATATCGATTTTTTTTAAGTGTTTTATGAGTTAGTTTATGTGTGAAAAGTGTATATTTGTAATTTATTGTAAGTAATTAATTTTATGTTATTTAATTTTTGCGTAATTTAATTCTGTAGCGGGTTGTGGATTTATAGGGGAATAGGGTGGGAAGTAATTTAATTATAATTAATTAAATATGTTAATTAATTAATTAATTGGTATTTATTTTGAATATATTGTCAATTAATTTTTTATTGGTGATTAATTATTTGTTAATTGATATTTATTTTTTATTAATTGATTATTTGATAATTATGTGAATAATATCATTTTGTTTTTAGTAGCGGGTTGTGGGTTTATAGGGGAATAGGGTGGGAAGTAATTTAATTATAATTAATTAAGCATGTTAATTAATTATTTGGTATTTTTTTATAAATTGTCAATTAATTTGTAATTGGTAATTAATTAATTGTTAATTGATAAATAATTTTATTAATTGATTAATTGATAATTATGTGAATAATATTATTTTATTTTTAGTAACGGGTTGTGGGTTTATAGGGGAATAGGGTGGGAAGTAATTTAATATAATTAATTAAACATGTTAATGAATTAATTGGTATTTATTTAAAATAAATTGTTAGTTAAATTTTAATTAGGTAATTAATTAATTCTTAATTGGTAATTAAAATGTATTAATTGATTAATTTATAATTATGTGATTTATATTTATTTATTTTCCTAGTATGGTGATATTGAATTTTACCCCTATGCTATCCAGTGCTTTACCTACTGTTGCACTCTCCGGAGTGGGAATAGTAATTTTTACCTCTACGCTATCCAACGCTTTTCCTACTGTTGCACTCACTGGAGTGGGAATAGTAATTTTTACCCTTACGCTATCCAACCCTTTCCCTACTGTTGCACTCACTGGAGTGGGAATAGTAATTTTTACCCCTACGCTATCCAACGCTTTCCCTACTGTTGCACTCTCTGGAGTGGGAATAGTAATTTTTACCCCTACGCTATCCAACGCTTTCCCTACTGTTGCACTCTCTAGAGTGTGAATAGTAATTTTTATCCCTACGCTATCCAACGCGTTCCCTACTGTTGCACTTACTGGAGTGGGAATAGTAACTTTTACCCCTACGGTATCCAACGCTTTCCCTACTGTTGCACTTACTGGAGTGGGAATAGTAATTTTTACCCCTAGGCTATCCAACGCCTTCCCTACTGTTGCACTCTCTGGAGTTGGAATAGTAATTTTACCCCTACGCTATCCAACGCTTTCCCTACTGTTGCACTCACTGTAGTGGGAATAGTAATTTTTACCCCTACGCTATCCAACGCTTTCCCTACTGTTGCACTCACTGGAGTTAGAATAGTAATTTTTACCCCTACGCCATCCAACGCTTTCCCTACTGTTGCACTCGCTGGAGTGGGAATAGTAATTTTTACCCCTACGCTATCCAACGCTTTTCCTACTGTTGCACTCGCTGGAGTGGGAATAGTAATTTTTACCCCTACACTATCTAACGCTTTCCCTACGGTTGCACTCACTGGAGTTGGAATAGTAATTTTTACCCCTACGCCAACCAACGCTTTCCCTACTGTTGCACTCTCTGGAGTGGGAATAGTAATTTTTACCCCTACGCTATCCAACACTTTTCCTACTGCTGCACTCGCTGGAGTGGGAATAGTAATTTTTACCCCTACGCTATCCAATGCTTTCCCTACTGTTGCACTCACTGGAGTTGGAATAGTAATTTTTACCCCTACGCTATCCAACGCTTTCCCTACTGTTGCACTCACTGGAGTGGGAGTAGTAATTTTTACCCCTACGCTATCCAACGCCTTCCCTACTGTTGCATTCTCTGGAGTTGGAATAGTAATTTTTACCCCTACGCCAACCAACGCTTTCCCTACTGTTGCACTCTCTGGAGTGGGAATAGTAATTTTTACCCCTACGCTATCCAACACTTTTCCTACTGCTGCACTCGCTGGAGTGGGAATAGTAATTTTTACCCCTACGCTATCCAATGCTTTCCCTACTGTTGCACTCACTGGAGTTGGAATAGTAATTTTTACCCCTACGCTATCCAACGCTTTCCCTACTGTTGCACTCACTGGAGTGGGAGTAGTAATTTTTACCCCTACGCTATCCAACGCCTTCCCTACTGTTGCATTCTCTGGAGTTGGAATAGTCATTTTTCCCCTACACAATCCAACGCTTTCCCTACTGTTGCACTCGCTGGAGTGGGAATAGTAATTTTTACCCCTACGTTATCCAACGCTTTCTCTACTGTTGCACTCTCTGGAGTGGGAATAATAATTTTTACTCCTACGCTATCCAACGCTTTCCCTACTGTTGCACTCTCTGGAGTTGGAATAGTAATTTTTGCCCCTATGCTATCCAACGCTTTCCCTACTGTTGCACTTCCAGGAGTGGGAATAGTAATTTTTACCCCTACGCTATCCTACGGTAATAATATTGTGTATGTTTTATTAATAGTATGTTTATATATACATATATGTTTTAACAGATATGATTGTATTTTTTTATAAGTTAAATTATTATTTAATAATTTTAAGGTAATTTAAGTATTTTTAAGTATATTTCTGCTATTCATTTTTAAAATAATTTTTATTTTACATTATTTTTAACAAATTCGATATTTTTACAATAGATATATATATATATATATATATATATATATATATACAATATTTTGGACTTGATATTTTGGTACTTACCTGTTTGTAGATAGGAATTCGATATTTTGTCCGTCGATATTTTGGCGTCGATATTTTGGGTAGTCTATATTGTGTCCGTCGATATTTAGTCAGTGATCCCATCATTGACACTTACTTCTCATGAGCATGTCACAATGTGGCTGTCCATGGCAATCAAGCGACATTAGTAAATGTCCATAAGCACTGCATGTGAAACATATTTGCAGGTTTCAGCTTGTACTTGTACATTTTAATGTTACTTTTCCCTGCAATTTCAGATGTGATTTGCGAGGTTGTGCACATTTGCAGAATCAGTTGTGCTCTGTGTTCAAATGTGGTAGGTGTGCTGTTCGTACAGGGATCTTGTCAATGTCGAGGTGCACTCCCGCCTATGTGCGTATGCTGCACCGTGGGTGTGTCGCTAGTGCAGCTCTGATTTGTCTACCACTGGTCTCTTTCATACGGTGTGCCTGTTGGTTCTGTTCTTCCACGGTGCTGGGTAATTGTAGTGTACATGTAGTCCTCTGCAGTTGGCCAGGGTGCATCCGTGGTACTCTGCTGTTGTTGGATTTTGTTCTGTGGCTTTTTCAGTATGCTGTTCTTGTGCTTTTTCCCGCATTGTTTGTGTGTATTTCTGCCTTCGCGCTGGTTGTCACTGTTTTCTTATCGCGCTTTTGCCAATCGCAGGTTTTTTCATGTTGGGGTTTGTGTTTTTATCTTCGTCGAGGTGGTTGTGTCGCGGGCATTGGTGTTGTGAATGCCACGTTGTCAGTGAGTTGTTTTTCCTTGATGGGCTGCGATGTTGAAAGTTGTGTTATGCTACTCTTGCGGTAGTTATCACACGTTCTTGTGAATATACCCTATAGTGTTCATGGTTTAAAGGTCTCCGCGCTGACTGATGTATTGATGTATTATGCTTTTTTAATAATGCAGGCACTAAATACTTACGTTTATACATTGTACAATACTTCAGTGTGTTGACTGTCAACAAGAAAGTCATATTAACAATACATTTGTGCAGTCTAATCTATAAATGAGATTACTAATCAAAAAAATATAATGTAACAGAGTGGTATCTTATTTAAAGCATGGAACAGAGCAAAAGTATCTGAGAGATCTCACAGAATCTTACCCTTCAATGATAAAAGGCTGGCGGGCACAGCCAGATCAGAAGGAATTGATGGCTCCATCCACTAACCAAACTCTGTCCCATCTGTTGCTCTAGCAGTTACTGTATGCTTGCCTGGCCTGAAGCTTAGGTAAAAAAAATTGGAATCCTTGGACTGAACCATAGGGACACAATCAAAAGTATGCCCAGACTCTTGCACAAGTTCTGTGATGTAGCAAGGTCGCTATGGTCCTAACACAATGACATGCGCTTTATGAAATGCCGGTCCACTTCCACAACCACGTACATTCTTGCCACATATTGCTAAAGCATTGTATAAAAAAACACAGTGGACATGGAAGGAGGATGCATCACAATGATCCGCCTGGCATGGTGGCCCTGCGCTGTGATCCTACAGCCAACAATCAGCTCATTTGAACTCTTGAGATACACATCCCTTGGGCAGCAATTCAAACCCATACACTCCATCTCACCTACCAACCAAATGAAACCAAATACATTTTTCTAGCTAATGTGTCCAACCTGCTCTTAACGCCCTTTAGCTCCAACCCCAACTCTAAAATCTCCAGCGAGTTTAACCTGCAACTAGAATGATGGAAACCTCCATTGATGATTTGCTGAAGATTACTGGTAACCTAATGTTACATTCTTGACATCCTCTGCTCCATCATGACCAACTTCACAGGCTGCCTTTACCACATCACTAACACACTGCAAACATAGAACTGAGATCCTCACAAAATCCTTCAAGAACTTCCATACTAACACACTTCGAAAAAAAGCCTCTTTACACTAGCCCCACGTCCTGCTAAAACTACAGCATTGAGGGTCTCCTATTTGACTTCAACAATACCTTCATAATAACAGCTGATGCCCATGCAGCAATCAAACCTCGGTCACAGGTACTAACCATTCACACCTGGTACATACAAGTACTCACTGTTGTCATCAGACAACAAAGAGACAAATTGGCACATTTTTAAAAAATGAGCAGGTCTATAGGTTTTGAAAAACCTCTGCTTTACTGGTAGAAACTGTGTGACTAAAAGCAAATGCATCCTGATATGCCCCCTACAAATCTTTATAAAATAACATACCAGGACCAGGCCCTGCATCTACCCCAGTATGAGGGGTGTAAATTGTCGCCCACTCTATGCAAAAAGTGGAAGAGAGAAGAGAGAAAGAGGGAGAAACAGGTGGTCCTGGGATTAATTCAGACCCACTAGTGAGAGAGAAGAGCAATTATTGTCTCTTGATGCCCTCACACACCCCGAAGGATGTTATGCTTCATCATCAGGCGTTTTGCTCTTCGTCGGGCCGGCGCTGCAGTGCCCTATGGGTCCCCGGTAGGATTGCCTTAGCGGAGCCCTTTTGAGACAAAACGCCAGGGGGTGCATGCGGTGTGTGGAGTGAGTCCTCTAAGAGGATGGAGAGGTGCATGCAATATGAGTTAAAACTATTGCCTGGATTGAGGTCTCAAAGATCTGTGGCGCTTCTTCAGGACCAATACAAACTGGGTGAAGTGCTGTGCACATAAAGTGTATCAGGGTTATTAACCTGAGGAGGTGTCAGGGCGGACCAGGGGATAATGTACCCTGCAGTCTATCTGCAAAAACCGTATTCAGTTATGGCCACTCCTGTGCATCACCTAGATAAAGATGACAGATAAGAAACGGAACGAATTGTGCGTCAGGGTTACATGTGGGACCTGTCAAACTCCTAAATTCGTTTTTCACCACTGTGAGGCCTATCCTTCCCTGAGATAAGACAGGAGATTCCTTATTTGATTTAATAAGCTGTCATTTCCAATTGTGAGCAGAGAGCTATATTATTCTTTGTTTCTTTGGAATTGTGAAAAAAACGTATTTATTGGTCAAGTTGTTTTTTTATTACTGTTTTGAAAATGGCACTTTTTCAAAGTTCAATACAAACCCCAAGGGTTGGGCCCTTTAGTCATCAGTAAGGCTGAGGCCACTAATAAATGTAACTAACTATACAATTACCAATACTGACGTTTACTCACAAATGATACCTTTATCCGTGGTCACACAACCAAATTGATGTGAACACCATTTATTTTAACACTTGTTTTACAAATATTCTCCACAAGTTACCAAAATGTTGATACTTTTCAGAAACAAAAAGCAGTTGTTTTCAGATTTGTGCTAGTTTGCTGCCTTCTGAACTGGGCCTCAGTGACACAAAAGGCTTCCTTCACCTTGGACCCACACCTGGGCCCAACCTCACTGAGTACTAACAGGTGGTGCTGAAGGTGACCAGATTTTTGGTTAAAATACAGCTCTGAGAACCAGGAGGAGACCAGGACCGACCTGCTTGCCTATTTGCCCGAGGTGCATCGCTGGTCAGATTGACTTTGTGGCTTTTCCCGCTATGTTCTTCTCCTCAGCAGCAACTTCTGTTTAGCGACCCTTCACCAAAGGGGTGTCTGGCCTTGTGGAACTGTTTTGGGCTACAGCCTTGTGACTCATCCAGTTGGAGACTTTCGACTTCCATTTCAGAGAGTAAGTACGTTCATAGAATTCTTCACCATGGCTCACACCTACTCATTCAACAACCCAATTACTTTCATTAGCCAATTGAGCTTTCATAAGGTAAAATAATACATTTCTCATTGATTACTATAGCCTTATAGCCCGCTGTAGAGGGCTATACCGGATATTAAAGGCCCTCTCCAGCGTTAAATGCCCCGAGCCGAAGGCGAGGGCCTTTAACAAGGGAGAGGGACTTTAATAGCGGTATAGCCCATCTACAAATGGCTATAAGGCTATTAGAACATTCTGTCAATAGAGGGCAGAATGTTCTAACAAAAAAAATAAAGCCTTTTGAGAGCGTGAGGGGATTGGAATCCCCTCAGGTTCCCTGAAGCCTTTGTTCACAGCTAGAGCCGTGAACAAAGAAACATTGGAATGTTGGAGCTCCAAGCTTATGCCAGCCATTATAAGCCCAGAGCACTCCATTGTTTTCAATGGAGCTACCAACATTCCAATGTTCTAATTTAAGTTAAATGAATTTTTCATTTAAGGTGTGTTCACCACTTCTCTGACCATACCTCCACTTTCATGGTGGTTGCCACCCCTGCACTTAAGTTCCTCGTTGCCATAATTTCGGTTAAGCGATTCTCTCTCTGCCAGTGAGAACTCTGCAGTGACTCTTGACACATTGATGCTGCAGCTTTACTGGTTGCAGACAGGACGTGTTTCATGGGCTAATAATGTCTCTCTCATACTACCCTCAGTTCCACTCACTGTCATTCATTCAAACCTCGGGCCAATAACAGTGAATGGAACTGTGGGCAGTTTAACAGAGACTCCATTTGAGCCTTCATAGTGACTTGCATATTCACTGTGCTGGCCAGAATTAAATTCCGTGGCTGTCTGATGACATACACAGGCCTTTGCGGGTGAGCATTTATAAGTTAAAAAAAGGCATTTCCTGTTGATCACTTTAATCTGCATATATATTTAATTTCTGGTGTATATACTAAGCATTTGACTGGCGGTAAAACTAAAGGACAACAATATGTTTGAATGACAGAATATCGTATACAACTATATTGACTGACATGAATATCATGTAAAAAATATAGTTTATCAAAGCATTGTGTTTCAATAATATAAATGACAAAAAGATGATGTTAAAAATACAGCGGAAGAAAATATCACCCAAAGAAGGTACGAATATTGCTTTTGAATATATATTGACTTTAAACTAATTTATGGCAATCTTGACGACAGCTACCTGTCCTGAGTAGGCTGCTCAAGTGATTCCGTGTGGGCTGACCGCTCTATGCCATAAGAACAAGGCCAGGGTGGGCCCCAAGCCCTGAACATTCCTTGGCACACAACATTGAGTCTGCACCATGTAAAGCTTGTTATTGTTGATAATTTTGTCCTCTGCTCTCAAGGGTTTTGCCCTCCTCTCCAAGTCAGAGCTGGAAACCCCTGTGGAACTCTGAATTTCACCATGACCTGCACACATCTCTCTGCTGCATACTTCAATTCAAAGAGCATCTCATTGGCCCCTCTTGGGAAACAACCTTTACAATGCAATCATTACATCGTACTACACCACATCCTTTACAACGCATGACACTACAACGCATGCATTACAACGGATACCATTACAACACATTACAAAACATCGCATGTCAGTACAACGCAGGCATTACAACGCATACCATTACAACACATACCATTCGAGTTAGAATAATTATTTTTAACCTCTATATTATCCAACACTTACCCTACTGTTGCACACCCTGGAGTTAGAACAGTAATTTATACCCCTACACTATCCAACAATTACCCTACTGTTGCACCCCCTGGAGTTAGAATAGTAATTTGTAACCCTATACTATCCAATACTTACCTTAATGCAATGTAGTGGTATGCGTTGTAATGGTATGTGTTGTATAGGTAGTATGCGATGTAATGGAATGCGTTGTAAAGGTAGTTTTTTAAAATGCGATGTAGTGTCATGCGATGTAATGAAATGCGTTGTAGTGGATGTTGCGATGTAAAAACTGCATTGTAAGTGCATGCATTGTAAATTTATTCGTTGTAACGTCATACATTCCCCTTCTTGCATAAGCATAGAACTTAGTCACACAAATCAACCTAACCTCGACAATGGCAGTGTCTAAGACTAAACGGGACAAATTAGTGGGAGAAACACTCACCCACTTAACTCCTGCCAAAGATTCAGCCCCTGGCTTGCAATCCCTCACACAAACTGAATTGGAGTTGGCACCCAACACCAACCGAGCTCTGGTGATGCGGCGGTTCTTAGCATCTTTGTTGAAGACTGACATCCAGGCACTGAAAAAGGACCTCTACCAAGACATGCGTGACTTGCAACAGGACTTGCCCTCAGTGGGAGAACGTATACCTACTCTGTTAGACAATGAAATCTTGAGAGCTGAGGAAGTGGAAATGCTGCGCCAAGACATCTTCTGCCTAAACAAACAGCACAATGACATCAGAGCCCAAGCGGAAGACCTTTAAAACAGGTTTCAATGCATCAATATACACCTCAGAGTGGTGCCTATTGAAATGGAGGGCCCAGACTTCTGAAGATACACTCAGACACACTTCCGCTCCATCCTGGAGTGGGAGGAGGACGCGCATCCACAGCTTGATAGAGTCCACCGGGTTGGACAGTCCGCCGTCCCAATGCCAGACAGCTGGACATTTTGGCCTGTGTGCATAACTTCCTAATAAAAGAGGACATTCTAAAGGCAGCCAGAAACAACCTATCTACGTCCGCGGTAACAACGTCGTGCTTTACCATCCTTACCCTCCAGCATTGCAGGGAGATTAGGTCGAAAACCGACTTCCTGTACTCCAAAGAAAGTGTTAATCTGGGGCACCCGTTCAGGTTGATGTTCTGATGGGAAGGTCAGCTCCACCAACTCCAGTCACTTGGAGATGCCCGCTGTGTCCTCGGCTTGTAAGATGAGTTCTCTCCCCGATCTGGCCCTGACTTGCGCCAGGAGTCCCGCTACGTCCTGGCAGAAGGCTGGAAAGTGCAAGCACACCCCTGTCCTGAACTGGAGGATGGTGCACAGGAGTGCCAGGCAGTGCTGGACAGCCTGGATGTAGGTACAGGTGGGGCTATTTTATGACAGGCGCCCCACTCTGTTTGTCTCCAGGCAACAGATGCCGGGCTGGCCACGCCCTCCATTGTATGTGGTCTCTGGTGGCAGAGGCTATTGTTAACACACGCTAGTGGACTAACATCTCTTCATCACCGACCTAGCCCAATATGCAAACTGCTATTGAAGATGGACTTCTCCAATTTATTGTTATGTTTATGTTGTCCTTAAGGAAAAGTGTTAGTAGGGTTTTTACTCATTCTCTGTACATGGTCTACTCGAGACACCAAAGGATATACTGGAATTGTCAGGTTTTCCCCACATTGCCCGCCGGTAACCTGTTTCACTCTCTTTCTCATCCAGCCAACCCTTATGACCCACTTTCCTGCATTTTAAAGCAATGCGCCTCAGATAAAAGAGGCCTCAATAACCCCACCAAACGAGTGGCGGTTCTGTCTCTTCTCGAATGTTCCGGTAGCAATATCTGGCTCCTACAAAAGACCCATTCACTGTCCAAAGATATTTATCGAATACCATCATGATGGTTCCCACGCCAACTGTGATCTTCCACATTCTTGAAGTGGTGGGGGTCGCCATCCTTCTCTCATGGGGATTTAGAGGCGAAATTCTGACTAAAGCTGCTGAAATCAAGGGTCAACTCATGGCGTACAGGTTCCAAGTTGGCACTTTGCATTTTACTCTTGTCAACATTTATGCACCCAATGAGGATCAAGAGACATTTCTCACAGGCCCACTCACACCTATACTTCGCACACCTGACGCTGCCATATTAAATGTGGTGATTTGAATCTGGTCATGGGCAATGACCATGATTGCTCTGGCCAACGCTCAGACCAAGCGGGAGCCTTTTAAGTCCCATGATAGGTGACATTGGCTATTGCTCGCCTGAAACTGATTAAGTCACCTTAAAACAATGGCTTCACCTCACAGTTTTACAAGGTCTTTTGCCACGAGCTAGACTCAGTTCTCATACAACTGTTTAATCCCTCTGCTGACACAGGCTCTCTCATGGATTTGTTGTTAGAAGCCTCAATCTCAGACATCCGATCTTGGCAGACCAATCTCGCTTCTAAACATTGATGCCAAAATATTTACTAGCATTTGGCTCATTGCCTCAGCCCCTTATTTCTTGCCTTGATTGATCTGGCTCACGTTGGCTTCATACCCAACCGTCAATACATAGATAACACCGAGCACATCTTACACCTGCTGGATAATATCCGTAGATCCCAGAAATAGGTCCTTCTTCTCTCTATCAATGCTTAGAAAGTGTTTGATACAGTCCACTTGCCTTACCTGTTCAGGATCATAGAACTTTTTGTTTTGGCGATAGATTTCATGGCTGGATCCATAGCACCTACAGTACACCCAGGGCTTCAGTCCGAGTTAACGGGTGATGTCACAGCCCTTCCCTATCCAACGCGGAAGGGGGTGTCCCCTCTCCTTTTTGCCATATAGATGGAACCCCTAGCACAGCGGATGAGGTCCCACCCAAACATCTTGTGAACACAGTTTGGCAGAGATCAACACCTGTATTAGCCTGTACACAGACAACGTGATCCTAGCCATTAACCTCATCGCTGCGGCTATTCCGCTGCAGCGCTAAGGGGGCGGGTGTGCCGTGCGGCGCGCCCATGCTGGTGACGGAACTGCTCCGTCACCAGCCGCGGTTGAGCTGTGCTCATGACGGAGCGGTTCCGTCATGGCCCCGCCCGCTTAATAGAACGCGCCGCGCAGCCGCATCGGGCGGGCCATGACGGAACCGCTCCGTCAATAGCACAGCGCCACCGCGGCTGATGACGGAGTGGTTCCGTCATCAGCACGGAAAGGGTTAAAGACACAATAACATCCCGCGCTGCCCATTGTAATGGAGAACCAATTTTGGTATCTTTCCAGTTTTAAAGAAAATATGCAAACATCACAGATTTTAATTCTGTCGGTAACTCCACCTCATGAAACTCTCCTCCATTTGTTATTCCCATTTGAGTGGGTGACATGTTTTATACCCTATCTTATGATTAAGCGGACGATCTCAGTCACTAAAACCATCACACTCAACTACACACCCCTCACTGCGCAAATCGGAACAGATATTAAAAACTGGCGCTGCCTCTGCCTTTCATTGCTCGGCAGAGATGCAACCAACAAAAATAAAATTCTACAGCATATTCTTTACCTCTTACAGGCCCTTCCATTGACACCACTGTGGCACAGCCTGCGATCCCTACAAATAGAAAGTAACACATTTAGCTGGGCGGGGAAGAAACCATTTTATACCTTTCGGTTCGAGAACTTGGACTCACAGTACCCCTGCTATCATCATCATCATCAAAATACTTTATTTTGGCCTGTGAGGCCATAAAAGGAAAACACAAATAAAACACAGACATACATAGGAATTTAAGAATACACTTATCTGTTGCTTGCTAAAGCACACCAGTATACATCTGTTTTGTAAAAATTCACTCTGGATTTAAATAGGTCCCACAGGGTAGCCTCAACAGTCTAAAGGCTAACCTATTATCATACTACTATGTAAAGTGCTTGTGCAATATATGAGCAGCATGGTGCTGTTTGTCTTATACCAAGCATTCATTTCTGATAAATTGTGTATACAATAGATGTGCAATGCAGCAGTTGTTACGATAGTCCATTATGCTCGACCATCAGCATAAGCTAATATGGCCATGGACTGCCGGAGGACCCCCACCCTTCCGTTAACAAACATAACATTATTAACCGGAAATGAGGACTTTCTTTGGAAGGCGGGGATCTTTCAACCCCCCGGCCGTATTTATTAAAATATACAAAATAAATCAAAATTGAAATAAACAATATTACAATTACGCAGAAAATGTTACAATTGATATATACAGGTATTCAGATGGCTAACCTTAACATATTTCTAGTACAAGGTATTTCCTATCCGAAACTAACATATCAATTCACATAATACATTTGTTACTTTTCTGCGTACCTATTTAGGCCCACGGCAAGGTCAATAACTGGTGTTAGATCCTTATCACTAAACCACGCCCTCCTGAAGGAGTGCGCATGCGCAGGAGGGCCCGTTTACTGTGGGGGCATGTCCCCTCCCCGGTTACCCCCGTACACCCTATTTAACCACGCCCTCCCGTAGAGGTGCACGTGCGCAGGAGGGCCCGTTTACCGTGGGGGCACATGCCCTCCCGGGTTACCGCCGTACGCTCCATTAACTCTATTAAAAGGGGCCCTTGCATCTCTGCGCCGTTTACTGGCATCATTGTGCACGTGTGGGGTGGCCAAAGAGCCTAGGGAAAGCGTGACTGTCTCCCCCGCACCCATGTACCCAACAGGCTGTACCTGCCCCCGGACTTCAATGAGAGACCACTTGTCTCTCGCTTTGGGCCACCCCATTCGAGAATGGTGCCGCCCCCATAAGGACCTTTAATTAACTGCTCACCAATCATGACCTTACCGCCACAGGCCAGCGTAGTTGACCGACTATCTGTCCCTCCTACCCTATGTGATTTAGCATTGTTGTCGGTAAGCACTTTACCATAGGTGCGCTGTGTTAGAATGAGGCCACATGCCTGCGTCCTCTTGATCCTTTTTTTTGTAAGTAAAGGACCTTTAATCTTAAATGAGACATTCACAGGCCTATCTTAAGCAGAGGTGATTTTTGTAGGAAAGTGCTTATGAAGAGCCACTACCAGAGTGAAATACATAAAGTTATATATGTTGAGGAATTTTTAGGGCCTCACCTTGGGGCAATGTAACCTTGGCTGGACCGATTATTTCAATTTACTTGTGATCTACATTTGACCTCTGTTTCACTTTTACACAGTGTCTTCAAATCTGAAATGGTTCACAATTAGGTATAGTGAATATAAGTGGTGATGTCCCCTGTTGACACAGTTTTCCAATATAAAACGTTTTAGCTTCAGCACTATTTAAGTATTACTAAAGTGCTATTATGCTCAACTCTGTGCTCCAGGTATATGCTTTAGGGATTCTGCTTTGAGTTTGACCAAACGTTTGTAGCATCAGCATTTCCTTAGGTGACCACAGGTGAGGTTGGGCAAGTCTCTGAATCTCTTGCAGCTGTATACGGAGGGATCCCCATGTAGTCTGGCTGGTGCTTTGCTAAGCACTGTCACTGTAAGCCTAATGTCACTGTTTCGCGAAGCAAATTTAATTACAGCCTCCTAGAGGCTGGAAGAGGCAGGCCGTGGAGAGCAGGAGCTCAAAGAGGCCGACTCCCGCGCTGCACGGCCTTTTAACCCTTCGCCGGCCAGGCCGGACCTAACCGGCCTGGCCTTTGTTCTCTTTGTGACCCGGAAGTGACTCAGTTCAGTTCATGAAGCTTTATTCGGTGCAAAAGAATTGACCATAAAAGCACATATAAAAATATACATATACAGAAGTCGTTAAAAATTAGGTAAAAGGTTTCAATACAATACAGACCAATATGCTAAAATATCATGTTTTTACGTACACTGATGGATTTGATTAAAAACATGGCAGTATAAAAACAAATATCAGCAGATGTCATGTTAAAAAGAAGACTCATTGCCTCATCCACTGTGCGTATCCCATATTTAACAAATAAAGGCTCAAGGTACAAAATTCGGTAATTCAGGTACAGTTTACATATAAGTAAAAAGTGCAGAGTGCTCTGTTTTGATGTACCATCACACTGACACGGTCCTTTAGGATGTTGCTTAATGATAGGCAAAAACACTAGCTCATGGACAATTTTGAAACTGAGCCTGGTTAAGATAAACTTGTGCTAAGGCCTCGTTACCAGCACAAGATACGGCGGAAAACCTTCAGTGAGAGAGTATTTACTGCAGAAGGAAACAGTTGTCATGGACTGACATGAGAAAGCCCTCTTCTTTGCAATATTGTTAAAAAAGATTGCTTTCACATCTGATTTCGGTATAGCCAGTGCAGCCTTAGGGTCGGCCAAAACATCGAGATTAAATATTTGTGAATAACAATCTATAACATATCTTATCCACGGGATTTTCCTATACATGTCCAATGAGAGACAATCTGCAATTTTAGATCTGTTTAAATTCTTTTCCTCCTGGAGCCAGATAGATTGCCATAGCATTAGTGGTCTTAAGGCTAGAAGATCATTCAAATAGTTAATGTCTAGTTCTCGATGGATCAATGCAGTGGTGGCTGATGAGGGCAGACATAAGAGTTTCTTTAAAAAGGAATTCTCCTCAAGCTGCAATTTATGAGCACTACTATGACCCCAAATAGCCGCCCCATATAATGCGATACTAGTGCATCTCGCTTGATAAATTTGCAGCATATCTCTTGTTCGTCTGTCCCCAATTATTGTCGCAAATTTAAAAATACCATGGGCACTTTTCGCCATTTTATTACTGACATTATTAAATTCATTGGACCACTTTCTATCATGGGAAAAGGTTATTCCAAGATAGCAGAAGGAATCGACTGATTGCACCTTATTACCATCAATGAAAAAAGCAGTAGATTTCTTATTTTTAGCCCCACGGGTCATAATATGCGTCTTGTCCTTATTGATGAGTAGTTTCCTGTCCCTAATGAACAGAGAAAATCTATCCATCAATCTTTGAAGACCCAACGGGGTCCTAGAAAGAAGCACGGCGTCATCAGCATATAATAACACCGGCAGTGATGCGCCATTTACCCTGGGAGCGTCTGATTGGACACCTTTTAAAATTCCATCAATTTCATTGATAAATAAAATAAACAATAGTGGAGCTAAAACACAGCCTTGTCCTATGCCGCGTCGTACGTCAAATTTGGGGGTACATTCTCCTTGGTTCCAAAACGCACACAGGTTTGGAGATTTTGGTACAACCTGCCAAGGAAGAAAATAATACCCTCAGGGGCGCCCATCCGCAGCAAAATAGGCCATAAAATCCCGTGATCAACCATATCAAAGGCGCTGCTTAAATCAGCAAAACATAAATATAAAGTACCGCCTTTAGCTTCTACATATTTCCCAATTATGAGATCAAGATTCAAACATTGGTCCAAAGTGCCCCTACCTTTCCTAAAACCAAACTGACTTTCGGACAAAATTGCCTTATCTTCAACCCACTCCTCGAACCTAGCTAACATGACTCTGCTCATAACCTTTACAGAGGAGTCCAAAAGGGAAATAGGGCGATAATTCTTTGCTTCAGACCGATTGACTTTTTTAAAAATAGGGATAATAATTGATTCCCCCCATGAGGTCGGTGCTTCAGTGCAAACAGCTGTATTAAATACATTTGCAAGGAGGGGGCTCCAGATCTCCGGGACTGCCTTATAAACATCTACTGGGACCCCATCGGGTCCTTGGGCCTTCCCCCCCTTGCTTGCACGAATTCCTATCTCGACCTCGGCCACAGTAAAATTTAAAGGTAGTATGGGCCAATTACATCGTGTGGTAGCTGGACCACAATCTGAGCCAAATATATTGGAAAAATGAGTTACCCAACATTCACTAGAAACATTAGAACGCAGTACAGGGGTATTATCGTCTCTGAGGAAGGGGGAATTAACCGTGGCCCAGAATAAAGTATTATTGTGAATCTCTGCAGCTAGGTTTAGTGATTCCCATGCTTCCTGTTGTAACTCTCTTTTCCTTTTTTTAATGCAAATTGATATTCTGCTCTTCGTTCAATTATTAGAGTAGTGTTCCTAGGTTTTATGGCCATGGCTTTCTTTAGCTCTGTTAGTAGCCTGGTGCGAGTATGGTTAAACCAACCTTCTCCATGGCTACTTTTATCTTTAATTGGTCTGGTAAACCTAACATCAATTAATAAATTAATGTTTTTAAAAGCAGTTAAAACACATTTGGACCCAGTATTATTTTCAAGAATTAGGGTGATGTCAGTTAAACAATCAGAAATGATGTGACCTATTAATTCGTCAGTTCTGTCACCAACCCATTTAACTCTAACGCCATTGGGTCTGTGGGGTTCTATGTTGGTGATTGTATGGCCCACAGCAACAGGGCTCTCACTCCATAGCGTGCAGTCTAGAACAATATAGTTATGATCACTCAAAGATGTAACTTCGATCCTGGGGGTTTCACAAAAAGGGGTAATACTCGATGACACAATAACATGATCTATCACCGAGCTTGTCCTCCAGTTTTTAAAAGTAGGGATAATCATCCCATTAGCATCTTTGGCAAAGTCCAACATTTCAAGATCATAGTTACTAACAAATGTATACAGGATTTCTCCATAGCTATTGTGACTGAAGTGGAGGTCTACAACACCAGCATTATTAACAACCCCACAAGCTTTCTGAAAGTCAATTCGCATAAAGAAATATTAAATTCTCCTAACCATATAAAATCAAAAGAAACACCACATTGGTCAATTAAGTCGTCAATAGCACTAGCTAAATTTTTTACAACCGATATCCTACTATCATCAAAGATATTATTATAGTAGTTAATTAGGAGGACGTGTCGACCTTGGTCACTGTGGAGCCACAATAACTGCACATGAGGTCCCACATTTAAATATTTCACAATTCTAATGTTTTTATTAATCGACACCAAAAATTATAAGACCTCCTTTTGCTCTCCCTGATCCAGAGCTAACTGCCTGTAAATTAAATGTTACGAACCCCTCAAAATGTACATCCTCCTGACACCAAGTTTCCTGGAAACACAAAATATCATGGGTGTTGATAAAATCCTTCCAACTCAAAGTGTCCTGTTTGGATTTTAGCCCAGCAACATTCCAACTTACAATAGAGATGCCATTAAATACATTGGCGCTGGTATTATTCAGAGGGACAGTATTACCTACAGCTACCTCATTGGTACTATTCCTTGATGCTCCAGGGCCAATACATCTTTCTTTGCTTTGGGTCTCCACCATATTTGGATCGGTGTCAGGAGATAAAACACACGCATCGGGGACCTGGGCAGTAATCAACTGGCACGAGGCACTAACCCCCGTCCCAGCGAGTCAATCATTGGAATCCAGAGAGCTTAGTGCCTGGAATCTATTCTGGACAGGGATCCCGAACCCCAAAAAGTGATTAGACCGGGCATTTCTATTTCCTGGTTTATGGGGCGGGGGGGAGGGTTTAATTAAATGACTATAAAAAAAAGCCAAGAGGACGTACACATATTTTATCATCCCAGGGGATTAAGGATCCAGCCCTTAGCAAAACTGTAGCCGCATGTTGGGGGTGTTTAAAATTAACGATAACACAATCACCCCTACAAGTTTTGCTACACGTATCTATCCAGTCAACCCTTCTGGTGGTTAAAATTTGGTCTGAATAAGTGGTTGGGAAGCCACAGTTATTTTGTAGCCAGGAGACCGTTTTGTTTTTTAATGAATCATGGGATTCAGATTGGGGTCTAGTTGGATCAGTCTCATAGAAAGGGACGTTGGTCAAAACGGCCACATAAGGAGCACAGGCTGGAGGTAGATTCACAGGATGTTTTCGTCTAATTGGTTTCGGTGGACCCACCTCATTAACTGCTGGCTTACTCTGTGAAGAGGTGGGAGGTGGATTTGTAGGTAATGAGGCCGGCATTACTACCTCTTTAACTGTACCACCCCTTGTCGGTAAATTTATAGGTAATATAGGAGGACCTAGGTCAACACTGATGAGTCTAGACTTTCCATCCATAGCTATATGCGCGTCAAGCAACCCCCTAGTCTATTTACTTCAGATGAAAGCTGATCCAGCTTATCCACCAGAGGTTTGATGGTCTTATCAACCTTAGAATCAATAATGCTAATTAGAAGATCAAACTGTTCGGAGTTCAAAAAGGATGGGGCATTCTTAGTAGTTAAATCTTCAACCCCGGGAGAGATTTTTTATACAGTCTCACCTCTATTTTTTTTATTGCGAGTACAGTATCCCCCACGTATAGTGGGTGCTTTCCTGCAGGCTCTTAATGCTCTAGGGGCCGGTGTGTTTTGGGCAGGCGATACGCTGGGGGATACAGAGAGAACAGCAGAAATATCTGGGCCAATTTCAGGTTGGGCTATAGTTTCTATTGAGATATCAAGGTTGACAAGATCTGGGTGATCATCCGTAAGTGCTATAGTATTAGGAACAGGATCAGGGAGGGTAGAACAGTTAATAGGAAGATTCTCCTTCCCTAACGACATCCTACGCTCCTAATTGATTTGGCTAACCACTTTCACAAGATAATTGTCCATAGTGGCTGTTACTGGAGGATTTTTAGAGGCCTTTTGTTTAGACATTGTATATTAAGAAGAACAAAATGACCAAGTAAAAATTCGAACAAAAAAAAGAAAACTAAATATAAAATGTCAAGGAGACAAAGCTTACATGGACTACAACCAGGCTGAATTAAATGAATCAGCAATAATAACAATAGTAAAAATATAAAACCTTAGTATACAGTGCAAGGCAGGACAGTCACAATCCGATGTGGTAATACCTAGCCGGAAAAATCAAGGGGGGTCCCAGCCCAGCCTCGGCCAGTCCCGGACTGTCACAGACTGTCCACCCTTAGTCCGGGCTTCGTCTGGCGCCGCACACGCGCGTCCCGCGATGCGGGAGGCGTTTGTTGCTCTTATTGCGCCTCCGGGTGCGGGATGCTGTGCCACGCCCTCTCTGGGGCTTCTGGGAGCGGTAGTCCGCTCGTCGGTGTGGTTGCGCCTCCGGCTGCGGAAAATCCTCGGCGCTCGCCTGGTGCCGTTCCCCTCACGGCGGTCAGGCTCTGTTTGTGCCCCTAGGAGCGCTCGGCGCTCATTGCTCTTATTGCGCCTCCGGGCGCGGGATGCTGTGCCACGCCCTCTCCGGGGCTTCTGGGAGCGGTAGTCCGCTCAGCGTTGTGGTTGCGCCTTCGGCCGCGAAAATCCTCACGGCGGTCAGGCTCTGTTGGTGACTCAATCACTTCCGGGTCACCAGCGAACCCGGGGGCGAGTGGGGTCTGGTGCGCCCCGCCATAAGTGCGGCGGGGCCAATGTCGGCCCCACCTTTCCATTAGAGCAAGTGTGCAAAAGGTGCAAAAGTTAATGATGTCTAAATGCTCCTAAAAGTAAGTTCAATAAACTACCTATGTGAAACCGGACCTATCAATTCATAAGATCATCATGATATTTCTAAAAATATAAAAGCTTATATAAATGCATAACATATAAAAATATTTTGGTAATTACACAGAAACTGTCAATTTCACTTTCAATACCCTATGAACTTAAAGGATAGCCTTTACAGTGTATCTACCCCACTAAATTAATTGTTTCACCATCTTCAGAACCTATCAAGTCAACGTTTTCCAAAGATATATGGTTAGTATCTTCACTAAGTAATAATTTGAGGGTATCAATGTGGTGCATGGTTGAGGTGTCTGTTCCCCTTGAATATTTTAAACATGACTACTCATACTGAATAATGCACCATAGCCACTAAGTACAAACTTCAGCCTGGCATCCTAGTTATTGAATTAAATGGTTTGCTCTCTCTTTATCCTTATAAAATTAATAGCCACTAGGAATCGGTCGAGCCTAAATACTATGAGGCGGGAGTTGTCTGTTTTTATATTTGCAACATTTCATTCTGTTTCCTGACACTAAGGCACCTGCCTATCGGTTTTATCTACTTCCTTCTTGCGAGTTTATATGCTGGGCAAAGGAACAACATGCGTGAGATATCCTCAACTCCCAAATGGATTAAGCTACAGTGAGACTCCCCCTCCTTAGATTGTGCCGTTGTCCATTTGGAGATGAAAGTGTTTATATGCAACATTGCATATCTGAATTTCAGGTATAAACTCTGCCAATTGTGGTTCAATTTCATCCAGAAATGGCTCAAAACAGGGGATTATTTTAAACTGGAGGAATTGTGTGGTGAGCCTACCCAATGTACTGTTTGAAGTTACCTTGTGTCTAATAAAGTCCCAGAATATATGCTTAATCTCACATTTTGATTGAGAAGTCAGCAGACTCGTATTCGTCCAATATCTGCTCAGACCTAGATCAAAGAGCCATGTTCTAATATGGATCGACCAAGGGAAAGTAACTTGGGTGTAAAGTTCCAACTGTTCACTAAGTAATTCTCTGGACATTGCTAGTTCCGGTGTTGTCCAAGTTCTGATTCAGAATGATAAAGTTCCCTAGATAGCTAGGAGCTCCAAGCGTTTGATAACCAAGTCATAGGTCAGAAGAATCAGTGGAGTGTGTTGAGGAGGGACCACAAACATTCTCAAAATGTTATTTTCACCAGTGTTTAGGGATTTGAGAATACCGCCTCCCCATACCTCAACACCATACAAAGCGGCAGTTTGGATTCTGTCCTTGTGTACTTCCAGAGCGGGAGGAATTGTTTTTGAGGGCGTTGAAGCTTGCTTTCTTACAATGGGAATACAGTTTTGCACTAAAATGGCCTTTGATTTCTCAATTTGTGGGGCCCAGGAATGTTTAGAATCGAGGGTGACACCCAAGTATACAAAGTTCGATACACGTTCTAAACTTGTGCCATTCAGGTATATTATGTTCTTAAAGCTTCTGTGTGGCCTCATGGTCATGTATTTTGTTTTGGATTAACCTCGAGGCATTTTGCTTTACAATATTTGTGGAGGCTATGTAAATGTACAGGAATTTATATAGCGCAAATCACCAAGCGGTTTCTAAGCGCTTGCTTAGGGAACCCGTCCTGGTATTCCCCTGTGAGATAACCCCGGCAGGGTATCCGCAAGGTGAAAGACAGTCATCCCGCTGCGAGGGGCCATTGTGGAGATTAAGCAAGCTATTGCCCAGAGTCGCAGAGTGTGAACCCGTGAATCGAGTAGGCACCGGAGCGAGAATTGTCGAGTCCATGGACATTTTAGGACTCAAGACCCCGCCGAGCCGGGAATTGAACCCTGGTCCCGGGCTGACCTCTGCTTCCAGGTCTGCCTCCTCTAACCAGTGAGCCACACTTCTCCACTATGAAGTAGATTCTATAGGCCACTTGGTGTTTGGGACAGCAGGATAGTATAATCCACGAATGTTAAAGCGCAGACAAAATTACCTCCACGTTATGGCGAATCACTGGCAACTTTTTGGAGATGTTCAACCAAGTCATGTACGTACAAGAGGAACAGAATCAGTAGCTACGAAACCTCCCAGCTACGATTTCTATTAGAATGGAGCTGGCTGCTCTCTGAGAAGCACAGATGTTTCATGCATCAGGCGGTTGCAGGCTTTCATATATGGAAAGAGCCCTGACTCTGCAGGAAACACAGGGCCTGGGTCCATATTCCTATCTGATGACTATATCTGATTTGTGGGCACCATTCATTCACATACTATCACCTGAGTTCAATAAATTAACATGCCCAACTGATCTTAAATTGCTCTGTTTACTCCCACTGTCCAATCCTACTGAGATTCATGCCCCCTCCTAAGTCTCACATTTCTCTTGACCACTTAAACTTTCACCATTGGCCTGGCATCTTTCTACCTTAGATCACTTAGGGCCAGATGTAGGTGGTCAAATAGCGAGTGCCAATGCTGAAATTTTAGCGTTTGCGATCGCTATTTGGCAGTGAGCAATGTAGGTAAGTTGAAACCTACTAGCAAAATAAGGATTCCTTATTTTGCTCTTGCATTTAATGAATTGCAAATTGCGATTCCTTAAATGCAATGTAAGTAGCACAAAAGAAACTTTAGCCTTAAGGAATCTCTAATTGAGAAGTGTGGCTCACTGGTTAGAGCAGGCAGACCCTGGAGCAGAGGCCAGACCCGGGACCAGGGTTCAATTCCCGACGCGGCAGGGTCTTGAGCTCAAATGTCCACGGACTTGATAATTCTCGCTCCGGTGCCTGCTCTAATCATGGGTTCTCACTCTGCAACTCTGGGCATTAAGCTTGCTTAATCTCCACAACGGCCCCCCCGCGGCGGGATGCCTGGCTTTCACCTTGGGGATGCCCTGTAGGGGCTATCTCACAGGGAAAAGCCAGGACGGGTTCCCAAGGCAAGCACCGAGATGCCTCCGGGTGATTCGAGCGCTATATAAGAACATACAAAAAAATTACCACCAACTTCAAGTTGGTGGTAATTAGAGATTTCCTTTAAAAACGCACTTTTTTGCTTTTATTAAGTGCCACGTGGTACGCATTCATGTCCTTAGGACATGTATGTGCGCCACATGTGCACACAGACACATTGCAGGGGTGCAATAGGGTGTCCTTTTGGAACCCTGGCACCCTTGAAATTGCTCCCACAATTTGCGAGTGCCTCTTTGTGACTCGCAAATTGCAGGAGCAATTCCTATTCATTACTATTGGCCACTTGGCCCATAGGAATGAATGGGAAGGTATTCTTTAATTGCGAATCTCAATTTGTGATTCACAACTAAGAAATATTAAGGAATCGCAAAAAGTATTGCAATTCCTACCTACACAGCATTTTGCGATTCCTTAATAGCAATTCCCTAAAGGAATTGCAAACATGCATTTACCTACATCTGGCTGTATGTTATGATGGAATATGGGGAGGTGGTATGGTGGGGTTTCATTGTGCTTACTATGTTAATTTTTTAATAATGCTACCAGCCCCAGGGTTGTAGGCAAACAGCTGTGTAAGCTTTTACTCTGGTGTTTAATTGACGCTGCCGGCTCACTGGTCGTGTGCAACTATCTGTGTATGTGCACGATTTGCTGTGGCTTGATTAAGTGAATTGATCCATAAATAAATCATCACATGCCATAGAACCATTAATGGTCATTGTCTCTTCTTTCTTCAAAAGCTCATTCTGCAATATCAAACTGAGGACCAGCAACGTTCTTTCAAAACCACTCTCTTTTACGTATCAACGATTTAGAGGTTATGTCATGTAGGTGGAGCTTTTTTGCACCGCTCAGTGCAAAACTGCAACTCATTACATCTGCCCTTGATTTTAGAAACTCAACACCTATTTGTTTAACACTCTAGATTCGATTATAACTGCCACATAGTTCTAGCATTATCTTTTGTCATTATCGAGGTATTTCTTTCCACAATCCATCTGTCAGCACCACAATATCTCATGAAGTTGCAATGCACTTTGCAAATCTTTATTTGTTCTCTGCTTTTTAAGAAGCAAGGTTGAGTAGAACCCTACTCAGTCTAGTCACTTATTAGGTTATTCAATCTGCAGAACAAGAGGTAATTTGTTGACCCCAAAGAGGTGTCCAAGGAGTGTTAAACCCGCCTTTCATGAAGATAGGTAACGTTTCATGACTACACCTGAGAAAGTGTTTCTTAGAACCCTATCCCCAACCCATATACCTGCATCCTGAAATAGTGCCACACACAGTGGGACATACCTGGAGGGTATTGTACTCATACTTGTCAATCGGCACTATTCTTAGTTGAAGAATAGCAGCAATGAACACATTTAGCATCAACACTGGTAGACACAAGTAGCATACTCCCTACCTCTCTACAATCTGCTGCCCTAACTCCTTGATCAGTGCGAGAATTGAACGCATTCGGCTTGCTGGTTATCCCAGATGCACAGAGATTGTGATCTGCAGTTGTTATGACTGATGGGAGTGTTCTTTCCACTATTAGTGGTAGAGAGATGTCACTCAGGTACATTTTTGCTATCTTTTATGAACTTCGGCAGCTGCACAACTGAAGAAAGCTGGAAAAGGTTTGGAAAAATATGTGAAGTTGTAAAGCAACAATCACGTTTACTGATCTTGATGCAATGGATTGCTGCATGAAAAGTTGGAGAGCTTCTTTGCAGCAAAATAGAGCAGCAAAAGATTTGGCAAAATCTGCCAATGACATCATCAGTAGAGCAAATGCTAAAAGTAGCTGCGCTGCATGATGTGCAGTATTGTGCTATGGCACAAATTGAACACGCAAAGTCTACATTGTATTTGTATTGAAGGAACACTCTCCAGTACAAATTCCTATGTGCTGAGCATTCACGGGAGTCCGACATGTTAGATATATGTTTTAGTGTAAATCACGCATTGAATGTAGTTTTAGGCAGTATACTCCTTTGTCCCTCACTTGTACCTGGTATTTGCCCTATTCAGCCTTAAACGCCCTTTTGAATACATTAAATGTGGCTGTTTTGGCCAAGGATATAGGTCAAATTGTTCTGCAAAAAGGTGTTGAAATGTGTCACTGCACAAGAGTCATCTTCCAGTGGGAAAAATAATTAGCTTCTGAAAGTTGTTTGTCACTGCTGTTTGGACTGCTTTGTACTGCTTTGTGTTGCCTTGTGTCACACCAGCACAACACCTAAGAAGATTTGGGCCCAAGTGTCTTAGGGACTTCACACATTTACAACGACAGGGCAGTGCTGTAGCAACAAAATGAAATGTCAAAGACACAATAAGTCACATAATTACATTAAACAGTTATAACAGGTTTAAATTAACAATATTAAAAATGAATTACTAGCTAGTGCACAAACTTCAAGGACAATGTGCTTCTGAAAGCCCCTCTTTCATGCAGTAGCATCTTCCTAGCAGAAAATTACCTAGGACAGGAAGTCCACAATGCCCTAACGGGACATGCCTTTCTAGGAGTAAGAAGTACATAAAAGTAATGTCACCTCCATCTGCCACCAGCCACTAACATGTAGGATACAAATGTATGCACAAATCACCATAAGAGAAAATGTTAAGCTGTATGGAGTGGTCACACTTTACCCCTGTATTCTTGCTCTATCATGCCACAGAAAAAAGTAAAAATAATCTAAATTTGAAAATAAAAAAGATCCACAAACCAAATGGAAAAAAAGATAAGAGACAAAAACCCAGAAATGAGTGGTGAAGGGACGGAAACCAATTAGGAAGGATGTTTGGAACAAAAACAAAAACAATGGCAGGACGCAGGAGGCTACACGACACATGGCAGCAGCAGGTGACAGATGTCCTCTGCCTGATCTTATTGTTCTGTAATGCTGTTGGAAAAAATTAACACAATAATGCTAGAAAGTTAAAACAAAAATACAAAAGTCAAAAACTTAAAAAAAAATATTCAATAGTTTATGAAGAAAAGGGGTTGTACTAATGAATGGGGCAAAACAAAAGTACAAACGAAGGCTGCGGGTAAAAACAAGAGAACATTTCAACTCCAGTAGGCAACCGTACGTGTAATACAGAGGGGCATGAAGTATGCAGACTGTGACATATATTTTATGTGGAAACAAAATCATAGTTTTAGCCTATTCATCCGGAGGTGTATGTTCTGACTGGATAATTTTGCAGAACCCGCCATTTAACACCTTTAGTCCTATGTGATAGAAGCCACTTTCCATAGAAATACCTCTTCTATCTAAAACACAGATTGTTAGCTCATCATGAACTGAATTACAAAGACACAAATCCCCGTTTAGGACCCTGTTCTCCTTGAAAGACACTTTGCATTGTAGGAAATGGGTCCTGCCCATTTAATCCACCTGGATCCATTTAACCACATGGTTTTAGACTTTTTCTATGGGTGACCTCAACAACTGAGTCTCATGATAGTGCTGATGCCAGTGTCCGCCTTATAAACTAAGGCCCCTGCTGAGCAGCTATAGTAAGAGGCTCTGGGCTGGTTATACATGAACACTTGAGCACACATATGTGCCCACATGTGTTGCCCGAGACTGTAAGAATACCTTACCTTCTAGCTCAGCTCGGTTTCTAAGCATGCCTTCTAATGTGTGGCATGGGTGTTAGCATTAACATTTACCCGAAGTGCAGAGCCACTGTCACGTTTGTGATCACTATATTCCTTATGGCACCTTAAGCATTATAATATATACATGGCCCAACCATTATCACATTACAGGCCTTTTCCTTTCCAATGTGCCAAGTGAATTACTCTGCTGGCTAACAGGAGTATCAAAGGCATCCCCACAAAGTAGAATCATCAACAGTTCTTCACCGGGTTCCTGTGAACGGAAGGTGTGGGAAGGAAATGTATATGTGTTAAGTAACTCTTCACACTGCACCTGACCGGGGAAAGCCAAACCCAGAGATAAAAGCAGAAGAGGCCAGACCACTGAAGCCAAACAAAGGAGAGGCTCCCTTTTCAAGTTCTGGTGGGAAGGAATTGAACAGCTCTATCAGTTGGGGGCATGGTTAGGTTCCCAGAGAAGGTCTTTTCATAGACCACTTTAAGTCACTATCATTACATGTCCTAGAATGCTGTCCATGAGAGTTGTAGCAGGGGTGAAGTGGTGATGTTGCACCTTAGGAATGGGCAGTGGTGCCTACTTTTGAGAACATTTGGGGCTGTGAGGCCGGAATAAAGGCCAGCAGAAGACCCCTGAACCTCTGCATGGGTGTACTAAGGTACTCCTAAATATCAGCCTGCACCCATGACTAGGATGGGTTTTGCTATGGCCAGTGGTGATGCTCCCTTATGTCCCCTGAAGAGGCTGCAGGACCTATAAAGGTTCCTCTATGACCTCTGTTGACTGGCCCCTGACTCCATTGGCACACTGGTGACCTGCAAGAAGCCAAGAGGCTAAGGGACATGGGAATTGAGGCCGGGAGAGTGTTCTACTTGTTTAGTGTGGAGGGGATGTGGAAGACTCCTACCTAGCTGGAGAGAGCATCAGGATCCCAGGCAGAGTGCAGGTCTATCGAAGGGAGCCATAACGATCCAGCTACGAGAAATAAAACAACATTTAGAGCCCAGGAGCCTGAGGAAAATACTCCTGGTGGCTAGAGCTGGCTACCGAGAGCAAAACACCTTTCCTATGAAAATCAAGACTACTAGGCTGGGGCAAATTAAGAAAGAAGCCTGGTCCCCTAGGGAGACTAGCCGTGAATGGAGCACAGGCTGCTCTGCCATCGGCCTGGGGTTCAGCTCCTCCTTATTTTTACTTCTTTGTAATGGAAGGAGGCGTGTTTAGGGCCCCCTGTCAAAAAAGATCAACAGCCCTACGTATCTCATCTCCCATGGACAAAGACCTGAATAAAGAGTCTCCCAAAGCAAACTCCGGGGAGCACGCTTCCCCAAGCATTTCTTAAAGACAAAGCACCTTCACAACTGCTGGCTATACAATAGCCCGAATTTAGTTTGCCTTGGAACCTTCTGTCATCAGCAGGCAGGATACACATTCATATTCACTCTAATTTCCCTATCCAGAGACTGTATGAATTCCCCCATTACTTCCTCATACACTTATTTCTGTAGGGTCAATGGATCACTGGACACGTCCTTAGATAATGGTCCGATGGTCTTCCTGTGATGAGGAGTTGACGTACCGTGACTACGCTGAGGTAGGTTTTGTGCTTAAATGATGTGAAAAAATAAGGAACAATTCACAGATAAGCATGCTTATTTATACACTACCACTGACTGATGTTGCAAATCCAAGAAGCGATAAGATAAGCAGTCTCCAAAATCAACTTGACATCTTTCCAAATTATCTTTCTGTTTCCTCTTTTACCACATTCCATCTATTACTCTACATCCCCCTCATGTCGTATAGTGGCGATCTGCATGCGAATCTTTGTCGAGTCCACATTTGTTGAGAGTCAGTTTAACTTCTTCCAAATCTATTCAAGTGAACATCGTGTCACAGTCTTACCCCTATCTATTTTGATTCATAATTAGACTATATATTCGAAAAATATTGGTCGACAGATGACAATGACAATAAATTCCATTACAAAGCGTGAACAGATAGATAGCAAATTCAACGGTAAAACGTGAAAAAAAGGAAGGCACGCCACAGACAGGAATCACTCCTGGGGAAAGAAGCGGTTCAAGTACCAGTGCAAACACTTCGATAACAACGTGTGTTTGTGCATTCAATAGCTGCTGTTTTAATTAAAAAAACATGCACACGAAAGTAAAAAAAATATGTTGATAGGCAGTGATAACAAGTATTTATTTCACGCAACCCAATCAATAAAAGGATAACATTAATTTTAAAACCAGAGCAAAAGAAGGAAAAACAGGTTCCTTCAGATGATTCTTCTTTTAGCCGATTATACAACTTCAAAAGGCAGTTCCGACAGAGAGAAGGAACACCACATGAAATACTGAACCATAAACAATATTTTTCTCCTGGCTAAATTTGTCTTGCGCTTCTATTCTTTTTTTCTATCCAGCCACAATAAAATGTTCCCACTGAGAGGTATGCTAAAAGATTAAATAAATACTACAAATGTAGACAAGGCATGTTCCACCATCAGACAGCTTAGGTATGCAAGTGAGTGAAAGACTTCCCCACCTCTGTAGTCAGAGACAAAGAAAATCATTTAGCATTAATTGTAAGCTGCTTTACAATAAAATCTATATTTGCTTTCTTAAATTTGCAAACACATTCGTGGGCGGTATGAAATCGTTTTATTTTGCAGTATTTTGTTCACCATTCGTTATCGTTTTTGAGTGTAATCCTGGAGTGTTCTATCGATGTCTAACAGTAAAAAAAAAGTATTGCAAAGAGGTCGGCAGTCGCCAGTGCGTTTTTGTAATGCTTTTGTGGTTCTTTATTGCAAACGACGAGAGAGGATTGCAAAGATAGATAGATAGATAGATAGATAGATAGATAGATAGATAGATAGATAGATAGATAGATAGATAGATAGATAGATAGATAGATAGATAGATAGATAGATAGATAGATAGATAGATAGAGAGTTGCAAACACACAGTCACATAAACAGAGTTGCAAATATAGACAGCGTTGAAAAGATAGAGTTGCAAAGGCAGATACAGTTGCATACATTGATATCGTTGCAAAGATAGGCAACAGGCAGAACAGGAAACTGGAGTAAATAGCACAGCTTCAATTAGTAACTTAAAAGTTAACCATGTAGATAAGCATGATACATAAGGCCAGGTGAAGTTTGAAGATTTAATTAAGACATAGATTTCTTTCACACTCATTTCTTTCCCAGGAACCGGTCCAGGCACTGTTGATGGCTCTACTGTGAGGGGATGCTTTTGATGTTCCTGCTGGTCAACAGAGTAATTCACATGGCCCAGTGGAAGGGCAAAAGCCTGGAAAATGATAACGCCTGAATTAGGAAATTACATGATAGTACTCAGCTTGTCATACGGAATACAGGGGCATATTACCAACAACTAGCGATAATTATCGCTATGTTGGCTTAGCGGCAATATTTTTATCGCCGAGCTGCGGCAATTTTTATCGCTTAGGAACCTTGCTATTATCAAGGTTTATCTCCTAAGCGATAAAAATCGGCCGTAATGCATGAATATCGCTGAAAAGTCAGCGATATTCATGCATTACCGAGCTAATGCTCTTAGCCATGTTATCCACCTACCATTGGATAACATGGCTAAGAACTGCTCAGGGGCAGGTGTTAGATTTTGGAGATATTCGCGCTTAGCGCGAATATCTCCAAAAGTTGGTAATAGGAGATAGCGATGTTAGCGACTATTTCCAGCGCTAACATCTTGGCACGCCCACTTTGCATGTCATTAGTGATAAATTTCACTGACATGCAAAGCGGGGCCCAAGATGGTCACTATCTCCTACTAGTTGTCGCTAACTGGTGTTAGCGACAGCTAGGTAATAGGGAGATAATTTTATCTCCGCTTTCTTGGCGAGATAAACCCCCTTGATAATATGCCCCACAGTTATCACAAAAGGGACAGTGCATTTGCATGCAGGGTTTATGTATACCCTAATATTCATGCCTTGCGAGTTATTCTAAGCCTAAGTGTGGCACAACAGTGCAGCAGCATAAATTACACTCATCAGTATAATGCCTTTTTAGTAATCACTACAGATGTCCACTATTATGCCCCCTCACAATAGTAGTACACCGAGGCGCAGAGATTTACACTCACATGAAACCGACAAACTGGTCTCTTTTGTTTGAAAAACTTTATTGTTTAAAATGTATTGATGTGACAAATGATGTTGAAAATTATTTTTTCATGTCATGTTTTTTGAATTAACTTTTGATCAATTTGTATATGTGTTTTGACAAATATCACTTCACTTTTGTAAGAAAATTGTTTATGATTATGATTTATGTCCTTTATTGATATAATTTGTTCTTAATTAATCACAGTATTTTGCTATGTGGGTTAAAGTTGAAATGGCAATGTTAACATTTTTCCGCATATAAATACACTTTCAAAAAAATGAAAATAATGAATGGATTGATAATTAAATTTCCATGGTAAACAGAAGAAAAGTGTTTATCCATTTTGCTTTTAGTAATTGCAAGAACCAAATATATTAAGGGTAGGCTAATTCTTTGTGTTTACACTCACAATAGAAAGCATCAACGGGGGTCAGCACCCATGCCTGAAGGCGAACTTTTGTGTCAGCCTACCTGAACACAGATATCAAGCTGAGGTAGACAGTGGCCTTACATGCTCAGCCCTCATATCTACACCATTGTGCGTGTTCTCAAAAGATTTCATTTTCATAATCATTTCCCTATCAAGTGAACATAGTTTCGTAATCTGTGAAAAAGCAGAAGTCAAATTAACAAAGACAACTCCAAAAGGAATGTGTGACAAAGATGAGCTAATAATGTGCCCTGTGGTTACATCAAAAACAACATGAAGAGCTGGTAGAAAGAGATGGCTATCACATCAGGATCTGAACACAAATGCAACGCTAAAGTAATAATAGAGTACAAATGAAAGCACAGCCAACGAAAGCAACTACTTGGTGTATGGACTGCTCTCTACCAATAAGCAGAATGCCATCCCTCACAGCGATATTAGCCAGCGACTGAAGTGGAGTGACCCACTGCCTGGTGTTGTATGCGGTAGTGAGTGGAAGAAAAATGTGAATGACACAACTTAAGACCAATGAATGACGAAACCTGCTGAAAGCCTCTATAATTAAATATTTTATAAATTAACAACATTGCAGCAAAGCCAGACTGGGAACCACAAGCAGCCCTTACAAATGTTGTCAGGCCAACTCATATTGTGTGTAGCAAGCCAAGCTACCACAGCATGCAGTCGCACCCACCGAGGGCTAATTTCATATTTTATTAAGTAAATGGAGGAACTGAGAGAACATTAGTGCATGGTCATCTCTAGTCCCAGGCATGCAATAAGGGCAGTGGCATAGCAATGGCTTGATAACTTCTAGAGCAAGTAAGCAAAATGGGCCACTTAGGTCGTAAACTACAGCAATAATCAGTGTTAATTGGGCCTCTCAGCCTCTGCACCCCAGTAATATAGCACCTGCTACACATTCATAGCTTCGCCTCTAAGTAAGGGCTCATAGTGATGAGAGCCATCGGGCAGCGCACTATCATTGGACAACACAAACCCCAGATCAGGTGAACGCCATGGGTCTCTAAGATGTAATTGGAAGTTAATACCAGTAATTTTTCACCCTATGCTACTTGGAGCTTTGGCAGGGGAAGTGGAGAGCTTTCCAGAAAAAGATGTGGAGGTAGTCATGATGTCACTTCCACTTCAGAGGCTGGCACCAGGTATAAATATTGGACCTCCTGAACAACCTCTTGAGTAGCACTCATGGACCGGTGGAAGATTCAGAAGGACTGCCTGTTAGTCTGCTACCAGAAGGACTGCCCTGCTGCTGGAAGGACGGCCTTGCTGACCTGCTGACGGAAGGCGTACAGGACCTGCTCCTTGAACTAGGGCCACCAGAGTGAGTGCAATAGTTTGTTGGCTGAACTCCTGTGCGAGCTACATGATTATAACAAGCAACAGAGAACTTGAACTGTCAGAAGCCCAGGTCTTACCTGCTAGCCAATCCCAAATAATGTGCATCGCCGGTCACCTGACTTTGTGGTAGCTCCCACTATGTTCTTCTCCACAGCAGCAAATCAAGTTCAGCTAGTCTTCTCACCAAGGTATTCAGCCTTGTGAAACCCTCATCTGCTAAAGAATGCAGCTTTGTCTTGCTGAAGGTTTTTGATTTTCAAAAAAGTAACACAATCCTAAGGTAGAAGTCTTCACCACAACTACATCTAGAAGCTCCCCAATGATGAATCCTCCTCGGACTCTGCCCATTGCCTGGCCCAGCTGAACTTTGCTTTCTTTCTCTCTTGGAGTACTTTCCTTATGTATTTTCTCATGCTCTGCTGCTGATGCAAACATTCCAAATGAGGTGAGAATTCTTTACTAACCACTCTCCTCACCCCTATGAGATCTTGTTTGTTTTTGTACATGCACATTTTTCACTTATGGAGGATAAATGTTAAAAAGTCAGCACACTGATATTTATTCTGAAGGACTCATTTAGACATTAGGCACCTACCAACAATTGAGGAATGTCCTGCCACTGCTCTGGGAACAGCTGTATTATTGACAACACTGCTGTTGCAATTACTCTTTGATCTTCCCATCTACCAGCATCATTCCTACAGTTTATTTGCACTCAAATAGCACCATCAACTCCACATTTGCCCTGGATTTCAATAACCCCCAAATATCCAGTCAAATTTAAGGACAGCTGTAAATGATTGCTTGGAAATTTTCACACACAATGTCCTGCAAAACTCTGATTTTGGCTAAAACCGTACATTTTCTTCACATTTCTGTGAACCAAAGTAATGGAATTTGTGTGGAAAAATACATCTCCTACCACACAGCATTCCCATGGGTAGTGGGGTGGCCACCATTACAGATCATGTCCTGGTTTCCATGTACTGAATTTGAGAAAAGTAATATAGGGAGATGAGGTAGGGAAACCCGGACCCCCTGACACTTCTGGAGGGAACCCAGAGGGCCAAAACAATGGAATTTTTTCACACAGTGTGCCTGCATGTCTCATAATGCAGGTCTATGCAAATGTCATTGGGTGAAGCTTGCATGGACCTGCAGTACTACAGGGTGATTCTTGGTTGTGGTACCACAAGAGTAATGTGGTACTGCAGAAAAATATTTTTAAAAGTATAATCCCCGATATGCACGGACAAATGCTGTGCGCAACTGTAGAGTGACCAGCGCAATTCATGTAATTTGGGGAATTATTCCACATCAGTTAATTGCTGACATTCACAGTAAAAATATAATGTCAACATATAAGAAGAGCAGAACAAGAGAAGCAGTTCTTTGTGGTGCTTTTGTTTTTTGCACTAGTTTTTGGTGAGAAATACATCCTTGGATTAAAAATTGACACGAGGCCTCATTTCAGGATATAGTGCTAAATGTCATATTTGCATTTTGCATAATTACGCATAATTTCACAAAATTACACAAAATTAAATTGCACTAATTTCTCACACCCCTAGATAAAACCTGCTAGGTGATGCGGCCAATCCTGGCTGGGGACAGCCAAAGGCCATGTGCAGCTTGGGTTTACCACACTTTGGGAGGGTTGTGCATGGTGAGTATGTGGTGAACACATCTGTATGTTATGACAGAAATGACAAACAACAAACACTTTTTAACCAATAAAGGTGATTCTAACAAGAACCATTTTTTATCCTTAACATTTTTCTCTAGAATTTTTCTATTTTGGGGAATTAACTAAAAATAACAGGGAAACAAGGTGTTACAAGTTGAGTAAAAATATTTGCTGCATGTAGCTTCATATGTATCTGCCTGCTTGTCACAATATGCAGCATTCTGTTCACTCATAGATAATAATTTGCCGCAGTCCATACATAACAGTCCAATCCTAAAGTAGGAATGGTTCAAGTCTTTCTGTTAGACAAGAAGATTATTTGCTGGTACAGTATTTCCACCTTGGAGACTCTGGAGGACCAAAGACGATGGAGATGCCCCCTCATGTTCTTGTTATCTCTGTTTCACTGGATTGAACTGATTGGATTACAACGTTTTTATATGTGTTTGCATCCCGGAAGTGCTGAGAGAATATTTTTTGTCAGTCCCATGGCTAAACACTTTCTTGCATATATTGCAAGTCAACATTTTGACTGAGATCTTCGTCTCTCTTGCTACACAATAGATTCAGGAATGAGAGAGTTACGCTTTATTGTTCAATTACTTAAAATCGTTACAATATACTATTATTACAATAATCTAAAAGAGAAAAAGAGTTAAAATCACACACAACTTGCTACAAACTATAAGAGAGTTAAAAACATTAAAAACTGTTTATCCAAACTGGAAATAAACTGCAAGTGCATAAAACTTCGTGGGAAGTATTGTCAAAGTCTCTCTTGCTTGATGGCCAGCTGGTTTCTTTTTTGTGAATCCAGCTTTGGGCAGCAGCACAGCAGATGGAGCCAGGATTCACAATGATAACAACAAAGACGACATGCAGCTGAATTATCCTTCCGGGCCCAGACTTGGTTAAAATCCACAATAGGCACTGCGAGAAGTCTCATATAGGTGACTTTTTTCCGGGTCGGGTCTGTCAATGCTTGCTCAAAGTATGGCTGTTGTTTGCCCACTGTGTAGGAAGTGTCCAGTGCTGAGAGATTGGGATGATGGTGTAAGCTTTCCAGGTCTCTTTCGTAGGATATTTTCATAACCTGTGTATTCACTGTTCTTTTCCATGTGGTTACTGGAATATTTAAATTATCCAAATTTTGAGCATCTATTTCTAGCGATTCTATGGCTTCTGCCAGCTAAACCTGCCATGGAGATCATCCTTCTTCAAAGATTGTTTTAATTAGCCTTTTCAGGGAGGTTACTGGAGCACGCAGGGTGCTAATGTAGTATTTTAGAATATCCCCTAAGCAGCTGATATCAGGATGGGTGAGACCCAGCTCCAACCTTACTTTTGCTTTCCTGTCCTGTCGTGGAAGTTCTAGAACCTTCTTATAGGCAGAAATTTAGTGGTTTATGAGAAACTTAGTGAAGGCTCCAGGGAAGGCTAGGTGGCCGTAGTTGCAAGAGGGGACTCATTTTGCTTTTAAAACTTTCAAGATGGGTTCGGCAGCCGGACTCTGTAGACGTCTATTGAGATTTCTCGGGCTGTATGCGATGCTGGCCCCCTTACTCCTTAGATGTTTCAGATGGGCTGTGGTTTGGCCCCGTCCAATAACCTGAGACCCAAGTAGTTATAACTTCTGCATGTTCTAATTTGCAGGCCTCCTAGGCGCCATTGTGCTGTCTTCTTTCGGTGGTACATCCCTAAGATAATTATCCTGGTCTTCTCTTGATTCACCAAGAGATTATTCTTTTGGTTAAACCTATGCAAAGCTTCTAAGGCTTTCTGTAGGCCTGTCCTGGTGTGATCCATTATGACTATATCGTCTGCGTATTGGAGGATTTTGAGTCGCTCATTCCCCAGCCTTGGTGTTAGTAGATTTGCACCCTCCAGGGCTTTGCCGAGGTCGGCTGTATAAAGATTAAAAAGTAGAGGGGCGAGAACGCATCCTTGTTTGAGACCATTATTAGTTGGAACTTTAGTTGTTATAGCCGATTGACTGGTTTTGATACGAACCCAGGTCCCCTCTTAACAGTTTTTGATAAACGCCCCAGGAGTCCAGTTTTTCCCACAGCTTCCTGAAGTCAACTAGATCGAAGGCTGCACTGTAATCAACAAAACAGCAAAATAGGGGCAATTGTGATGGCTGGGTCATACGGAGTGACAGGTGTTCCAATGCTAAGATGTTATCTATAGTAGAGCTTTAAGGCCTGAAACCGGATTGGAAGAAGGGGAGGATGTTGTTATCCTTTACCCAGGTTTCCAGTTCTTTCAGCAGACTTCTGGCATATGCCTTCACTTCTATGTCCAGTAGGGCAACAAGCCGGTAGTTCTCAGGTTTCATGCGGTCCCCTTTTTTATGAATGGGAAAAAGTATTGAGTCTTTCCATGACAAAGGAACAATAGAAGTGGCAAGTGCATACTTAAAAAGTGATGTTAATTGTTCTGCCCAGAATCCTTGAGAGGCTTTGAACACTGCTGCAGGGACTCTGTTGGGCCTGCGGCACCATCTGTTCTCGTATTTTTAATTAGGTTGATCATCTCGACCTTAGTGATGACATGTGTTTTGACGCCATTTTGCATTTCTAATGGAGTTTGTTGTGCTTGGGTATAAGACCCGTTCTGATGTGTTGAATATAGTTGCTTTGCGTATTTGACCCACTCCGAGGCTGCCACCCCATTTTCCTTGATCTGACCGCTATGGCTGTGTTGCTTAATGTATCTCCAAAGTTGGTTGTGTCCCTTTTCTTTGAGAAGATTAAAATTTTCAGGCACTCAGCCTCGTATTTCCCATATTTTCTTTCTGTGCTCCCTGCGAAGCGCTGTTATTACTGGTGTTTGTGATTTTATGACTCCTTTTCTTCTAGCCTTCAAGGCCTTTGAGAGACTATGCCTGGTCTGGACTAAGGCCCTTGGTTTTATTTGTGCTGGTGGGCATTGGGGATAGGAGGCTTGTGCTTTAGAGGTTCCAGTACGTTCCCCAAGAAGGGATTTTTTATTAATCTAAGAGTCTTTTCCATCTCTCCAAGGGGAATTCAAGGCTTGTGCCTGTGGAGCTCGATTCTTTATGTTTAATTCAATCCCCAAAACTTCATGGTGCTCTTCTCCAGTTGTAACCCCCCGTGTTTTCAATTGTTTTGCAAGTTTCCCGTTTAGCTGAAGGGATACCCTCAATGGCTTATGGTCACTCTCGTTCCTGTTTCCCACTTCGTAGTTGTTAAATATTGGTACCATGTTATCCGCAATAAAGATGTAGTCGATTGTGGACTTGTCCCTGAAGGTGGGGAGAGGGAACCAGAGGGGATCCACAGCTTTTTTGATTGTATGGGCAGAAATCATGTTGTGAGTGGAAAGGAGCCACTGCTGAGGGGCCAGTTCGGTCTGGGCAGTGGCGTCCATTTTTGGGTGCCCCAACTCTCGGATGTTCATGTCCCCAACATTAATTGGAAAATGTGAGACGTCTTAATTTATGAAGTCGTCCATTTTTGTTGACAATATTTTTAGTACTTGCTTTTTTTGCTGGGAGGCAGGGTTGACCTATCAGTTAATTAACAAGAGACGAATTGGGTTATTGAGACTTTTTAACCCGCAGATCAATACCACTTGCAAATTAGGGGTGTTCGTTGTTAGTAAAGTTGCCTCTATTCTGCGTGCTTGGCTAATAAAAATTGAGAGCCCGCCTGATGCTCTCCCAAAGATGTTTAGTTTTATGGCTGGACAATGAAGTTCGAAAAAGCCAGGATGTCATTTTTGCAAAGGTAATTGCTTACTGAATTGCACCCAAGCAATGTTTTTACCCCAGCAACGTTCCAGAATATGATGGACAGCTGTATGTTGTTTCCCGGTGTTCCAGTGGTGATCTGATGACAAACAGCCTTTAGGGTGTTAGAGGTGCAGTTGTGATGGCTGTCCATTTGGACCAGTACGAGTGCCATACGTGATGGAGTGCTTTGACCCACTAATGTGGACTGTCCTGTAGTTAAGCGTACTTGTTATCCTGTAGGCGTTGTAAGGTCTTGACTCTGCAACTGGGCTATTCCCTGATTGAGTGCTCACTGTCCCCCTTAGGACAGAATAGACTTCCTTCGTTGGCGATAGTGCTGCTAGTACGTGTGAGTATTTCTCAGGTATGGGGAAAGCGATGTCAATACCCCAATCAACCATTTGGGCTATTTCCTATGGTGTTAGCCCCACCTGAGATTGACGACTCAACCCGATTGAGGTAGACTCCCCATGAGAGTCACTGGAGAGACACGGGAACTTAACCCAGGCTACGTTGTTTGAGTGTGTTTCTGAGAGGGACGGGATATGCTTGAAAAGTCGGAGTATGTTGCCCCTGTTTAGAATGTCATGTTGGCCTTTGATGAAGTATCTCGGGGTGAGGATTACCTCATTAGTGGTTTTGGTGTCTGGGATTGCTTTGGGCTGAGAACTAATACCCTTCTGTACAATGCTTAAGTTAGAGCTTGGATCTGGGTCCTGTTGGCGTAGATCAGGGCAGTAGACCGGGTTTTGGAGTCGCTGTGCGGTTTGATCACTAGGCCTTTGGAAGTCCAAAAGTAAGAGGCCCTGCGCTATATTGTCCCTGGTGTCAGGTCCTTGTTCCTTTGATGTGCATAGTGAACTTCTCTGCTCTAATTTCTTGATGTTTGATAAATGAGGTGGATGAGTTGAAGTAACAGGGCCAGCTGGACTGTGCAATTCCCCTTGGTGGGAATTGGCTGTGATGGCGCATCAGACTCTTGTTTGGCGTCCGAAGGTGTTGGTACTGTTGATGGTAAGTTGCTTGCACCATCTTTTTTATTAAGATTGAAAAGATCTGAGTTTTGTCTTTATCAGTTTGTGAATTTTGAGAATGAGTTGGCAATAAGAGGGCAACTTTTTTGATGCCTTGGACTTTTTCTCTTGTTTTTTTAATTTTTTCTTGGGTCTCCTAGAGAGGGGTTCTTCTTTCCTTGTCTATGTAGAGGCGTTGCCCTCATTGTTCTTCCCTGGATTTAGGCTTTGGGGGCTGGATATGGGACTGGGTGGACTGATGGAGTGTTTAGTGGGTACAAGGAGACCTTGGGTGTCTAGCTTTGTTGAAGATTTACCCGGGTTGTTTGTAACTAAGTTACCGTGAGGGTCGGTGAAATTTGAGGTTGGTGTGGTACTGCTATTTATCATTGGGCCTGTGACGCATCCTGTTTGAACTTTTAGTGAGACTACCAGATCTGTTCAAATGTTTGGAAGTGTTGCCCATTTATCCACGAGATCTGTACACAAACAGGTGCAAGGCCGATTGTTCTGCTTGACACTAAGCTTGTTCTCTATGAAGTCCACCTTGTTACTCAGTTCCACTAGCCGTTGAGCCATGGTGGATAAGAGGTCGCTTTGCAACTCCATTTTGTTCGATTGCCAGAGTAATGCCTTTGCCACTGAGCGGCCTGTTTCACCGGGGGTGAGGTTGTTCCTGGCTCTTTAATGAAACTGCCTTCATAGCAACTGTGGCTATGGGAGCTTTGTGCAGAGGATGGGGAAAACAGGGTTACACTGGCCGTTGTGAGGAGCTTTGGGGTAAGGTCTAGCGTACTTTGTATCCTTGATTCCAAGTTTTGAAGAAATAATGGAGCAAGGTACCCAAGGTTTTGTTGGCACTCTGGTTCATCAGTCTTCGAGGGTCCAGGACCTATGGATACAAGGGGTTGTGACAGAGCAGGAGCCTGCGAAGTGAGTTGGTGCTGGTGATGTATTTGAGCTGTCGCTACCTGCATGTGGTAACCTCGAGTTAGAGCAGAAGCGTCAGTGGGAGGGTGACTTGCATGTCTGTGCTTGTTTCCTATGATGCGACACGGCCAGGAGCAAGATTGAGACCGGTATCTTTCGAAGTTTATGCTTCCGCTGTTTGTGCTTTGTACTTGTGTTGCATGTGACTTGTTGTTGGTAAGGCTCCCTAACCGTTGGCTTATTCCGTTACTGGCTTTGGTCCATCCTGATCGATCTGTCGGGGCAGGGTGGCTCTCGTCCTTAAAGGGACGTTTGTGTAAGAATAAAGGGCCAGATGTAGGAGGCCATTTACAGACCGGTAACGGACGATTTCGGCCGTTACCGACCGGTAAATGGGTATTTGGGATGTAGGGGCATCATATTACAGATTCGGTAAATTTACCGAATCGGGAAATTTACCGAATCTGTAAAATACCGAATTGGTAATTTTACCGATTTGGTAAAACCAAGATGTAGGTAGCACTGTGCACAGTGCTACAGGCCTTCAGAATTCGATATTTTACCACACAATCCTATTGTGTGGTAAAATACCGAATTCAGGTGTGCATGCACATCTGTGCATGCACACCTATGCCATGTGACAGACAGACATGCCCTTAGGGCATGTCTGTGTGCCACATGGCGCACATGCCTTTTTTTGGGGTGCTAGAGGGTGTCAAAGTGACACCCCCTGCACCCTTGCTGGAATCGGTATTTACCGATTCGGTAATTACCGAATAGGTATTTCCCATTGATTCCTATGGGCTTTACAGCCCATAGGAATCAATAGGAAATACCGATTCGGTATTTACCGAATCGGTAAATCCCGAACATTTACGAATCGGTATTTCAAATTCTGAAAATACCTACATCTCCCCCCTTCATATTTACCGATTCATAAATACCGAATCGGTAAAATTCGGTATTTATGAATCGGTAAATACGAATTACCTACATCTAGCCCATAGTTATGAGCCCTGATGCTGGAGACTTTAAAAAATACTTTTTGTTCTGGGACAGCAATCTGTGCACTCCTTAGGATTCTGAGTGATACTTGGTTTGTAGGGATTGACTTTGTGAGGGCATTTTTTTGATGCTGAGAGGTTTTTTCTTTTTTTCTTGGCATCCTTCTATGGGGGCGTCTAGTTATTGGTTGCTATGTATTCCCACAGTGGACTTAACTTACTCCTTGGGGTTTAGGGTTTGAGCAAGGCAGCTGTCTATGCCCTGGGACCTGGCGGGGTAGCTGAGTGGTCTTTAAGCTGTTATTTTCTCCTGGTTCCTCCCCCTGAGTGCCACACCACCGCTGGCCTCTGCACCGCCCAATAAGTTTGAAGCCAGCTGTTCACTCAGTTTCTAGAGGAAATGGAATATGCGGTGGGGTCCTGCGGGATGACACTCCGGCTTTCCACTTGTGCCCTCCTCGGTCAACTTGACCTGCCACTTTGAAGTCACTCAATTCGCTTCCTTCCTTCCTCCCCTCCGGTGGTATAGTCACCAGTGCTCAAAAGCTGAGGTTCACAGCTGAAAGTGAGAGTGGTCAAACCAGGTAGTAGGTTACTTAGTGATGGTTATTGCAGCATGTTGTGGCTTGCAGGGAAAAGAGCTTGGAGGGTTGGGGGTATGTTTTACTGTGGTTGCCTGCCTGGCCGGGTAGGACGGGACAGCTGACCCAAAACAGTGGTGGAGCAAAACAGGGAGGGCAGGTGTGGGGTGTACTGTCCTTGCAGTGCTCCCCCAACAGCTGTGCCCTGGCTCCTCAGTGACCCTTTGTTAGCAGCGACGTGACCAACCTTGCGGGCAGAGAAAGGCAGGGTGGGCAGGGGGGTGGGGGAGTGACGACAGGAGCGATGAAACGGTCTCCTGCCGCTCACACTGGCCTCTCCCTTCTGACCTGCACCTAAAGACTCCTCCTGCTGCCCTGCGATACCTCAGCAAAGCACCCGTGTTACCCGCAACTCAGAGCCTCCAGGCAACTCTGCCCCGCAAGCCGCACCCAGGAGCACTGGAGCTACAGGAGTCAACGTGGAGATCATGGAGGGGAGTCAGTAGATCCAACCCGGTGACCAGCGTGGACAAAGAAGTGAGAAACAGCCGCCGAGCCCCAGCTTACTCCCGCCACACACAGAAGCTCCGTCCCCCTCAGCCCCAGCGCTACTCCTGCTGTGAAGTGCTACCCAATCCGTGAGTGGCGCTCCACTGCTCCTGCCATGCTCCCTGGGGCACCACATGGAGTTGCAATGCGCCGCGGCCCAGGGAAAACTGCCGGTGGAAGAGAACGACTCCAGCTGTGCCCCGAGAGCTGCCCGCATCCTCGGAGCACTGTTGGTGGCAAGGGGGGGCGGGAAATCAGCTGCAGCTGGAGCAGAGTTGTGTTAAGTGTCGGCTGCCATAATGCTTTGCAAAGATAGAGCCTCTGTGAGACTGTCTGTCGGAGCAGAGTTGCGGTGAGTGCACTGCAGCATGTGCTGGGATCACTTTCCCTCAGTTCCTCAATTCGAATGATATTCCAATTTGTATGAATGATCCTCTACACTTCTTCCATATCCAGAGACTATTGATGCTCTCCTTGTTCTCCTCCATATGCAATGGTGAACAACGTTTTGAATGGGGGAGAGGATGTGGTCTAACGGCTAGGCAGTCAACCTCAAATCTGGGGGACTGAGTTTGAGTCTCACCAATGACGCTTAAAATCCTGTGATTCTAGACAAATCACTTAATCTCCCTGTGCCAAAATAAAAATGAATGTACACTTGGGTATTGCACCTGGTGCTCATGTAGAGCGCTTTGATACCTGATACCTTCGGGTGAAGTGTGTGCTATTTAAAACTCTCGAAAAAAGAAAGAATGTAATTAATCCCACCAAAAATTATAAAATTAGCACAATAAAAGAAAGAAATGTGAACTCACTCAGTGCAAATCTCTAATGACAGGAATGAGGCAGGCACTACTTCAAATTGTACACAGACAAACACAGAAAAAAATCTCAAAAAAATGTATTATGCCTCATTAGTAATGCAGCAACACAGTACTTTTCCAGCTACCACAGTACAATGACACCTAAAACACAGAATATTTGGTAAAAAACTACAACAATTCTCTTTGGGCCTGTAAACAAAACCCTAGGCACAATCTAAATATAAAATGCCCCTTCATATTGAACAAAATTAGGGTACCTGGTTTGAAATATTACTCTCATATACCCTAGGCCTAGATACACTAATGGGGTACTGTTTTTTAACTGGAGAAGTGTGGGTACACTGAAGTGTAGGAAATACGTGGATCCGCACAAATCTGGGACATCCCCTTATAAAAATGTGAGGGAAATGCATGATTTTAGGCCAAGTTTGAGGTTGGCAAGTCATTGTGGGTTTAAAAGGTTTATGTGATCAATGCACAACACACCAGCCTGTACTCAGCTTGGTGTCTGGTTTTGAAAAATGTCTTGTTTCAGTAGGTTTCTACTGGTGGCAGACGAGCCAGGACCCAAATACTGAAGCTCCCCCCATTATCATAACAAGTCTTTTTTGTTTTAAATGTTAATGTCTTCAGGTCGTGCTTTGAGGGCTTCTGTGTCACAGGCTCTGACCACACAGACAAAGAGGGTAGCGTTTTATTTAGAGATTTAGAGAATTATGGGAATGCAGAGTAGTATAAAGTTTAATATTACAAATAGAATTTCTCACCATTATTGGCTTCCACATATAAGCAAGCATGCAAGAAAAATCATTTTGCAAATTGCCCTCTGAAGCACATAATTGTATGGGTATCCCCCAAATGTAGAGGTGCACAAATACTCATGATTCCTTAACTCTGCATCTTGTGCACATTTCAAAAACACATAGGTCTACTTCATAATCATTTTCCATTCATTAGATTTCAGCATCGCGAAGTGGAGCAGAGTTTTTTTCCTCACTCGCGTTCATCAACGTCAAGTTGCTGAACGCAAACTAGGAAAACCCCCCTCCCGGCGAGATTTGTCCTTGTTCACAATCGTCAACATCAAGTTGGTGAGCGCGAGCGTGCAAATTAAACCTTCCAGCGAGATTTCTCAATGCTGGGGGTTTCAGGGTTCTCATTGCGTTGAGAAACTGCCCGGTCGCATTGAGAAAGCTGCTGCTCGAATTAAAAACGACTCGAGTGGCAGAAAGGAGAGCAGCGCCCGCTGGCGCTGTGCATGGTGCCATTCGCAATGATTACACAGGGCAAACAACCATCCTGCACTGCAAATTACTGTGAACTACATTTTTCTATCGCACCCCGCAGGTTGTGGAGCTCCGCATAGCGCAGTAAAGTGTTTTTCCACTTTGCAGAGTTTTGCGTTGCGCAACACCACGAACTCCACCCAATCCTGACCCCATATTTTTTCATACAGCCCCCCTCACTGACTTTCATACAGTGTCAGAGGACAAAGTACTACTAACTCTTAATCGTATAAAATCAGGTTCTTCTACCTACCCGGCCTCTGCACAAGTCCTATCCAAAATTGGCCCTGTCTTCCTCCCCCACCTTACTGCTCTACTTAACTATTCCCAGTCACAGTCCATATTCCCCACCATCTGGAAATAGGCCATCATCAGACCCATTTTAAAAAATCCCTCTGCCGATCCCAAACAGTTGTCCAACTACCTACCAATATCCCTTTTACCATCCTTTGGCAACATTCTGGAGTCTCTGGTTAACAGCCAACTTACCCAGTACCTGGAAAATAATAAACTACTGGATCCCTCCCAATCGGGATTCAGGGCATTCCACAGCACCGAACCAGCCCCTACTTGAAATGGTCGACAATATCAGACTTTCCCTGGATGCCAGGCAATCAGCTATACTGGTCCTACTTGACCTGTCGGCTGCCTTCGACACCATTTTGCATGGCATCCTTTTTGATCGCCTATGCGCATCTGGTGTCGAAGGAGCAGCCCTGAATTGGCTCAGGAGCTATCTGACGGACCGCTCCTCTAAAGTGCAAATAGGTGACTTCTCCTTGGATAGCCAAGTTATCAACAAAGGTGTTGATAAGCTCTACGTTTTTCAACCTAAATGTGTCCCCCTTAGACAAACTCATCAAATCTTTTGGGTTTCAATCAGTGTCTTACGCAGATGACACTCAGTTGTTAATCACCATGGGATCAGAAGTCACCAAGACCAAAAAGCGCTTCAAACTCTGTATGATAGCCATAAACAACTGGATGACGAATAATCACGTTCTTCTTAATGCCAACAAAACAGAGATTTTGCTTTTTGGGGATGCAGCCACACTATGGAACAGCGACTGTGGCCCCCCATCTTAGGACTTTGCCCTCCTACTAAGACAGCTGCACGCAACCTTGGTGTAGTTTTGGATTCCAAACTTTCTATGTCCGACCATATAAACAATCTGGTCTACATTTGCTTCGGACTTATGCGCAGTCTTAGAAAAATATTCAAGTGGATCCCACTTTCCTCCCGCATGCCCCTTTTACAGGGACTGATTAATAGCCGTCTGGACTTCGGCAACTCCCTTCTTGCTTCTACTAATGTAGAACTCCTGGCCAAGCTCCAGGTCATGCAGAATACAGTGGCCAGACTGGTCCTTAATCTGCCTCGCGTTCTCCTTCCTTGCCGAGCTTAAAGACCCTGGATTGGCTTCCAATCAAAAGAAGGACCCATTTCAAACTGTGTTGTCTGGTGCATAAGACGCTCAATAACAAAGGACCCAACTATTTAGCTAAAAAACTCATTATACACCAATAGGCTAGAATCCTCAGGTCAAATAGCAAATACCTTCTGACAGTGCCGAAGATCCGAACCATCAGAAATGGTGGTAGATCTTTCTCCCGGTTGGCCCCAGAAATTTGGAACACACTACCTTTATCCCTCTGCCTGGAAATAGACCATAAGAAGTTCCGTAGACTCCTTAAAACCTAGCTATTCTGGCCTCGTCCTTACCATCTGGCTGTCAAGTTTTTTTGTCCTGTCTTGCCTTGAACACTAGCAAGCGCTATGCAACCTTGGTGGTGATATATGCGCTCTATAAATACCAAATACAATACAATACAATATCTAGCAGCATAAGCAAGCTGGCTTTCAGTAGCCTCATAGATATGGTTGAGAGGTTTGTGCAACAAGAGCATCAGAAAAAGTGAAGGTCTGGCAGATCAAGCCTCTCATAAATACCCCCCTGGGTATTATTAGAATTCCCCCAATGTGGGAAAAAAGTAGGCCTGGGTGGTGAACTTCACTCCGTTCACAGAGTTTGCGGAGTTTTCTGCACTCCGCATTCCGTGGAGTGCTGAGGAACCAGAATTCGATCTGGCCCTAGTAAAACATGTAGTTATTGTTAGTAATTAGCGTGGTGTAGCTATTACATTGATATAGGGATTCTAACGCTAATAAGTCTGCACACATAACTGCTTAGGGATTCATGTACACTGCTTTGCACGTTATTTCTCGTTACATGCAAACCCAGCTCGACTCGACCAGCGCCATTTTGTGGCCCAGTCTGCTTCCAGCACTCATGAAATCCTTCTCTTGCTATAGCCAAACTGCGTTCCCCTGTGAAATAGTACAACTGTAGCATCCTGCTGCATCTGCACGTTAGTCTTTCAAGGTTATAGGTGGGGGTAGATTGGGTAATCACATTCCAGGAGAGCGCTGCGCGGACTCTCTCGGAGCAAGCAGGAGGGAGTCGCCCTCTCGACCCTGCTATAATGAGCCGAACTGTACTAAGGAGGGTTTTGTGTTTCATATATGGTCTTTCCTTTGCACCAACCTGTACCAGCCTGTATTTTTCCATCGTAGGTAACGGTTTCAAAATGCAACAGTATATATGTGGTTTGCTGATAATGTGCCAGCAGTCTTCTTGGCGGACCTCGTGGGGTTAGGTCGCAAGGAGCTCCTCTGGCAGATTTGTTTGTTATAATAAACGATTGGACCTTCTACACTTTCAACTGACTGTTTATTAGTAACCGGTATATGGGCTATTTGTAAGTATGGCTCTAGTTGGGTGGTAATATAATTTTCGGTACTTCAGTGCAGAAAACTCCGATTTACCATGTGCAGCAGGTTTTTTTTCCTGCTTGCGAACAGTCTGTTCGCGAGCGTGAGCTGCCACTCGGGTAGCATTTCTACCCGAGTGGCCGGAATACCAGCATAAACTTTGAGTTTTTTTTATAACTTCGTGGAGTTCCGTGTAGCAAAACTCTGCGAACTACACCCACGCCTGGAAAAAAGGACACAGAGTAGGTCTGGATGACTTTTGTGGAAAGAAGCAAAAATAATAATGCTGAACAATGCAAACATTTCGCACCTTTCAAATTTTCTCCCGGTCTGCCACTTCCAATACCTACTCACAGCACCATGGTGTTCCTCAGGGTTCTATTCTTAGTCCCTTACTCTTTAATCTTTATGTTACCCGCCCTAGCTCATATAGCTGATGACGTCGGTCTCACGTTATTCACATATGCTGACGACTCCTAGGTTATCTTTTCGCTTACGAACTGCGGTGAGGCCTCCTCCTCCCGCCTTCAGTTTGGTCTTGGTGAAATAGCAAAATGGATGAATTACAACCTCCTCAAACTGAATGGCGAGAAGACGGAGGTCCTTGTCCTAGGACAGAAGCCTAACCTGTGGACCTCGAGACACTGGCCAGCCAACCTAGGTCCCCTCCCTGTACCAGTGGAGCAGGTATGAAATCTAGGCGTTGTCATTGACAAGGGCCTGACAATGCAATGTCAAGTCAGCAAAGTATCTGCCATGTGTTTCACCATTATACGTTGGCTTCGCAAGATCCTGTGGATGCTGCCTGATGACACAAGAAGGACGGTGGTGAGTGCCTTGGTCACCTCCAGGTTGGACTATGGCAACATACTCTACCTGGGGGCGGCCAAGGTTGTGACTCGACGCCTGCAACTAGTCCAAAACGCTGCAGCGCGCCTTCTCAGCGGTTTGCCTCACAACCGACCACATATCCAACCGCCTCTGTGATCTTCACTGGTTGAAGGTTGAAAACCGAGTGAAGTTTAAGGCTCTCACCTACATGCATAAGATCGGGCATAAGGTGGCTCTGAGTTATCTACAGACCTTAGTAAAACCTTATTTTCCTTCCCGTTCCCTCCGTTCTTCCTCTCAATGCCTTTTCTCAGTTCCCAGGTTCAAGCTCTCCAGAATGGGAGGTCGCTCCTTCTCTTACTTAGGGCCCAAGTTATGGAACACCCTTCCTCTGGCCATCCGGTCTGAGGACAGCATCATATGTTTTCGTAAAGCCGTTAAGACCTGGCTTTTCGATCTATAACTACTTGGCCAACCATCTCTTGTTAGCTGCAGTATCTTAGCGCCGGGAGACCCTTACGGGTAGCTGTCGCGCTCTACAAGCTTAAATAATAAATAAATAAATAAATAAATAAATAAACATTCACCACAAGTCACAAAGATCTGGGTTTAATTTATTGATTTTTGCCCACCACATCACCCCAGTTTGGACCCAGCCATATGGAAATGAGTCTTGGCCCTGCTCCTCATGGGAACAGTCCAGCCTGAACAAGCATCCTGGGACCTGTTTCGAGGTATCACCTCTTGTCAGCCAAGCTAGCTTTAATCCAGTGGTTCAGTGAGCACGGGACCCAAGTCTTGGCATGCCCTTCCCACTTAGTGCAACAAAAACAAAAATAAGAAATGATGGACGGAATGCTGAACACGGCAAGAATTCACCCCCAATCACAAAGATTTGAGTTTAATCCATGGTTTTGTGGAAAAAAGTTTTAAAAGCCTTTGAGTGAAGTTCCCTGAAAATGAAAGAAAATCTCTCATCACTGGTTGTGGAAAAGCCTCAATAATCCAGAGGTTAACATATAGGGGCAGATTTACAAGCCCCTTGCGCCACGTTTACGCCGCTGTTGCGTCACGCAAGGCGGCGTAAACGTGGCGCATCCCTACGAGGCATTTACAACGTGACGCATATATGGAGACGCGTCACGGTGTAAGGCTCTGCACCACATGAAACCTACGTCAGGTTTCATGTAGGCGTTCCGGTGCAGGGGTTGGGAGGGGGGGCGTTCCATCGCAGGAACGCCCCTGAAAAGTGACTCAGTGAAATCTACAAGATTTCACTGAGTCACTTTCCCAACGCTGATGCGTCAAAACCCTGCGCCTGCTTGAAGCAGGCGTATGGCTTGACGCACCACGTTAAAGATAGGGCAAGTTGGAAAAGTGCTGGAGTTGCGTGCCGCACGCAACACAACTTCAGCACTCCGCCAACTTTACGCCCAAGATGCGACACGCATCTGTTCATTCCTGTGCCATGGTACGCCGCATTGTAAATGCGGCGCATCATGGGTGGCGCAAGGATGAACTTGCGTGCCGTATCTTTCCTGGCGCATCTCTGCCGATTTGCAGAGATGCGTCAGGCAATGTAAATCTGCCCCATAGTATTTTCTATGTTATCGTGAGTAATTACAAACTAGTAGCGCTATTCCATCCAATGGCGCCTTTTCTAATATTAACAGATTTCAAACTACTGACGTGTCTCGATTTTTCATCAAGAACGTATGCAACATAACAGCATTGAGCATGTTGTGTTTGACTTTATATTCATCCATATTCGAAAGCATTCGCTTTGATGGTTGATTCAAAAACTCCCCAGTTTTGAAAATCCGGACCCCGAATTGCTAGAATACTAATGCAACTGTCACAGGGAGCATATATATGTTTTGAAAGACAAAGAAAACGCCCATAGGCATATTATTGATTGGACACAGAAATATTGCTACCTAATGACCAAAGTGATTATTCTGAAACTCAGTATGGGATTGGAAATTATACTTGACAAACTTTAAAATAATATCAGGGAGCGGAAAGCACGGAAATTCCACTAGGTCAGTCTTGATTTTTTTTATATGTTTCCACTTTCTCACAAAGATTTGATTGTGTGCGTCAGGATTACAATAGGCATATGAATCGAGGAATACAACAATCAGTAGCAACTGATGTGAGTTCAGCTATTAGTTCAGACTCAGATGTTGGGAAAGGCTAATCAGCTCCAAACGTAGAAAGAAAAACGTATTTTTTTGAAGAATTTCAAGGTCTCCGACTCAGCATAAAAAAAAGACTACAAAATAAAGGCAAACAAAGAAAAGAAAGTTCAAAGGCACAGGAATCGAAGGCAGAGAAGGGGCAAAGGGAAACAACAGAGGAGAGGAGCCTTGACCAGGAAAGGTACATGTCTGAAAAAGGAACCATCCCATTGATGACTGAGGAGAAAATAATCATAAATCTGCCTAAGAGTCCACTAAAAGTAGCAGAAAAACATATTTTAAATATAGGTCTGTCGTTCTGCCAGGAGACTCTTTTAATTTCTACAGGACTATAATCCATGGTTTCAAGCTCACAAGAAAATTTTACTAAATTTGTTTTCACATGTAGCACCAGTGAGAATAGTCCCCCACCCAATGCCATCTTATTTGAATCTGCAAGTTTCCGATATTGAGTATTCATAAGCTTCAGTTTGCCGTGAATTAGATACATATAGTGATGGCGTTGAGATATTAGAGACTGTGGTAAGAGTGGTACTAAATGCAAGTAGTGGAAGTATACTTAAGTCTTACTCCACAAATATACCATGGGGCAGATTTATGATGACTGGCGCATCCCCAGGGATGCGCCAGTCATCCTGCGCCGCTGCTCCGCCACCCATGGTGCGCCGCATTTACAATGCGGCGCACCATGGGGCAAAAACGGCACAGATGCGTGACGCATCTGTGCCGAAAAGTTGGCGCATTGCTGGAGCTGTGTCGCAAGCGCGACGCAGCTCCAGCAAGGCTCGGGGGTGCCCTATCTGACCAATGCTGCATCAAGACCTACGCCTGCTTCAAGCAGGCGCAGGCTTTTGACGCAGCATTGGCCTGAAAGTGACTGAGTGAAATCTTATAGATTTCACTCAGCCACTTTTGCGAGGCGCACCTGCCCCGGAACGCCCACCCTGCGCCGGAACGCCCACAAGCGGCGCAGGGCTTTACAACGTGACGCATCTGCCTAGATGCGTCACGTTGTAAATCGTTCGTAGGGATGCGCCACGTTTACGCCGCCTTGCGTGACGCAACAGCGGCATAAACGTGGCGCAAGGCCTTCATAAATCTGCCCCCATGTATTCAGAATGGCATCAGCGATGTCCTGTCATTTCACAAGCAGTGATAGCAGATTTGAGGAAACTATATGCAAAATGTGAACTGGCAAAAAAAAAAACTAAAAAGTAAAAAATATTAAAATAAGATTATGCTATCATGAAAAAGCTATTTGGGAGGGCAGTTTGGCCATGTGGGCCAGGGACCAATATGTGATGGAACTGACCAACATCTCAATATAATAAAAAGGGATTTTTTAAAATAGTTTGAGGGATTAGTTGGACAGAAGCAAATTTGAATATGAGGAATAGCAATACCAAAGCTACTAACATTGTATCTTCTACTAAAAGATTCATAAGGACCCTGAAACTACCCCAGGTAGACCTATATTGTCTGTACAGAAGAACATCTTTGAAAAGGTATCCATCTACATTGAAACCTTTCTTTGAACCTGTGTAAAAGATTTCCCTTTTTATGTAAAAAAACATCAAAGATTTTCAGGGTAATAACTTTGATTTTGAATGGGAGGCATTAATTTAGGTGTAGTCTGATAGACCTGTCAGCCTTAGGGTGGTCTTCCCCCAAACGTTTTAGATTTACCACTCCTTTATACTAAAAAACCTGGACTCAGAAGACCCACAATTAATTTGTCAATTAATTAAATTTTTAACCTATTTTGAGAATGTATTGAAAGAATAATATAGGTCATAATAATAATTCAGCAATTCATGCTTGTTTTTAAAAAGGTACATATTATGTAAATTGAATTAAAATTTTAAATGTGGTATTAATTGTTTATATGTATCAAAATATGTGAAGGAAATACATTTTTTATGCTTTGGAATATTGTAATGGTTTTAATTAACTATACAATAAAGAATTTTTCACTTCACTACCACTCCTTTTTCACTTGATAACGTGTTTTGTTGGGCTTTGCTCTCTGTGCCCTATACCACTGCTAACCAGTGCTAAAGTGCTGGCGCTCCATCCCCTAAATATGGTAGAAAGGACTTACTCAATTTACATCTAGTATAATGGGGTGACCCAGTGCCCCTCAGAACCTGGGTGTATAAGAATGTGGAGAATGTTGGTTCGGTCGGATACAGAACTGATTCTTGGTTTACTGAATAATAACCAATCAAAGACAATACTCAAACCTTTCAGTCATAATCAATGAAAATGAAAGAGAAGAAAAGACAAAAACCACAAATAAAAAAAATCATGAATAAAAAAAAACACACCAAAATTAAATCAATCAAAAGTCTGTATTTAAGGATCATTCAATGTCTACTTTTACATTTTAAGGTGTTGAGATGACATTAGAAGGCTGCCAAATTTCATGAACATACAATTTGTTCCAACAGCCCAAGTGATATGGTGAAAAATGCCCATACACATTTACCACCATATACAATAGGTATTACAGCTAATGGAGTATTTTCTGACATGAAATATATTTATTTTGGCAATACAATTTTTAGACAATAGCAAGGCCCAGTTCATGTGTTGTTGGGAGGTGCTGATGTCTTGGGAAACTACTGTGAGGGCTTATACATGACATGTAGTGATCTGGATGAGCTACATTGATGAGCCATTTTAATGTGGCATGGGATCAGACCAACTGCCAACCAGTCAGTGACTGTGACATAAACAATTTGGATGTTAAAGTCATGACTGCTGGAATCTATATTTAGAATAAATCATTTAAAAAAGAAACAGCTGGGAAGAGTGTTTTACATTACAGGAGTGGACAAACAGTTGCCCTGACGAACAGTATCCCATATTGGGAATTACTACTAATCGAAAGGAATTGTAGTGAGGAGTAATAGTTTCAGATTGAACAAGGATAGACATTGGAACATTTCAAATACCAGGTTCACCATCAGGAGAGTTCTGAATTAAGCAACACACAAAGTTGAGCTTACAGGATTTATTTTTCCTATTTAAGCAACTTCTGAGGGTCTTTAAGAATGGGCGTTAATCACTATTTTGAATAATACCACCATGATGTAAGGAACATCATGTAAAGACACTTTTATTTACAGAAGTTAGGTCCGGTAATTGGAGGCATCTTATCGGCTAGACCATGTAGAAGCTACTGGAGATCTAGATCAATTAGGGATGAACTTTGCACCATTTGATAGGACCCAAGTCCCGGGCTTTCTGAAATGTAACAAGTGGAAAGTATAAAAGACCAGGATGACATATAGATCATATATATAAGAGGTTTCACTGTCACACTTACCATGCAATTTATGTTTTTTTACGCCCAGGCAAATAGATGTACACAGGCAACACCATTTTCCCTACACATAAAAGGATACATGAGCACGCATGTGCACTCAGGAGCAAAGTTAATAATTATCTAGTCCGGTGACATTTCAAGGCACAATACTACAGCAATGAGACAACCGTGAGATGTTTTTAATTGGCAGCATACCTAATTCCGTTGGTTGAAATAATAGAGTTTTTTCAGTTAAGATGATTACGATTAAAATATATTATCTAAATGGATTCTTGTGAGCCAACAGATTTTATATGTATTAAGAATTACCAGTGCATTTTCGACTCCTTTCTGCATTGGAACAGCGGGATTCACCAGCGGAATATGCCGTGAGCATTGCTCGTCTTTTTTATCCTGGACTCCCTGCAATAGCTCCTGCTTGTTTTCCTCAATCGCGAGTGGCCGCCATTTTGGGCCGCCCGACTCGCATTTCCTCAGCCAGTAATTTCTAAGGCTTTTTGCTCTCATTGCAGTTTCTTTTACTGGCGCTCTCAAGTTTTTATTTTTCTTATAACAAGCATGGATGCCTTCACTGTTTACTGGCTGCTACTCCTTTGCAAACCATGAAAGGACCATTTCTTTTTCTTCAACCTGCCATCTCCTTTATGCTGCCATATACTCCTCTCTGATATGCCTGTTTTTATTGCAACCTAATTTTTCTGTAATTGGTTGCCACTTTGCTATTGCCCAAATACTATTTTATGAATGTGCGCCTCCTTTTTCATGGACCTCATGTTCTTCTCCTCAGGATTTTACTCATGCACTTACAATGCCCTATTGGTGCTCCTAAGCGGCATGCTGCTGTGTATAAAATGTTTTTGATCTTTTTTGTCTCCTTGTGGCGATTTGGGCTACACCTATTTCCATCACCATAGCCTTGCTTTTCGCTTTCCTGTTCAAGGGGGTGGGCGGCCGTCTTAATTGACCGCTGAGCTCATCCCTCCCTACTTATTTTTCTAACAGGCTATTGGTTGATATTTAGGAATTGATTTTTTTTTCTTTCTTACCAATTGTCGACAAATTTTCTCTTCTTCTGCACCAGTGCTTTCCCTGAGGCATACAATTGTGTGCACATTCTTTTAGTACCACCTACTATCCAATTACTCTATTACAATGGCTAATGACTCACATTCAGCTAGGTCCTCTGTTACTGGTACGAAATCAAAAAGGCACAAAAATGACCCCCCCCCGTCACCTATTTCATCGTCACCTAACCCGGTGTTGGATTTCATTTTGGATGAGGTGCGGGGCATCCAACCCTTCATGACTGCCACAAATGAAAAATTACAACAGATAGAGGACAGATGGATTGTTATGGAGTGTAAAGTGTTAGACCTAGAGCAGCGTGTCAGTGACTTACAAAATATGTCCACTAAAATCCCTACTCTTGAACTGGAAATTCCTCAATTGAAACTTCATGCTGAGGATTTGGAAAATCGCAATCATCGCAACAACCTACGCTTATATGGTCTTCCGGAAAATGTTGAAGGTCCCGCTATGGTTCTGTTCCTTCAAAAATTTCTTCCTGAACTTCTCAATCTGCCAGCTTCTGAGTCTCCACTCAACATTCAGAGAGCTCATCGACTAGGTCGATTCACTACTAACCCTGCTAGACCTCGAGGAATTATTATGCTATTTCTGGAGTTCACTGAATTTATGACTGTTTTGAAAGCCGTTAAACTAAAACGTCGTCTCACCTGGTCTGGTCATAACATCTTCATCTCTCAAGACATCTCTAATGCGACTAATGCACGTCGAAAATTATTCTTGTCGCTCAGACCTCAAATGAGAGCCCTTAACATTCAGTATGGTATCCTTCATCCATGCCTCTGCAAGGTTACTCATGATGGTCGTTCTCGAACCTTCGAGGACCCTGGAAAACTTAAACTTTTTCTCCAGTCCTGTTCTTCCAATGGGATGGACACTGGCATTTGATCTTCTCTTTTGTTCTTATTTCTTGTTATACCTCTCTTTGTTCATCAGACTTATTCTTTTTTCTGACATATCTTTTCCTTCTCTATATTTTCACCTAATTGTATATTTCATCTCATTTACTTTACTTTTCTCTCTTCTATTATCCTTATCCACCCTGTTCTATTTATTATGGCTCCTCTCGCTCTACTTCTTAGTTGTTTTCTATGAAGTCCGTCTTGCCTCGCGTCACTATGCTCCCTTGTCATTGCTTTTTCTTATCTTTACAGATCTGGCTGTCCTGCTTTGATCTGTGTACGTCTTTCTCTATCCTTAATCTCTTTCCTTTATTTTCTTTTCCCTCTATTCTGTCTTTTCTTCTTTTTTTTCTTTTCTCCTATTCTTTCTTACATTTTGATACTTATATGTTGCTTTTATATCTTGATAATGTAGGTCTTTATATTAACTGTTCTATGTATAATTATCTTTTGTGGTGTGTCTCCCCCTACAGTTTTATCCCCGAAGTTTGTCAACTCCGAATGTGTACTATCTTCCATTCCCTCCGTTATGTGTAATTTTATCACATGGAACGTTTGTGGTCTTGGAAACCCAGTCAAGCATCAAAAGTTACTGTCTCACTTATCAAAATTTAATTCTCGTATTTCTTTTCTTCAACAAACACACTGTACTGATGTTGAATCTCTAATATTACTGTTACAGGTGATTTTAACCAATGGTTAGATCCTTTTTCTGACAGACTCTCCAAATGTAAATTTCAGCCCGATAAAACCTACAAAGCCTTTCAATCGGCCATTGCCTCCCGTCCAATGTATGATGTATGGAAGACATGTAACCCTGATTTATGTGACTTTACATTATTTTCTAGCGTCCAATATACCCGTTCCAGAATTGACTATATTTTAACTAGTAAATCTTTATTGCCCTCTATCCATAAATCTGAAATTGGCTCTATTTTTTTATCTGATCATGCTCCTGTATACGCTGTCCTTGATCTTACACATGTTTCTTCTAAATTCAGTCATTGGAAGCTTAACTCCTTTATGTTGACAGATCAGGTTTTTATTAAAGAAGCTTCTTCTTTCATTGAAGACTTTTTTTTATTTAACAACCCCTCAGATACTTCTATTCCTAACAACTGGGATGCCTTTAAGACTTCCTTTCGTGCCTTTACCATTTCCTTTGTCTCTAAGAAGAAAAAGACCTCAAGGAAAAAATATGAAGACCAGTTACGTAAACTTAAGGACAAGTGTATTTTACCTCCCGCTCCTCCGTAGTCCTTCATGATTTAGTTAAGGCGAAAACTGAACTTAACAAATTGGCGACGACTGAAGCATGTAATATTCTGCTCAAAGTTAAATCTAAATATCATGGTGGACAAAACAAAGCTGGGAAAATGTTGGCAAATTATTTAAAAATAAATCGGAACGTAAGACCATTGGCCCTATTCTGAATGAAACCACTAAAAACGTGGCTTCATCGGATGAAGATATTGCTGAGGTTTTTCATGATTATTATAAATCCCTTTACTCTGATGAAACTTTTCCCACTACTCAAAATCTGGAGACTTTTTTCTCAGGTTTGCCCTCCCCTCCATATCTACCCGATGAATTCAACATGTTAGAAAAAGATATTTCCTCCCAAGAGATTCTTAATGCTATCAAAGCCTTAAAAAATCTAAAGCCCCTGGGCCTGATGGCTTACCTATTGAGTTGTATAATTCTTTCCAATCCATTTTTATCCCTAAACTCCTTCAACTTTTTAATTCCTTCATTGCAGACGCAAAAGCTTCTGTCTCCTTTATGGATGCTTTAATTGTAATCATACCCAAACCTGATAAAGATCATTCCCTCTGTAAGAATTACCGCCCTATTTAAATAATTCATTATGACTGTAAAATGTTTGCCAAAATTCTAGCTTCCCGTCTTGACACCATTATTCCTCTCTTGATTAATACTGATCAAGTCGGATTTGGGAAGGGCAGATTAGCATCTGATAATGCCCGAACATTTGCTAATATAATTTCATATGGCAAAAAATACAAATCTCCTCTAGCAGCTTTGTCCTTGGATGCTGAAAAAGCATTTGATCGTATTAATTGGCAATTTATGTTTCAAACTCTTTAATGGTTGGTTTTGGGCCCTCTTTTATTTCCTATGTTAAACTCTTATATTTCTGTTCCCGAGCTAGCATTTTTGTTAATAACCAACTCTCCAGGCCATTTTCTTTGTCTAGAGGCACAAGACAAGACCGCCCCCTTTCCCTCCAACTTTTTATTTTATGCCTTGAACCATTCCTGGAACGCATCCGTGTTAACTCCCAGATTGCTGGTTTCAAACATGGTTCTGTCAAATCTAAAATATCTGCCTATACTGATGATATACTTATTTATATGTCAAATCCCACTGACTCTCTCCCTCATTTTTTAAATGAAGTACGATTATACTCCAGTATTTCTGGTTATAAACTTAACCTTTCTAAAACAGAGGTTTTACCCCTCAATGCTACATGTTATCAATTTATGTTTCACGATACTAATTTCGCTTGGTGCACTCTAAAATTAAATACCTTGGTATCTGGTTTTCGTCCTCCCTTTGTGACACCATTAAATTCACATTTTCTGCATTATTTGATAAGATTCAATCCCTTCTTCTCGTATGGTCTCCCTTATAGTTTTCATGGTGGGGCAGGTTGGATACTATTAAAATGATGATTGTTCACCATATTTTGTATACCCTATCTATGCTTCCTATGAAAATTTCCAATACTCATTTTACTAAACTCAATTCTATATGTACCAAATTCCTCTGGAATAATGAACACCTGTGAATTGCCCTATATAAACTAATACGTCCTAAATTCGAAGGTGGTGTACGTTTCCCACATTGTTCAGCTTATCACTCTGCCTTCATGCTTAAACAATCCTTTGCATTGGCATATGACTTTTTGGACAACCCTGTTCCCAAATGGGTTCTTTTTGAGCGCGCCCTACTGAAAGATTTTTTTTTAAGCAGATAATTTGTATGTCAAATTGTACCTTTTTATCTAATAGTCCTATTTTAAAATATTCCCGATCTGTGTTGTACAGTATTTTTTCTAAAGAGTTCACCCCTCTTCAATGTTTCTTATCCTCATGTGTATGGTTTAATAAGTTCCTCAAATTTAAAGGCAAATCATTTTATTACAAACATTGGAAAGAAAAGGGTATTGTTTTTATTCATCAATTCCTGCATAATTATACTATTGTTCATTTCTCTACCCTCCAAACTATCAATTGCCTGATTCTTTCCTTAATGAATATGTCATTAGTGTTAATGCCATGCAGTCCCACTTACATACTTTGTCCCTACCACATATCACACCATCTATAACGCCCTCCGTTCCTTTATATTCTTTATTCTCAATACACAGACGTAAAGCTGACCTTGTATATAAGTTACTATTGTCCAATGTGACTGCAAGACCTAAATCTTTAATTGAGATTGCATGGGAAACTGATTTGTCCATTTCATTATCAATTGCTACATGGGACAAACTGTGGTCCAAACTATTTAAAGTTTCTGCTGCTGCTCGTATAACTCAGTCTTTATATTTTATTTATCAGAGAGCTGTTATTATTCCTGGTACTATTGGTAAATATTCACCTTCATCATCTACTTTATGCTGGTCCTGTACCTCCGAAACGGGCACATTAACACACCTTCTTTATGACTGTTCTAATGTTTTCTCTTTTTGGAATTCCGTGTGGAATATTTGCATGCTAGTGTTTAAGTTTACTACTACTTTCACAATACAAAATGTTTTTCTTGGTTCTTTATCACCTAATGTTGATGTTACATCTCCGTCTTCTAGATGATTTGATCTTTTTATTGCATTAGCTTTTAAGGTTATGTTATCCTCCTGGAAAGACAATTCAATTATTTCATTTCTGACTTGGTGGAATTTTATTTGTGATAACTATAGAATAACTCCTGTTTCCTCCTCCTCTCTTTCTCACAAGATACAATCACTTCTTCTTTGGCTTCCTTTCACTACTTATCTTTCTACACGCTCTCCTATGCATTAATCTTTTATTCTTCCTTTTTTATTGCTGCTACATAACGTACATTTCTCCCTCTTTCTCCTTTCTTCTGTCTTTCTTTCTTCCTCTCTCTTTTCTTTCTTTCTCTTCTCCCCATACTTTTTCTTTCTCTCTTCCTTCATATCCCTTACTTATATTTGATTGAATTGCTATTTGTCTAACTGGTATATATTAATTACGTTTAATATGATTTTTACTTGACTTTTTCACCTTGTACTTATTTTGTTGCTTTTGTCTTGTTTCAAAACTTAATACAAATTTACTAAACAAAAAAAAAAGATTCTAGGTGTAATTTTGGGGCTGGTTCGTTGTGCGATTGATACAATCACTAATTAGGGCACTTGTTTTGATGGATGCAATATGATTTAATGTTAATCTGATGATAACAACAGAGAGTTAATTGAACTATAACAACATAGATGAAATTGGAGAACCGAAGGAGTAATGATCAGTTTGCATTGAGTGATATCAATGCATTATTTGTTCTTTATTTGGCTTGAGAGGCACAACAAATGCTTTAGAAAATCGATGCATTATAATTTGGTATCCCTGTTTTCCATTTTACCTATTTGTACAGAAAAATAAACACAGAAAACCATTTATGTTCCTGTCTGTATTTATTTTTAAAGGTGGATAAAAACAGAAATTGGTTTGTTTTTTTGAGTGATTCTAAATGCTGTCAATCATGGCTACCAGGCCAATCGCTTACTTGCTCAAAAGTTACAAAATTAAAGGAATTTCAGTAAAGAGCCTTATACAGCAATAAATATGTGCAACCTTGATATTAAAATGTGCATGTTTTCTTGTAAAAGCATATTTTCTCATCTGAGCGTGTTTATATCCCTGAAACCTGTCAGTCGTTCAGGCATACTTGTTGCTCAAATAAATGTAGAAATATACTCATTTTAAATTAGTTTTTTCACAAAATAAATATGGATAAATACTAATAAAGTATGCAAAAAAAAATGGGTAAATACAGACGGAAATGTCGCAGTGGTTCTGGAGCTTACCCGCCTCAAAGGGTTGGTCTCTCTCTTTATATTATTAGTATGGACTATATTTGCAAGAAAAGAAGTCCCATGGGCTTTATAGCATTGGAAATTTTGATCCCCATGGAAAATATATTTTCCTATGTTAATGAATTCAAATGACACGTCTATTATTATCTAATAGTTGTAACATTGCCAATAATTAAGATGCATTATATAGCATGTATTTCTTAATATTAATGAATAACAAAGATATGAAGTTGAGGTCAGCCGAACTACAATCTCTTTTCAAATCCAAACTAATATTATAAAGAGGGACCAAACCTTTGAGGCGGGTAAGCTCCGGAACCACTGCGCCAACTGGAACACCGCATACAGCATTGGAAAGGTGAGGCAAAGCAGATGGACATAGGCTATAAACCAGCGCAAAATGTAGTTTGGAAGGGACACAGCACGTTGTGGGACAAAGTAGTCCATTGGATGTAGCACCACCTCTGAGGTGTGTGTGTGCGTTCAGCATTGTATGACGTTTGAAGCATGAGAATAGCGTTCTATCACGTAGAAAATGTGTGGCGTCTGAGTATGCCGTCGGATGACGTACACACGCTAAACGTCGGCGCCTTAATCAGCGGATGCAAAGCACATAAGCATCACTGGGGCGCATTATCACATTAAACGGAGACATTTGGAACGCGCACAGCATCGCGGTGCCGCATTTGCACACTCTGAGGCCAAGGGACTTGACAGCAGACACACACGCTGATCGTTGGCACCGTAATCAGCAGATGCATAGGTACATATCGCTGGGGCGCTTTCTGAGAGTGGCTGGGCACATTTGGAGCATGCACCCACGGTAAACATTCGCAAAGTGATCAGCGGCTGCAGAGGCACATGCAGCCGCATGCTGATCAGGCGATACAGAGGCAAATGCAAGCCCATGCACACAGAGCATCGTTGGGGCGAATTCATTCATTGTGAGGACCCATCTATAAGAAAGGGCAGAGGTGCGGGCAGAGACTTAGTGCGCTGCCACAAAGGGGAAGCAGGGACGACTGAGTCACAGGACTGTGATGTGCGCAGGAGCACAAAAGGGAAAACGTTCCCAGATGAGCCACTAACGGCCACAAGTTCAGCTGCAAGGAACACCCAGCAGTAGCGTGTCTGCACGGATCTAACACACAGGTAACAAACAATTTCTAAAATTGTGACAAATAGCGTGTTATTCTTGAGAACGAATACATGCTTTAGGACCTACATACCCTACAGCCTTAACGAATGTGGTATACCATGAGGTTTTGAAATAAAATATACATACCTATTCTAACCATTGCAGACATTTTTGTTATACCCGGACAACGTCGGGACGGGCCGCTAGTGCTGTTAAGAAATGAAAGACTTTCATTGCTACTGTTATTTGACTTTCCCTTCCTAAATTCTCATAGGGAAGTTTGTTGTCTAATACAGAAAAGAACTTCTGAACAGCATAACACCAAATCTGGCAAAAGTTAGAACAATACTCAGGAAATGTGCTTTTGGTTATTTGGTTAAATCAGTTTAGCTGTTTTACAGAAATTAGCATTATAAAAGGTGCTTGAGTGGGTAAAAGAGTTTAGCACTGGTAAACAAAAATTAGATATATGTGCACCATTGGTGTCTATAAATGTTTGGGAGGTCCATTTCAAGCGAATGGGCGGACCTTGTTGTGGTAGCCTTGTAGGTCTCAGGTACTCGTATCCATTTCCATCCCAGCCTCACCTCTTGGTGTGTTTCTTTGTTGATTGGGTAGTAGTAATGCCGTGAAAGAGGATGAGAGGATCTGGGTGTTTCCTTGGGTGTTTCCTCTCACTCTCTTCCACCTACCTCCCTCACACCTCCAGGTATCCTGCTATGATTATACTTGTCTTTACATTGGATGAGTAGGCTGCCACCTCCTGTTATAGGCCAATTCTATGCTAGTCTCTTTGGTTATGTTATAAGGCAATATAATTTGGTTTTGGGCAGGCTGAACAAATGGGATAAAGCTGAAAACCTAATCTCTGTAAGGACTGGCCACAGAAGTGTGTTAATTTGTGCATACTGATTAGCAAGTATGCTTTAGTGATGAAAAGTGCAACCTAAACATACATATAGAACCAAACATTACAGGGACATTATAGCTATGAAATAGAATGTTTTTTAAACTTACAAATTCACTAAAAAAAACAAAGGTTACAGGGACATTATAGTTATGATCTGATGTTATGCACACAAAACCATAGAAATCCAGCAGCATACCTGTCTTAAGAAACTATAATTCATGCCCTAAGGAAACTATAACTCATGCCCTCACCATGCACTGCTAATTATCCCACATCACTCATGACATCTTCTATGACATCTTTGATAATATCACTGAAACATTCAAATTATTGATGAGAAAAATGTGCATGGCCGAGGCCACTAGGTAGTTGTAGTTTATTCTGGTTTTCCATGGCAAAAGTGTTTTTGTTTGCTAAAAGCTTTGGTCCCATTTGATGAATCTTCACGAAACCTTCCAAACTAAAAGTTAATCCACCTCAACACCTCAAGTTTCAGGGTGACCCATCAAGCCACGTTGAGAAAAAAGGGAGGTATCAAACACAAAATCCTCATGCATGTTCCATAGACTTCTTTAAGCAGTGCTACAGCAAAAAAGTGCACAACAGCATTACACCAAATTCAGCAGGAAGCTGGATCTTGGTCTGCAGATTGTGCTTTGTGTTATCTAGTTTAATCCCGTTCAGTAGTGTTTGAGAAATTATGGGACAAAAATAAATGTATATCTGGACATTTTGGTTGAGAGACTCTCGCGGAAACAGCAATTTAAAAATAAAGCATTCTGATTGGCCCAGGGAGATTTATTTCCCTTTGACCATCCCACTCCTATGGGTGTCAGACTCCTATGAGAGCAAGCAATCTAATTGGCTGCCAGCAAAATAAAAAACAAATGCTGCTGTCAGTCATTACAGGACTCAGGGACAAAGATAAAAAATCACATATAAGATAATGGGGAGGGTTGGAATACCCTGACCCCCAGCACCATGGGGGGCATCCAAAGGGGTCCTCCCTGGGTACAAAAGAAACAAAATCATCCAAAATTGTTTAATCTTGCAGGAACCCCACTGGATCAGAAAAAAATAGAAAAAAATGGAGCATGGACTGCATTTACTATGTTTATGCCCCGCGGATCCCACCCCCATGGCTGTATTCATAAAGGGTATGGGGATGCACTGGCCTGCTGGCACCGGAGCACCACGTGGTTCATACCTTCTCTGCTCTGGGTGTGTGTGCATAGCGGCGGACTGGGTTGTTCAGCAGTGCCATAGGCAGAACCGCAAGCGCTGTGGTGATGCGGCGGGCGGGCCTTTGTTGACCAGCCCGCTGGCCTTCGATGAACTGCGCTGCTTATTGCAGCTTGTTGATGCGCTCGGACATTGAGACCTGATCCTGGCGGACTTGCTGCATTGTGATTCAGCAGACATATTGCAGCGAATCCCGCTGTGGGTCCATCCAGGCCGTTATCGGCTGGACTGCTGTGAGGAAGGTTGCGGGCTGGCGCTGTGGGTGCCATGGTGAATTGCTGCATGTGTGGCACCTCCCTTTTGACTCTGGGTACATGCAGCATGAGGTGAGGGCACCGCCTCTCTGGATGTCTGGCTGAGACATTTTCAGCATAAAGCAGCTCCACTATATTCAATTTATTAGACATCATTCAGCTTCATTTGCCCTGATAGTGTTGATGATACTGCCCTCTTGGTTACATATGGTTGCTGCTCGCGTCCATTTTCCTGCTTGGCACTCATGAGACTCACCCTAACGACCAATACACTTTGTGAGTGATTAACTGCTGCCTAGAGGTACATGGAAGACATTTACCTGTGCTCAGGGTGAGATGCTGAGACAGTTACTGTGTGTGCATAGATCAAACTGCTTCTACCGTGTTGCAAGGTCTGGCGTACTGGCTGCCTGTGTTCTGGCACTGCGAGGTGGTGCTTACTGGCAGTATACAGTGTTAACCTACACTGAATTACTCGCAAACCACCCTGATCTCTCTACTGTGGAGGGTTAAGATATTGTACTACAAACTGCTTCTTACAAACTGATCATCTCCTGGTAGTGTTGTGCCATTTGGGGGTAACCTGACACAGTAATGTGCTGGGATACTGGTCGACGTGCATTGCTTCGGCTGTGATATTGCCTTGGTTTTACGGGCAACATGGGCAAAACGGACAAGCAACAGGCAAAACTTAACTTTGAGACTCTACGCCTCACGAAATCGCAAGCTCCTTGCAACATCGGAAACTGAACTGCAATTTGGTGCGAGTGCTAGCAGTCGACTGGAACAGATGATGCTCGCCATGCAGCACAGTCTGCAGGCGATCAACATCAAGATTGACAATCTTAGTTTGCGTATGGACAGCATGTCGGCTAAGCTTGATAAACATGGGTCACATATCTCTGAGGCAGAGCAGCGTACTTCTACTACTGAGGACCAGATGGAGGTGGAGGTGGTTAGTGCCTCAAGCGCCAGTATGGAAAAACCTTTGACAGTAATCCAGGCTAAGAACGAAGATCTCGAGGCCAGATCATGCCATAACAACTTACGGATTACTGAAGTATCCAAGTCCACAAATACAGGCCCCATGGAACTGTATTTTGAGAATCTGTTGAAAGATATGCTTGGTGCGGAGCATTTCTCGGCCATGATGGTGGTGGAATGTGGCACGATCCCTCACGCCCAAACTGGTGCCTGGGGCACCGCTGAGACCCATCATTCCCCGGCTACTCAATTACCGTGACCTGGGTGTAGCGCTGCGGCTGGCCCAGGAAAAGGGTGTCACTTCGTATCAAGGCATGCAGATCGCCCTGTTTCCAGATTTTACGGCATTGGTGCAACAGGCATGCCGAGAATTTCATCTGGTGAAAAAGAAGCTGCAGTCTATGAAGATTCAAAATGCCATGTTGTACCCGCACGTCTCCGCATTCACCGTAAGGGAAAGGCCAAGATCTTCACAACACCCAAGGATGCTCTGCAGTATGTATGGCAGATCGAGAAGCAGGAGACAATACGAGCAGCTGGCGAGGATGCAGACATTGAGAACTGACCGCGTGAGCTATTTACTAAGGGCACAATGCAGTGTAGCTCATTATAAACTGTTGGATGTCTGGAGATTGATTTGCTAAAATGGCTGTTTGCAATGTCGAAGTTTAAAATGCTGATAACTTTTAGTCCTATCTTTTTAAATAGTAAAATATTTTTCTGTGCTATACCCAATTTTGATGTCTTGGCACATACAATGCTCTGATAATGCATAATTTTCAGACTGCAAATTGTATTACTTTCATATGCAATGCTTCTAATAGGTGTCCCTTGATAGGGGTATTTTTTCTATACACACCTTGACCCCCCTGGTTCTATCTTGGGGGTTAGTGGCTTCTGGCAACCCACCTTGTAGGGAGTACCACACATTGATTTAATTTATTTTGGGCTTAATTTTGGGTGCGCTTTTGTTTTTATTTCTGCTTTTGTATGCAATGTTGTGGCATGATAGTGAGTTTGCTGCTTGCTTTGGGATCCTTAGCATAACTGGGATGCTGATATGGGAGGGGGGAACTGTTGGGGAACTGTATACAATCATTAATGAGTTGGGCACACTGTGTAAATTGACAATGGCATGTACAAGATTGGGGACTGTTAAATGGCAGACTGACGCATTAGACACTGTGCGGAATGGGAGAAATTAAGAAGGCTACTATAGGGGATGAGCCGCGCCAGCGACCAAGATGGCCGCTTGAGCATCGGCTCCGCCGACCACAACATCCTGACTTGCCATCCGGCACATTATCCTGACCCCCGTCCCTACGATCGGGTGGGGGACCAGCACCTGAGCCGCCAGGTGAAATTTTGAAAGATTTGGACGCGCCGGTGACCTAATACAGTCACCTGGAAAATTTGGGCCTTTGGGACACGCCCCCGGGACCTTGCGTGTGGCACTGCCCGCTCTGGAGTTCGACAACAACGGCGAGTGGAACCGGAAGTGCTCGGTGGCACTCGATCCACGGAAGTCGTGTTACATCTGCGGGGCCCCCGGTTTCCCCTCTCAGACTGGTTCACACTGGGCTACCCTGTCTGGACAGGAGCACCCGCGATCGACAGGTTTTTGATTGACTTGGTGGCACATTGACTCGGCCTCGATCTGCGGAGGTGGTGTCCGGACGGAGGTTGAGAATGGCGGCGAGAGGAGACCCCGAAAAGCCACCGCCAAACACATCGAGGACTACCAGACTAGTGCAGTCCCATAAATTGGAAAATAATAGTTTTTCCAAGGGTTCCCCGGGGGACGAGAAGCGCGCTCAAGTGAGTGGCCAAGAGGGTGACCCTTCCGGAGAAGATCCGACGCTGAAAGACTCTATGGCAGCGATCACCAGGATTCAGTCATCTCTCGGCAGGATGGACTCCAAACTGGACATGGTGACCATCGAGGTGGGCCTCATTCGTGCGGACCTCACCAAAACTAAGGAGAAGATAAAGTCACTGGAGATCAAAACATCGAGCCTCACGGATGATGTGTCGGAACTCCAGCGTGAGGTGAGAAACCTGAAGGCGTCTAGGACTCAATCTGACCGTAAGCTGGACGAATATGGACGACTGTATTGCCTCCAATTTAGATATTTTAAAAACAGACCATCTTAAACCCCAGACGTGGACGCATCATGTACTAATACCTTTTGGGTTCCAATTAGAGACTAATAGGAAAAATAAACAGGCAGAAGAACGTAACTTGGTCAGGCAGGATGACTGGAAAGCTATTATGAATCACCCAGAATTAAACACTATGGCTAGAGAATGTAGACCCATGACAGCAGATCCTCCAAATTTAAATACCTTTAGAGCCTGGATGAACGAACTGAAAGGCATGGCTGGACAAGGAAAAAATAAAGCCAGACCCAGGAATAAGAAGAAATCCGCCCCTTGGTTCGATCGAGAACTTAAAAACAAACAGGGGGAGGTGCGCAGAGCTGCACGTAGCTGGCGAAAAAACTACCACAGTATAGAACGCGGTAAATATAAAAAGGTTAAAAGTGCTTACCACGCACTAATCAAACATGCCAAAACGAAGTACTTTTCGTCAACGATCGAAACAGCTAACAATAAACATAAAGCAATTTTAAAAATTGTGAAAGATTTTAATAAACCTAAATGTTTAATGCAGGACATTCCGCCCTCACAAATACTCTGTGACTCTATCGCAGACTTCTTTGAAGGAAAGGTCCAGGGTCTGACGAAAGACTTTGAGGTCCCCACTCAGGATTCAATGAAGGAGGATGACAACATAAGGCAGGATAGAGCCCAGCTCACAGTCTTTACTACAATCAGTCTGGAGGAGACTAAGCAAGCCATCCTAGCAACTAAATCGGGATCACCTTTCGACCCGTGCCCCATTAGACTTTTACATCTCATTGCCGAAACTGTCAATCCAGACATAAATGACATCGTCAATAATTCACTGGCCACTGCCAATGTCCCCTCAGTGTGGAAATTGGCAGCAGTGAAACCTCTGCAAAAAAAACAGCTCCCTGACCCAACCACATTATCAAATTTACGTCCCATCTCACTCCTCCCGGCACTGTGTAAAATTACAGAGTCGATAGTTAATAAACAGCTTACCAGCTTCCTGGAAAACAGTGAAGCTTGGCACCCCAACCAAGCAGGTTTTAGGACTCAACATTCCACGGAATCAGCTCTCCTGTTTACTACTGAGTCTATCCGATCTGCCCTAGACCAAGGAAAGAAGGCTGTCCTGATACTTTTAGACCTGTCAGCGGCCTTCGACACGGTCTCACATGTCATCTTAATAGACCGGCTAATAACATCTGGCATCTCAGGCATAGCCCTGGAGTGGATAAGAAACTTCCTTAGTGACAGGAGACAAATGGTGACCCTGGGGGACTTCCGTTCCAGCGAGAAATCGCTTTCGACGGGAGTACCTCAGGGTTCTAGCTTGAGCCCGACATTATTTAATGTTTACACCGCGCCTCTGATAAAGTTGGTATCGTCTTTTGGCATAGATGTAATAGCATATGCCGACGATACCCAACTTATCCTGGTAATGGATAAAGACAACCAGATTTGGGAGGAAAAACTCAAATGTTGCCTTACGGCCACCTTTGACTGGATGCGGAGAAACCACCTTAAATGTAATACAGGCAAAACTGAGATCATGCCTATAGGCCCAAAGAATGAATTTATTCCCAGATTATGGTGGCCTGAAAAGGCAGAAATACCGCCTCACACCACCTCCTCAGCTCGTAATCTTGGGGTACACTTTGACTCCGACTTATCTTTTAAAAAGCAGGCGTCAAAAGTGGCAGGCACCTGTTTTGGGGTGATAAAGAGTCTCAGGAAATTCTTTGACTTGCTGCCCTTTGTAGCGAGGAAAACCGTCACTGTTGTATTAGTTACTTCACGCATAGATTACTGCAACAGCCTGTATGCTGGAACCAATAAGGTGGTTACTCACAAACTTCAGATGGTCCAGCATGCGGCAGCAAGGCTGGTCCTAAAATGGCCGAGAAAATCCTCAGCATCCAAAGCACTCAATGCTCTACACTGGCTGCCCATAACAAAGAGGGTCCTGTACAAAGTATTGATAATTACTTTTCGAGCTGTCCATGACCTTGGCCCTTTATACCTAAGGAAAAACTTTGTTAGATACTGTCCGACCCGAGCACTGCGCTCCTCAAACGCCAACCTATTGATCGTCCCAGGGTTTAGACTTAAATCCCGTGGGGGCAAATCCTTGGCGGTACTAGGCGCAAAAGCCTGGAACGCCCTTCCCCCACCTCTCAGAGCACTGGCCAAGGAATCAGAATTCCGTAAACAACTAAAAACCTGGATTTACAACCTTCCAGACATAGTTGCCAGAGCACTAGTGTGAGTCCGGCCTCGATCAATTCAAGCAGTAATGGCAACTTTGACATCAGGTTGACCTCTTATTGGCGCCAAGATGCTCCCTGGAACGATTGTTGCGCGGTATAAATGGGCTATCATATCATATCATATCATATCATATCATATGAGGGACGAGCGAGGCGCAACAACGTCCGCATTCTGGGTATACCGGAGAGATCGGAGGGACAGACCCCGGATCTTTTTGTGGAGGCTCTCATCCTGAAACACTTGAAACCTAAGGGCCTCAGTAACTTTTTCGGGACGCCATCTTACAGGCTGCTAGATCCTCCGGTCCTCTGGCATTCGAGAATGCCTCCTTGCTGTTTTTCCCTGACTTTATCCAGGCAGTCCAGAAACAACGGCAGGGTTTCATGGCTATCAAACGACGACTGCGGGCCTCCGAAATCAAGTACTCCATGCTCTTCCCGGCCTGCCTTCGGATAGAGCGCGACGGAAAATCCTGGTTTTCTGATCATCCTAAGGCTGCTGTGGACTGGCTGGACAGAGTTCAGGTGCCGGACACGGAGGGTGACACCCGGGTGGATCACGAGGAACAATGACTTTTCTTCTGAACGGGCCGACTTGACTATGTTGGTGGGGGTGCTGGTTTGATCGGGGCGATCTCTTTTCCCCATCGATCTTTAGACTTTTTTGGGGTTTTTTCTTTTTAAGAAGACATTTTGATGGGGTTTGTATGTGGGTTGGGGTTGTGGAGGTCGGTGGCCTGTTGTAAGGTCCTCCTCCGTCTTCTACATTTAGATCACAGTTAGTCTTGCGGAGACAGGCACACTGCCAGTTGGGGATGTGCACGAGTTGCATGCAGGGGTGCCGGGTGGGGGGTTGGCAGGTTGGGTTTGAGGGGTTTTTGTTTTGCTTATGACCACTGTTTGCTATGGGTGTCACGGACCGCTTCAGAATTCTCGGGGGATGAGTATGGCTTCCACTAGGATGGGCATGGGTGTATCTGTCCTCAGTTGGAATGTGAATGGTTTGGGAGATAAGATTAAACGTGCCATGGTGGGGCAATTAGTTAGACGACGGTCGCCAGATGTGGTTTTGTTACAGGAGACCCATCTCATGGGTAAGCGATGTATGGCGCTGCACCGGGGAGGGTACAAATCGGTGGCCCACGCCGGTTTTACCTCCGGCTCTAGAGGGGTGGGGATTTTAGTCAAAAACTCCTTTCCGCTCACTATCCAACCTACCTGGTCCAATAACCGCGGCCGCTACGTGGGAATCTCGGGGCTTTGGGAGGGTAGGACGTCACGTTCCTTTCTATATATGTTCCCCCTGCACTGCAGATGGACACTTTTAGCGATTTGAACAGGGTGTTTTTGTCGCTGCCTATTGGTATTATGGTGATAGGGGGAGACTTCAATGCAGTGATGGATGGCGAGTTGGACAGATGCCCCTCCCGTGTGCTGTTGCCCTCTCGTAGATGGTTTTCGGATTTTGTCTCCGCAACTGGTATGGTTGATGGGTGGAGACTCCGGCACCCCGGTGACTCGGAATATACACATGTGTCTGCTGCGCATCACTCTTCCTCGAGGATTGACCACGTGTGCGTGCCTGCCTCACAGGCGATGTTTGTTCAGGAAGTGACTCATCTGGCTAGAGGGGTTTCTGATCACTCGCCGGTCTGGCTGAAATTGAAAATAGGACAGAGTAATGTAGCTAGGATTGCCCCGATTAGCGCGTGGCGGCTAAGAGACCCCACTACCAAAAAGGAGTTAGTACGTGTCACGGATAGCTACTTCCGGGAGAATGCGGGGACGGTAGACTCCGGCTGCTCCCTCTGGGAGGCCTACAAAACCATAGTCAGGGGGGGGGCGCTCTCCCTAATCTCTGAGCAGAAAAAGAAAAGTAGGGCGGAATTCGATAGAATTGAGGCGGAGCTATTGGTCCTGGAAAGGGAGGTCTCCCTCACTGGGGACCCGGGGAAGACACATCGCCTCGGTCTCCTCAGGGATGAATACAAACATCTGGCGCGTGATAGGGCGAGAGTGCAGCATGCCGACACGCAAAGTAGAATATATGAACACGGAGATGAGGCTGGGAAATTGATTGCATGGCTGGAGAAGGGTGACTGGGGATCGCGTCTTGTGCCGGAGCTGCAGATTGCGGGCTCGGGTGTCACGACGGATCCACAAAGTATTGTAGATGAGTTTGCTCGGTATTACGAGGAGGTCTATACTTCTACAGACCTATACACTGTGGAGGAGAATGCGGAGGTCATCCGAGACATTCCAATGCCCGCTTTGTCGATCGAGCATAGGGAGTTTCTGGATTCTGCTATCACGAAAGACAAGGTTGCGATGGCTGTCCAGGGGGTTCACTCCGGGAAAGCCTCGGGTCCGAACGGTATCCCTGTAGAACTCTACAAATTGCATGCAGACCGTCTGGCCCCGTTCCTAAAAGATATGTACCTCGAGAGTAGAGAGACCGGTATACTTCCTTATGACCAACGCATCGCCAATATCCTGGCCAAGCTACTTGCTAACCGGCTGGTGAAAGTTGTCTCGGAGCTGATACATCCGGATCAGTCCGGCTTCATGCCGCGTCGTAACACTGCTCTCAATCTTCGTCGCCTCCATGGGGTGATGGCGGGTGCCTCCCACATTCTCGAGCCAGCGGTGCTTCTGTCCCTCGACGCCACAATAGCGTTCGACAGGGTGGAATGGTTTTACTGGTTTGCGGTGCTGGAGAAGCTAGGGTTTGGACCGGAATTTGTACGATGGATCCGGCTTCTGTACTCGGCTCCGTTGGCCCGAGTTGTGGTGAACAACCATAAGTCCCGCGATTTTCAGTTGGGGAGAGGCACCCGTCACGGATGTCCCCTATCGCCACTCCTGTTCGCCTTGGCCCTGGAGCCGCTCGCGGCTTGGGTGCGATGGGATAGATCTATAAAGGGGTTGCGGTGGACACCGGAATGGGAGGAGAAAATCTCGCTTTATGCTGACGATATTCTCATGTATCTGACCTCCCCCCGGCAGTCCCTGATTGTTTTTCTAGACATCTTGGCAATCTATGGTCGATACTCAGGCTTCGCCATTAACTGGACGAAGTCGGTCCTCTTCGTGTTGAGCGGTAATCCCCCTAGAGTGCCAGCGAATTGTCCGGTAAGAGTGGAGTTGGTTGGTTTCCGCTACCTCGGTATCCACATCTCTAAAGACCCGAAGGTGCGTTTCGACATTAATCTGGGTCCCCCTTTGGCCAGACTCCGCTGTGACATTGCCAAATGGAAAGGGTTGCCGCTCTCCCTGTTGGGTCGGGCGGTGTTATTTAAAATGATGGCGCTACCTCGGTTTCTATACGCCTTGCAGAATTCCCTCGATTTAGTGCCCCATTCTTATTTTAATGAGATTGAATCATTGCAGGGTCAACTTCTTTGGGCCGGGAAACCGCGGATTGCACTGTCTAAACTGATGTTACCCTGGTATGATGGTGGGATTGGATTGCCCAATATTAGGAAGTATTACTGGGCCTCCCAACTAGCTCCTATCAATCATGCGGTTTATGGCTCTCCGGCTGACCCCGGGTTTGCCATGGATCGCGGCCAGTTGCCAGGGGGTGAGTATACTAGGGTCTTGTATTCTAGGCGGGGCAGGTTTCCCCTGCTGGGTCCGACGTCGGTCTCGGCGCGGGTCTGGCAGGTGGCTAACCGAGCTCTCAAATGTGAAGACATGATAACAATGGCCGCCCCTCTTTGGCACTCGGAGGCAGTCTGTGGAAATCGAAGGGTTTCAACCGCTGGGATCTGATTGGTATCTCGCAGGTCCGAGGCATGTGGGGTAAGAATGGGATATTGACCATTGAGGAATTACAAGCCAGACATCAATTGAATGAGAGTGAGCGGTTTCGATATCTACAAATTAGGCATGCACTGGCGGCGGCTCTCCCTCGCGATGTGAAGCTCCCGGTGGCCTCTCCGTTGGAGGGTCGAATTTTGGATGGGTACCTTCCTACCAAAGCGAAATTGATCAACCACACCGAGGATCCCCTAGTGAGGGTCCAGGAACAATGGATTGCGGATGGCTTGGTTTTGGATGATGAAGACTGGGGGGAGGCTGTGGCTTTCCCTAGGTAAGTGGCGGTTTCCATGAGGCTTCGTTTGGTGCAGCTTAGGATCCTTCACCGGTCCTACACCACGGGTCCAGGGTTGTGTCGTATGGGGCTCGTCTCCAATGCAGATTGTCGTAGGGGTTGTTGTGTGACTGGTACATTTATGCATATACTGTGGGAGTGCCCGGAGATCCATAACTACTGGATTAAGATTCATGAGCAAATGAGTGAGGTATGGGGAGTGCAGATTGCACTTGAGGCACGTCGTTGCTTACTTAATGTGTGTGAGCCTTCCGACCTCTCGACTCATGGTAAACTTTGGGTCACTCTCGCATGTATGGTTGCAAAGCGAAACATTGCACAACTATGGGGTGCCGGTCGGGCTCCTCAGCTTGGGAAATGGATGGAGGACCTTGATTGGTGTATGTTTCGGGAGAGGGCCGTGTATGTGGCCAGAGGGAGACCCCGTAAATGGGTGAAGATATGGGAAGCTTGGAATGCTCACCATGGGGATATATGTACACCGCCAGAATTAGATCCAGTTCTGGGAGACTTGGATACTACTTGAGCCCACTTTGCGTACTCCTTTATAATTTTGTAATGTTGGAACCTACATTCTCCGATATTGATTGGCAGATACCTACAGCACAATGGTCATATTGTTTGTATTTGTTGTTTCTGTTTAATAAAAAGAATTTAAAAAAAAAGAAGGCTACTATATCATGGTTGACATGGAATGTTAGAGGCCTGAATAATCTTAAAAGATAAGGCAGGTCTTGGCATACTTAGACCGTCACAATATCCACATAAAACTGTTACAAAAAACCCACCTCAGCAAGCTTGCATCGGAGGCAGTGGCCGCTAAATGGGCGGGTGTGCGAATAGCGTCCTCCTACTCCTCCTATGTGAGGGGTGTTATTTTACTGATTAAGAAAGGCATCCCCTTTGAAACTCTTCATGTGGACAAGGATGATATTGGGAGATATATCCTGGTGCAGGGCATACTGTGTGGCACACGAGTGACAATTGTAAACTTCTATAGACCAAATATAGATGCCTCAGGGTTTTTTGAGATGCTGTGTGGTAAAATACATAAACTGGCTCCATCTGCTATTGTTTGTGGGGGGATTTCAATGTTGTACTGGTGCCTAGGGAGGACAGTATGACCTCAGTGGAGGTCGCAACCAAAAAGACAGCGCTTTCTATCATTAATGGCATGAGAGATTTGGGACTATTGGATATGGGAGGCTACACAACCCATGTCTAAAGGAAGGCACGTGTCATTCATATGTGTATCACTCCTGGTCACGTTTAGATTTTTGGTTAGCAACAATTGATGTTTATTCGTGGACCACTGATATTTATTCTCCATTTACTCAAGACACTCTCTGATCATTCCCCTGTCCTGCTCAATATGAACATACCCACGCACACACCTACACAATTTCAATGGCGCCTTCAATATTCCTCCCTGCTAGATCAAGTTTTCCGTGAAGGGGTGAGAGAAGCTATAGTTGATTATTTTGACCACAATAGAGGGTCTGTAGATAGAATGGGAACACTCTGGGAAGCTTTTAAGGTGACAATCCGGGGCGCCTATATAAATCTACGAGCTCGTATTCTTCGGTCTCTGCGGGGTACTATGAGGACATTAGAACAGGAACTGGGCCAATTGGAACGTGAATATGAGGTTATGGCGGATCCCGCTACTCTAGTGACTATCAGGAGTGAAGTCACAGAGTACAATGATACTGCGGATCAAGAGGTGCGTCACTTGTCGCGTTTATGGGCTCAAGATAATAAAGAGAAGGGGAAGACCAGGAAGAGGGTTCGTCAACAAGATTGCAGAACCATGCAGTAGGACACATATAGCTAAGATTGTAGACGATGAAGGCACCATACACTATGACACGGCAGAAATACTTGACACGTTTGTACAATAATATCAGCCATGTATGCAACTTGTAAGTCAGCGGGGGAAACCCATATTGCGCACTACTTAGAAGATATCTCACTAGTCCGGCTTTTGTGGGGGCAGCAAGATATTTTAATGCATTTGCTCACACTTGATGAAATATGGGATGCCATTATGGCTCTGCCGAACAGGAAGGCTACTGGCACAGATGGGCTGACAGCTGAGTTTTATAAAGAATATATTGACTTTTTGGCACCATGCTTGCATGAGCTATATCTCGAAGCATATTAGCAAAAATGTCTGCCAGCAACCATGCGAGAAGCACTAATTATAACACTGCTGAAGCCTGGTAAGGCACCGGATAGTTGTGACTCGTATCAGCCTTTATCCCTTATCAATACTGATGTAAAGGTGTTGGCTACCTGTCTGCGATTGTTACTACCTACTATGGTTCTACCAGATCAGTCTGGATTTATGCCTGCGTGTTTGAGATCCCACAATTTACATAGGTTGTTTGCGGCGTTACATGTGCTACAGCCAACACTGCCTGCGGTGGCGGTTCTTTTAGGTGCTACCAAGACCTTTGATTCGATCTCCTGGACCTACTTATTCACTGTCTTACATTGTATGGGTGTCCCTTATATCTTTACGAACTGGATCCGGTTATTGTACACGGATCCTATAGCGCTAGTACGGCTGAATGGGCAAATGTCCACTACGCTGCCGATGCAACGCGGTACACGACAGGGATGCCCGCTATCGCCTCTACTTTTTGCGGTGGTGCTGGAGTCCTTGGCGTGTATCCTACAACAGCGTTATGCACACGCTGGATTGAGATTTTATCAACATCCGCTGGCAGTCTCCATGTATGCGGATGCCATGGTGCTCTATGTCCGCGATCCAGAGACACATCTGGCACACCTTCTATGGGAATACGTCAGATTTGAGTGGTATGCAGGGCTGGGCATAAACTGACCTATATCCATAATCATGCCCTTGACCAACAGCATGAAGCATATGGAGATGGAATATCCCTTGGAATGGGGCGTAGACGAAGTAAAGTATTTGGGGGTATAGATCCATAGAGATCAACAGGTGGTTGTTCAATTGAATTATGGTAGAGCGATTGTGAGACTTGAAGAACAAGTTGCTAGGTGGATTAAATTGCCGTTATCGCTGGCTGACAGGATAGCATTGATGAAAATGATCATCCTTCCTCAGTTTTTATACTTATTTCTTAATATTCCAGTCCGTCTAAAACAAACTTTCTTTGATACACTCCGATCGTTGTTGATTACACTCGCATGGGGCGGGGGAAGCCCTGCGTGAAATGGGAAGTTCTTACTCTTCCATATGATATGGGTGGCTTTGCAGCTCCGGATCTGCAGCTGTATTATCTATGTGCGCATGCCCACTATGCTTACTATTGGCTGCAAGCACCAGCCTATATTCTGTATGTGGTGGTGACGGAAGGCGCTGTGCATCCCATTCCGCTCAAGGCCATGATTGCGAACACTCATTCGGTATTTGAGAAAGGGGAAATAGATACGGTACAGTGCACTGTTGGAGCATGGCAGGAACTCGGGAAGCAGGCACAGAAACTACCGCTCTATGCGCCGAACATGCCACTTTTACATCACTCTTTCATTTCGGTATCTGGTGAAAAGGGTGCACTACAAGTACATCATGAGAGAGGGGTGCACACGATGGGGGATATGTTTCCATCTAGAACCTTCATACAAGCCGAGGAGTTCATATGGGATGGGAACAATGCTGCAATGCGTGCCTTTATCTACACTAGACTACGTGCCATTATATGTCCGCTGTACCCACAATTTCCGAAGGTACCGGTGACACTGGATGCATTGCAACTCATATAAGTGACTCAAACAAAATCCCAACTTGTTACACGATTATACAACACCTCGAAGAGAGAGGGGTTAGTTACCGGAGAGGCATTGCTGGCTAAATGGAATGGAATTCTCCCTAACCCGCTGCCCGAAGACAATTGGCATGAAAGTTGTAAATTGACAGAGCGGCTCACTGCCAATGGTAATCTTAAACTGATACATTTTAAATATTTTCACCAAGTGTATTATATGCCTGCTTTGCTCTATAAATGTGGATTTATAGATTCTGACAGGTGTGCCATACCCCTCATGCAGACTTTCAGCATCTAGCCTAGGCCTGCCCAAAGGTTGCAGAATTTTGGGCGCAGGTCACCCAGAGTCTGACTGAAATGGTGGGAACACCCGTGGCATGCACTACTCAAATGTGTTTGCTGGGCCTTGTATTCACTATATGGGCACCGGTTCGGAGACTGGTGGCAGTGGCACTACTACTGGCTAAGCGCAGGGTTGCTATGTGCTGGGGTGGTAGATCGGCACCTGCACATAAGCAATGGATGCGAGACTTAGTGTACTACTGAGGCCAGCTTACTTGCTATGCTGATCAACTCCCTAGTGCCTCTATATCTTGTGATATATAGGGTCCATTAACATCTTATTTGCTTGCCATGAATGATGATTAATGTATTTTACTGTATCTTGTCATTTTGTTAATTATTATATGATTCTATTGTTATCTATACACATGCTGCCGCCTATTACGGACTAGTATGTATTGCTGTGCTTCCTACTTGTACATTGTATGCCCACTGATGAAACTATGGTTTTGTTACTTTGATTGTTGATGTACTGGAAAATATAAAGGTAAAATATAATAATATAGTAAAGGAATTAATATTTCAGCCTGGACTTTGAGTTGTTTTTAATCTCATTAGGGAGATGGAAAACTTCTGGGGTACCAAGGTCAAGGAAGCCTGCTTGAAGTAGGCTAGCCAAGGACTCAAGACCACATTATCCTGGCTGAAGCAATTCTTTATTGCTAGTCGAGAAAGTTTGACCTCCGAAGCGTGCCAAATCTTTATCCATAAGAGTAATGGTACAATTTTCACGGAACCTTCCAAAAGCCCTTATTCTAAATGGGTGATGTAACTTGTTATGCTTTTGGAAATTTCCAACAACCGGCATTGAAACTTCTCTCTAATATTTTAGGTGTGTATAGTCCCATACTCCTGCCCCACATATATGCCAACAGAGAGACATTTTTTTATATATTGAAATAATTTCCCTAATGGGCTGATGACCTAGTTTATTCACAAATAAAAAATTTGCCACTACTACTCCTGCGAAATGTTGTTCTCTTTGTGTCAGTAACTTTCTTCAATTTATATTTAATTCAAAAGGGATATCAAGATGATTCAAATTCTACACCTTAGCTATTACAGTTCCGTTAATATGGTATTTTCTTGAACGTGTGTTTTAGGGGCCATTTGTCATGATAAAAGATTACTGATTATTAAATTTTAGTTTAATATTTCCCATAAATCATTTAAACATCAAGTAAAATCTGAAGGGCATTGGAAGTGCAGGCAATTAAAACCTCATCATCAGCATAAAGTAAAACTGTGACTAGGTGGCTCCCAACTTTGGCTAAAAGGTTTCTTTTTTGCACTAACCCTGAATCCAAGGCACAGGAAGTCCTCAATGCCTGCCTCTACCATCAGGTCCCATAGTTTCCCTCTATCAACCATGTCAAAGGCACGATAGAGGTCCATGAATGCCATGTGTAGAAAACACATGGCATGAATTTGACGTATTTCCCAGGTAATAGAAGAAGGTTCAGAGATTGTTCTACTGCACATACGCCTGAGTAAAAAACATATTGCACATCTGAGAGGTTATTTATTTCTCTGTAGTCTTCCAATTATCCTCCCTAGGATTTTTACGGGTCAGTCCTGGAGGGATATGGGCTATACCAGGTTGGGATATTGTTTACCCCTTTTTGAAAAATTGGAACAATTGTAGATTTATTCCATGAATGTGGGAGTTCATTCTTAATAGCAGCTCTAAACATATTGGTTAAAAGAGATGCCCAACATTTAGGACTCTGTCTACAGATGTCAATTGAGACACCATCTGGACCTGCTGCTTTACCCAGATGACATCTTGAAATTACTTTGGTTATGTAATTACAATCTAGGGATTCACTCAAAGTGAGCGCGCTTTTCAAGTTCAAATTTAACCAATCTTTTGGATCTGCCTGAGACGGGGAGTTCAATCAATCAATCAATCATTTGTAAAGAGCACTACATACCCGCGAGGGTCTCAAGACCCTGGAGGCGGGAGTTGTTCTCCTGGTCAAAGACTTTTGAAAAGTGAAGCACCTATTGGTCTGCAGGAATATCACATTCTATTCTATAGTTTTTATGCTCAAATGGGAGAGGCTAGTTAACAATGTCCCAGAAAGCCCCCTATTGTCTCGAGACAGTGAGGTGAGTTTCAGGTCTTCCCAGGCCTGCTTTCTTATTTTGTCCCTAGGCTCAGCAAGAGTCATTTTGTATAATTGTCTGGTTGCTCTGAGGTCCTCGATGTTTCAAGGAATGGTATTGACTACTAGAATATGATTCTTTAGAGCAGCTGTACGGGCAGGATTAAACCACCGATGGGTGGATGGCTTATTAGGGGATGATTTAGCAGTCAGGATACACAACATTGTTTTACAGATGTCATGTAGCTGTTTCCCTGGGTTAGGCCTCCTCCGATAGGCTGCATTTTACCTCCTCTTTTCTCCCAGCAATTTATTAATTAATTTGATGGGATCTATGTTATCCCATTCAGACCTTAATCCCTTGCTGGAAAAGTAAAATATATTATTACTGCTTCTTATTTTTCTATTTTTTAGTAGAAAACAATCAAGGCTCTCTAATACAGGGCTGTGGTTCATAATACTATCCGATAAAATAACTGAACATAAAATGAGTGGTGCAAGATCTAATGAAAACAAAATAAAATAAATGGAACTTCCCCAACCTTTACCTATAAATGTAGGTGGATAAACCGCTCCCTCCTTTTAAAAAGATTTGTTGAAAATAAGTACTATATTTGACAATATTTCATTTAGTGCCTCCCTGCAGGGTATGTGTAAAAAGTGCGTCATATTCCCATCATGCTGATTAGCAAGTCGGCAAATGAGGTTTCCCCTAGAAATGTTAAAGCCACCCTTGCATATTACCAATCAATCAATCAATCAATCAATGCATTTGTAGAGCGCGCTACTCACCCGTGAGCGTCTCAAGGCGCTATGGAGTGGGGGAAACAGCTACTGGTCGAGCAACCAGGTCTTGATGAGTCTTCTGAAGGTCAGCAGGTCCTGTGTCTGGCGCAGGTGAGCGGGGAGGGTGTTCCATGTCTTGGCGGCGAGGTGGGAGAACGATCTGCCACCGGTGGTCGTTCGGCGGATGCGTGGGACGGTGGCAAGGGCGAGGTCTGCGGAGCAGAGCTTGCGGTTCGGGGTGTAGAAGGACAGTCATTCGTTGTGGTATGCTGGTCGGGCATTGTGAAGTGCATTGTGAGCGTGGGTGAGGAGCTTAAAGGTGATCCTCTTGTTGACCGGGAGCCAATGCAGATCTCTCAGGTGGGTGGTGATGTGGCTGTGGCAAGGCAGTCCGAGGATGAGGCATGGGGAGGCATTTTGTATGCGTTGGGGTCTCTTCTGGAGTGTGACCGTAGTTCCTGCTTAGAGGGCGTTGCCGTAGTCCAGCCTGCTGCTGACGAGGGCCTGGGTGACCGTTCTTCTGGTTTCAGTGGGGATCATCTGTAGATCTTGCCGAGCATGCGGAGGGTGTTGAAACAGGAGAATGAAACAACGTTGACTTGCTGGGTCATAGAGAGCGTTGAGTCCAATATGAACCCCAGGTTGCTTGCGTGGTGGATGGGTGTCTGGGCAACTCCCAGCATGGTCGGCCACCAGGAGTCGTCCCATGCAGAGGGGTTGGAGCCGAGGATGAGGATCTCTGCCTTGTCCGAGTTCAGTTTCAGCCAGCTGGTCTTCATCCATTCTCCAACGGCCTTCAGTCCCTTGTGTAGGTTGGATTTGCCGGTGTCAGGTTCCTTGGTGAGGGAGAGGATGAGTTGGGTGTCGTCGGCATACGAGACGATGTTGAGTATGTGTACTCGGACGATGTTGGCGAGTGGTGCCATGTAGATGTTGAAAAGGGTAGGGCTGAGGGATGATCCTTGGGGTACACCGGAGGTTATCATGGTGGCTTCGGATCAAAAGGGGGTAGGCGGACTCTCTGGGTTCTGCTGGTGAGGAAGGAGGTGATCCAGTCCAGGGTTTTGTCTCGGATCCCTGCGTCATGGAGGCGTGTGTGCAGGATGTGGTGGCAGACGGTGTTAAAGGCAGCCGAGAGGTCCAGGAGGATGAGGACCGCAGTTTCGCCATTGTCCAGTATGGTCCTGATGTCGTCGGTGGCGGCGATGAGGGCGGTTTTGGTGCTGTGATTGCTGCGAAAGCCGGATTGGGAGGGGTCCAGGACTATGTTCTCCTCCAGGAAAAGTGTCAGTTGTCTTTTGGAGGTCTTCTCAATGACTTTCGCCGGGAACGGGAGCAAGGAGATGGGTCGGAAACTCTTGAGGTCATTAGGGTCTGCCTTGGGTTTCTTGAGAAGGGTGTTGATCTCTGCATGTTTCCAGCTCTCTGGGAAGATGGCAGTCTCGAAGGAGCTGTTGATGATCTTTCGGAGTTAGGGTGCGATGATGGAGTTTGCCTTGTTGAAGATGTGGTGGGGGCAAGGGTCGGAAGGTGAGCCGGAATGGATGGTGTTCCAGATTTTGATGGTGTCTTCGCCGTTGATGTTGTGCCAGGAGAGCAGAAGGTCGGTGTGTTTGGTGGGTGTTGAGTCGGGGGTGTCGGCGTCTTGGTGTCGAAGCTGTTGTGGATGTCTGTGATCTTGCGGTGGAAGAAGCCAGCAAGGGAGTCGCAGAGTTCTTGTGATGGTGGAACGTCATTGGAGCAGGAGCTGGAGTGGCGAGTTCTTTCATGATGTTGAAGATCTCTTTGCTGTTGTGTGTGTTGTTGTTGATGTCGATATTTTTCCAGCTGCGGTGTGGGATACGTTGCGGTTGGTTGTGTGCCGTGTTTTTCTCAAAGGAGAAATGGACGCAGTGGTGGTCGGTCCAGTGGAGTTTGGTGGTGTGGCTGAAGGTGACGTGGTTGCTGGCGGAGAAGATGGGGTCGAGGGTGTGTCTGGCAGAGTGGGTGGGTGTTGAGATGAGTTGTTTTAGTCCGAGGTTGGCAAGGTTGTCGATCAATGCTGTGGAGTTGCTGTTGTTGGCATTCTCGAGGTGGAAGATCAGGTCTCCGAGGAGGATGTAGTCTGTGGAGGCGAGGGCGTGCATGCTGATGAGGTCGGCAATAGATTTGCTAAACTGTGGTCGGGGTCCCGGGGACCGGTAGATGAGGGTTCCTCTGAGGGTGGTGTTGTGATCAACGTGGATCTGGAAGTGTAGGTGTTGGGCCATGCTGAGGGAGTCTTCGGTGCTGGTTGAGATTCTGATGGTGTTTCTGTGGACAATGGCGATTCCTCCTCCTGGTTTGCTGTTGTTTTGTTCCCTGGGTGTGATCTTGTAGCTGTCCAGGATGGCTATGGCTATGTCAGACGCAGAGGAGGTGTTTTCCCTGGTCTCCGTCAGGAAGGCGATGTCTGGGGCGGAGGAGTCGAGCAGGTCCCAGAGTTCGACGGTGTGTTTGTGGACTGAGCGGGTGTTGAGTAGTATGCAGCTGAGATGGTTGTGGCCTGCAGTGCTGGGATGGGCAGGATGTGCAGGGGTGCGTTGGCTGGTGTAGTTGCAGTTTTGGCAGGTGATGGGTCGGTGAGTGAGCTTCCGGGTGGCCTCGAAGCAGGTGGAATTTTGACCATTGTTGAGTGCGTGAAGGGAGTTTGCGTCTCAGCTGCGTCAGGTCTTGTGGTGGTCGTGGGGCCGGGGGGTCTGGCGCTGTGCTCGTCCAGGAGCAGACGGGTGCACAAGGGCTAGCCTTAGGCGCACCTTTGGTGCGCCAGTGGCACGACCGCGTCGCAATTGCCATTTAAGTAGGAGAGGTGTGTGCAGCTGGGGGGGCGGGTCGGGTTGCGACGGGAAACTAACGTAGTGGCAACACAATGGGCTACGGGGAGAGCTGGCAGCAAGCCAAGGAGACAGTGGAAAATCCAAGAATGGGACACGAGTAATAATAAAGGAGAAAGGGATAAAAGTACAATTTAGAGGAGAATAGAAGTGAGACAAGAAAAATAAGAGGCACTCAACAGGGAGGGGTCTCGAACCCTGCCTGGGTGGGACCTTAGTGCAGAGAGCAGACAAGTGGAGCTGCGAGGGAAGAGCTGATCACTAACCGAGGGTCAGGGATCTAGCTTGCGCTCCCCGCAGCAGTCCCCAGTTAAGTAGGGGAGGGGGAGGGGGAGGTGCGAGCAGCTGGGGGGCAGGAGCCTAGTATAGATGGTGGTGATTAAGTAGAGAATAATTGAAATCTATCCAAATGAAACATTTCTATAGCTCAGGTCTCTTGGCAACATAACACTTCATAGTCAGATACCATACACAACTAGGCCTCATTTGTCAGATTTTAGCGGATTCACGCAAGGTTCATGAAAGGAGTCGAAGGCCCTTTTCCTTCCTAGCAGTTGTATGAACATGGCCTAAGTTCAATATCTCGTCCTGAATGGTGTTATTTCCAGGGGCAGGGGAGAGGATGATGTAAACTGTGAACTGTTTGAAAATACAGTCCATGCTCCTTTGCAACCGTGAGGTCGGGCTGGCTTCCTTCCTCCAATGATTGTTGTTTTTGAGTGTTGGAGAAGAAGATTGAGTGTAAAAAAATTAGGAGTTCAGTCATTCTGTATCTGACAACTCAACAATTATGCAAGGGGAGGCGATTAAATGTTCAACTGATTTCAACCCATAGCTAGGCTTGGTGAATTCCTTGTCTAGAGAGATTGTTGGAAAGGAGGTTATTAAGGAATCCCAAAGAAAAGACATACATCATGTCTCATTGGGTCGATTGGCAGTCAAGGCCATCCAGCCCCAGTTTTTTATAAATTCACCACTACGTAAGCTCCCCTCACTGATTTAGTTGAATAGCCTATCCATACAACTCTCCGATCTGATAGAATGTCATCCATCAAATCATTCAGCCAGCCCTCATTTTTCTTACACCAATGGGTAGCCTCAGACCAAGTGCATCCCCACCCTCTCCTTCTCCAAGTGTAGGGAACCCGGCTAAAACAATAACATATGGGGTACATTCGGGAGCAAGCTGTAAATGGTGTGAACAATGTCTGCTCTTGCATATATTCGAGTGGGTGCTCTGAAAGTAACAAGGCCGAGTGGTGCCCAGTGTTTGGTTGCAAAAGAATAGGTCGCTGATTGAGGGTGATTGGGCAAATCAGAAGATGAGGGGTTTTGTATGTGATTATCAGACGATGGAGGTACACTTCTAAGGTTAAGTGCGTACTGGTTTTGAGACAAGAGCGGTAGACGCTTGTTTTGGTCCTCTGACAGGGTATGAACTTTATCATCCAATGCTTTCAATTGGTCTAGAACATCACATTGGATGTCCCTCACTAATGCCTCCATGTTGCTAAATTATGGTTTACAGAGTGTCATTAGCTCAGCCTTACAATTAGACCTTTCCTGCGTGGCAAGATTTCAAGCAGTGATGAGAGGTGTAGGCCTCATAGATATTAGTGAGGTCTTTGGCGCTCAATGTGGGCACTTTGGTATCCTTGGTTCTACCGTCCCCCCCTTCTATTTTGAAGGTGGCAGCGTATGCTCACTAGCTGAGAACTGTTGAGACTTACTGCAATAATATCAACAGTTGGATCATGCAAGATACAGGTATTGTAAATGTTAGGATGAGTCTCATTCTGAATCGAAGTTAGATCTCAAGTCATAATCAGGCTCACCAGATGATTGCTTAGTAAGAAGGGGGATGTCAAGGCGTTTGGTTGATTTATGGTGCCTTTTAAGAGTCTTTGGACTGCCTCAATACGGTCCTCCTACTCCAACTCAGTGCTGATGGTGCCCATAGCTGATGACAAATAAGAAGCTACTAAAGGGGTAGAAAAGTTGCCCTTGTCCTTATCCTCCCCTTTTTTATGCAGGGGATGTCTCTTTTTCACCATTACTAGTTGAACTGGATATAACAGGTGAAGGGGGATTTTCCCAAATAGTAGACATTTGAAAACAGTCCTACCACACACAGTTAAGCAGATTCCATGTTACGAATACACCTGCTGTTCCAGATGCATGGGAGGGAGTAAGGGGCTGTCCTGACTTGTCTGGCCATGGATGGGTACAGATGAGCCCACATTTGGCCCGGACACTTCCTGGGCTGTGGAATGTGTGGCAGGGGATTTAAAAGTGCACGTCGGTGCTCTGCAGCTCCTCCCCGCCTTGGAGTCCTGCCCCCTGGTGTCCTTGCTGCGCATTCTGTGCTATGGGAGGTTGAAGGGGATTTTAAAGCACGCGCTGGCGCTCTGCAGCTCCATCCTGCCTTGGGTGATGCTGGGCCTTAGAGTCCTGACCCTTACCATCCTTACTGTGCGTGCCACGCTGCAGGAGTCAGCAAGGGATTTAAAAGCGCACTCCAGCACTCTGTAGCTCCCACCCAACTGGGGTGATGCTGGACCTTAGAGTCTTGGCCCCTGACATCCTGAAAATGCATCCCACGCTGTGGGAGGCAGCTGGGGTATTTTAAAGTGCACGCTGGTGCTCTGCTGCTCCTTCCTGTCTCGGGTGATTCTGGGCCTTGGAGTCCTGGCCCTTGGTGCCCTTGTTGCACGTCCTGTGCTGTTGGAGGCAGCAGAGGATTTTAAAGTGCATATTGGAGCTCTGCAACTTAACGCCACCTTGGGTGATGTTGGGCCTTAGAGTCCTGACCCCTAGCTTCCTAGTTGTGCATCACATGTTATGGGAGGGAGCATGGGATTTTAAAGTGCACACTGGGGCTCTGCTGCTCCTCCCTGTCTTGGGTGATGCTGGGCTGTGGAGTCCTGACCCCTGGCATCCTTGGTGAGAATCAGTCAAAATACTGAGGGCCTCATTTATAAAAAGTGTTGAATTGCTGTGGTTAAACAGCAATGTAACATTTTAGTGAGCCCTCTGTGCAACACCATGAATGCGCTGTATTTACTGTATGGCATTACATGACGCAACAATTGACAGATACGTCAGGAATCCTTACGAATCTGTTGGCGCAAAAATGGCACATTGCTGGAGTGTGTCTGGAAACATATGCAACTCCAGCAATGTGTCATTTCACATGGGACAAGCCCCAATTGAAAAGACATGTGTTGTAGGAAGCTGGCTCTGTATATACTAGTTATCAACAGGAGAGAGGGATAGATGTAGTGAAAACACTCTTGGTCCCCCAATAGGTAGTATAAACAACAAAAGAGTATGACTATTGCAACAGCAAGCAAGGTAGCATGGGAAAATGTTTCATATAAATCTTCTTAGATTTATATAGAAGGCCCTCACTCACCAACCTGGTTGGTGACATGCTTCATCATTGGGCCCCACAGGGAGAGGCTGAGTGCCTCCCAGGTGTGCTTCGATGCCAGAATTACTGCGGAGCTGGTTTTTTGTTTTGTGAAGAGAGAAGGGGTGACGGTGTGATTTCCTTAAAAATGTCTGGATTGTGTCACAAAAGGATTTATTGAGTGGCCAATCAGACACATTAAAAGCAAGGTGTGGGAAGGGGGCCAAATAAACTGTTCGGCTACTTCCTCATAAGTGGGGTCAACATGTTTCTGCCATCGTGGTGTTAATTACCTGGCATTCGTCAGGACCTAAGAGCTAAACCTCAGTGGTATGTTGGCGCTAAGTCCCACCCTAACCTGAGGACGTGAAAGTGAAAAAGTGTAAAAAGCATGCAATCAGAAAAATAGATGGTTGCTCGATTGAGAAACCGGATTAGCACCTGTGGAAAGAAATGACAATAACAAACATAGAGAGAAATAACAAAACAAACAGTTAGTTAATAGTTTGTACAATTTGTTTGTTACAGGTATACCATGCTCTTCATGACGTGCTCTTGTGCTCAGCGTGAAACAATCACCTGACGTTTAGACTGTTCTTGTTATGTTATGAGAAGTGATGTAACTGGTCCGTACTGTTAATGAGCACGATAAGGGCGATCAATATCAATATAGTACTATAACACCTGCACGCCAACTAGGGCGTTTACCGGTATTGCGTGTGTTTGGTAGGTGATCAAACTGCCCAAACGGCCGGTGTGCCTTTGCGGCATGGCAGGGGATCCCCAGAAAAACACATGCGAATAGGTGAAAGTGCAATTAAAAGTCTCACGTTTCATGTGAGTGATTCTCACACCATGGGTCTCGGGAGGGGGTGGTGGAGAAATTGCCACACCCTGCAAAGGAGGAAGGAAGAATAATAGTTGTAAGTATAGGGCTAGCTGGTGGCCCTAGTTACTTAGCTGTGTAATCGTTGAAGTACACCAGGCACCCACTTGATACCTGTGTGTCGCCCTCTGTTACCGGACCCCGAGGATGAAAGGTCCGGTTTGGCCACCGTATATAACGAGAGGTACCGGGAGGAAGATGCGTTCTCGAGGAAGCAGGGGGTGCGGCCGTGTATGTCAGAGTGTATGGGCGTGCCCCTCAGCCAATCACGGGGCGCGTTGAGAGTGAGGGAAAACATAATCAGCAACTAAGACTAGAACGCTGACATCCGAATCTCAGATGCTCATTCAAAAAACTTTATTGGGCAACGAGGTGCAATAAAGTAACGTATCTCGGTCCCCGGCGGGGAATGTCTGGGGTACTAATTCAATAAACATTAATGAGGAGCGAGATAACTGGCACATATCTAGACACCCAACAATGACGGTAGTGCAAAAAAACGGGGGAGGGGTGTGTGTTAGACTGGTACTAGAAATGCCAGTACGGAGACCAAATGCCGCTTGTAGGGGAATGGTCATAGGGCTAAACACGGGCCTGGAATGGCCCTGAATGGAGTCTACCTCTAGAAATATGGGAGCATGACTTATTCATAGGTGTCAATTGGTAGAAATAGTTAGAGGGGTCGTTTTTCGGAGTGTGGTGAAGTATTAGTGTTGGGACAAACTGTTGACAAGGTTACGGAGGTACTCTTGTCTATTTCCAGGTGATACAGGGAACTGCCCTAGTGGGGATGCTGAGCCATATATTATATTAAATTAAGAGCATTGGTATGAAGTCCCTCAGGGCTAGTGAGGGTATCAGTGGAAGACATACGCCAGGTGGCAAGAGAAATCAGGTAGATTATTAATGTCTGAAGATGGTGGCCCAGGGAATGTCATCATTCAGGCCGTTTTTGTGAGTCCCTAGGCGGTACACCCACCTTTGTTCCTTTTCAAACAATGTCTGGTGGATGTTTTTACTAGTGCAAACGTGTTCGATGATGGTCCATTTGAGATCGTTAGTGGTGTGATTTGCTTGTAGAAAGTGTTCGCTCATTTTTGTGGTGACTTTACGGCACCTGATGTTGCTCCTATGTTTGCATACTCTCTGTTTGATTTTTCATGTGGTCATGCCTACATACCGCAGAAGGCACGGGTATGTGATAAGATAGATTACGTTGGTAGAGTTACAGTTTGTGTGGACAGGTTTTGGCCATGTTTTTCCAGGTTCAAGGTTTAGGTATTTAGTGTGTTGTTAAATGGCAGACGCTGCAGTTGGAGCATGGGAAATGGCTTGTTACTCTAGGAAGTCCCCAAGTATCTGTGACTGATCTCTCCTCCATCGGCAGTCTGTCCTTCGGACATGTGTGCACTAATGAGTCTTTTAGGCTCCGTCCTCTTTTAAAAGAGAACAAGGGTTTTTGCCAAGTCTTGTTGTTGCTGGTGACTGTCCTCCAGTTTTTATTGATAGATTTCTTCAGGGCATTGGATAAGCTGCTATAGGTGGTTACACAAGTGAGAGGGGTGTCCTGGGGCTCCCTAACGTTGTCTTCCAACAGTGCCTCCCGGGATTGGTTGCGGGCTCTCTTATAGCTTTTATCAAGAATGTTGTCAGGGTAGCCTCGTGCTTGGAGTCTGGAAGTCAGATCAGTGGCTTGTTCACGGAAATCCTTAATGCTGCTGCAATGTCTTCTGACTCTCAGGTATTGGCCATACGGTAGATTTTCCCTAAGTGGCCGTGGATGGAAGCTTGAAAATTCAAGAAGATTGTTTTTGGCAGTAGGTTTGTAGTGTGTCCTGGTGGTCAATGTCATGTTGTTTACTGTTATTACCACATCAAAGAAAACCACTTCATGTTTGCTACTGGAATATGTGAATTTCAAGTTCACATCTAGGGTATTTATTCAGTCCAGAAAATCTTTGAGAAGAGATTCACTGCCCTTCCAAATGAGGAGGACATCATCTATGTACCTCCTCCATAGGCCTATGGAGGAGGCGTATCGACTGTTGGTGGGTAGGATGTGTTTGGCTTCAAAATCATAGACGTAGAGCCCAGCCACACTTGGGGAAAAAGTACTGCCCATTGATGTGCCTGTGCTTTGGAGAAACAGGTTACCTTTGTATTAGAAAAAGTTCTCTTTGAGGGCCAAAGTGGCACACTCTAAAATGAATTCCTTTGGTGTCTGATATTCTCAGTTGATGGAGTCTGGAGCAGCCCACAGGTCCCTGATGGTATTGTTCTGGGGATGCTCGTATATAGACTTTCAATGTCAAGGGTTACTAGTATGATAGACCCTTCTTCAAAGGTTAGGTCCTGTAAAAGCTGTAGTAGGCTCTTAGTATCTTTCAGATATGTGGGGGTACTTTGAATTATGGGTTTCAAAAAATTGTCACAGAAATGTGACAATGGTTCCAGGAGTGAACCAATCCCTGACACGATAGGTCTTCCAGGCGGGGGTTTATTGTGAGTTTTCGGTAGTGTGTAGAAGTATGGTATCACACTATCACCTGTGGTCAAAAATTCTACTTCGTGTCTTGATATGTGACCGTATTCTTCAGCTTCTTTTACCAAGTTACCGATACGTGTTTTGAGCTCAGGTGACGGATCTTTCCTGAGTGGGGTGTAGTTCTTCCTATCATCTAGGAGGTTTTGACAAATTTTGTCATAATCCTTAGTGTTCTGAATGACTATACCACCCCTTTATCAGCTGGCTTTAGAGTGATATCTTTGCTGTTTTGAAGGCCCTCAAGGGCTTGGTGTTCTAGTGCAATGAAGTTTTTGAAGGTGGTGGGTTCTTGGTAGGTTTCCATGTCATGAACACCGCTTTTTCAAAGGCTGTTATCTCCGCAGGCACTGTGTAGGGTGGTGGTGTGAAGCCAGATTTTAATCTTAGGCTGGTGTCGCCTTTGGTAGTTTGTGAAGTACTGTCTTTTTTCCCTCAAAGTAGGCTTTTAGCTTCAGTTTTCTAAAAAATTCTGGTAGCTCACAATGCAGTTTGAATTTATCTGGTTTGGCTGTTGGAACAAAGCCAAGAACCTTTTGAAATACTTCGGTTTCTGCAAGAGATAGATCTTTGTCTGAGAGGTTAGTGATCAGACACCCCGTGCACTTGTGCTTGGTTGTTGTGCCTTGCTGCGGGTGTTGTTGCCCACTGGGTCCTCAGTCTCCCATGTGACCTGGTTGGGTCCTCTTCTCTTGTCCCTTCCTCTCTGGCCCCTCTCTAAAAATGGTGGTTAGTATTGGTTTGGTTGGAAATGTGGGGGGTGCATGTACTCTGGATTCCAGCCCATCATTGGAAAAGGCGGTTGGTGGAAGTGCATGGGTTGGGGTCCACCCCCAAGTGTGGAGAACGGGGGCCACCTTGGCTTCTGGTTGTTGTGTCCATATCTGCCCCTTGTTCCTCGTCTCTGTCTCTGTCTGTAACTACCACCGCTTGACTCACTACTGTTGGATGGATTTTCGTCCGAGTAATCAGTTAGTAGTATTCCTTGTAGGTGGTGTATAGGATGGGTCAGCATAGGGATAGACCTTATTAAATTCAAATTTCTTAAGGTCTTTTTGGAATTTGGTCACTTTTGACTGCATTAAATTGTCTTTATATTCTGTTATCTCTTTATTGATTTCATCAAGTTTTTTCTTGTAGCCAGTCAGTGTGGTCTTAAAATGTGTCTCGGTCTGCTGTATTTTGAGGTAAACATCGTTTACCACGAAGTTTTTACAACGCGGTACCTTTAGCACGCATCCCTTACAACGCAAGTCGTTACCACGACTTGCGCTGGAGGGCGCTAAAGGATTAAAAATAGTAAATTTACTATCCAAACACCTTCCCTAGGGTCCACGGGGACTGGTGTTAGAATAGTAAATTATACTATTTGAAATCCGCGCCCCCCAACGCAAGTCGTGGTAACGACTTGCGTTGTAAGGGATGCGTGGTAAAGGGATGCGTTGTGACGGGACGCGTTGTACCGTCATACATCCGTATTTTGACCATAAGGGCTTCTGATAGGTGTAGGGAAGTTTTGACAATAAGCACTAGCCAATCGTGTGTACAGTGCCACGCTATCATCGCCCACTCTTTACAGAAGGTTGCATCATTCAGAAAAATCCGAGGAGCATTTGCCACCAAGAGTCCTCATGGTGCTGTATTAGTACAGAGGTATTCCTTGAGTATGGTCCCATGTAAGATGGTCCGGATCCTTTCACGTTTTTGCTCCGTCAATTTTTCCCACTCAGTAGTGTGGGCGATGGCCTGGGAAATAGCAAGGTCAGCAAAAAGGGAAGGGTCAGCTAGAATGGCGTCTACCTCTGACTCCGAGTATGTGAGTCCCAGGTTTGCCATGGTGTAAGAAAAAAGAGAGAAAGGTGAGACTTGAAAGTGTTTTTTTCAAAGGATTGGAGAGGGTCAGAATGTATGTTCTGCCTCAATTGTACTCTCACAGCTGTGCACTGCTAGATACTCGTTATCAACAGGAGAGAGAGGGATAAATGTAGAGAAAACACTCTTGGTCCCCAATAGGTAGTATAAACAACAAAAGAGTGTGACTATTGCAACAGCAAGCAAGGGAGTATGGGAAAAAATGTATATAAATATTCCTAGATTTATATAGAAGGCCCTCACTCACCAACCTGGTTGACGACATGCTTCATCTTTGGGCCCCACCGGGAGAGGCCGAGTGCCTCCCCGGTGTGCTTCGACGCCAGAATTACTGCGGAGATGGTTTTTTGATTTTATTTATAGAACCAAGAAGGACTTGGTAAGGGTAAATATAACTGTCTTTTTCAAGACAGATTGTTCAAAAGCAATCTGGATGAATAATTACTTTTCTTACAGGATTGTAAATTGTGCAAATACTGTTGTACTTTTGGATTACTTTTGATAACTTTTTAGATTAGTTTCAGGATTACTTTTTCTACTCATTGGGATATGTCTAGATATCACACTGGGACATTTCCTGGATAAAAGGTGAGTAAAACAGTTTTTTCTCAACACACAGTTTCAAAGGTCTGCATACAAAACACCCTCAACAATTAAAAGTTGTTAAGAGAAAAGCAGTCAATGCAATCCTAAGGAGAAAATGGGGTTTTATTTTTTTCAGATAAGTTAACATTTTTGTCAGTTAAGTTTCTGGGGTTAGAACAAGGGTCCTCCCTGGGTCAAGGATGCACTCAAAAACACCCTTAGAGGCACTAGGGCAGCCGGGTTCAGAGTGTTGAGGCCCAATGTTAGCCTATAGGGCTATGGGGCCATTGGTTGATGGCTGCTCACAAGCAATCCAAAGGGTTGAGGGAGCAATGCTCCTAGGGTTAAGCTCAGGGCAAAGGGAGATGCAATTTAGCACATAAGGTGCACCCACAGCTGCAAAGAGGCAGCCGGGTGCAGGGTGCATATATGTCTTTTGGTGCCCTGTTGTTTTCAAAGGGAGTTGCCGGTTTTGGGTTTTGGCTACAGGCTTGGTCCAGGAAGTCATCCAGGAGGAAACAACAGCTGGGCAGGTAAGTTGGAGGGCGCAGGGACATAGGTGCACCTCAGGTCCTCTTCTCCAGGGCACAGGGAGGACAAATGCAGGGGTGCCTTCTGAGGTCAGATTTCACCTTACCTGGCCACTCGTGGTTGGGGAATCTCCGTGCAGAGGCTACAGTCGAAGTTGAGGAGTCCTGGAGGGGTTAACCCATGGTGAATCCGGACTCTGGGTTGCTGTGGGACCTTGCTGGGACCGGTGGGCCACTCGGACTCGGGCTGTAGGTGATGGGTACAGTGGTGGTTCCGGACTTCGGGTTTCTTTATCTTCAGGAGGCTTGGTGTTTTGCTTTGGAGATTCTTTTGAACAGATTTGCTGTTCACAGGAGATCCAGTCTTTGTTGAAGTCAGTTAGTCCTCCCAGGGGTTCTGAAGGTCACTGAATGCAAGACAGGGTAATTTTTGTAGAAACTGCAGACGGGCTGTTAGTGCTGGAGACAAGTCAGTTCTTCTCTCTGGGTTCCGCAGCTGTGCATCTTTTTTCATCCTTCCTTGTAGGTTGCGGGAATCTGCCTTCTGGGTATAGGATTGCCCCCTAAATTCTGTCTTTAGGGGGCATGTTAGGGGTCTTGAGATCAGTTGTCACAGGGCTACTGTCCTCAGGGTGCCTACACTTTTAGTGTGCTCAACCCACGTGGGGGAGTGGGCACAATACCAAACACCGATTGGAGAGTGCCTGCCATCTGCAAGATGGGAGGCGCAGAAGAGTGGGCTTCACTTCGCCTCCCCCACCTGAGGGGTGGAATTGCCAGAAATTAGCACACCTTCTGGGCTGCTCTAAGTGTTTCCTCCTATACTCCCACCAAAAAGGTGATATAGGGGGCCTGCTCCTGGGGGTCGTGTTACAAAGGTGGCAAGGCTTTTGAATCTCCCCTGCCACAGATGGCTTTTCCTAACCTGGGAAAGGTGTGACCACTTATGCCTAGGAAATACTTTGTTTTTGGGCCCATGGAGCGAAGGCTCCCACCCCAGGGGTCTAGAAACATGTCACCCTTGTGATAGGCTACTGCTTACCAGTCAGGGAAACCACCGGAGGCTGGCCTGTCACAGGTATAAGGTAGCACAGGGTATTTACAAAGTGACACATCTGCTGAGATGGGTCACTTTGTAAATATGGCACAGTGTGGCACATTTTTTACTCTGCTGCAGCATCACTGACAGTGACACAATTGTGGTGTAAGGGCCTCATAAATAGGGCCCTGAAAACCACAATATGAAGAAAGCAAATATGCATAGTAAAGTGTACACTTACTATACCTAAAGTCACAAGTATACACCTTGATGGTGCGAAACAACATGTGCTCTAATTCCTCCTCCTAAAAAACGATTGTCATCTCAATACAAATTGCTAACCTCACAACTGACCTTCTAATTATTCAATCCTATATGATGCTTTTAGCCTTCATGCATTTAAATATATGGTCCTCTTTCTGTCATTTAGAATAGCCTTCTGTTTCAACAAGGGTGTAGAATTATCAGCATTTTATACTTAAAGCATCCACACGTGTCAGTGCAAAGTCCTATGAGGTCATTGGACTTCTAATCACCTCCTAAATGTTTGATTTGGCATGAGTTGTTCTTGTGAGCGTGTCAAGTCAAAGTCAAAAGATCTTTAATCGGATTATAAAACATCCATAAAAGTACATGTCGAACACAACATAAGTAATAACACAGTCATAAAAGATAAAATATAGACAATAAACAACCTGCAAAATTACAAATTCATAGCAATAAATAGCTTTATCATGTGCAAAAAGGCAACCGCTAGTGCAAAATGTGCAGTGTGCAAAAAATGCATAGTGCAAATTTCTCAGTCAATGAGCAGAGAAGCACGGGACCGGACAGCAGCTTTGAGAAAACAGCTCACTCTAAAAGTTGCTTCGTCCGTCTTTAACATCAATAAGTCTTTAAAAGCTAATTTAAAATCCATCAGAGCATTTTTTCTACAGTACGGTATTAAAAAGTGCTTAGTGTACATTCCATAAAAACCACAAAAAAAAGTAAAGTGGAGCAAACTTTGTTTTCCACGAAGGTTACAGGGACACCTTAGATTTTCCACGTGTTTATTGAAGCCTAGCGGGAAGCAAAGTAGATTTATAATGCTTCCATCCCTGAACCGAAATAACAAGCTCCTATTCCACCTGCCTAACTTTATACGGAGATAGCCCTGAGGCAAGGCATGAGGTTTGTCACATGGCTCCATAAGGGAAGTATACCTTATTGTGGATGGCTTTGTCAAATCACACCTTTCCCTCTCTTTACAATAAAAATCATACAAAGCCCTTTTTATTAAATTCTTGTGCGTGCAATCGATCAGTTGGGGGGAGGTAAAAAGATGCCCCTGCCCCACGCTTAATAAGCTTTTTTCCACAGCCTTAAACCATGGTATGAAGTTGGCCCTCTCACATTTTAAGCAGTCCAAAATGATGTCACGGGACAAAGAGGCAGCGGAATTCCTTCAGATTTTTATCCAGAAAAGGGCGGGTCTGGATCTTATAAAGTCCTCTATATAATGGAGGTTTAATTCCCTGTGACACACATAAGTTGGGGCTGTGATAACCCCCCAAAACCTTCCGACAGAATCTATTTTCTTCGATCTGTAATTGAGTGCAATTCGAATAGCCCCACACCTCAGCAGCATAGGTTCCTACAGGTAAGCATTGTGTTCTATAGATTTGTAACAATGATGTAATCACATCTGCCTGGATAGGTTGGCGGAGGGAGATTAAAGAGTTTATAGCTTTACTCAATTTGTTCCTTCCCTGGGCAACATGAGGCTGCCAAGATCCAGTATTGGAGAACAACAAGCCAAGGTAGGGAAAAGTGCAGGTGCTTTTTAAAATATTGTCCCCTGACAGAATCTGAGTTATTTTATAACTTTTTGGGCCACATGTCATTATAAATGATTTCTTAAAATTGGTGCATAGGCCCAAATCTGCCATATATGTGACAAAGCCAGAAATTAAAATACGCAATGCATTGGGTGTGCGGCCCATAAGGACCGCATCATCCACATAGAGAAGTGCGGGATGGGTTTACCATCTACCAGCGGAACATCATTAGTAAGATTGCTCAAAGAATTACTCAATTCATTTATATACAAGATAAAAAGCAGGGGGGCCAAGACACAACCCTGTCTGACCCCCCTGCCAATTAAAATATCATTAGAAACTTCGCCGTCATTGTTAATGCGAACGCGGGCTTTCAAATTGCTATGAAGATGGGCCAAAAAGTAAACTAAAGATTCATCTAAACCATAATTCAACAGGACTGACCATAAACGGGAGCGATTTACAAAATCAAAAGCAGAACTTAAATCCATAAACCCAAAATATAAAGGAGATTTGTTAGCAATTGTGTATTTGGCCATAAGCAGGTTTAGGTTTAGACATTGCTCCACCGTACCCACTTTACTTCTGAAACCTCACTGGCACGAGTGTAAAATAGTGTTTTCTTCCGCCCAGGTTCTGATTCTATTAAAAAGGACCCTGCCTAGAACCTTTAGCGTATTATCGATTAAAGATATGGGGCGGTAGCAACCAGGGTCAAGTCTGTCACCTTTTTTGAAAAATTGGCACGATGGTGCTACTAGACCATGTTACCGGGACAGAGGTGTGAGATAAATTATTAAAAACATTGCATAGCAGGGGTGCCCAAAAATCATGTTCAGATTTGATTTGGTCAATGGATAAACCATTGGGTCCGGGGGCATTGTTCCCAGCGCTTTCGGTAATGGCATCCTCCACCTCCAACAACGTGATAATCAAGGGCCTAACTGAAAAAGCAGTTTCTGTGGGGTTGCCAGAGGCATCATAGATCTTAGAAAAATGGTCAACCTACACATCCCCTGTTATATTACAATTTATAGGGGTGATATTAGAGCCCAATGATCTCAGGTTGTTAACCGCCCTCCAAAACCCGGCTACGTCTCTTAAAGCTGCTATACGAACAAGGGAGTCCCAGTGGTCTTTTAGTAACTCTTCACATCTGATTCTTAAGGTGTATTTGTATCTAGATCTCAAAGTCCTTACCAGGGCCAAATCACGTGGTTCAGCTGTAAGAGCGGCCCTAAGTTCCCGATTGGCTTTGGAGCATGAGGTGTCGAACCACCTTGGATTACTATTGTTGTGGGCTAGGACAGGTTTAGAAATTTCCTTTTTTATAGCCTTACAAAGTTCACAAAACGAGTTAACAATATCTGGCCCAGGGCTGTCAGTTGATAGGCAAACTGGTGCTGATGTAGGGTGTTTTTTAATAACTCGAGCTAAAACGCCCTGGTTGTCTATCCCCTTCCAAACAACCCTTCGCCTGTCTGTCGATGCCATTAAGTTTTTTGCCCCAATTTCTCGTATCTTCCCATGATTTTTAATTGATTTAAGACAAATTAAAATTGGGTAATGGTCACTATATATAGTTCTAACAACCTCTGATTTTAATAAAAGTTCCCCGAGAAGAGAAGAAATTAATACATAGTCAATGGTGGTTGAACTCCCACGCCCAATATAAGTAGGAACGGGTACATTATCTGCGCCAGTGACTATATTCTCCATTACATTAACTAGATCGCGTGTAGCTAGCAGATCCAGTAATTCAACTCCTCTTTTGCAGGGTGGAGTTCTGGAGTGGATATGCGCATTGAAATCACCTCCTATGCAAATGCCATCAAACCTACCATATTTTTGTCCCTCCACGACTTCATCGATGAAATTAAACAATCTTAAGAAGTTGGTGTTGGGATGAGTTGTAAAGTCGTTATTATAAAAGTTAATAAAACATAACTTTATCCTACCAGTATATCTCAACGCCATGAAATTGTTGTTGTTTGTCTGCAATGGTTCAATTTTGGCTGCAGCAGTGATTTTAATTAGGGGTGAGCGCAAAATCCGTTCCGCTCGCGGATTTTGCGGATTTTCGGTAAATTCGCGATCCGCGAACTCCCGCGAATTTACCGAGAATTCGCAAATCCGCGAGCGGCGGATCCGAGGGCAAAAGTTGAAGCCTGGCCTGTTGTAACTATTTTACGATGGCGCCGGCAAGCTGCCAGCGCCATCCTAAAATAGTTACTAAGTTAGCTTCAACACGAAGCTCTAATAGATAAAATAAAGCAGGTGCTCGAGCACCTGCTTTATTTTATCTATTAGTGCTTCCTGTTGAAGCTAACTTAGTAACTATTTCAGGATGGCGCTGGCAGCTTGCCGGCGCCATCCTAAAATAGTTACAGGATATGAAGGGCAGGGTTCATTCTGGCACGATGGTCCTGTCACAAAAATTAAACCTCAACAGGAAGCACTTACAGATATCAATAAAGCATGTGCCCTAGTTGAAGCTCAAATTCAGTGACGCATTCATCAGCCCAAAAACAATCTTGAGCATTGTCGAGGCTGGGCAGGTGTGCTTTCTTCCCAAATTTACCGTCGAAAATCAGCTGTGATGCTGGATAGAGGCCTTTGCATCCTTGACTTTCACGAGCGCAATCCCCTGGCTGTTCCTGTGACCAGGAGCTTTTTTCTCTTCATCTGCTGCTCTGATCGGTTTCTGACCTTTTTTACACACCTGAGGCATATGTGCTCGCACGGAATCCCCGCCCGTTTGACCCCGCCCACACACTTGCAGTGTGAACCGTCTTCCCGCCATTTACCCACTATGATGGACAGTTGAAGCTCAAATTCAGTGATGCATTCATCAGCCCAAAAACAATCGTGAGCATTGTCGAGGCTGGGCAGGTGTACTTTCTTCCCAAATTTACCGTCGAAAATCAGCTGTGATGCTGGATAGAGGCCTTTGCATCCTTGACTTTCACAAGCGCAATCCCCTGGCTGTTCCTGTGACCAGGAGCTTTTTTCTCTTCATCTGCTGCTCTGATCGGTCTCTGACCTTTTTTACACACCTGAGGCATATGTGCTCGCACGGAATCCCCGCCCGTTTGACCCCGCCCACACACTTGCGGTGTGAGCCGTCTTCCCGCCATTTACCCACTATGATGGACAGTTGAAGCTCAAATTCAGTGATGCATTCATCAGCCCAATAACAATCGTGAGCATTGTCGAGGCTGGGCAGGTGTGCTTTCTTCCCAAATCTACCGTCGAAAATCAGCTGTGATGCTGGATAGAGGCCTTTGCATCCTTGACTTTCAGGAGCGCAATCAAAAAAAAAATCCGCCCATCCGCGGATTTTGCGAATCAACAATACGCAAATCCGCAAAATCCGCGGATCGTGGATCCGTGAAATCCGCCCATGCCTAATTTTAACCCAAATAGATAAGCCCCCGCTGGGACGACCCGTAGTCGGGGAGGGTACAATTAAGTTATGGCAACTATATCCTTCATGAAGCAGAGAACTCGTACACCAAGTTTCCTGCATCATTAGGACATCAAAATTGGATACCCAATCAGTCCAGGCCTTAATTTTCATTTTCGCGTTGAGACCTGCAATGTTCCAACTCAAGATAGAAAGATCGTCAGACGATATGGAGGAGATGTGACCCTGTGCACCTATTGTGGAGTCAAATGACGCCCTGGGCCTACAGGGTGAATTGGGCAATATTGCATAAGGACAGATTGACGAATTCCCTGCAGGATCATGCATATTAGTGTGATCACTGACTATAGTGTCGGTTGAAATAACTAATGGTCAGTCCAGGCTACCTGTTTCAGCTAATGCAGTATATCTATTATAAAGTAAAAAAGGCGGTGGGGCTGGGCGAAATGGTCTTGGTGGGGGCCTATAGAAGTAGCTCAAAGGTAATGGAGTAACAACAGTAGATGGACCCGGGTAAATATTGTTGTTGTTAAGTATAAATTTGGCAGTACCATGATGCCTAAAATTGACAACAATACAATCCCCATCGAAATTTTTACATAGGTGGCCAACCCAGCTCACTCGACGGGCAGACAAAATTTCGTTTGAGATGTCATAGCCTACCCCCTTATGTTTGGTCAGCCAGTCAATGCACTTGTTGTGCAACTGAACCCAGGACTCACCTTGTCCATCCCTAAGTGGTAGCGCGCCTGCCAATACTAAAACATATGGGCAGGCGTCAGGAGGTAGGTGGAGGACAGGTTCCTGATGTTTTATGGGTCTGCTAACAGCCGATTGTCCCTTGCCACCATTGCTGCTACTAGGGGCCACAGATTTCACAGTAGTTGTGGTAGGGCCCTCCTTCCATGTATTACTAACTATGGTAGTAGTATGAGAAGGGCCAGCTGCTACGGGAGGAGTGGGCTTAGCTTTTATGGCAGATTGAATTTGCTCTACAGTATCACATCTGGATGTAATTTTGGGTGTTGGTGTGCTACTGATAGTTTTAGGCCCACCCTTAGATGTTAAGCTGCAGCTGGTAATAGGCCCACCACACAAGATAGACTTACTAGCAGACTTGAGATCTTTCAAAAGACGATCACCCCTCATTTGATCAAGACTAATCACCCCTTTCCTTTTTACATCTTCCTTTTTTACAAGATTTTCTAATTTATCAAGTCGTTTAAAAACAGTATTAAATTGTTTGATCAATTGACTTTCTAATTGTTTAAAAATAGTATCAACAATTGTCTCAATAAAATTCCTGTTAGGCTTAGATTGAATGATACTTTCAGCTAAAAACTCAGTCTGTGTGCCCACTGAGTTATGGTCTTCTGTAGAGGTGGTTGGGGGAGCGGCCACCTCAACAGATTGTAAGCTTTCCATATTAGCTGTATCGCCCCCAGATTGTTGATGCTTCCCTCTTGTCCACATACTCTGGGGGGTTGGTTGGTTCTTATTACGGGTGGGTTGCTTCCTCTTATTTACTGTAAGTTTCAAGGGGCCCCTTTTGCTTTTTCCGTCGACAGTCTTGTTGCTTGGGGACGGGGAGGCAATAACAGTCTGTGCAACAGGGTCAGGCTGGGAGTCAATAATTATAACTGGGCTGCTGCCCCCAGGCAACACTTCCAGCGGAGTAGCCTGGGTAATAGGCTTCAAGATAGTAATTGCAGGTGAGAGCGGTAGAATATTAATAGGGTTTACTTGTGATGACTGCAAGTGACTGGTACTACAGCCCAATGACATCCTCTTTTCGGTATTAGCAATTTCATTGGTGACCATATTAAGGGCGTTCTCCAATAAGCAATCAAAGGAGGGGTGCAAGGCAGAAGGGTCAACAGAAGCAAGCGTTGTAGAATTGGTGTTATGTTTCCCCATGGTAACTTTACCCAGGCTTACCTCTTATGGCAAGTCTTAGAGGGGTGGCCCGCCCGACCTCTGATGTCCTCTAAGGGCCTAAGAGGGCCCGCCCTTTGCCCGGGCTTAGCCCGGCGAACGCCCGCGCGCGTCCCGCGACACGGAAGGAGCGCCTGTGTTAAGTAGCGCCTCCGGGCATGCTGAGGGTAGAAAGCAGGAAGTGCCCGCAAGGCTCCCTGGGAGCTGTAGTCTCCAGCCGCGGGATGGCGGTGCAGCAGCGGCGAGACTACAGCGTGTGGAACCCAAGAGCAAGTGTCCAGACCAGCGGGTGAGTTCTCTGGCCGCAGCACCGTCTGAATGGCCCTCCGCTCCACCGAGGGAGCGTCGGTGTTAAGTAGCGCCTCCGGGCGTGCTGAGGGCAGAAAGCAGGAAGTGCCTGCAAGGCTCCCTGGGAGCTGTAGTCTCCAGCCGCGGGATGGCGGTGCAGCAGCGGCGAGACTACAGCGTGTGGAACCCAGGAGCAAGTGTCCAGACCAGCGGGTGAGTTCTCCGGCCGCAGCACCGTCTGAGCTTGTGTGTGTGTATGTGTGTGAGTGCATATGTGTAGTCACTACTCTGCTACAGAACGACAAATATGACATACCTATCAAATGTTATACATGAAACCTTATTATGGGGTTTTTGGAAAAGCTAATAACTGCCCATTCTCAGTTGCATACCTTGGGGTAAGGGACAATGGAGCAATAGTACAAATTACTCTCCGTTCAAAAATTCATACATTTTGAAATATTCTGATTATTCATCAATCAAAACTGTTGAAAGTGAAAAGTTGAAAGAATTCAGGGCAGCATTGTGATAAATTAGGGAGAGCTAACATGTTTTCCAAATCAATAGTTTCAATGCTATGTGCACTCTAAAATGTGTAACTAATGAATATGACTTTTGTGACAACACTACTTCTGCACCTTAATAAAATCACAACCTTTGTACCTTAATACGAATAATGCCATTCATACCTTGCTCTATGCAGTAGATTCCATATAAGTGGAACTGAACAAAACTTTTTGGGGGATAGCTGCCAAACATACCTGCCCTCCACTGTGCTCGCTGGTCTTCTGGCTCCCCCCTCCCGCCGCCGCAGCTCCATTCTTCGCGGCCGCCGAGCGGAGGAAGGGGAAGGGGACTACCACTCCCAGGATCCTTAGCGGCGGAAGCACACGCCATTTCCGTGCCTGGAGGTGCACTTAACTGCAGTCAGCCCCGGCAGAGCAGGCGAACTGAACAAAACTTTTTTGGGGAAAGCTGCCAAACATACCTGCCCTCCACTGTGCTCGCTGGTCTTCTTGCTCCCCCTCCCGCCGCCACAGCTCCATTCTTCGCGGCCGCCGAGCGGAGGAAGGGGAAGGGGACTACCACTCCCAGGATCCTTAGCGGCGGAAGCACACGCCATTTCCGCGCCTGGAGGCGCACTTAACTGCAGTCAGCCCCGGCAGAGCGGGCGAACTGAACAAAACTTTTGGGGGGAAAGCTGCCAAACATACCTTCCCTCCACTGTGCTCGCTGGTCTTCTTGCTCCCCTCTCCCGCCGCCGCAGCCCCATTCTTCGCGGCCGCTGAGCGGAGGAAGGGGAAGGGGACTACCACTCCCAGGATCCTTAGCAGCGGAAGCACACGCCATTTCGGCGCCTGGAGGTGCACTTAACTGCAGTCAGCCCCGGCAGAGCGGACGAACTGAACAAAACTTTTGGGGGGAAAGCTGCCAAACATACCTGCCCTCCACTGTGCTCGCTGGTCTTCTTGCTCCCCCCTCCCGCCGCCGCAGCTCCATTCTTCACGGCCGCCGAGCGGAGGAAGGGGAAGGGGACTACCACTCCCAGGATCCTTAGCGGTGGAAGCACACGTCATTTCCGCGCCTGGAGGCGCACTTAACTGCAGTCAGCCCCGGCAGAGTGAACGAACTGAACAAAACTTTTGGAGGGAAAGCTGCCAAACATACCTGCCCTCCACTGTGCTCGCTGGTCTTCTTGCTCCCCCCTCCCGCCGCCGCAGCTCCATTTTTCACGGCCATCGAGCGGAGGAAGGGGAAGGGGACTACCACTCCCAGGATCCTTAGCGGCGGAAGCGCACGCTATTTCCGCGCCTGGAGGCGCACTTAACTGCAGTCAGCCCCGGCAGAGCGGACGAACTAAACAAAACTTTTGGGGGGAAAGCTGCCAAACATACCTGCCCTCCACTGTGCTCGCTGGTCTTCTTGATCCCCCCGCCCGCCGCCGCAGCTCCATTCTTCACGGCCGCCGAGCGGAGGAAGGGGAAGGAGACTACCACTCCCAGGATCCTTAGCGGCGGAAGTACACGCCATTTCCTCGCCTGGAGGCGCACTTAACTGCAGTCAGCCCCCGCGTCACGGGACCGCGCGCGGGCCGCGCCGGACGAAGCCCGGACAAAGGGCGGACAGTCCGGGACAGATCGAGACAGGGCAGGGCTATAGACCTTGGCCGTTGAACATTGCAGCTGGGCCCCTGATACAGTGAGACTCTTTTCTTTCTTAATGTATGCTCGTATAAATGTGTAATTCATAAGGTCACAGGTCAAATAGGCAAGTGAAGCTTATTACAAGGTGGTTTGGTTCCTGTGACGGTCTTTGTTGTTATAAGTGACACACTTAGAAGTCCTTGCCATTTATAAAATGTCGAAAGCTAAAGTTCCCAAATCATCCTCTGCACCAGCCACCTTAGACAACTATCTTGTGAGAGTTGTGAGCAAAATAAATAGTGAACGGCGTAAATCGCTAGACCGGGGGGTTCCTTCCGCCTCACCACCTACATCACCTATTTTGTTACCAGTTTCTACACTGGACAATAGCTGCGACCTTGATCACTCGGTCGTAATAAATACGGAAGATTTAACCCCTCACTAACAGTATCTCCATCTAACCAGGAAAAAATAGCTGTTTCCCCTGACCCTCCAGCACAGTGCACCTCGTCCCCGGCCCGAGGCCACAGAGAGTATTGAGAACTCGCAAGAACACACAAACTAAACGGGGTGGTGGCCGTAATAATAAGATAGCAGAATCACCTCCTGCTAGTACTGGAAAGGATATCGAGCTAGTTGCTAACAATGCTGTAGTTAAAATAGATGAGGAACAACTGGAACTCCTGATTGGCATTATAGATACAAAAATAGCCAAGATAGTGAAGCCTCTAATGGTCAAACTAGACCTAATCTCTGCGGAAGTAGTGAGATTAGGAGCACTTTTGGGCCCTCACATTGATACAACAAGTAGTGCTAACACTGCAGCTAAGGGTTCTGGGGACAATGACGGGACTCTTAAGTCCATGAATGGGGGATCGCGCACAGTAGAACCAGCAGTACCCGAAGTATCAGCGGTCCCAAAACCCGTGCGTAAGAACCCATTACAAACAACTAGCGCAGAGAAAAAACAAGGTGTAGTACTTGCAAGTGATATCTGACAGGTTACCTCAAAACCAGACTTACCACCAGAATGTGCACCGTTCGTAGGCAGTCTGAACTAATGTACCACCAGTAAGACTGATCGGTCACCCAAGTAAGTTAGAATCACACGACTCTTTGAAAAATAAAACTGTGTCGTGGCTTAACCAAGAGTGTGGGCATCCAGTGGCCTTATCACATCAGATCCTAACCACTAGAAGAGTCTCCTGGATAGGCAGATCCCACAAGAATATTAAAGGCGACTGCGTTATTATTAATTTTAAAAACCAACACCTTGCCAATACTGCACTGCTAAGAGCTGCCTCCCTGCCCCAGGATGATCAGGGTATGACACTTAGATCACTGGGATATTTTTATAGAAATCGATCTCAGCAGTCCCTAAATGATCGTCTTGTGCCAAGAGGTAATAGCGGCAGTGCGTAATTTTCAGTAGTGACACAAAATAGATTTCAGGAGCTGTCACAGCTAGATGGAGTGGATTGACTGCCCCTGCCTCCCAAACAGAAAAGCCCACTGAAGGAGAAGGGAGGAGAAGACACAGGGTCAAATTACAAAACATCTGAAAATACAAGTAGCAATAGGGAACAAACTGGTTGTAATGTTCGTGAAGATGCTGCGCCTACAAATGCCCTGGTCACTTTCCCAAGTGGGACTAAAGGACCACGTGATTATGTAAAAGATAGTGCAAGTTTAAAAATAATCTCGTGGAACATTGCAAGGTTGATGAAGAACACAAAGGACCTGGGGTGGAATGAATATGTCAATAACAGCGACATATGTTTATTACAGGAAACCTGGACCACCAAAACGATTCACCGAGCAGGATATAAAACCTTCTGTATCGGTGCAATTGCGTCCAAAAAAGGAAGGCCATCAGGGGGCCTACTAATTTGGGTAAAAGTCACCATCAATGGCACTATAAAACAAGTAGAGACAAACTCTCCTGACATACTAGGCATACAAATAGTGACCAGCGACAATAGAGTCTTGATTATTTATAATATATACAATCGCCCTGGTCTGGCGTCTAAGGAATCACAGGTATTCGCCCAATTGGAGCAGATCATAAGCAAAACACCTACAGGCACAGGCTTAATTTTAGGGGGAGATTTCAACTGTGAGTACGAACCAATAAAAGGGTTGGACTGTATCCACGAGGATGAGGATGTGGTAAATGAGATCCCTGAGTTATCCAGCGTGAAGCAGGTTGCATGCACAACTCTGGCGCTTCAAATAACAAGTCTAATGACCATGCATGGGTTAAGAGCATGTAATGGTCGACATACTTCTGATACCCCGAGGGTACCCACATTCTTTAAGAAGGACATGGAAAGCAAGATAGATTATGTAGTCCTGTCTCTAGACCTCTGGCAATATGTAGTAGACTTTACAGTCAAGAAAAGGGTAGAAAGGGACCATCGGCCACTCGAATTAACACTAAAAAGAGATCTTATATCTAGTTTTTTGGATCATAAATCTCCTGCCCTAGATATTAGTGACAACATAATTGTGACCAATAATCGTCGTGCCGTTAAATGGGCACACACATTGGATAACAACACGAAGCTTGCAAAAATATATGATACTTTTCTTCACTACTTATATAGTAGCAGAAATAGAATTCGAGGGGAATCAATTTTAGGAACTACATAAAAGATTCATATTAGAAATAACCCCACTAATAACTAAGCTACTTAGACCCGACTCTGCAAACAAGAATAAAAAAATAATGGGGAAACCTTGGTACGACAAAGCTTGCCGCTGTGCTAAAACTGAGCTAGTAATAGCAATTAAAACCAAATGCCATAGCTCTAAGGTGAGGGAAGCATGGCAGAAGTATAAAACCACACCTGTGACTGCTAAGAAAAACTGGGACGAGGCAATATGGGCAGACATGCTGAGTGCAGTAAAGAACAAGGATTCCTTTCGCTTCTGGAAAATTGTTGCAAATAGGAATAGGGAGGCGAAATCTACTAGAGATGTGTTTTTGGAAGAAGAGACCTGGGTTGCCCACTTTACAAACCTATATGCAGCATTTGACCCAGGGATCGAATTGGATCCTGCAACATCTCTAAACCCACTCGAGCCTATTTTAAAATTCACCCCTAAGGAAACTGACATAGCCATTAACTGTGTAAAATCAGGCAAAGCCCTGGGACTCGACTCCATTCCAGGAGACCTGTTCAAGCACGATGTCAAAATCTGCGGACCATTTCTTAACCATTTGTGCAATCATATAGCTGCGGGTGCTAGTATGCCTGATACTTGGAGGGGAGCGGTAATCATCTGTATTTTTAAAAAGGGCGACAGGAGCAATCCCGCAAATTATCGCCCGATAAGCTTAATAGACATAGAGCAAAAAATGTATGCCAGGCACCTCTTAAATCGGATCAACGATGAAGGAGATGTCCTTAGCAAATACCAAGCGGGCTTCAGGGCAAGAGTAAGCACTATAGACCAGCTATTCAGGTCCTGCAGCCTAAGCTGGAAATACGTAAATTTTCAGAGGGGCCATTTGTATGTGGCATTCGTTGATCTTAGGGCCGCATTCGACCTCATCCCCAGACACTTGTTATGGAAGGCGCTTGCCAAACAGGGTTTACCAAGAAATTTTTTGGAGCAGGTACAAAGACTGCATCACAACAACTTTGCGAAAGTGAGATGGGGACCAGATGGCGAGCTTACCAAAGAGATTCCAATACAAAGGGGGGTTCGCCAGGGCTGTGTCCTTGCCCCAACTCTTTTTTCCCTGTTTGTTAACGATATGCCCGCCTTCCTAGGCAAGTGTAAAAATGACTCACCAAAGATAGGGGGTGAAATTTTGCCTTCCCTGTTATTTGCGGATGATACCATCCTGATATCCCAAACGTCTAGAGGGTTGCAAACACTACTTAACACTTTCCACTCATACTGTAATACAAAGGGTCTTGAGATAAACACCAGCAAAACCAAGTACATGGCAATAAATCCACACAGTTCCTTCAAGGGAAACTTGGTTTTAGATAATCAAAAGCTGGAACACATTAAAACTTTTATATACTTGGGTGTATCCTTTGATTCAAAAATGCTGTGGAAATCACAAATAGAAAAAAGTAAGTTAGTGTTAACACAGAATAGTCGCCCCATACTAAAAAGGCATAGGGACAGCTGGAACAAAGCTGTGCTACCGGCACTCGAAATTTATCGGGCTAAAGCACAATCGGCAGCACTATACGGGGCCGAGCTGTGGGGACCCTTTTGTAAAAAATCTTTTGAGGTTAAGGAGAATGAATTTCATAGAGCACTCCTGAAATTACCAGTACATACCCCAATAATACCAATGCTTCTTGACCTAAATATGAAGCGGACAGATCATCATGCCATATTAAGACCATTAATGTTATGGGTTAGGCTATAGACCATAGCTGAGCTGATACATTATAGAACAGCTCTAGTGGAGATAACGGAACTGGATACTTTTAACCGCATCACATGGTATGCCCATATTAGAGCATGGTTGGAGAGGGTTGGACTAGCCCATTTTTGGACAAATCCAACTGCACTAACTTCATGTTCAAAAAGGATTCTAAAAATCTCCTTTTGGGCTTATATGAATGAAAGGAGAACCAGTGACCTATCTAATGGTTCCTTGACAAAAGAATTTTACTTGTTCAAGATAGAGCCATGTTTTGAGCACTTTCTGAATGAAGTAAATCCCCCTTTAGCAAAAACCCTATACCTAAAGCTTAGATATGGATCATTGATGCTAAAAAGTCACACAGCAAAGTGGAGTACAAACGGTAACGATAACTGTGGCATGTGTAGTGAAGGTATGAAGGAGGACATTGCACACATGCTATTCTTTTGTCCCGCATATTTGGCAGCCAGGAAAAAATGGATCAAACCTCTCTGTTTGAACATTGGTGTTAGGATGTACAGAGTTGCAGAAAGAATTTTAACAACTGACACACGACAAGCCATAGTTTTTTGTATTAGTAGGTACCTGCTTGCCGTATACTTTATTAGGAGAAAAGCGGATGAAAAAATGTAAATGATACTGGAAGTTACTGCTGATTTTATGGAAATTGATTTTATCTGTTTTTATCTATTAATTTTAATATCACATGTCCTGCCTCTAAAAGATACTTACCCATTCAGCTACCTACAATGGACTATGTAAAATGAAATGTTTATTTTATCTGCACCTTTTATGATATTTTATCGAAATAAAGGATATATAATAATATAATAATATAAGTGGAAATAGTTCCAGCAGAAACAAATGAAAAGTACATCCATTAGTTACAATGGAAGTAGAATAAGTGCTAGTTATATGACAATAATGGTAGTGTGAAATGTGAGTGATTCTGAAAATACGATTCATGCAGTAGGGAGGTTGATACCCGTGTAGATTGGTTGAAGGATGGTGAGGTAGAGGGCTTCACTGGTTTGCAAAACCGTTAACATACTGTGCCTGCAAAAATGCATAGTTTGAGCTATTGATATACCCAGATATATTGGGTTTATGCTCTCTGTCAGATGCCAACACATCCCCCTCCTAAAGTGCTTACTGCAGAGGTCAGTGGGTACCATGAACATAGACTGATGTGAAAGAGCCGGATAAATGCAGATGCACTAATATCTCTACTTCCATACACACTGTGAATAAGGAGTTGCAGAAGAATACAGTTATGTGTTAGTGTGAAACCAGAAGCCGGGTGGTGGTACTGCACACATCCTTTACTATACACTGACATTTACCAGTTCACTATACACTGACATTTACCAGTTCAGGGTGGTATGTTCATGCCAGGGTGGCTATTGCTAATGCAGTCTTAGCAAATAAAAAACATTTTGTAAATGAAGGAAAACATTTCCAGCTCATCCACGTGGTAGCATGTCCCTTTTAAAATGCCGATTCAGAAAAGGGGGTGGTGATGAACAGAGTGTCTGAATTAAGCAGACCACTCTTACCCAGTCCAAAGATCAGGGCTTGATCCATCACCGTTATTTATCTCACTGCCCCATCCCAGCTCAGAACCTGGCTATATGCAAATTAGTCTGTCCCTGGCCCAGTGCATCATGGGAACAGGGCAGACCAAACTACCAAGCCAATTCTTCACCAGAAAGGAGACAAGCTACCGGGGACCGGTTTCTGGCATTTCAGCCTCTTCGGCCCGGCTTGCTTGAATCCTGATGGAGCAGTGAGAAAGGGACTCATGTCTGAGTATACCCTGCCACACCTATAGTGGCCAAAAACGATTCAGAAAAGGGGGTGGTGATGAACAGAGTGTCTGAATTAAGCAGACCACTCTTACCCAGTCCAAAGATCAGGGCTTGATCCATCACCGTTATTTATCTCACTGCCCCATCCCAGCTCAGAACCTGGCTATATGCAAATTAGTCTGTCCCTGGCCCAGTGCATCATGGGAACAGGGCAGACCAAACTACCAAGCCAATTCTTCACCAGAAAGGAGACAAGCTACCGGGGACCGGTTTCTGGCATTTCAGCCTCTTCGGCCCGGCTTGCTTGAATCCTGATGGAGCAGTGAGAAAGGGACTCATGTCTGAGTATACCCTGCCACACCTATAGTGGCCAAAAACGATTCAGAAAAGGGGGTGGTGATGAACAGAGTGTCTGAATTAAGCAGACCACTCTTACCCAGTCCAAAGATCAGGGCTTGATCCATCACCGTTATTTATCTCACTGCCCCATCCCAGCTCAGAACCTGGCTATATGCAAATTAGTCTGTCCCTGGCCCAGTGCATCATGGGAACAGGGCAGACCAAACTACCAAGCCAATTCTTCACCAGAAAGGAGACAAGCTACCGGGGACCGGTTTCTGGCATTTCAGCCTCTTCGGCCCGGCTTGCTTGAATCCTGATGGAGCAGTGAGAAAGGGACTCATGTCTGAGTATACCCTGCCACACCTATAGTGGCCAAAAACGATTCAGAAAAGGGGGTGGTGATGAACAGGGTGTCTGAATTAAGCAGACCACTCTTACCCAGTCCAAAGATCAGGGCTTGATCCATCACCGTTATTTATCTCACTGCCCCATCCCAGCTCAGAACCTGGCTATATGCAAATTAGTCTGTCCCTGGCCCAGTGCATCATGGGAACAGGGCAGACCAAACTACCAAGCCAATTCTTCACCAGAAAGGAGACAAGCTACCGGGGACCGGTTTCTGGCATTTCAGCCTCTTCGGCCCGGCTTGCTTGAATCCTGATGGAGCAGTGAGAAAGGGACTCATGTCTGAGTATACCCTGCCACACCTATAGTGGCCAAAAACGATTCAGAAAAGGGGGTGGTGATGAACAGAGTGTCTGAATTAAGCAGACCACTCTTACCCAGTCCAAAGATCAGGGCTTGATCCATCACCGTTATTTATCTCACTGCCCCATCCCAGCTCAGAACCTGGCTATATGCAAATTAGTCTGTCCCTGGCCCAGTGCATCATGGGAACAGGGCAGACCAAACTACCAAGCCAATTCTTCACCAGAAAGGAGACAAGCTACCGGGGACCGGTTTCTGGCATTTCAGCCTCTTCGGCCCGGCTTGCTTGAATCCTGATGGAGCAGTGAGAAAGGGACTCATGTCTGAGTATACCCTGCCACACCTATAGTGGCCAAAAACGATTCAGAAAAGGGGGTGGTGATGAACAGAGTGTCTGAATTAAGCAGACCACTCTTACCCAGTCCAAAGATCAGGGCTTGATCCATCACCGTTATTTATCTCACTGCCCCATCCCAGCTCAGAACCTGGCTATATGCAAATGAGTCTGTCCCTGGCCCAGTGCATCATGGGAACAGGGCAGACCAAACTACCAAGCCAATTCTTCACCAGAAAGGAGACAAGCTACCGGGGACCGGTTTCTGGCATTTCAGCCTCTTCGGCCCGGCTTGCTTGAATCCTGATGGAGCAGTGAGAAAGGGACTCATGTCTGAGTATACCCTGCCACACCTATAGTGGCCAAAAACGATTCAGAAAAGGGGGTGGTGATGAACAGAGTGTCTGAATTAAGCAGACCACTCTTACCCAGTCCAAAGATCAGGGCTTGCTCCATCACCGTTATTTATCTCACTGCCCCATCCCAGCTCAGAACCTGGCTATATGCAAATTAGTCTGTCCCTGGCCCAGTGCATCATGGGAACAGGGCAGACCAAACTACCAAGCCAATTCTTCACCAGAAAGGAGACAAGCTACCGGGGACCGGTTTCTGGCATTTCAGCCTCTTCGGCCCGGCTTGCTTGAATCCTGATGGAGCAGTGAGAAAGGGACTCATGTCTGAGTATACCCTGCCACACCTATAGTGGCCAAAAACGATTCAGAAAAGGGGGTGGTTGTTAGACCTGGCACCTTGGCGTGAGTTTCCCTTCCACTTTTTGCTGTTGTGCCTCCAATGTTTTGATGGTGTCTGCTACTCAGGGCGCTGCGCCACGGCCAACCCGTGCCGCAGTGCAAGTGCTCCCTACTGTAAAGTGTACATATGATTGATGTCCATAATTGGTTCATTGGATTTACTGTTAGTCCCTAGTAAAGTGCACTAGGAGTGCCGGGGCTTGTGAATGCCAATACTGCTAGTGGGCCTGCAGCGCTGGTTGCGCCAACCACAGAAGCAGCCTTAAAATGTGTCTAGGGTCTGCCATTGCAGAACCTGCGTGCAGTCTGGTACTGTCACCCTGGCTGGGCAAGTGCACACACTTGCCAGCCCCCAAACCTTCCCTTAAACTTCATATTAGTCACCCCTCTGGTAGGCCTGAGGGCAGGGTGCATTGTGAGTATAAGGTAGAACATGCCCTGATGTGTGTGGCATGTTCTAATAGTGAATTACTGCCAAATTCGTTTTTCACTATTGTAAGGCTACCTGTTCCCTTCTAGGCCAGATGGGCTGCTGGAATTATTACACTCTATAATCCCAGCAGGCTCAGGGAACATGGTAGAAAGTCGTGTTTAGTATGCCTGGACTCAGAATAATAAAATACTTCTTTTAGTAAAGTTTATTTTAATATCCTGGGTTTGCAAATGCTACTTTTAGAAAGTTAGCATTTGCTGGCCTAACCATTTCAGCCCGCCTCTGCTTGGATGTGGATCTGACTGTCTGGTGTGTGTGAGTGACAGGGCTGGGAGTTGACAGGTAGTGATTAGCAGGAGGACCCCTTAATGGGTGGTGGGAGTTTCCCCTGAATGATGCATCAGGCTGTGCCCCTGCCACCACAATGCTGGCTCCGCCCTCCTGGGGAGCGACTGATGACTCAGCCTGCACCTGGCCCAGGAAGGACCGAAGCTTGTAAACAAAGTGCTCAGGCCACTCCTGCCCTCTCAATGCAGGCTCCGCCCCCCTGGGGAGCGGCTGATGTGCCTGCCCTCACACTGAATGCAGAAGTCATAAGTACCCACAACAAGTACTCAGAGACTGGAGCAGTTATGCAGAGGCCCCCCTGGCTTGCTAGAACAAAAGAAACTGGGTATAAAAGTAGGAGCCCTGCTCCTTGTAAATTAGATCCTGTTTGTGCTACAAGAGAAACTCTGCCCGAAGAGAAGGACCTGGAAGGACTACAAGGAGGAGTGCTGACTCTGGCCTGTGTCTGGTGCCTTGCTGCCAAAGGAGAGGAAGAGAAAAAGACTACAAGAGACTTTTGCTTTATTTTGAACTTTGTGCCAAACTCTGCTAAAAGATCTCCAAGGGCTTGCTGCTGAACTTGCCCCCTGACCAGCGCTCCAGGAACAGTGAGCGCTACCCCCTGACAGAGGAACCACTACAAGACGCTGATTTCCTTTTGCGAGCCTCTCCAGGAAAAGCAGAGCGCGCTCTGACAATCGCGCTTTCTAGCACCACTCTGGGAGCTGCCCTCGCTCTAAACAAAGTGACTGCCGCCTGCCTGGCCCAGAAGCAACGTGACGACCAGCCCAGCTGATCCTAACACCGTGACTGGCCCCGAGCTGCAGCTCGCATCGTGAAGAGGAGGCCGTGCCCGGTGCCTGCTTGCCCCCCTTCGTGTCTTGTGCCCCTAAACGCGCCGCCGCTGTCTGAGAAACCGCTGCTGCGTGGGGTGCCTGAGCGTCGCCTGGATTGACAGAGGCTTGCGCTGAGGATCACTGCCCTCTGCGTGTGTCCCCCCTTCTGTGAGGAAACCCCGAGGCGTTTTCATCAGCCTGACCCGGCCCGCGCCGCAACGCCAACCCCCGAGCCAGAGCCGAGCCGCCGCCCGCTCTACCGTCGGAAGGAAGACACCGCGACGCGGATCGCCGCGCTGACAGACGCCCAGCTGCTTCAACGAAAAGGTACTGTTTCCTGCCCCGCGGTGCGAGTCCTTGCCATCCTCGCTCGCACCGCCCTCTGCCTCGCCCAGCCCTCGGAGCCGCGTGGAGAGCGCTCCCTGAGCCCCCGCTCTCTCCCCCGCCAGCCGCACACAGCCGTGCAGCTAGCAGAGAGAGGCGGACGCTGACTCCCCGGCCGCCGCTCCCGCCAGAAGCGTGAGAGTGGGCAGACCGGGCCCGCTTTTCCTACGCGGAGGAGCCCAGGGGCGCAGAGAGGCCCACGGACAGAGAAAGTACATTGAAGAGCCTGAACCCCTTTCCTGAATGAGAAAGAACTGTGACATTGATAAAAGAGTAACTGGAACCTGCTTTTAAAAAGTAACCAAGACTGTATTTACAAGCCTGCTTGAGATTTATATAAAGAGATATATTTTCACAAATACAGTTTGGTGTCATTGTGTGGTGGGTTGGTTGTGATGGTGTAATATTGCAAATGTTTAACCCTACATGCCCCAGAGATTAGCCCAAGACTGCTTAAGCCACACTACCTAGAGGGTAAGCAGAGGTTGTCTTGAAGGTAACCCTCAGCCCTGACGAGGAAGAGAGAGGCCCTGCTTGTCGCCAGTGTTGCACTGCGCCAACCAGAGACTCCCCCTTCCTACATTGGACGCAGCGGTGAGGATTCGCGAATTTACATTTGCAGTGTTTTACCTTAGCTACTGACCATTGCATAGTGATTACAGTCCAGTAACTTAGCCACAGACTTTTTGATTTTTTAATTTTGCTAAAGAAGAAGATCCCTAGTGTTGCAAACATGCCTGGCACAAACAGCATTGATGGAGGAGAGTCCATAGCCTCTAGTGCGCAGGGGCTAGAATGGGACGCATCAAAGCTGGATGACTACACAAAGAAGCAGTTGAGTTATTTTTGCAGGAAACTCAAGGTTCCACACGCAGGATGCAGAAACAAACCTGAGTTCTACAAGGCCATGAGAGCCTGGATTGAATCTAGGAAGGCACCTGAGGATCAGAATGCACCTGTGGATCCTGTGGGTCTGGAAAAACCAGACAGCGTTCTTAGCTTTGGCAGAGGCCTGTCGCCAGAGGAGCTGGCAGACAGACAGGCAACCAGGGATCATGAGATCAAGATGGCAGAATTGAACTTGAAGGGCCAAATGGAGCTTGAAAGCAAAAAAATGGCTCTGGAAGAAAGAAAACTCCAGTTTGAGTATGATATGAAAATGAGGGAGATGAGTCTAAAAGAGAAAGCCTTGGATCATCCTCCCTCTGGTGGCAGCACAACGCCGGTGCAGGTAGAGTCAAGAGTGCACATCCCCAAAGATGTAGTTAAAGAGTTCTTTAAGGGGGATGACATAGGACAGTGGTTTAGGGCATATGAGGTAGCCATGCTTTCCCACCGGGTCCCTGAGAAGGATTGGGGAGCGGGGTTATGGGGAAGGTTCCTTAGCGAAGGAAGGGACACCCTGCTAGATTTGCCCACTGAAGACCAGAGATCCTATCCCCATATGAAAGAAGCTTTAATGACCAGGTATGGGCTTACCCCTGAAATGTATAGGCAGAAGTTTAGGGGGTGTAATAAGCGGCCTGGGAATACGTATGTGGAGTTTGTGACTTTTTTTTGCAGAGCACTGGATGGTTGGGTGAAGGGTAACAAAGTGAATGATTTTCAAGGTCTCTTTGATTTAATTGCATGGGAGCACTTGTCTGATCAATGTTTTCCTGAGTTACGCCAGCACCTGATTGATAGCAAGTTGTCCAACCCGAGGAAACTTGCTGAGGAGGCGGACCGCTGGCTCAGCACCAGGGTCCACAAGGGTCCAGTGGGAGACTCCGCCAAGGGTGGGCAGGGTCCCCAGCAGAAGAGTGGGGGGGACAAGGGAAAACAGAAAGGGTTCCAGAAAGGCCCCCAAAGTAATCCCCAAGGGGACCAGCAGAAAGGTTCTCAGCCTCCCCCACCCCCTAAGCAGAATGGGGCCCCGACAGGTCGACCTGTTCCAAAGGGGCCCTTCAATTGTTACAAATGTGGTGACCCGGGGCACATAGCCAGTGACCCCAAGTGTCGCCTGTTTGGAAAACCAGCACCCACTGGTGCTCCGCCCCGACAAGTGACCAGTGTTCACTTAGGAGAAGAAGTGATGGTCCCGGGGGGTGGAGATCCTGTTCAGATGACCCTAGTCTCACTAGGAGACAGTGAGATGGTCCCTACAAGCTACCTGCCCTCTAACACTAAAAAATATGGGCAGGTGGTTACCATCAATGGTAAGAAAGCTGAGGCTCTTAGAGACACAGGAGCCAGTGTGACTGCAGTGAGGCATCACCTGGTGTCTCAGGAGCAGGTTGTACCCCATGCCTACTGTAGGGTTGTCAACGCTGACAATTCAGAGAGTCAGTGTCCGATGGCTCAAGTTCCCTTCGAGTGGGGGGGGGTCTCTGGTACTCTGCAGGTCTGTGTGAGGAAAGCCATGCCTGTTGACTGTTTGCTAGGGAATGACTTGGAGGACTCCCCTTGGGAAAAGGTGGAGAAAACGACTCACCTGAAGATGGTGGGTCTACCTGACTGGGCGTGCGTGACCACCCGGTCAATGGCAGCCAGTAGGGGTGATCAAGAGGTCCTGGGGCCTGACGGAGAGGCCCAGGAACCGGCCTTAGGGAGAAGGCGCAGGGCGCGCGGGAAACCGGCCCCTGAAGTTCCCACGGTCCAGGAGGAAGCAGACCTTGAGGGGGATGCCCTGGAGCCTACTGGGGAACAGATTGCCGAACTGGGGGACCTGCCTGAGCTGACCCATTGGCAGCAAGAAGGAGGCCCCTCCAGGGAGGAATTCTGCAGGGAGCAGAAAGAATGCCCTTCTCTCGTGGGTATGCGGCAGCAGGCTGCAGACCAGGCCAATGGTGTTCAGGCCAAAACACATTATGTGTACTGGGAGAATGACCTCCTGTACTCAGAGCCTAAGGCTGCTGAACCTGGGTCAGCCCGTGTGCTGGTGGTACCCCAGAAGTTCAGAGCCTTCCTACTGGGACTGGCTCATGATGTGCCTTTAGCAGGACATTTGGGGATGGACAAGACCTATGACAGGCTTGTCACCCACTTCTACTGGCCCCAAATGCACAAGAGCTCAGATGCTCATTGTAGGACCTGTCCAACTTGCCAGGCAAGTGGGAAGAGCGGAGGGAAGAACAAGGCTCCCCTCCAACCCTTCCCTGTGGTCAGTACGCCATTCCAACGAGTGGGTATTGATATTGTTGGGCCTCTGGACCCCAAGACAGCCATGGGCAACAGGTTCATCCTGGTCTTGGTGGATCATGCCACCCGGTACCCTGAAGCCATCCCTCTGAGGACAGTGACGGCCCCCGTGGTGGGGCGTGCACTAATGGGAATTTTCTCCAGAGTGGGGTTCCCTCTAGAGGTGGTGAGCGACAGGGGGACCAACTTTATATCCAAGTATATGAAGTCCCTTTGGCAAGAGTGTGGTGTAACCTACAAGTTCACCACACCTTACCATCCACAAGGAAATGGGTTGGTTGAAAGATTCAACCGAACCCTGAAGGGCATGATCATGGGCCTGGAAGGTCCAATGAGGCGTAAGTGGGACGTCCTCTTACCATGCCTGCTCTTTGCATACCGCGAGGTGCCACAGAAGTCTCTAGGGTTCAGCCCCTTTGAGCTGCTGTATGGCCACCCCGTGAGAGGACCACTGAGTTTGGTAAAGGAAGGCTGGGAGCAATCTCCCAGGAAGCCTCCCCAGAATGTATATAGCTACATGCTGGCCTTCAGAAACCAAACCAGGCGCTTCAGACAACTTGCTGAGGCAAATCTGGAAGCAAGCCAGGAGGAGATGAAGCGGTGGTACGACCAGAATGCCACTCTGGTAGAGCTTCAGCCTGGACAGGAGGTGTATGTCTTGGCCCCAGTGGAACCCTGTGCACTTCAGGATAAGTGGACAGGCCCATTTGAGGTTGTGGAGCGCAAGAGCTCAGTGACATACTTGGTGGACATGAAGACGCCCAGGAATCCTTTAAGGGTCTTACATGTCAACCGCCTCAAGCCCCACTTGAAAAGGTCCGAAGTGGGCATGCTGTTGGCCACTGATGATGGAATGGAAGAGGAGTCTGAGCCTCTTCCTGACCTCTTAGTGGCCTGTGAGAAAGATGGGTCAGTGGATGGAGTTAACCTCTCACCCACCCTGACCCCTGAGCAACAGGAAGACTGCCGCCAGTTGCTGGGGCAGTTTCCAGACCTGTTCTCCCTGCTTCCTAGTGTCACAGATTGGTGCGTCCATGATGTGGACACAGGAGACAGCTTACCTGTGAAGCATAAGGCTTACAGGGTAACTGACAGGGTCCGGGCCTGCATCAAGGAGGAGGTCTCCAAGATGCTTGCTCTTAGGGTGGTTGAGTCTTCCAGCAGTCCTTGGTCCAGCCCCGTGGTCTTGGTCCCAAAGGCTGCTGCGCCGGGAGCCACACCTGAACTCCGGTTCTGTGTGGACTACAGAGGACTCAATTCAGTCACCAAGACTGACGCGCACCCTATCCCCAGAGCTGATGAGCTCATTGATCGGCTAGGGGCTGCCCGGTTCCTCAGCACGTTTGATTTAACGTCTGGGTACTGGCAGATCGCCTTGACCGATGGGGCAAAGGAGAGGTCAGCATTCTCCACACCAGATGGGCATTTCCAGTTCCGGGTTATGCCATTTGGGATGAAGAATGCCCCTGCCACCTTTCAGAGGTTGGTCAACCAGGTGTTGGTTGGGCTGGATGAGTTCAGTGCCGCCTACCTGGATGACATCGCAGTGTTCAGTGGCACCTGGCCAGAACACCTGCGGCACCTCTGGGAAGTGTTGATGGCGCTGCGCAAGGCAGGCCTCACAATCAAGGCAAGCAAGTGCCAGATTGGGCAGGGTTCAGTGGTGTACTTGGGACACCAAGTGGGGAGTGGCAAGGTGGCACCCTTGAAACCCAAAATTGAGATCATCCTGGCTTGGGAACCCCCCAAGACCCAGACTGCAGTGAGAGCCTTCCTGGGGCTCACTGGGTATTACAGGAGGTTTGTCAAGGGCTATGGCACTATTGTGACCCCCTTGACAGAACTGACTTCTAAGAAGCAGCCCAGGAATGTGATTTGGACTGACACCTGTCAGAAGGCTTTTGACACCCTGAAGACTGCCATGTGCACGGCGCCCGTGCTCCTGGCTCCTGATTTCTCCAAGGAATTCATAGTGCAAACAGACGCTTCAGAGCATGGTGTAGGGGCTGTTCTCTCACAGATGACTGAGGAGGGCTGGGACCAACCCGTAGCCTTCATCAGTAGGAGGTTACTTCCACGGGAAAGTAGGTGGAGTGCAATAGAGCGAGAAGCATTTGCTGTGGTCTGGGCACTGAAGAAGCTAAGACCCTACTTGTTTGGGTCTCACTTCCGGGTTCAGACGGACCACAGGCCCCTCAGATGGTTGATGCAAATGAGGGGTGAGAACCCAAAACTGTTGAGGTGGTCCATCTCCCTACAGGGTATGGACTTCACGGTGGAACACCGCCCTGGCACAGATCACGCCAACGCTGATGGTCTGTCCAGATTTTTCCGCCTTAGTGATGAGGAACTCCCTGGGGAAGGGTAGTTCTCCCCACATTTCAGCTGGAGGGGACACGTGTTAGACCTGGCACCTTGGCGTGAGTTTCCCTTCCACTTTTTGCTGTTGTGCCTCCAATGTTTTGATGGTGTCTGCTACTCAGGGCGCTGCGCCACGGCCAACCCGTGCCGCAGTGCAAGTGCTCCCTACTGTAAAGTGTACATATGATTGATGTCCATAATTGGTTCATTGGATTTACTGTTAGTCCCTAGTAAAGTGCACTAGGAGTGCCGGGGCTTGTGAATGCCAATACTGCTAGTGGGCCTGCAGCGCTGGTTGCGCCACCCACAGAAGCAGCCTTAAAATGTGTCTAGGGTCTGCCATTGCAGAACCTGCGTGCAGTCTGGTACTGTCACCCTGGCTGGGCAAGTGCACACACTTGCCAGCCCCCAAACCTTCCCTTAAACTTCATATTAGTCACCCCTCTGGTAGGCCTGAGGGCAGGGTGCATTGTGAGTATAAGGTAGAACATGCCCTGATGTGTGTGGCATGTTCTAATAGTGAATTACTGCCAAATTCGTTTTTCACTATTGTAAGGCTACCTGTTCCCTTCTAGGCCAGATGGGCTGCTGGAATTATTACACTCTATAATCCCAGCAGGCTCAGGGAACATGGTAGAAAGTCGTGTTTAGTATGCCTGGACTCAGAATAATAAAATACTTCTTTTAGTAAAGTTTATTTTAATATCCTGGGTTTGCAAATGCTACTTTTAGAAAGTTAGCATTTGCTGGCCTAACCATTTCAGCCCGCCTCTGCTTGGATGTGGATCTGACTGTCTGGTGTGTGTGAGTGACAGGGCTGGGAGTTGACAGGTAGTGATTAGCAGGAGGACCCCTTAATGGGTGGTGGGAGTTTCCCCTGAATGATGCATCAGGCTGTGCCCCTGCCACCACAATGCTGGCTCCGCCCTCCTGGGGAGCGACTGATGACTCAGCCTGCACCTGGCCCAGGAAGGACCGAAGCTTGTAAACAAAGTGCTCAGGCCACTCCTGCCCTCTCAATGCAGGCTCCGCCCCCCTGGGGAGCGGCTGATGTGCCTGCCCTCACACTGAATGCAGAAGTCATAAGTACCCACAACAAGTACTCAGAGACTGGAGCAGTTATGCAGAGGCCCCCCTGGCTTGCTAGAACAAAAGAAACTGGGTATAAAAGTAGGAGCCCTGCTCCTTGTAAATTAGATCCTGTTTGTGCTACAAGAGAAACTCTGCCCGAAGAGAAGGACCTGGAAGGACTACAAGGAGGAGTGCTGACTCTGGCCTGTGTCTGGTGCCTTGCTGCCAAAGGAGAGGAAGAGAAAAAGACTACAAGAGACTTTTGCTTTATTTTGAACTTTGTGCCAAACTCTGCTAAAAGATCTCCAAGGGCTTGCTGCTGAACTTGCCCCCTGACCAGCGCTCCAGGAACAGTGAGCGCTACCCCCTGACAGAGGAACCACTACAAGACGCTGATTTCCTTTTGCGAGCCTCTCCAGGAAAAGCAGAGCGCGCTCTGACAATCGCGCTTTCTAGCACCACTCTGGGAGCTGCCCTCGCTCTAAACAAAGTGACTGCCGCCTGCCTGGCCCAGAAGCAACGTGACGACCAGCCCAGCTGATCCTAACACCGTGACTGGCCCCGAGCTGCAGCTCGCATCGTGAAGAGGAGGCCGTGCCCGGTGCCTGCTTGCCCCCCTTTGTGTCTTGTGCCCCTAAACGCGCCGCCGCTGTCTGAGAAACCGCTGCTGCGTGGGGTGCCTGAGCGTCGCCTGGATTGACAGAGGCTTGCGCTGAGGATCACTGCCCTCTGCGTGTGTCCCCCCTTCTGTGAGGAAACCCCGAGGCGTTTTCATCAGCCTGACCCGGCCCGCGCCGCAACGCCAACCCCCGAGCCAGAGCCGAGCCGCCGCCCGCTCTACCGTCGGAAGGAAGACACCGCGACGCGGATCGCCGCGCTGACAGACGCCCAGCTGCTTCAACGAAAAGGTACTGTTTCCTGCCCCGCGGTGCGAGTCCTTGCCATCCTCGCTCGCACCGCCCTCTGCCTCGCCCAGCCCTCGGAGCCGCGTGGAGAGCGCTCCCTGAGCCCCCGCTCTCTCCCCCGCCAGCCGCACACAGCCGTGCAGCTAGCAGAGAGAGGCGGACGCTGACTCCCCGGCCGCCGCTCCCGCCAGAAGCGTGAGAGTGGGCAGACCGGGCCCGCTTTTCCTACGCGGAGGAGCCCAGGGGCGCAGAGAGGCCCACGGACAGAGAAAGTACATTGAAGAGCCTGAACCCCTTTCCTGAATGAGAAAGAACTGTGACATTGATAAAAGAGTAACTGGAACCTGCTTTTAAAAAGTAACCAAGACTGTATTTACAAGCCTGCTTGAGATTTATATAAAGAGATATATTTTCACAAATACAGTTTGGTGTCATTGTGTGGTGGGTTGGTTGTGATGGTGTAATATTGCAAATGTTTAACCCTACATGCCCCAGAGATTAGCCCAAGACTGCTTAAGCCACACTACCTAGAGGGTAAGCAGAGGTTGTCTTGAAGGTAACCCTCAGCCCTGACGAGGAAGAGAGAGGCCCTGCTTGTCGCCAGTGTTGCACTGCGCCAACCAGAGACTCCCCCTTCCTACAGTGGTGATGAACAGAGTGTCTGAATTAAGCAGACCACTCTTACCCAGTCCAAAGATCAGGGCTTGATCCATCACCGTTATTTATCTCACTGCCCCATCCCAGCTCAGAACCTGGCTATATGCAAATTAGTCTGTCCCTGGCCCAGTGCATCATGGGAACAGGGCAGACCAAACTACCAAGCCAATTCTTCACCAGAAAGGAGACAAGCTACCGGGGACCGGTTTCTGGCATTTCAGCCTCTTCGGCCCGGCTTGCTTGAATCCTGATGGAGCAGTGAGAAAGGGACTCATGTCTGAGTATACCCTGCCACACCTATAGTGGCCAAAAACGATTCAGAAAAGGGGGTGGTGATGAACAGAGTGTCTGAATTAAGCAGACCACTCTTACCCAGTCCAAAGATCAGGGCTTGATCCATCACCGTTATTTATCTCACTGCCCCATCCCAGCTCAGAACCTGGCTATATGCAAATTAGTCTGTCCCTGGCCCAGTGCATCATGGGAACAGGGCAGACCAAACTACCAAGCCAATTCTTCACCAGAAAGGAGACAAGCTACCGGGGACCGGTTTCTGGCATTTCAGCCTCTTCGGCCCGGCTTGCTTGAATCCTGATGGAGCAGTGAGAAAGGGACTCATGTCTGAGTATACCCTGCCACACCTATAGTGGCCAAAAACGATTCAGAAAAGGGGGTGGTGATGAACAGAGTGTCTGAATTAAGCAGACCACTCTTACCCAGTCCAAAGATCAGGGCTTGATCCATCACCGTTATTTATCTCACTGCCCCATCCCAGCTCAGAACCTGGCTATATGCAAATTAGTCTGTCCCTGGCCCAGTGCATCATGGGAACAGGGCAGACCAAACTACCAAGCCAATTCTTCACCAGAAAGGAGACAAGCTACCGGGGACCGGTTTCTGGCATTTCAGCCTCTTCGGCCCGGCTTGCTTGAATCCTGATGGAGCAGTGAGAAAGGGACTCATGTCTGAGTATACCCTGCCACACCTATAGTGGCCAAAAACGATTCAGAAAAGGGGGTGGTGATGAACAGAGTGTCTGAATTAAGCAGACCACTCTTACCCAGTCCAAAGATCAGGGCTTGATCCATCACCGTTATTTATCTCACTGCCCCATCCCAGCTCAGAACCTGGCTATATGCAAATTAAAATGCCAGCATGTGAAAAATACCGAAATAAGACCGTCACTAAGGGTATTGTAAAACTAGACCAAACTGAGAAAATACCTCACGTACAAAAGTCGAAAGGAGATAAGACAGTTTGTACTAAATGTACCTTAAAACATAAAGGAGCAGCACAGCTGAGCAGCAGCAACAATTTATAGGAATCATTGGCCAGCTGTAAAAACCATTTTAGAATTCGCAAACCCTCCAGATCGGTAAATAAGGGGTTTGCAAATGCTAAAACCCTTTTACCTATTTAGTAAAAGCATTTAGCGATTGGAAAGGTGTTTCTGAATCGCTAAATGCGTTTATAAATGGAGGCTGATTTGGTATTTGACGGACCTAATCAGTATTCTGTCTATCAATGTTTTGCTAGAGTCTGGTTGCAAAACATTGATCTTTTACCCACACTTTAAAGGAGGTCATGTCCCATACACAAAAGTGAAGGGATCCCCATGCGACCCTTTCCCCTTAGTGATTGTACAAAATAAGTTTGTCAAAGAGGAGGCAGTGGCCCACAGATCCCCAAAAAAAAAATTAAAAAAAAAAAAATTCTTCCTGAGATGACAGGGAATTATAGTGAGTTGCAATTTGTGGCCTACCTCATTGAAATTTGTGGGGAAGGTTGAATCGTGACCCTCTATGGTTCACTATTTTGCAAACCAACCTGCATAGATTAGTTTGCAAAATTGCACAATGGTTGTTAATTGCGACCAGCATTTTGCAACCAGTGTTTAGTATATCTGGCCCCATGTTCTGTAAATCAATGTAATGGTAGGTCTGAGATATTTTGCTTTGTATGGATAGTTGTGGCCAGCATAACATGGATGCACCTTATGATTATGATATATTCTCCATATTTGATAAACTTACAGATGTATTCTTCATAGCGTTTCACTATTACATTTACGCAATGGCGCTAGACTTATCTGACAGCGGAGGACCAGTTTATTGCTTACAAGTTTACTAAATTATGCAGCAAGTACAGGCAAATTATGCAGCATACAGCAGCATATCTTAGGAAGTATTACATTGTTATTTTGACATTTATGCACCTATCAGCAAAGTTTGAGTTAAGTGTTCATAACTTTTTATTTAACCTACTTGGTTACAATCAGTAAAATATGCAGCGTGTGTTCATGTGGCAAACGCAGCAAATCCCTAATTATGTTAAAATGCTGTGGCTGAAGAAATTCATAATTCAGGTGGTCCTTAACTACGATTATATATATGTTTTCCTATTTACTTTCCTGTTTATTCTAAGAGAGTGAATTATTAATTGAGGTGGATGGAAGCTCTTCACAAGTAATAAAGTCACTGACCCCTGCAAAACTGTCATGAGAACAATACCTCGCACACCAGTTATAATGTGCATGGATTCATTCTTAATGGAACAAATGCAATGTTATAAAACATCCTAAAAATGACCCTTCCTACCTTGTCAGAGACAACTATGAATGTAATGTCATGAATTGGATTGATTATGATGTACTTTAATTACATGTTTCGTATATATTATGATTTTATGTGATGTACTTTAATCACATGCCGATTTTGTTGCATTGCATTTGGTGTGTGAGTCATGGTTTGCATGGCTGTCAACAGAGTTGTACTGTGCGTGTTTTTACCGCAGTTCAGCCGATCATGGCTACTAGAGTCATACCAGTGATGTAACTTAAGCCTCTGCAGCCCCCGCAGTGCAGGAGGGGGGATGAGCTTCAGGGGGCCCACTCAGCATAGTACCCCGGCCTGAGAGCTCCTGATTGAGCCTAGAGAGGGGGCCCATGTACCTTGTAGGGGGGGGGCTCAAGTTCCCTTAAACCACTGAATCAGACTGTTCATGGCTACTGGAGTCATACTGAGTGTGTATGAACAAGAGCCATTAAGAAAGGAGGGCTGGGTAATTTTCCCACATCCTCATGCTTCTAACACGTTGAAGGCCCAGGATTCATTTCCAGTCTGACAGGACTGAAAATAGCTATTATCGCCCATTCTCGCACAACAGTTAATATGAATTGCAATGTAGCTAAAGTAGCTCCATTTAGAGCCACTTTCAGGAGCCTCTGTATTACATTGAATGAAAATACGAACAAGGGAGCTGAGAATAAATCTAGTTAATTCGAATAATCAAATTAATTAGAATAAATTAGCATACAAACCGAAATATATTATGCAAGAAATCCTATTTCACATTGTTTTAAAATCATACATTTTATTAATTGGTAAACACCATAGCATAAACCGCACTATAGATCAACATATATCAATTAAGAATTGGGAGATTATTAAAGTTGATGTATAAGTGGGGATTTCCATGATACATTTAGCTTATCTGCAATTAATTAGGCACATCCAATTCATAGGGTTGTTCTATATTTATTTTTTTGAAGAGTTTATTTATTTATTAACTGTACAAATAATTAAAATCATTACAGTAAAAACAATCGACCTATTACAGCTAAAACAATGATACAACTTGAGTTTGTAGTAAAGAAAAAAGTTTTTGATAGAAGGGATTTGCCGCCCCTCCTCAGTTCCACCTCGATCAGCCTTCCCCAGGGTTTGTGATCATGGACGTGTGGCCTTATTCACAATCCATAATCCTGCATTGCTCTGTGAAAGCGGGTAGCATTATAGAGCTGTGACTCATACCCCTTGACCTCTGGTCGGTTATCCTGTAAGGCGCTATCCAAGGAGGGGTACTGGAAGTGCGAAAAGGCATCATTGCTCAATAGAAACCCCCTCATCTATCTTCCGCTGGATTTATGTGGCTCTTCTCCAGAGTTTTATTGCTTTTGTTAGCCCTTTTTTAGGCCCTCCTGATGTAGTGGATACATTTCCCCAGTCTTGCTAGGGTCATCTTGCTGGAATTAGAAAAGCACATGTCTGATGCTTCACTGCAAGATTTTATTCCATTGATAGTACAAATCGAGTGCAGTAGTTGCCGACGTTCATCGATGAGATTGGGGCAACAGCATAGAAGGTGCAGCCACGATTCTCTCTTGTAGGGGCACAGTCTACAGTTTGTGGCTTCCCTCCTTCGGGCCCATGCAGGATTAAAATCCGCAATTCCTAAAGTAATTAATCTCATAGACAGAATTTTACTTGGGCCAATGGAATGAGAGCTTCACTTATGTAAGGCTGAGGTTTGCCAGATGTGTAAGAGCTATTCAGTGGATCTAAGTGTGAGCTTGAACAGAGAGATTTGTGGTCTAGATCAAATGAGATTTCACAAACTTGTTTGTTTATGGCTCTTTTCCAAACGTTCAGGGGAATTTCCGGCCGCGATATGCACTCTTCGACTAGCTTCAATGTTTCGATCGCTTTTTCAAGGCTGGTGTGCCAGGTCGTGCATGGCTCTTCAAAAATAAATCTCAGTTGATGTTTATGGGCCATATGTATCAAGCCTTTTTCCCGTTTGCAAACAGGCAGATTCTCAGAATCTGCCCCTTTGCAAATGAGAAATAGCTTTTTGGGATGTATTATCCCAAAAGACCATTGCAAATTAGAGAATCACAAAATTTATGATTCTCTATTTTGCAAATGCAATTAAGGAATTGCAAATTGTGATTCCTTAAATGCAATTCTGGAGGCACCAGAATTTGCTATTTGGCCTTAAGGAATTAATTGCAAGATACCACCAACTTCAAGTTGGTGGGGTAATTTGCAATTTTCTTTAAAAAAAAAAGCACTTTTTTTTGATTTTTTTAAAGTGCCATATATCACACATAAATGCCCATAGGGCATGTATGTGCGCAAAATGTGCACACATGCATATTTTAGGGGTGCATTAATGTGTCCTTTTGGCACCCTTGGAACCTTGAAATTGCATTCTCAATTTGAGATTCTCTAATTGGTAATTGCAAATTGAGAATGTCTTCCTATTCATTCCTATGGGCCTCCTAGCCCATAGGAATGAATGAGAAGGTATTCTTATTTGCGAATCACAATTTGCAATTCACAAAAAAGGACAATGTAGGGTTCGCAACATTTTTTGCTCATCCTACATACATTGCATTTCTCGATTCTCTAATTGAGATTCGCTAAAAATCACAATTTGAGAATCGCAAAACTCTTTTTTGATATATATGGCCCTTAGCGTGTTAGCTGGGGCACTTAAGATCCTGAGACAGAGCTTTATAATTTCCCGCTGGCACATCAGGTCCAGCCTTTCCATGCCTAGTTTCAGCCTTAGCCTTGCTTTCCTTGCTGACCTAGGAATATCAAGCACTATTTTGTATACTTTTGTAGTGTAGTTCCTATATTCCCAATAGGCTCTGCGCATTGGAATAACATAAACGATAGTTTAGACGTAGGACTTAGGTCGACTAGGTCTCTATTGAATATGTTAGTCTTAATTATGAATGCCAGCTAGCTCAGAGGTCACTAGAAACTTTCTCGAATTCACAAAAAGGGATTCGTTTCTGACAACCGCATAAACATGACAACTTTGCTCCCTGAAGAATAAGGAGTATACCTCCAGAGTCGCGGAAACAATATATAGCTATTTTACTCAGTCAATCGTGCATGCTTGGTTTCACCAGAAGTGCAGAGAAACAGAGAGATGGGCGTTTTCAATAAAAGAGGTTATTTATTGAACAGTCTTCTTTCTCATGCAAGAGAGGTGAATTGCTACAATCGCAATACTTGTCATAAAGTAAGTGCGTACAGTAAAAGGAGTATTATAAAATAGTACTGTAAAAGCATAGTATGGTTTATAAGCCATACGGTGTTTAAAATGGATAAAATACATACAATGATAAAAGAATGACTAAACGTTCTCAACTGGTGCTTCTAAGATACGCCTACCCCGGTGTACCTAACCTAAGCCTAGTACAGGGAAGGAGTAAGTGAGATGTAGTTTTGAGTTTAGATAGTTTCTGCCAAGAATCTAAATCAAGAATTCTCTAAGGGTCTAATCAGCTCCGTATCTTGGTTATAGAATGAAGGAGGTCTTGTATCTCTCTCTCAGGACTCGATCTCCCAGCAACCCGCAAGGGTGACAGGGAAACACTGGAGCTGGATTTCTCGGCAGGAGAAAAGACAGCGTCTCTCTTAGTGCGTCAGCGGGAGGGTCGGCTTCCTTCGGCACTTGCTATAGCAGGGCGTCGGGCAAGTAGATAGGCGATCTGCTCCAAACCACTGTGTGTTTTGCTAGGGCAGATGCTGGTATATTTATACCTGGAAGGTGCCGAGTTTGACGTAAGGTTGGACATAAGACGTCACTAAGAACTTGCAGTTCTTTCAGGACTCCGGGAGTTCTAGGACAAATCAATACAGAAGCAGGGGGAATTCCCGGGCTGCTGGAGGCTTGGTTTGTTTAAGAACACGTTGTGCTTTCTAGGAGTCTATGGGAGTAGCCTTCCCGTATTTGGACTGCATTGGCTATGTCTTAATATGGGTATGATTCTTATGCCTATATAAGGATATGATTTGATATAACCACATATGGGCATGAATCGGGAATATTTAACTAGAGTCCTCGATTCGTCTACAACACCCACTCCACGTATAATGTCCATCATTACTAAATACTAAGCAATTTTAAACTAATCTATGCATGTGTTTTCCATCCCACCCCAAAATACATAAAATGCATTTGAAATGGTATATACACGAAACATGAGTATTATACTGTACGTTTCCAAGCAGTGGTATCATTCAGATAATGCATATATTGTACATTGAAATGGCCACTGAATGAATCACAAAATTTACATTTATGAAATGGCTCTTAATACAGAGGAGAAGGTCCAGACCATTTCATCACATATTCATACAAGACTGTATATGTGCTAGAGGCTAAGTCAAAATTTTGTCTCTAGAGCTTTAATAAATAGAAATCTTGTTCTCTAAGAATAGTTCTACTTTAAGCAGAGTATCATGTGCCAAAAAAGGAAATATATTGGGAACGGGGAAAAAATTATTTCGCTGTCAGGGCAAAAATAGTTCCAATAGTTTTTCTGTTTATCAAAACTGAAAGCCGAATTCAGAGTTCAGGGAACGCTGTGTGCTCGTGTTTTCAAAAGTTATTCTCGTTGTTAGGAGAGAACATTAACTCAGATAGGCTGGTAAAGAATTTGTCTACAACAGTAGGTGAAAGTTGGACCATGTCCGAAAAAGTAGAAATAGTGCATATGTGAGATGCATTGCCGTCATCGGTGTCTAGATCAGCAATGGTCACAGAAGGTTGTACCTGTGTGCCGCTTTCATCTCGTACCTCACCGCCACCTAATCGTAATGGTGAGGTCTCAACGAATGCCGTCATCAGAATAGGTAGCCGCTGGGGACAACACGTTGCATGAGCCGTTACCGAACCAAGCAAAGTATCGATATCCATAGGTACTGCTGATGGGAGTGTGACACAGACGTCTAACATGCATTCTTCTCCACAGAGCAGGCATCGTAGAACAGGTAGGATGCAATCTTGCCAGATTGGTCTGAATGAAAGAAACCAGGTAGTATTCAGATCTCTTAGCCGAGCCAAGCCGAGGACTTTAGTAATCCGATCTCGGTATCGCATTGCTAGGAGCGTTTCTTCCATTGTAGCCTGAGTTTTGTCTGTGACTGGACTTGCCATATCGGAGCAGAAGGAACAAAAATAAGATTCCTGCTACGGGTCCCAAGATGAGAGGCAGGCCGCTGAACACAGAGTGCACGAAATTCGGGAAGATGCTCAGGACAGCTTGAAAGGGTGCTAACAGTCCCGAAAAAATTGTCTTAAATACATGTGCGATGCCACTGGTATCAGACATGTTTAAGATTTGACTTAACATTTCTACAAAATGCACGGGGCAATTTGTTGATAATAATGCATGTATCTCTGCCGATGTCCTTGCGACTTGCAGATCATACGTTTCTTTAGACGAGGTTAAAGGCACAGTTGTTTGTAAAAGACTTCATTCTGCTTAAAGTATCAATTCGAATAGAAGAGATATTCAGACAAGGCCATATCGTTGCCTCCTTGTCTGGTTTGCTGTTTGGATACAATGCTTGCATACAGCAAGTGACCCTGGATGTAACACTGACAAGATAGGCCGTTCCTGGCACCATGCCACAACAGCTGCAATCACTTAACATAACGTAACTGCCGTTGGAAAGGTGTCTGAAAAAAGGCTCTATTTGTGTAGCAGGGGTGCGTGCAGGTGACATGAAAGGTTATTGATGAATCTTCGCAGGCTCCATGCAAGTTAATTCCTTGACACAGAAGTGTACCGCTTAGTGAATTTGTACAGTTGTTACCACTAAGAAATACCTCTTTTTTCCCCCCACTCCAACATCTATGTGTGTAAGGTAAATTCCAGGTTAACTTGATGTACCCTTTACCCAACCTTTCATACAGGCCCGCTGGTATGTGCTTTTGGCAATATTGAAACTGAAAAGTCGTTATCGGAATTGTAATGGTGCCATGTATTATCCATTCAATGACAGGTCTTTCGGAGATTGTCAATGGTAATCTTTCTAGTTTTTCAATGCTCAGCACCGTATAGTCTGCTCCTCTTTGTGCCAAAGAGATTTGTTTATCTGTAAGGTTAAAGACAGAAAACAATGACGTTGTGTTGATTAGACACCATGGCACGTAGCCTGAACGGAGATTTTGTAACGTCCAGCCTAACTGTACAATAGAACGTAATTGGGACTGGCCATGCTGTAACATTAGCATATCCTGTTCTATTATATCAATAGCAGATGATACAATGTTGTCCAGTGAAAAAATTCTGGAGGACAGAGTCATTAACCCATTGTCCACTACAGACAGTGTTTTTTCTAAATGAATACGATCAATTTCTCATATTTACAGCAGTTTCAATTTGCGTTACTTTCCAAGCTTCGTTATAAGGAGCATATATACCGGCGTATATGAAACGTTTTTGATGCTGTTTGCGAGGTCCCAATAAGAAATCTCGCAAGTCAGCACCTTCTTTAAGTAAAGCAAAGTGTTGCTTAATTTCAGGTAGTGTGGATTTCTGTAGCCATTCCAGGCATAGTTTTCTTACACTGTATGTTGTTATTATCCCTGAATGTTGTCTCTGGGAATTTTTTGGATCTGGCCTATTCTGTTTGAACCCTTGTTTGTTGTTCATGAATCTATCTTGACAGTTATTAGTGTCTGTGGGCCAGATCAACCATTTTCTCCAATCAGGATTAGTTCTATTTTGGTGTAAAATATGGGATACGTCTATCTCTGCATCTGTAGTGCTATTACTATCAGGTATGGGCTTTGGTATGGAAGGTTTGTTTAAGTCCTTTATCCTGGCTAGGCCAAGACCGGTTGTTTGTTGAATGGTGTCATTCAGGAACATTATCTGTTCTGGGATCATGCAGGCTCTGAATAATGATTCTAAACCTTGTACCTGCCAGTCTTTTGTACCCCAGACAGTATTTGTCTCAATGTTGTTTTTCCAAAATTCAAAACCAAATGTAGACAATTTTTCATAAAATTTTGCAGAATACATCAGTTTAGTATTTGTCAACATGTTTTTCATTCCTGTCTTATTCATAATTTTAAAATAAAACATTTCTGGATCAGTGTTATTAAACCCTGAGAAGTATGGGAATTTCTCATAAAATGTTTTTGAGCGGCCTTTTGGCAGTGTTGGACAATGTTCCCATTGATTATAAGTGAAAACATTTCTAGGATTAGCAGAGTTATTCAAATAGTGGTGCCCATAATGATTAAAGCAATACATTTCTTCATAATCTGATGAACCTTCTAAATAATCATGTTCTGTAAATTTTGCTGACATTTTTAAATCTGAAATTATATTATTAATATTTTCAAAGTCCCAATCATCAGAGAAAGCGCTAGGTGATTCAAAGTCACTTAAAGAAACCTTGAACTGATGTAGATATTTCAAGAGTTCAACCGGGCCATAGATGTCGTAGTCAGTAGCGTCCCATGCTACACCACCAGGTATAGGAATGGCTGTGATGTTTACTGATGATAGTTCTCTTTTTTCAATGTGAGAAGTTATGTGAGGCTTTAGAACCAAGTTGATTTTCTGACTTGCTGTGTCCATTGTACTGTATATTCTATCAATCATTCTTCCCAAGCTTAAAACCAAAATGAGCCAGAGTTGGAGAAAAAGTACACCTAACACAATCCACAATTCAATCCATGGTGAAATCAGATTTGTTTCTCCAAGTTGATGAAAGAGTTCAGTTATTTTTTCTTTGAAAGTTTTATTTGCTGGCTTTTCTTCATGTTCACTTGGATCTTCAGAAAAGTCATCGAAATTGATGAAGTAGCCAGATGCAGTTCTGTCAATTGTTGGAATTGCTTCAGGATTCTTATTAATCTTTGTAGTTTATTCTTCTTTTGTCATATTAGTATAGTCAGAGGCTACATCATTGTAGACAGGTGTTTCATGATGTACTGTTGCAATTTGGGTTTCAAGAGGCACAAGTTCCATCGCTTTGTTGCATAGTCCTTCTTTATTCACTGCAGGTTTATCAAATGTGATTAGTCTCTCAGTTTGAACCTTTTGAATTGTAGCAAGGTTTGGTCTTCTGCTACATCTTGGGAGTCCACTGGGCCTACTACTTATTATTGGCCACATGATTGTGGTGTTACCAGGTCGATTGATACAACTCTGTTCTCCTTTTTACCAGCAAGGGGCGGTAGTACCACTGATCTTGTTCTGCTGATTGCTAAGACAGGTACTGCTTTGCTGTAAGAAGGCCCAAATTCCTTCTTCACCGCAATCTTTTCTCTGACCAGATCCCCAATCTTTGGAATCGAGACAGGTCTTCCTGGGACAGGTGGTTTCTCTTCAGTGGCCGTTGGCTTTAGCTTTGTGTTACTTAGACTTCTTCTTGTCTCATTTAAGTCCTGTAAAACTGCCAAACGATCTTTGATATCAAAGGTTTTTTTGTTCCACCACTGAAGTCTGACTATCGAGGTCCTCGATTATCATTCTTGTACCAAACAAAAGTTCATACAGAGTGATTCCACCCAGAGAATGTCTTGGCAGATTATTAAGACTACGTTGGACACTTACTAGATGTTTGACCCACCCATCACCCGAACCTAATACCCTCGCTGTTATAGATTGCTTTATGTCACAGTTTTTTTTCTCCACCACCGCATTTCCCTCAGGATGGAATGGACTAGAGTACCGCAATGCAATGCTCAAGCTGGCCATGGCCTCCTTGTAAGCTCGAGAGCTAAACGCAGGACCTTGGTCAGAATGTAGCCTGCCAATTGCGTATGTGCCGATAAATACTCGCAAATCTTTTATAACAGTTCTGGCGTCAGCCGAACGCTGGGGCCACATCCAAATGAATCTCGTCTTAATATTTATGGGATCTCTTCTTTCCCTGTGGTCCTCTGCGTGTAAATAGCCTAATGCTGTCTAATAGAGGTGTCTGGGCTGGTATCTAGTCCGGTTCACAACTGCGATCTCTGTTGCAGTCCTGACAATCTAATGCAAAGTTATAAACATACACGCTCATCCCCGGCCACCAGTATTTTGATTGCAATTCTATTAGAGATTTCAAGATCTCTAGGTGCCTCAGACCCATTCTCACGTGTGCTTCTTGAATCAAGTAAGCCCTCCGGTTCGTGTTTGGAATTACTCTGTCCCCCACTCCAGGGATTCGAGCAAAAGGAGCGGAGTTTGCATCAATTATTGAGTGGATATTTTAGAGGTAATGCCGCATAGTCGTCTTTTAATGAGGCTTTTACTGCCACCATGGTTTCTCCATCTATTTGTTTTTAGAACACTTTTTTGTAGCTACGGAAGCCAGTTGAACAGCTGCCTTTGTGGCTTTGTTAGCCAGTGAATTCCCTGCAACATGAACGCCATCACGTCGAAGACTCTGCGTATGTATCACGTGAGTCTTTCGTAGTTCTATCTGTAAAAGAACTACTTGTTCCCATAGTTTTTTATGCTATATTGTGACACCTTTTGCATTTTTGAAACCGTTTTGAACCCAGTTCTGCATGAAATCATTGTAAGACTGGACGCAGAAATGCGAGTCGCACACTATTAGTGTGGGGAATTCGCGATCGGCATTCTCAAGCGCCTTCTTTAAAGCTTGTAGTTCAGCTCGCTGAGCTGTACAGTTTCTGAGTGATTCAGTTTTAGTGACCATTGGTCTGAGTTTAGCTATGCGCCAGCGACCTTTAACAATCGCGCATGCTGCATTTTAAACTTGTTTATCCACAACGTAGTGTTGTGCAGATATGTCTGTGTAGATTACACAGGCGTACTGTTCGAAAGGCAGAATTTCGATCGACAGAGGACATTCATGTTCGTATTCTAGATGTTCTAGCTTTTTCATTTTGGGATCAAATGCGTGTATCACGTCTGTTGCAGTAAGAGAATTAGCCCATTGTATCCATTTTGGATCTAATGCCATAGCATTTGGAATGCTCGGTCTTGTTACTGCCTCAAGGGCTGATACTGCTGTTAAAACAGATATGCTCTTCCCTTGGGCTAGGGCTCTTTCTTTTGCTACAGCAGTTTGGACCGCAGTCAGATTTTTTTCAGTTGAACTGAATTTCATTTCAGCTTGTGTGTACAAGTGTGATTTATAAGCTATTGATACAGTTTCTCCCTCATTAGAGGTCAGGTAAATAAATTTGCATCTTCCTGGGATGACTCGGATTATAAGGTTGCGTTCGTTTGCGCGTGTTTGCAGTTTTGTTTTAGTTAACATGTCTGTTTGTATTGATCATAAAATTTTTGTGTGTTTCTGTGTCCAATTAATTGGTTTGAAATCAGGTTTTATTAATTCGTAGAGGGGTTTAACCCTCTCTGCGTAGTTTAGAATGTAAGTTCTTCCGAAATTCAGGAAACCTAGAATTGATTGTAAGTTTTTCAGCGTTTTTGGAGCTTGGAGAACTGCACACTTCTCTAAGAAGTAGTCTGCTAGGCTTTTGCCGTCACTTGATAACTCATATTCTAAAAATAGGACAGTGAGATGGGCAATTCGTGATTTTTTAAAGTTGAATTTGTACCCTTCAGATGCGAACCCAGGTATAATTGTGTTCACTCTTTTCAAGTGTGTCTCCAGGTCATCGTCTGTAAGATAGATGTCATCGACATAAGATAATGCCTCATCATCATATATTTATAGTAATTCTGTTACCCTGGCTGAAAATATTCCTGGGCTGTTCTTGAATCCCTTGGGGAGATTAAAAAATTGCTTCTGGGCCCCCATACTGGAGAAAGTGGTCAAATACCTGCTTTCTGGTGCATTGTTTTGACAGAAGAAACCATTTGAAATATCTAATGTAGTTTTATATTTTTTGCGCACAATGTTATTCATTAGTGCTGCGCTGGTTGAGTTTTGTACTGCAACTGTTTTGCAACAAGAGTTTAGGTGTCTGTAATCCAAAACTAGACCATATGAATCGTCTGGTTTCGAGACAGGAAACAAAGGGTTGTTCATTTGTGAGGTGCATGTTTCAATCACCCCCTGGTATTCAAGTTGATCTAAGATCTCCCTGACTTGTTTTTTAGCTTCTTGCTTAACAGGTTACTGCCTCTGTGCAGTAGGTTGATGTTTTAACTGAATTTTATGGTGAGGAGAATCCTCATCCCATCTTACATGATTTTTATATAATGCAGGGGCTTGGGCCACTGCCCATTTTCTAGCATATGTATATTTTTTATGAATTGGAATGTGTTTTGAGAAGGCAGGCATAATCAATTCTTCACCATGTGGGCACTCCCTGAAAAACTCTGGTGGCCAGTCTTTCTCTGCTAGAAGGATATCATAGCCTTTAGATAGATTCTCCCAAAAGAGACCTCTTGTTTTCCTAGTTTTGTCCCCTTCTATACGTAGTGTTATTTCATATAATTTATTGGGTACACTAACTCTGGTGTCTGCAGTTTCCACTTAAATGTATTCATTCATGTCCACTGTCTCCATAAGATTCATCAGGATCTTGCGAGCTATGGTCACTTCTGCAGCGCTGTCTAGCATTGTCTGGGCCCATTCTCCGGTCTTGAGTTATGTCCTCAGAATCCTCGGCATGTTTTATTTTAATACTAGCTACCTACTTTTTGGGAAATTGTAATTTTTTACTTTGATGAGCAGGTTCCTTGTCTTTGAACTTGACGCGCTCTTCTTTATGTTCTGACCGTCCTCTTCTTTCCGATTTCTGTGAGTAACTCTGAAAAGATCGAGAGGGACGTGTATCATTATCTTGATATCTGTCAGGTTTTCTTAAATTGTCCTTATTTCTAAGGTTGTTTCTTTTTTCAGAGGGCTCCCGTTGTGGAGACCTGTCCCCTCGTCCTGGAGATCTACTTCTCCATTGGGGAGACCTTCCTCTGGACTGAAACTGTTTTTCTCTGGGAGTGGTTTGTTTAGTACCCTCCCACTTCTTTTTTGGAGTAATGAGAGTATTCTTAATAAAGGTTTTTTTCAGGATTTTCAGTTAGTTGTGCTTTTAGTGGGTTTCCCACCCAAACTATCTCTACCTAATTCTTCATAGCACTTTTCAATTATTCTGGCAAGTTCAAAAGGTTGGTCTGTAATTTCTGTTTCTTTTCATTTTTTGCGGATCGCCACAGATGCTGCTTCTCCTTTTATGTTGGCTAGTAGTATAGCCGAGACTTGCTTAAAGTCTTTCAGTAATTTCAAACCTAGATTTAAAGCAGGCTCTGGACCGTATTCATTTTGAATCTGTCTTAGTACGTCTGGTATAACCGCCATAGACGGAACACCATGTGTTTTTGTGTATATTGAAGCAAAGACTGTTCCCCAAGTGTCACAGTCCTCCACATGTGGTGAGATTTGTGGTGTTTTTCATGAGGTGTAGTATCAGGAAATACTGCCACTATTTGAGTAATTTTTTGAGCTAACCAGAACGGAATTTGTTCCCGTTTTGCGGGTAATTTGCCAATGACTGATTGTATAGTCTGTGGTGTAATTTTATTTGTGTTCCCCTGGTAAGGGGTGTGCTGTGGAATTTTTATTGCTGGTTGGACTGTTAAAGTCCGCATGACATATTGGACCAATTGTCTATGTATTTTAATTAATTGTTTTAGCTGAAATAAAAGTTCTCTGTCTGACATTCCTTCAATGTCAGGATGTGGTGTATAGCTGGCTAGCGCCAATACATTGTCCATGGTCGGTGCCTGTGACCTGAAGCCAGTCTGGTAAACAGGTATGATGCTATTCTCTTCCACTCAAGTCTCCAAGTCCTTTAGTAGTAGGCCGACGTAGGCTTTGACTTCGAGGTCAAGTACGGGCGATAAGCCTGTAATTTGATGGCTTTGAATGGTCTCCTTTTCTGGAAATCCGGACCAAGATGGAGCCCTTCCAAGAGTTGGGAGTTAAGGTTATCTGGAAAGTGTAGTTGAATAATGGAGTTAGCATTGCTGCCCAGATTTCGGGGGCCTTTTTGAAGACCGGTGCTGGAATCCCATTTGGCCCAGGGGCCCCGTTGTTCTTCATGTTCTTGATGGTCTTGATGATCATTTGGGGATTTAACTGAACTGGTGATGTGCAGTATGTTTCCACCGGAGTTCTGTTGCCCACAGGCCAGTTGCATTGGCTAGCAAACATTGCTCCTGGCTTGGTGTTTGGTTGCAATTCTCAGCCCACCTCCTCCACTGGCCCTTCTGTGCTATCTTTATATGAGGGCGAAATTGCGTAGAGCTGCTTAACATGAATCAGCCAGTCCTTTTCTGCTACTCCGTTCTCTCTAGAGATTCTTCTGCTACTGCTGGTTTATATGTCTCCACAGATGCGCAGGGTTATTCTGCTTAATCAGGGAGAAGACTTTAAGCCATTCCCTCTCCGTGGTGGCATTTTTATGTTCTCATATTTTCTTCCTTAGTGCTGCCCTCAATGAAGCAACCGACGGTCCCTCCGATGATCCGCCCCCTCTTTTCTTTTTTGCGAGGGCCTTAAACATGAGCCGTTTACAATATTGTATGTCTTTGTTTGGCCCAGTGCTGCCACATCTTGATTGCCCTTTGGGCCTGGGTGGTTGTGGCTGGGAGTTACCGAGCTTTGCTTGTAGGTCCTCCACGGTATCTTCCTAGTCCTTTATGCGTGAGAGAGACAAAGGCAGGCTGCCTTTCTGTTTCTCATCCAGCCACGTTTGGAGCATGTTGCCAATCTTGTCAGAACATTTGATCCTCATCAAGACACTATATTTTTCGGCCCCTCTTGACACACCGATAGTTTGGTGACAGAAAGCTGACAGAACTGTCATCTGAAAGACCACTCTCAATGGTCTATGATCGCTTTCCGTCCTATCTTCAACTTCAAAGTCATCCAATCTGGCCGCCAGCGCTTCGCTGGCCATGATGTACTCAATTCTTGAGATGTCTCTGAAGGTAGGGAGAGGATCCCATGAGTTTGAGTGGGCTTTTTTTAGTACGTGAGTTTAGATAAGCTTTTTGGGTATTTGAGGAAGTTGGACAGGGGTGCTGCACTGCCAGATCCGTGGGGAGGGGGGGGGTTGGTTGTATCCAGATCCTTTAAGTTGAAGTCCTCCGCTAGGATAACCTGGTGATATTATTTTTGCACAAGAGGTCTTCTAGTTTCCAGCAATCCCTCCAACTTCTCTTTCATGGTGAACTGCACGGGGTTCTATAATGTCTCGAATGTTTATATCTACCAAAAAAAACCATCTGGCTCTGCTCAAAGTCCGTTACAGGCAAAGGTGTAACGAAACTTGAGGGGGTGCAAGGTGCATGGAGGGGCCCCTCCAGACTCAACCAGGAGCGCTCAGGACAGGGTACTGTGCTGAGGAGGCCCCCTGCAGCTGCCCCCCAGGCCGTGGGGACTGCTGGAGCCTGTGTTGAGCCTTTGGTTGCAGGCATGGGTGTGATTTGATCACCTGCACCAAATCTGTTCACACAGATTCTACCTAGCTAGAGCTCACCAATGCATTGGCGATCTTTACCACTTTACCAGAAGAATTATAATTGTTTGCAGCCCTTTAGGCAGACGATATAGTAGGATTACCTTCAGTTTTGAAGGAGCTCTCAAGGTATAAACCCAAACCGCCAACCGGTTAGACAATGTATGTATATGTATATGTTTGAGGTTATTTATAGGGCACACTGTGGGCAGAATGGTATCCTGGCACTGGTATCTCTAAATTCATCAGTAAGGGACATCTGAGAGTCCTCTCAGTGTTATTTAGGGGAAAGCCAGGTTTTTAGGGCTTTCCTGAACTTAAGCAGATCCAGCTGGGATATTACTTGAGATGGCAGATTATTCTACATCTGTTCAACTTTAACAGTAAAGGCATGCTCTCCTTGACACACTTTTCTAAATATCTGTTCTTGAACAAGATTAAGTTTAGCAGAGCATAACAGTCTTTCTGGGTGGTATTTTCTCGGCATAACCTACAAAAGTTTAGGGCCCTTGGTTTGGAAGGCTTTGAATACAATGCAGAGTGATTGAAAATTAACCTTCTGCTCAACAGGCAGCCAATGAAAATCTCTAAGATCACCAGAAAAAGAAGAATTCTGGGGCATATTTAGTGTTAATTTGGCTGTGGCTACCTGAACTCATTCCACTTTCTTGATAAGGTAATTGAGAGCTCCCAAAATGAGGGAATTGCATTAGTCCAGCCTACTGAGCACTACACACCTGGCAATTAGAGATCTTGTTTGAGCAGACAATATTGAAAACAGTCCCTGAAGAAGAGCGAAAGAGACCCTGCTACTCCATTCACATGTTTTTCAGGTGAGAGATTTTCATCCAGCGTTACTCCAAGATTCCCGACCTTCTCCAAGGTGCCACCAGGCCAAATATTGGAGAGCACAAATATTGGCATTGTAGCCACAGCACAGAAGAGGAGCTCAGTTTCACCTCTTGTTCAGCTTCAGAGAGTTTACACTCAACCACTTGGAAATGTCTATCATGCAGGCCCACAAATTACAGATTGAGTCCACCTGGTTGCTTTTAAGTAAAAGAGTCAGTTGAGTATCATCTGCATAGTTAATAACCTTAATCCTATAGGTTTTAGTGACCAAAAGTAATAACTTAATATTGACATTGAACACAATTGGACTGAGTGACGATCCCTGTTGTACACCATTTTGAGTTGTTCTGAATTTAGAGCAGAAAGGCAGTATGGCTGCAGCCTGGCAGCGGTCTTGTAAATATGATTTTAGCCATTTTGACACAGGACCACCAACGCCTACTGAAGATAATATGAAAGTAGGGTATTGTGATTCACTTCGTCGTAGGCTGCTGACAAGTCAAGAAGATCAAGCACCACTGAATTACTGCTATCTACCAACCTGTAGAATATACAGTAGATAGGATTAGTGCGGTTTTGGTGCTGTGGCTAGGTCTAAAGCTGAATTGCTCCTCCTCTAACCATGATTGATCCTCAAGATGCATGGAAAGGATTTTGCAGACATGTCTGTCCAGTATCTTTACTGGAGAAGGGAGAAGAGATATTGGTTTGCAACTGGCCAAAATTATGGGGTCCACTGAGGCTTTTTTTATTAGTGACTTGACTGTAGCCTTTTTCAAGCATCACGCCAGATTTGAGGGACTAATTAAAGAGTTGTAGTAATGAAGATGATAATTCAACTTCCCATTTCCTCCATTGCTTTGGAGGAAGAGGGTCTAAAGGGGGTCCAGACCTGACAGATGTAAACAATATGTTAAAGCCCTCCCCAGTGATTGGATCGAAACAGTCCGACCTTACATTGGAAAGGTACAAAGATTGTGGTGTGTCATTCCAAGGCTTGGGAGGCTCATTAGTGCCATTGTTGCGAAGACTGGTGTGCAGAGCTAGGCAGTTTTGTCAGAAGCGAGGTTATCAAGTTCATGACAGTTTTCAATATCTTTTACGATCAACTTGATTTTATTTTCAAAAATGTCTGATAGGTCATAACATAGCTTCTGTGATGCTGTAGTAGCTTGTTTTACACAAGATGGATTTGTGAGATCGTGAAGTAATTCGAAAATCTGTTTTGCCTTGTTAGAGGTGGCCACAATTAGCCAGTGGTAATAGTCAGCTTTTGTTTTTCTACCTTGGTTCTTACAGTCATTTAAAGAGATCTTAAGATAATGCTTATCTTCCTCTATGTAGTGCCGCCACCATTTACTAAGTTACCGTCTTTTAAGTCTGCAATGTACCAGGGAGCAGAATACCCTGAGTGAGGTATTTGGGTCACTGAAGGAATCTCCCCATCAGGTACCCTTAGGATTTCACACTCAAAGGTTTGACAATTTATTTCTCAGCCTACTCTAAAGGGCTGAACGTCTTGGAAAGGTTAAAGATAGGCCCTGAGCAAGGCTCAGGAGGTTAGTGCCAAGCTCTGTTTTTAATTTTGAGCATAATAGTATTCTTGTGATGACCCTCAATGCTCACATGTAGGTAAAAGGAAATAAGTGAATGATCTATCAAACACAGAGGTGAAATTCCCTCCACTGACATCAGCCCCTCTGGGGAGGATAATAGATCGAGAGTGTGGGGGCTTTTACCAGCTGGTGGAGACTGAAGTTCTCACAAGAATTTATCAGTTCCCTCTGTGCTGGGGATAAATCTCCCTCCACCCAGAGATTACAGTCTCCTAACGTGAAAAGGTTTGCATGCATCAAAGTCATGTTAGTTATGGTATCTAAACAAGGAAGAAGGGATGAGTTTGAGGTAATCAGCGACCAATAGCAAAGCCCCCTTTTGTGTCCTTAGCGTGACTCTAGCGCTGGACACTTGCTGATTTTGTGACCGCTCACGCTGCTTTGCAGGACCATGCTACACCACAGCAAAAGACACAGAATCTGGTTGTACTTTCGGAATTCCGGCCTCTGTGTGTCTCCCTGACGTCACATCCGCTGGGCTCCCTTTCATTAGGAACATCATATGGTCACAGGACCACGGCATTGTAAGCCAAAACCAAGGGGTCTGAGATATACTCCCCTCAATCAGTGGGTTGTCCTGTGTTGCACCTGTTGCGTCACAGGGCGGACAATACAGGCCCAACAGCGGCATTCTCCCTTTGTCCCTTCAACTGGAAGCCTGCCATTTCAATTTCGATAAATTCATCCATGGGAAAGATAGAGAAGTTCCACTTATCCTTATAAAGAAAAACAATAATGCCCCCTTTCCTTATAGGCTGAGGGGTGTGGAAGATTTGAAATCCTTCGGGGCAGGCTCTGTCAACAACAATTGCAGAATCAGGGGTAGTTCCCATGTTGGTGATATATAGAGCATTAACATCCCACCCCCCCCCATTAGTCAAGCACTATGTTGATTTCCTCTGCATGTTTTGGAACAGATCTTGCATTCAACAACCCACATTTCAAAGGACCCACAAGATCAGCTCTAGTAGCATTACATATTGGAATGGCTACAACAGCCGTGGAACAAAAAGAGAGCGTTGTACCAATATGTGAATCTATGACATTGTTCTGCATTCTGTCGATCAATTTTTCTTTTTGCATTAGTCACTGAGTGGGACGGGTATGCTCAGAAGTGGGTCCCTTGCTCTCCATGCCACTGGAGTCTAGCTATCCTGGTTGATGAGTGCTGAAAGCCCGAAACTGGTCTTAGGATGCTTGTTTCCAGTCGAGGGAGGACCTGGCCTGGCAGTTCGGGGTTGGACTGTTCCCATTGGGCGCAGGGTCAAGACTGATTTGCATATAGCTGGGTCCAAACAAGAATGGCATGCTGAGCAAAAAAATGATGGATTTAGACCTAGATCTCTGTACTGGGGTAAATGTTAACCCTGGGGGAAGCACTACGCTACGCTCGCGTAGTTTGCGAAGTTTGCGCAACTACGTAGCACAGTGCGAACACGCGTAGTGCAGCGTAGCGTAGTTCAGCGGTCGTTTTTTGCTTGATCGCGGTCCTCAACGTCATGTTCTCGGCCGCGAGCAAGCAAATTGACATCCCGGCAAGATTCTCAACGCGGGGAGGTCAGATTTCTTATTGCGAGTGGTTGCGCATGCTCGCGACCGCTCGCAATGAGAAACTACCAGTTTGCGTTGAGAAAGCTGCCGCTCGAGTAAAAATCTACTCGAGCAGCAGAAAACTACAGCTCGCACTGTGCAAGATGTCGTTTTCAATGATTGCACAGTGCCGGATGCTTGTCCGCACTGTGCAATCATTGAAAACGTATCTTGCACAGTGCGAACATGCTACTACGCAGCTCGCGTAGTGCGACGTGAAGTTCGCGTAGTGCGAAGTGCAGTTTGCGTAGCTTCGTGTAGCGTTACTTCACGAACTACGCCCACCCTTAGTAAATGTATGACATTGTTCTGCATTCTGTCCATCAATTGTTCTTTTTGAATTTGTCACCCCGGGTGGGACGGGTATGCTCAGACGTGGGTCCCGTGCTCTCCATGCCACTGGAGTCGAGCTATCCTGGCTGATGAGGGCTGAAAGCCCGAAACCGGTCCTAGGATGCTTGTTTCCAGTCCAAGGAGGACCAGGCCTATCAGTTTGGGCTGGACTATTCCCATTGGGCCAGGGTCAAGACTGATTTGCCTATGGCGTGGTCCAAACTGGAATGACATGGTGAGCAAAAAAAGAATGGGTCTAGGCCCAGATCTCTGGACTGGGGTGAAAGTATGACATTGTTCTGCATTCTGTCCGTCAATTGTTCTTTTTGCATTTGTCACCATGAGTGGGACGGGTATGCTCAGACGTGGGTCCCGTGCTCTCCATGCCACTGGAGTCTAGCTATCCTGGCTGATGAGGGCTGAAAACCCGAAACAGTTCCTAGGATGCTTGTTTCCAGTCCAGGGAGGACTTGGCAGTTCGGGCTGGACTGTTTCCATTGGGCGCAGGGACAAGACTGATGCGCATATGGCTGGGTTCAAACTGGAATGGCATGGTGAGCAAAAAAACGATGGATCTAGGCCCAAATCTCTGTACTGGGATGAATGTATGACATTGTTTTGCATTCTGTCCATTAATTGTTCTTTTTGCATTTGTCACCCAGAGTGGGATTAGTATGTTCAGACGTGGATCCCATGCTCTCCATGCCACTGTAGTCTACCTATCCTGGCTGATGCGGGCTGAAAGCCCCAAACCAGTTCTAGGATGCTTGTTTCCAGTCCAAGGAGGACCTGGCCTGGCAGTTCAAGCTGTACTATTCACATTGGGCGCAGGGTCGACTGATTTGCATACGGCTGAGTCCAAACTGGAATGGCATGGTGAGCAAAAAAACGATGGATTTAGGTCCAGATCTCTGTACTGGGGTGAATGTATGACATTGTTCTGTATTCTGTCCATCAATTGTTCTTTTTGCATTTGTCACTCCGAGTAGGACAAGTATGCTCTGACATGGGTCCCATGCTCTCCAAGCTACTGGAGTCTACCTATCCTGGCTGATGAGGGCTGAAAGCCCGAAACCAGTCCTAGAAGGCATGTTTCCAATCCAGGGAAGACCTGGCCTGGAAGCTGAGGCTGCGCTGTTCCCGTTGGGCGCAGTGTCAACACTGATTTGCATATGGCTGAGTCCAAACTGGAATGGCATGGTGAGCAAAAAAATGATGGATTTAGGTTCCAGATCTCAGTACTGGGGTGAATGTATGACATTTTTCTGCATTCTGTCCATCAATTGTTCTTTTTGCATTTGTCACCCCGAGTGGGACGGGTACACTAAGACGTGGGTTCTGTGCTCTCCATGCCACTGGAGTCTAGTTATCCTGGCTGATGAGGGCTGAAAGCCCGAAACCGGTCCTATGATGCTTGTTTCCAGTCCAAGGAGGACCTGGCCTGGCAGTTCGTGCTGGACTGTTCCCATTGGGCACAGGGTCAAGACTGATTTGCATATGGCTGGGTCCAAACTGGAATGGCATGGTGAGCAAAAAACAATGGATTTAGGCCCAGATCGTTGTACTGGGGTGAATGTATGACATTGTTCTGCATTCTGTCCATCAATTGTTCTTTTTGCATTTGTCACCCCGAGTGGGACGGGTATGCTCAGATGTGGGTCCGGTGCTCTCCATACCACTGGAGTCTAGCTATCCTGGCTGATGAGGGCTGAAAGCCCAAAACCGGTTCTAGGATGCTTGTTTCTAGTCCAGGGAGGACCTGGCCTGGCAGTTCGGGCTGGACTGTTCCCATTGGACGCAGTGTTAAGACTGATTTGCATATGGCTGGGTCCAAACTGTAATGGCATGATGAGCATAAAATGACGGATTTAGGCCCAGATCTCTTCACTGGGGTGAATGAATGACATTGTTCTGCATTCTGTCCATCAATTGTTCTTTTTGTATTTGTCACCCCGAGTGGGAAGGATATGCTCAGACGTGGGTCCCATGCTTTCCATGCCACTGGAGTCTAGCTATCCTGGCTGATAAGGGCTGAAAGCCCGAAACTGGTCCTAGGATGCTTGTTTTCAGTCCACGGAGGACCTGGCCTGGCAGTTCGGGGTGGACTGTTCCCATTGGGCGCAGGGTCAAGACTGATTTTCATATGGCTGGGTCAAAACTGGATTTGCAGGTTGAGCAAGCAAAAAAACGATGGATTTAGGCCCAGATCTCTGTACTGGGGTGAATGTATGACATTGTTCTGCATTATTTCCATCAATGGTTCTTTTTGTATTTGTCACCCCGAGTGAGACGGGTATGCTCAGACGTGGGTCCTGTGCTCTCCATGCCACTGGAGTCTAGCTATCCTGGCTGATGAGGGCTGAAACTGGTCCTAGGATGCATGTTTCCAGTCCAAGGAGGACCTGGCCTGGCAGTTCGGGCTGGACTCTTCCCATTGGGCGCAGGGCCAAGACTGATTTGCATATGGCTGGGTCCAAACTGGAATGGCATGGTGAACAAAACAACAATGGATTTAGGCCCAGATCTCTGTACTGGGGTGAATGTATGACATTGTTCTGCATTTTGTCCATCAATTGTTCTTTTTGCATTTTTCACCCCGAGTGGGACGGGTATGCTCAGACGTGGGTCCCGTGCTCTCCATGCCACTGGAGTGTAGCTATTCTGGCTGATGAGGGCTGAAAGCCCGAAACCGGTCCTAGGATGCTTGTGTCCAGTCCAGGGAGGACCTGGCCTGGCAGTTCGGGCTGGACTGTTCCCATTGGGCGCTGGGTCAAGACTGATTTGCATATGGCTGGGTCCAAACTGGAATGGCATGCTGAGCAAAAAAAACAATGGATTTAGGCCCAGATCTCTGTACTGGTGTGAATGTATGACATTGTTCTGCATTCTGTCTATCAATTGTTCTTTTTGCATTTGTTACCCCCAAGTGGGACGGGTATGCTCAGACATGGGTCCCGTGCTCTCCATGCCACTGGAGTCTAGCTATCCTGGCTGATGAGGGCTATAATCCCGAAACCGGTCCTAGGATGTTTGTACCATGTGCCAGGGAGGACCTGGCCTGGCAGTTCGGGCTGGACTGTTCCCATTGGGCGCTGGGTCAAGACTGATTTACATATGGCTGGGTCCAAACTGGAATGGCAAGCTGAGCAAAAAAAAATGGATTTAGGCCCCGATCTCTGAACTGGGGTGAATGTATGACATTGTTCTGCATTCAGTCCATCCATTGTTCTTTTTGCATTTGTCACCCCGAGTGGGACGGGTATGGTGGACGGGTATGCTAAGACGTGGGTCCCATGCTCTCCATGCCACTGGAGTCTAGCTATCAGCCGAGGCTGGCAGTGGGAGTACCTGCAGTGCGGTGACGTGGGGAGTGGGAGGGGCAGGGTGGGGGGTAGTAATGTATGGATTACAGAGCTTCCCAGGTAAGTAAGCATTTAAATAAATAAAATGAATTTTGTTGAGTGCACTGCATCCCCAAATGCAATGCAGTGTGCGCAACGAAATTCGTTTCATTTATTTAAATGTTTACTTGTCTGTATAACTCCATAATCCATTCATTACTACCCCCCACCCTGCCCCGCCCCCTCCCCACGTCACCCTGCAGGTACTCCCACTGCCGGCCGTGGCTGCTAGCTATCCTGGCTGATGAGGGCTGAAAGCCCAAAACTGTTCCTTGGATGCTTGTTTCCTGTCCTGTGAGGAGCTGGCCTGGCAGTTCGGGCTGGACTGTTCCCATTGGGCGCAGGGTCAAGACTGGTTTGCATATGGTTGGGTCCAAACTGGAATGGCATGGTGAACAAAACAACAATGGATTTAGGCCCAGATCTCTGTACTGGGGTGAATGTATGACATTGTTCTGCATTCTGTCCATCAATTGTTCTTTTTGCATTTGTCACCTCGAGTGGGACGGGTATGCTGGACGGGTATGCTCAGACGTGGGTCCCGTGCTCTCCATGCCTACTGGAGTCTAGCTATCGTGGCTGATGAGGGCTGAAAGCCCGAAACCGGTCCTTTGATGCTTGTTTCTGTCCATCAATGGTTCTTTTTGCATTTACCAATATGTAGCAGTTTGTCACGGGTATAGCTAATCCTAAAGTGTTAAGATAGATTCCCACCGGCAGCATGGCTGGCGCTGACTGAGCACGTTGGAAGGGTGGACTGGCGAAGACTGGCTTGCTTGCCTTTTTCGCACCTTTGACTAAAGCATGTTACACGCCAGGAGGCGTGTGCAAATCTACACAATGAAAAGGCCTACACTATGGATTCTGAGATATGGGACTACCTTTGTGAATCAAACAAGTGACTTACACAGACTTCGAAGAACAAAATAACATTTATTTCCATGGGCCTCTTTCAATGGTGGTGGTGTTCTTGTGTGAAAAAAAACAATAATGAATCTGAAGGTATTTCGAAATAATTATAAATATTCTTTATTGCGTATATCATTTAGCGAGGATTAGAGCGTGCACATTATTTAGAACGCCCCTATGGTGCTGATAAAACGGTTTACAGAAAGACAGAATTATTATTTCTCAAATCATGTATTGGAAACATTTCAAAACCATCCTAGTATCGTGTATCCAATTACCTTTAGAAGCCAAAGAGTTCAAGTTCACGAATGCTAAAAGTAAAAAAAAGGTTAACAAACGCTAGCTTTCCTTATCTTATGAAAGGTATAATTACAATTACATATAATTACATTTTACACGACAAACATAGCAAGAAGGAAAGAGGGACGCAGTGGTGGCTACAAATTAACATAATGTAAAATTCATTGTATTGATTATTTTTTGGAAGACAGCAAACGCAGAAAATGTACACGTCACTCTAGTGACCATATTTAAGACCATATCTAAAATGGCGTGCGTCAGCAGGGTTTTTCTGTAATCAGAATACTTGAAAAGATTTGCCAACCTCCCTGGCCAATATCCTCCATTATGTCCTGAAGGCAGAGCCTAATTAATGCACGATTATCTGAAAGACTTGGGGAAGCTCAGAGAGCTTCATACCGTTATTATTCCCACACGCCAGTTCAAACATACAGCATAATGTTTCTAGGCATCCTTGAGGAATTACTGCTCTCTTCTACTTTTCATCCTTTCCACACAAAAGAAGGGTTTTAACAACAAAAGACGTGTATTAGAACTTTTGAAATCGCCAATCCCATGCGTGGGCAGAAAAAGTGCTGTACAGGGCTCCAATTGATATATTCTGCACAGAGAAAAATATGTGCTACGTTTGTTTCATTCTGGTGACTGCTTGAAATGACGTACTGACGGCAATGCACACCAAAATACTTTTTCCCCCTAATTGGAGTGTCGATAAACGAGGGTGGGGTGTAAGTGTGTGTGTGTGGGGAGAGGGGGGGGGGGGGTTCGCTCACATTTGCCAAGTGACAGTAGCCGTAGCCAGTGTGTCGTGACCCTGGTCCAAGGAATGGAAATGGGCTCTTTGACTGCTGTTTGAGCTGTGAAAAACATCAGTATTCAGGGCACCGCAGGCCTTTGGGCCTCGGTGTCACTGCACCTGCTGCACCGACAAAACCTACCCCGTGTAGCAATTGAGCACACAGCTTCAATCAGTGCATGTAATGATTCATAGAATGATTCTGCACCTGCCCACAATGCACTGATGGAGCACGGTGTTAATTTTTTTCCACAAAGTCTCCCGGCATACCGTGTACTTGGGATGTGACAGGTGCTGCCTATTTGAACCAAGGGATCCACCTGTAAACGTTCTGTTTTATAAAGAGGGCCTCACTCCGAGCATAGCAGAGCTTAACTCCCATCACTGACATGTGCGGAAAATGCGTCCTCAGTGCTCTTTGCCCAGCTCTACTCTCGGTGGATCTTGACTTAGAAAAGCAGCTCTGTACCTTATGTGCCCCTAGGCTACAGATAGATGCGAACCTTTAAAGGACCTTTAGCACCTATGTACCCCAGTGCTGCTTCCACAGGTGATAGGGGAGTGCGAATGGTGACACCTGTGACATCCAGGGACACCCTCGCTATGCTCGCGCCACTCATGGCAGTCCCTGCTCATTAACGCAGCGGACATGTGACTGCCGTTCTAATGTCCATCCTTGGAGGCCAGCCTAATTCGATGCGCGCAGTATGTGCACTGGCGGAAAGACCCTCCATTAGAATAAAGGTCCACGGTGGGAATAGGGACCTGCAGAAAATGTGGTTGTATATTTTGAAGGTGCATTTTCCATCCTACACATTTGTGGTCACATTTTCATAAATCTGGTCCCAAAACTCTATATATATATATACACTTCCCTTTCATCTTCTTTCTCCCATGGTCAGAATCATTGACATCCTTCCCACCTATATATCTTATTCTCTAGCTAATAACCTGTGGAAATGTTTCACTATGGATCTCAAACACACCAAACAAAGATATTTGCTATGTCATACAACTCCCTATATAACAACAAATGATGCTTCAAAGGAATCTGTGGAGATGATGCAGGGAGCTCACATCCTGCATAATTAAATGCACAGCAATAGACTGAAGACAGAGAATGTACAGTGTTCTTAAAGTTTAAAGGATTTTTTTGTAAAACGATCATGCTGCTTTTGCACTTTGTTATATAACTATTAAATACGCACAATAAGCTGCGCTGCTCATTGATCCAAAAGATGATTCATTTGAGAAGCTGCCTCAACTGAACAATTAACCTCGCCTGATTCAACGGTGACAATTAAATTGAATGTGGAAGGCATGACAGACAGCTCCATAGTCAAAGGAGGGAAAGATGCAAAAAGGCAAGATCAGCTTTGTTAGAAAGTGTACAGTGCACCCATAAATGGGAAAATAGAAGAAACTCCTAGACAAGCCCTCATATGGACTAGGAAGACAAACACTGGCTTCGCTGAAGACAACTGGGACCCATAGATGAGAGAAACGAAGCCTAATAAAGCAGCTTGCACACTGTTGGTGTATATTGTGTGCTGAGTTAAAAAGATCACTTACATAAATGTGCTTTTAGCCAAATAGTGTGGGAGACTGTCTCTCACCTGGTTTGGAGAAATGAAGTGTTCAAGGCAAACTACCTTTTACAGAAGCAGATACAACAAAGCAGTGTATGTCTTCCGAATGAAACCATGTAAAGCATTAAAAGATTGCTACATCCGACAGATATTGAGATCATGAACCCCTCAGAGTTACAGAGTAACTTTAGCAATGATAGCATGGGACATCCTATTCCCGACCGATAAACGTATTGTTTCCAGAAAAACTGGCATAGGCCCAGAGCAATAGTTTGCGAGATTTACTGACCTTGGTATTTCACTTGGGAAATACCAGCACTGCAGGATTCAGCAAAACCCTAACGACATTAGCTTTAATGAGCTCGGAATGCAGTTTACTATTTGCACATCTAATTACAACGCTTTGCCTCTCTCTGACCTTTCTATCCAATGCTAATTTTGCCTGTTTTTTTTCCTTGTCAAAGGAGCTTGGGAATAACAACTTGGGAGTGTGAAATGCCTTAATATGCGGACATCTTTCAAAGAAGAGAACAGTGTTTGTCCTAGTTTTGTTCAGATGAAACTGGTCTGAGGTTGGTTGTGTTTCCATAAGGATGGCTCCTGCCAGGCTGTTCCTATTGAAGCATGAGTAAATCTGACTTGCATGTGGCTGGTCTCTCTCTTGAGTGGTGCAGTGGTTGAAAACTAATGTGATGGAATGTGGCAAGAGCGATCACAGTAGCTCAGATGAATCCAATAATTCCTTCCATCCCTTTGATATTTGTAGCTTTGGATAACCTAAGTGCTGTATACATAAATCTCATGTACGCTGTACCACAAGATTTAAGTTATACCTCAATGGCGAGGCCTCATGCAGATCAAAAAGTTGCCTCGGGATGCTTGTGGCCCAGTCTAAATAGGGCCAGTGCTGTAGGTCCTGTTGGACTGCGATAATTACAGCAGGACCAATACTAATTTTTATTTGACCGGCCTATGTCTCAAGTGGCACAGGAGATACAAAATTATGGATTTCAATGTGGAGGTGCAATGACCTTTGGCTGATAATAATTCAAGCATTTCCTACATCACTCTGTTTCTTGTAATATAATCAAATAGTGCTGTATGGTTGCTGACAGCAGTGTGCCTTCCAGGGAGGCAAGTAGGAGTCAAGCCCACTTTGCATAATAAAGTGTGCAGCATTGGAAGCCTTCATATTGTGCATGAACACTAGTGACTACACAAACTATGGTCAAGGTTGGTCTACTTTTCTCAAGTGATTGTTGGTGCATGGTTAAGGGCATAGAGGGTTTCGACAAGGACTTCTAGTTTCCTTTGTAGCCTGTTGACTCATCCAGCATACCTACACAATAATGTCTCTCTCCTCAGCAGTCAGATGTTGGAGCTCCAAGGAAGGACTGTATCGGTGAGGGTGCAAATCATGAAGCACTGTGTCTGTACCCCAGTTTTCTGACGCTGGGTCGCACTGTCACATAGACTGCAGTTGTCCCTGGTATTATTGTCAGGAGTTAATTGCACATGTGCTAGTGTGTGTGTGACATCATGCATTGGCCTATTGCAGTGCTGTGGGTGCAGGGGTTCCAGGGAAATGAGTATAGGTCAAGTCAAGTCAAGTCAAGTCAATAAATTTATATAGCGCTCTACATACCCAGGGGGTCTCAAGGTGCTTGGAGAAGAGTGGGGAATTACTTGTCAAATATCCATGTTTTAAGTTGCTTTCTGAATGCTAGGTGGTTCTGAGTAAGGCGAAGGTGAGTGGGAAGTGAGTTCCAGGTTTTAGCTGCCAGGTAGGAGAAGGATCTACCTCCCATTGTGGTTTTGTTGATGCGAGGTACAGTGGCAAGGGCTTGGTTGGCGGATCGTAGTTGGCGGGAGGGGGTGTAGAAGGACAGTCTTGTGTTGAGGCATTCGGGTCCGATTTCGTAGAGCGCTTTGTGTGCGTGGGTTAGGAGCCGGAAAGTAATCCTTTTATTGACGGGGAGCCAGTGGAGGTTTTTCAGGTGTCCAGAGATGTGATCTTTACGCGGGATGTCTAATATGAGCCTGGCTGAAGCGTTCTGGATGCGTTGGAGTTTTTTCTGGAGTTTTGCGGTGGTACCGGCGTAGAGGGTGTTTCCGTAGTCCAGACGGCTCGTGACCAGAGCGTGGGTGACTGTTTTTCTAGTGTCGGTGGGGATCCAGCGAAATGTTTTTTTGAGCATGCGAAGAATGTTGAAGCAAGATGAGGAAACGGCGTTGACTTGTCTGTTCATCGAGAGTGAGGAATCCAGGATGACGCCCAAGTTCCGTGCGTGGTCCGTCGGGATGGGTGCTTTTCCAAGGGCCTCTGGCCACCAAGAGTCATCCCAGGCGGAGGGGGAGGTGCCTAGGATGAGGACTTCTGTTTTGTCTGAGTTCAGTTTCAGACGGCTGTGATTCATCCATTCGGCTACTTCTTTCATTCCTTCATGCAGGTTGGTTTTGGCGGTGTTAGGGTCTTTGGTGAGTGAGAGGATCAGTTGAGTGTCATCAGCGTAGGAGATGATGTTGAGGTTATGTTGGCGTGCGATGGCCGCGAGAGGGCTCATGTATACGTTGAAGAGGGTGGGGCTGAGTGAAGATCCTTATGGTACGCCGCAGATGACTTCAGTGGCCTCTGATTTGAATGGTGGAAGGCGGACTCTCTGAGTTCTTCCGGTAAGGAACGAGGTGATCCATTCCAGTGCTTTTCCTTGGATTCCGACGTTTCTGAGGCGTTGTAAAAGGGTGTTATGACAGACCGTGTCGAAGGCTGCGGAGAGGTCGAGGAGGATGAGGGCGACTGTGTCTCCATTGTCCAGTAGAGTTCGAATGTCGTCTGTTGCTGCGATGAGGGCGGTTTCAGTGCTGTGCTTGGCTCGGAAGCCGGATTGTGAGGAGTCGAGGGATTTGTTGGTTTCGAGGAATGCGGCGAGCTGGTTGTTGATCGCTTTCTCGATGACTTTGGCCGGGAATGGAAGGAGTGAGATAGGGCGGTAGTTTTTGAGTTCGGTGGGGTCAGCTGTGGGTTTCTTCAGGAGGGCGCTGAGTTCGGCATGTTTCCAGCTTTCCGGGAAGGTTGCGGAGTTGAGGGAGCAGTTGATGACGTCTCGGAGGTGCGGAGCTATAATGGAGTTTGCTTTGTTAAAGATGTGGTGCGGGCATGGGTCTGTGGGGGATCCTGAGTGGATAGAGTTCATCAGACGGATGGTGTCCTCAGTGGAGATTGGCTTCCAGTCATTGAGGATGTTCAGGGGGGGTGGGGGTCCTGCAGGGGGTTGGGTGGGTTGGTCTTCGGGTCGGTTGTTGAAGCTGTTGTGGATGTCAGCAATTTTATTGTGGAAGAATGAGGCCAGGGAGTCGCAGAGGGCTTGAGAGGGGGTGATGTCGTTGGAGTTGGCTGAGGGGTTGGTGAATTCCTTGACGATGTTGAATAATTCCTTGCTGTTGTGGGCGTTGTTATCTAGTCGGTCCTTGAAGGCGGCTTTCTTGGCATTCTGGATCAGTCGGTGGTGAATGCGGGTGGCGTTTTTGAAGGCGTCCTTGGTGCTGGTGGTTGGGTCTTTTTTCCAGGTCTTCTCCAGGGAGCGACAGAGTTTCTTGGATTTCTTAAGATCATCGTTGAACCAGGAGGCCTTCTTGCTGCCTAGTTTGATTTGTCGTTTTTTCAGTGGTGCTAGGATGTCGGCGCTGTTGGATAACCATTGGGTGAGGTGGGTGGCTGCTTGGTCTGGGTTTGAGGAGTAGGCTGGGGGGTTTTGAAGAAGCGATGAGGAGATCTGGTCGATGGTGATTTTGTTCCAGTTTCTTTGCAGAGTGGGTTGGGGTGGTTGTTGGGTGTGGGCTTGTTGTAGGTAAAGTGAACGCAGCTGTGGTCAGTCCAAAGGAGAGCTGTGGTGTGGCTGAAGGAGACATGTTTGCTGGAGGTGAAGATAGGGTCGAGTGTGTGGCCTGCGATGTGGGTGGGGGTAGTGACCAGTTGTTTAAGTCCGAGGTTGGCGAGGTTGTCCAAAAGGGAGGTGGTGTTGCGGTCGTTGTCCTTTTCAAGGTGAAAGTTGAGGTCTCCCAGAAGGATGTAATTCTCGGAGGGGAGCGCGTGCGGAGTGATGAAGTCCGTGATGTCTTCACTAAATTGTGCGCGGGGTCCTGGTGGCCTGTAAAGGAGGGTGCCTCTGAGTGTGGTTATAGGGTCGGTCTGGATCTGGAAGTGGAGGTGTTCAGAGTTGGCGAGATTGACGTCTGAGCTGGTAGAGATGCGGATGGATTTCTTGTGGACGATAGCGATGCCTCCTCCTGTGTGGCCGGTACGGTCCTTGCGGATGATCTTGTAGCCTTCCGGGATGGCAATGGTGATGTCTGGGGCTGATGTGGCGTTCATCCATGTTTCTGTTAGGAAGGCGACGTCCGGAGAGATGGTGTCTAGTAGATTCCAGAGGTCGATGGCGTGCCTGTGGACCGAGCGGGTGTTGAGCAGGATGCATTGTAGGTGGTTGGGGTCGGATATCTGTTGTGTGTTCGTAGATGAGGAGTTGTTCTTGGAGGCGTCGAACTTGCAGGAGTTGCAGGAGAAGGGTCCATGGGTGTGTCCAGGAGCGGCTTGGACGCAGTTGGGGGAACGGCCGGGGTTAAGGGCTAGGAGGGTGGTGGCATCGTAAGTAATGCGGGAGGGGTGGGTGGTACGGGGGGCAGGGGGTCTGGCGCTGGGCGCGGGCCAGGCGCGGACAGGCGTAGACGGGCTTACCTTTGGCGCACCTTCGGCGCGGATTGGGCGCGGTCGCTGCGCGTAGACGCTGCGCGTGGGTGCAACTAGCATAAATGGGTGGAGGGGGAGGGGCGAGGGGGGCTCAGCTGGGAGGCGGGGCGGGCTCTAGAGGACGGCCTTGCAGGGAAAATCAACAACAACCAAATGGCGTCGTGTGGAAAAGCACGAGCAGCAAAGTGCCAAGCACTACCAATAGAGCGCCACAGAAGAGAGCAACGAAGGCACACTCAAATTAAAAGCGCAACAATTTCAATTGATCTCTGCAGACAAAATGAGGCACATTTAAAGCAAATCGTCACAATGCAAAATAACGCGCTAAAAGTAAGGAGCCAGATCTCAAGCGCAGCTCTATGCAATAGTCGCGTTGTGAATGTCTGAGCAGGAATTTCAAGCGCAGAATAACGATACCACAAAGCAGTTCGAGCAGGGAGCCAGGGGAGCGACTGCTCACAGCAGTGATGAGGCAGTCACCCTCTAGGTACTAGGTAGAGGTCCATGTTTGATGAGGCAGTCACCCTCTAGGCACTAGGTAGAGGTCCATGTTTTCATGCAGAGCTGGGGATGCAGTTATGGGGCATTGTGGGAGTTCAATATCAAAAACAAGATGGTGAGATGCACACCTTCTCTTCTATGAACTCCCATGTTCTTTATGTCCCTTAATAAACGTACTCTTTCAATTCAACATTATAGGGGTGCTCGCTTGCTCCGCACTCCATCCGATTGCGCTGCAATATAGTAAGAACACGTGGGCACAACATTACGATCCCCTTCAAGCTGCACAGCCAAAACGAATCCAATGAATTAAATTCATGAAACTCTTCACTTATTCCGCAATTTTCTCCATTATAATTCATCCATTTTAATCCTCTGAATTCTTCAATTCATTTTACTCATTTTCCTTTTCATTCAGTATTGTGCAAGATCGGCATAGCAATGATTAATATTTCCGCATGTCACGCTTTATTAAAAATCACCCAATGCATTTCGGGAAAATCCCTTCTTCGGGGGTGTATCGATAATACAGAAGAATCAATCACCTACTTTTCCAATTATCAAGTTTATAATGATCAAATTTATAATACAGTACACATGCTGTATGCGCTCATGGAGTACAACACTGTTTGCTTTTTGTTAAAACGTTCATATTTACAATTCCTGCTGTGTGTCTATTTGTATTTTCATTAGTTAAGCATCAACCCCTGCTCAGTGCCCCTATTACTCAACCAACTTGCATTTTTACAATCTAAACATCAAAATGCTGTTTCTAACTATTTCGCATTGCATTATTTTTGTGGGAGTTCCCATGTATTGTGAACAACTCATGTTGTACCATCATGTGTGCAGATGGATGCTCATTATCTTTGGTGGGGTTATATGCCAAAATATTGACTATACAAATATAGTGGTGCAAACATATAAATGTGAAAATATTGACGATTATCAAAAATCTCAACTTTACACAATTTAAAGTACCAAAATATTGACTACAAAATATTGTATTATATTATATTGATATTGTATTATTTAAAATGTATATTTTTATTTGTAAATTTATTTTGTAAAATGTAAAATAACATTTAAACGTTTAGCAAAAATGTTACTATATTTTGTAAAGCACGCAGAAAACATTCAAAGATGTACATTAATTGAACATATTTAAAACATTGTGAAATCCTTATTACAAATACTTATATCACCATTTTTAAAACAATTTATTAAAATACTTTTAATTTCAATACATAAATTACAATACGTTCTTTACAAATAGCATCATCTAACATGGTTGATTGATCAAAAAAATAAATAACAAAACGTATGTATATTTATTAAACAGTTTGAAAAATCATAATGTTTAATAGTTACACATGTTATGTATAGTTATTAAACAATTTGAAAAATCTTTATTCATTGAACCATTATAAAACATTTTAAAAGCAGTAATATAAAAAATAACTATTTATAAAATACTAGCGATGGTTTAGGTCCAAAAGTCCCAGGGGCTTTCAGTGCCCGAGAGTCCTTAGACATTGCAAAACTCTTACCATGCAGGTTGCGTTCAGGAGGAGCCTTTAAGTTGAGGCTGCAGGTGTCACGGAAGAGTCTGGCATGAGTCAGCCCACAGTGGACTCGAGCTCAGAAGGACTGGGAAACCTTTGCAGGACTTGTGGGCCACTTAGATTCTGCCCGTGGGCGTCGGCTGCAGTGGTGGATCTGGAGGCGAGTTTGCGGTTCAACAAGGCAGAGTTCTTTTTCTTTGCAGATGGTTTCTTCAGGACAGGTCTGCTGTTCGTGGGAGATTAGGAGCCTTGCTAGAAGGTAGACAGTTCTCCCTGGGTTCTAGAGGTCACTGGTCTGAGGGGTGAGTAGCACTTCTTCAGCAGGGTCTTTGAGGGCTTCTGACAGGCAAGTAGGGCAGAGAGCAGGTCAGTTGGTGTCTTCAGTATTTGCTGCTGCATGGCTCTTCTTCGTAGATCATCGAGATCTGATTTCAGGGTACCTTCCTAATATTCCTAAGTTTTCATACCAGTTTTCCAACCAAAAGTGGGGCTTTGACCTGGGGGCGGCCATCAAAGTCTGAGGTTGCATTACAATGGGTCGGATTAGTAAAGCTGGCACTCTGGCAATGTGCCAGTATCCAAGTTGCAGCTGTGGGCTGCTGTTTTTGGACAGTGTGGTGGCCGAATTGTGCAGTATCTGTGCTGTTCAGGTTCTGCCTGTGGCCCGGGGGGGGGCCTAAGCAGCCTTTCCGCAAGTAGATGGGCCTCTATTTCCTCCCTTTTACCAACAAGTTTATTTTGTCACTCCCAGTTGCTCTCTGGGCTGGCCCATAATGAGTGCAGATTGAGCCCGTTTTTGCATAGCGGAGACCAGGACCACAAGCCCCAATCTGACTAGCGGCCACAGTTGCCTCATCACGCCCACTCCTTGCGCCCGGAGGCACAAAGCTCTGTCGGTTGGACCCCGACTAGGCTGGAAGGCCGATTTTGAAGAGGGGGACCAGGACCACAAGTCTCAGCCTCCCTAGTGGCGGTCACAGCCTCAGCACGCCCGCTCCTTGCCCCCGAATACATGTACTTCTGCCAGCTGGGCCCCCGCTGTGCAGGACACGGCCATGTACGTACCCGTGCAAAGCCAGGGCTAAGAGCGGGCCCATCTGTGCCCGTCAGCGGCTGACAGAGGCTAGGCTGGGCCTATTCTCTTTTCAGTGACACAAAAGTGCTGGCTTTGAGGTCCGAGGCGAGTGTTTTCCCGGAAAAACTGAATTGGTAACAGTTTGGCTAAGTAATCTACCATGGAAAAACGTACTGGCCCACCACCTGCACAACCCTCTGTTACTCTTGACAGCATGTTGGAGAGGGTGGTTAACAACGTGTCCAATGAGATTGAGTTAATTGAGCATAGTCTGTATTTAAAAAGTGAGGTAATACAGACTGGCTTTGCATCTGGAGGGGTTCACACCTACTATTGCACCTTGTTACCTCTTGCATCCGGTGGTCGGCTCTAATAATGTGTTGATTCCTAGTGGGAGTTCCCCTGGTGCTTCAAGGCATACCCTGCCAGAGACACAGCCAATTAAGGGTTGCACCGATAACTGCACCAGCCTTGGCCACCAAACACAAATGGATGGCAGGAAAGTCTAGCTGTACTAAAAAGAAACAATGAAATAACCCCATGTATTAACCACACAGCTGAATCAGTCTCTGCCACAGAAAACGGTAACTGTTCCAATTGTTCAATATGTAACAATGTGTATATTGCGTCTTTCATGGACATTCATTTCTGTTTATCAGTCAAATCAAATAGCAAAAACAGTGCAATTGCATTCAAATAATCCCATGGCAATTCTATTTGTGAGAATTTGCAAGGTCCAAGCAAAGTGCATTACAGAACGTAAGTTATTTTAGACCATGATACAAAACAGACACTTCATGTTGGACAATGTCAATGACGGATGATACAATATTATCCAAAGTATATATTCAGGAGGACTGCATATCAATGCTGTTATCGACTACTGCAAGAATGTTTTCTAAATTAGCCTGATCAATTTGCCGCAGACGCACTGCAGCTTCCATCTGCAACACTTTCCAAAATACATTATACGCTGAATAAATAAAGCGATTTGTGCAAGGGGTCTTTGGACCTAAAAGAAAATCAGCAAGATTGATGTCTCGAGACAAAAGGGAAAGATGCTGTTTAACAGATGATAATGTAGAATGTTCCAACCATTGTTGACATAATTTACCCACATAGTATGTGGTAACTGTATGGGAGTGTGTGAAGCGAGGACAAGGTCTGCTTTGTGCAAAACCTTTTGTAGTAGTCAAAAAACGTAATTGACATGCATTCAAAGTTGTCGGCCACAACAACCATCCCAAATGGTCAATAGATTAGGAGCTGAGTGTGCCATTTTGATACAAGACAGCTAAGTCTTCGATTGTGTAGTTAGTGTGTGTTTGCCATGCATCATATGGAGCCAATAATGGAATGAGGGAACATTTAGATTTTGGCCGTGGCTAAACCAAAACAATGAGTCTGTTGTACCGTATCATTCTAAAATAAGGTTTGGGACGTTATCAGACATGCCAGATGCAACGCTTCAGTACTCTGCACTTGCCAATCCCTAGTACCCCAAATGGATTTTAAATCAATTGCGTCCTTTCAATGCTCATAACCCTTCATGGACAAATCATTCCTGAAGGACATGAGGTAAACTTATTTAGTTTGTGTCAACATAAACTTAGTTTGGGGCGGCATCTTCAGTTTATAAAAATAGGTCTGTGGGTCTGACAGATTGTAACAAGAAAAATACATAAATAAACTTTGTTGGGTCTTTGAACTTCCCTGTAAGGGTGTTGGGCAATGCTCCCAATGGGTATAGTTAAAAAATGGTCTCTGGGTTTTGGTCTTTGATAAAAAAGGATTGCCATATTGTTGATAACCGAATAAATCTGCCTAATATTCCAAATTCAAATACAAATCTTCAGTGTTAAATGCAGCTTAATATTTTAAATCAGAGAACAATGAATGAATGGCATGACCATCCCAATTATCAGAATGTATGTCAGGCAAAACCACTAAGGAAACGTGGAAAACATTTGAAATGTTCAAAATTTCAGTCAGGCCATGGCTATCGTATGATGCTTTATCCCAAACAATCACATGAAAACTGGGCTGTGTCTGCTGCCCAAACCAAATGCACTGCGACATGTGCATTCCTCACACCCCCTATAGTGCTTATCTCAAACAATGCCATAAACAACAGGCTATGCTGATATATTGACAAGGACTTGGTCTCTTTTCATGATATGGGACGACATATGAGGGGCCAGAACTCCGTTAACAAAGTTCACAGCAGAGCGTTCAGGTAAATAATGGCCATTAATCAAGAGGAAAAACACAGTCACAAACCCAATCCACATGAAAAGGAATATTATTGTAAGCACCATCCAGATATACATTCAGGGTGGGACCAAGTAAGTCTTTTTGAACCAGAAGATGAAAAGACTGGTAGATGTAGTGGGCTCTGCCACAGAAGATGATGAGGAAGATGGGTCAGAGGAAAAGCTAATACAGTCCATATAATAACCACTGGACCCCAGCTGAAACAATGGGGGATGTGTTGCATCGGATGTTTCAGGTATGGTACTCTCAGGAATGTCAATTATGACCTCAACTGGAGGAGAAGCATATTCAATATCCAAAGATGTGGATATAGAAGGAAAAACAGGTACTAAATCAATTGATGATTCTATCTCCCCTCCATTCGCTTTGGAGTAGTCGAAGAAACAGAAGCCATCAGATTCAATGAAAGATATCGGCGTGGAATGCTTGGAGGCATACTATTCAGTATCGGCCATATTGTGTAGCTTGACATGTTCGATGGAAATGTAACGATTTTCCTTTCAGCCAGTTAGTAGAGGCAGAATCATTGAACGGGTTCCTTTTAATCCAAGGACTCTGTCCCGTGCACGGTAGGATGGACCAAATTATTTTGTGTTCTCCACCTTTTCTCGGACCAGGTCTCCAACTTTTGGAAGCCAGCAAGAAACAGGAAACAGCACCCGGGGATCTGCGGGAGAGGGGAACTGGGATTTTGCTTGTGAATCACAAACTTTTCGTAGATCCTGTAACATAGCACAATGATTATCTACTTCAAAGGTTGTAGCAGCTGCCACAACATCTAGACCATCAAGGTCTGACACAAACATTTTAAAACCGAAGAGCATTTTGTATGGAGTGCACCCACCCAGAGATCCTACATGGAGATTATTTAGTGAACGTTGCACTCCATAAAGATGAGTCAGCCAGCCCCTGCCAGTACCTAAGACTAGCTTTCAAAGATTGCTTTAAGTCACGGTTCATCTGCTCCACAACAGAATGGCCCTCAGGCAGATATGAGATGAGAATTTCACCTGCACCCCCAGAGACTTTATCGCATCCCGGTAAGCCTTATAGGTAAGCACAGGAGCTTGGTCAGAATGGAAGGTGCCACAGGTAAATGTCCTGACAAAGACATGTAAATCTTTTATAACAGTTCTAGCGTCAGCACTGCTTTGTGGCCAAACCCAAAGGAATCTAGTGCATGAATCCACTGCAACTATGTTTTTAAAATCAGGGTCAGATGTCAAAGGACCACAGTGATTCAGATGAATGCAGCCAAATGGCTGATTAGAGATGTTAAGTTGAGTGTGGGGTGGACGTGCAACAGTAGAAGGCTTAATTTGTTTACAAATGTCACAAGAAAGAACATATTTACATGCCTGTTGCTATAAACCACACCACCAGAAACGTTGCTGTGAAACTAAAATTGTCACAGTTACTCTGACATGCGCAGAAGCCACGCCTTCATGAATGGCAATGATCAACAAATTCTGCTGCCGTCATTGGGAATCAGCGGATCCCAATGTACGTAATAGTGGTAAATGGGACTTGATCAGAAGATAAGTAACAGAGTCCCCTCTTTTGTTGCAGCGACAGCCCCCAAAATATCATAATCAATTTTAGTCTTAGGCCTAGTGACTGCTGCAACTGAACATGTGGCTACTGCAGATTTGGCTGCCTCATTAGCCATCGAATTACCAACTGCATGTGCTCCCACACGTTGATGGCACAAAGTATGGATAACATGTGTGAGCGGTAAATGCTCCTTAAGAGCGGCCACTCAAACCCAAAGCATTTTACGCTTTGTTGTGCTACCTTTAGAATCAGGAAAATCATTTTGTATCCTAAAGAACATGTTGCCATTGAAGGATTGTACACAGTAAAAACTATCGACCCACTACCAGAGTCAAAACCTTGGGCTCAGCAAATTCAAGAGCTAAAACCAAAGCATGTAGCTCTCCCAATTGAGCTGTGCAATCGCCAAGCGACTGTGTGTGCACCAAGGATGATTTTAAATCCCCATCAACAATCTTTCCTGCGACAATCATGCAGGCAGCAGAATAAGCATGCTTAGAACCAATGGCTGGCTGCCAAGAACCATCAGTGTAAATTACGCATTTGTGCTGATGAAGAGGTAGTAATGATAAAGAAGGAGGATGAACATGTTCATATTGCAAAAAACTCCATTGTTTGCAAAGAAGGGTCAAAGATAAAGTTGGCATCATTAGACATCAAAGAACTAGCCCATTGTATCCAACGTGGACGCAAGGATTTGGAATTTGGTACACTAGCCTTTGTAACTGCTTCTAAAGCAGGTACTGGTGAAACCATGAAAAACCATGAAAATGCGTTTACCCTGAGCCAAAGAGCGTTCCTTAAGAATTGCCATCTGGACAACTGTCAAAATAATTTCTGTAGAAGAGAAACGCATCTCAGCAATGGGGACCGTGTGCCCTTCATTGAACGTCAAGTATGTGAAACTTAACGTGCCTGGTACAATCCTTATGACCAAGGTTATAAAATTGTCACATATTAACAAGAAGTTGGTCGCAAGCAGATCAGACTGTAGAGACCGAAGAATTGCAGTATGTTCTGGAAGCCAAAAGAAAGCCGAAAAGGAAGGTTGTATCAATGAGTAAAGAGGTTTGATATGTTGGGCATAATCAGGAATGTGTGTCCTCCCAAAATAAAAAAAAAAAGCAAGGATTGCAATTTTCTAAGTGTAGATTGAGGTTGCAATTCTGTACAATTCTCCAGAAAGTGGGGGAGGGCAGCCCTTTACCTTCATTATTTAGTTTATAACCAAGAAAAAGAACCGCCAAGAAAGCGATTTGAGACTTAGCAAAAATTAATTTGTAAACAAAGTTTGCAAACTGTGTGCTAATGTTGTCCACATGCAAGAGATGTGGATGTAATTCATCATCCCTCAAGTATATGTCATCGATGTATGAGAAGGCATCGGGTTGATTTCATCCAAAAGGGACACTATGCATAATGCAACCACCCCATAGCTATTCTTATATCCCATTGGCAATCTCGCATATCGGCGCTGATTTTGAAAGTGAAAAATTATTTATTGTATAGTTAATTCAAACCAAAGCAATATTCCAATACGTAAAATTCATTATACTGTCATGTTAAAACTTGTAAATATCCCCGTTTTTTAAACATAAAACATTTAAACGTTAAGGGTAACAGCTGATACAGCACCTTTTTAGACAGTACATTAGAATTTGGTCAATTGTTTCTGATTGTTAAAAGGCAGAGGAGGTCTGCTGGAAGACATTCTGACCAATTTTCATTGAGATAGATTTCTTATAACAGATAAAAAATTTTATCAAATGGCAGATTATTTGCAGGTCATTTGAGTCCAGGCTTTTTAATATAGCAGATCTGCGGTGCGGATGCCTCTTTCATTACACTGTCTCCTCAATAGATGACGGTAGTAAGAACCTAAGGTTGGGCATATACATATTAGATGTATGAAGTCCTGAATTGGTGACCCACATGGGCTGCATGCTTTTGATCCCGTTAACTTCTAGCTGGGACGGTCTGCATTGGAGGGCAGCTTCCCCATATGTAGCTCTAAAAACTTGTTTTGAGGTAAGGTGGAAAGGCAAGACCCGGATATGCCGCAGGCTCAGACTTAGTGTAGGAGTGTAATCCCAACCAAGTGTGGGTTCGCCGATTTAATATTGCTTTATCGTCTTGCAGTGAGTGCATTTTTGCTGCCTTTTTTGTAATTAGATGCATGATGCCAGGGGTAATTTCGGCTACCAGAGGTCTGCAGTCCTGGTTATTCATAGTGAATCTTCTAAATACTTTGTGTGGGCCGACTGAGGGTCATTTTGCAAGGAGTTCCAGAGCGCCTTATTGATCTCAAGACCACAATTAAGCCAAATTTTATACCAGGTTTTGATTGCCTCATACCTTTTGTATAGTTGTTGTTGTTGCAGACCAAACTCTAATCGAACCTGGGCTGGCGAGGAGTCACATGGCAGAGAGAATACCTTTTTGTACACACGTGTTTGAATGTTGTTCAAGATTGCTGCGTTGTTTTCATGGTGAACAACACTTCCTTATGCAATGATTGGGAGCAATTTAGCTTTGATGACTATATATAATATAATAATGAGGTAAACAGGGAACCTTTTAAGGTTTTTGATAAGCTAGAAAATGCAAATGTTGGAGCGTTACCATTTTTTTTTGTGGCCTCGGATTGCTTTGAAAAGGAGAACCAGATATTTCCCGATATATTTATAACTGTTCACCACTTCTAACCTTGCGTTGGTGATTGTGAACGCCGTTAGGTTTTGTAAACTATGAGTTATGATAATAACTTTTGTTTTTGTTGTCTTTATTTCCATCAAGTTTGTTTTAGCAAAGTCAGTTAGCTCCTGAATTGCTCTTTGCAAGTCAATTCGAGTGCGGCTTAGGAGAACGACGTCATCCGCGTAGGACAGGTGTGTTAGTGGCATTGTGCCGAGGTGCGGTCGATGCAAATTAACCCCATCTATCCTTGGTGTTAAGTCAGCCATAAATAGGTTGAACAAGTGTGGGGCCAGGACACACAGCCTTGCTATAAACCCTCGTTGGTGTAGATCCTCCTGGTAAGCCTCTGACCATCGGTGATTTTGACCTGCATTCAGGTGTCAGTATAGAGATCCATCATTGGTTTCAGGATTGAATCTGGTAAACCCTGATGCTTTAATTTGCCCCAAAACGTGCGTCTACTGACATGGTCAAACGCCGCCTTAAAATCCACAAAGCATAGATAGAGTTTTTGCTAGTGCGTTTATGATTGTGCCTGTACCCCGTCGAAAGCCCGACTGTTTGAGGGGGATTATTTTGTTCGGAACACTGACATAATATCGACTACAAAAATATAGGCATTTAAAATATCGACTCCAAAATATCGACTACAAAAATATCGAAGTCCTATCTACAAACAGGTAAGTACAAAATTATCGAATCAAAAATATCGTTTAAAAATATGTACTTTGTAACAATATCGAATTTATTAAAATTAATGTAAAATTAAAAAAATATTAAAAATAAATAACTAAAATATACTTAAAAATACTTAAATAACCTTAAAATAATTAAATAATTAATGTAGGTTATACAAAAAAATACAGTTTTATTTGTTAAAACATATATATATATTAACATAATATTAATACAAAATATACAATATTATTACCGTAGCATAGCAAGAGTGTTAAAATTACTATTCCCACTCCAATGAGTGCAACAGTAGGGAAAGCGTTGGATAGCGTAGGGGTAAAAATGACTATTCCCACTCCAGTGGGTGCAACAGTAGGGAAAGCGTTGGATAGCTTAGGGGTAAAAATTACTATTCCAACTCCAAAGAGTGCAACAGTAGGGAAAGCATTGGATAGCGTATGGGTACAAATTACTATTCCCACTCCAAAGAGTGCAACAGTAGGGAAAGCGTTGGATAGCGTCGGGGTTAAAATTACTATTCCCACTCCAGTGGGTGCAACAGTAGGGAAAGCGTTGGACAGCGTAGGAGTAAAAATTACTATTCCCACTCCAGTGAGTGCAACAGCAGGGAAAGCGTTGGATAGCGTAGAGGTAAAAATTACTATTCCCACTCCAGTGGGTGCAACTGTAGGGAAAGCGTTGGATAGCGTAGGGGTAAAAATTACTATTCCCACTCCAGTGAGTGCAACAGTAGGGAAAGCGTTGGATAGCGTAGGGGTAAAAATTACTATTCCCACTCCAAAGAGTGCAACAGTAGGGAAAGCGTTGGATAGCGTAGGGGTTAAAATTACTATTCCCACTCCAAAGAGTGCAACAGTAGGGAAAGTAAATACTTCATATATTATGTAAAAAAATATAAATTAATAGCAATAAAAATTAATTAAATGTACTTACCAATTTAATATAATATAATAATTAATCAATTAAAATTACAACTTAAAAATAATTATTACAATTAGTTACCTATTAATACAAATTAATTACAATCCAACAATTACTTAATTAACAATTAAAAATGAATTAACAACTGTGTTTGCTATGGCAAAATTCCTGGCTGCAATGTGGAGTGCACGAGCACGAATAATTAAGGATACTACAACTCCGTGAAATACCTCTTCGGCACTTTTATCTTTCTATTGAACTGTATTTTAAAATAGCATATCTGTATGATGCTTTTATTGTGTTTCATATACATTTTAATGGTAAAACTGTTTGCATATATCTTTTATGATCTTTTATGATCGAAATAAAGATTTTTGAATTGAGAATTAACAATTAATTCAAATTAAATACAATTAAATAAATTGAATTATTTAAGTAATTATTAATAAATTACTTCCCACCCTATTCCCCTATAAACACACAACCCGCTACAGAAAAATAAAATAAATTAGTAAAATTAACATAATTAGCAATTAATCAATTAAATAAAATTAATTGGCAATTACAATGTAATTAATTACCCATAAAAAATTAATTAACAATTGATTCCAAATAAATACCAATAAATAATTTTACATATTTAATTAATTATAAATAAATTACTTCCCACCCAATTCCCCTATAAACCCAGAACCTGCTACAGAAAATAAATTAGTAAAATTAACATAATTAGCAATTAATCAATAATTTAAAATTAATTGCCAATTAAAAATTTAATTAATTACCAAATATAAATGAATTAACAATTAATTAAAAATGAATACCAATAAATACATTTACATATTTAATTAATTATAATTAAATTACTTCACACCCTTATCTCATATAAACCCAAAACCCGCTACAGAATTAAATTACGCAAAAATTAAAAAAACAAAATTCATTAATTAAAATAAATTATAACATAAATACACACTTTTCACACATATAATAACATAAAAAACACTATAAAAAATTCGATATTAAAAATTCAATAATTTTAATAACTTATATTAAGCATGAGCGCAAAATCCGTTATGCTCGCGGATTTTGCGAATTTTCGGTAAATTCGCGATCCACGAACTCCCGCGAATTCGCAAATCCGCGAGCGGCGGATTCCGAGGGCAAAAGTTCAAGCCTTGCTGGCCTGTTGTAACTATTTTACGATGGCGCCGGCAAGCTGCCAGCGCCATCCTAAAATAGTTACTAAATTAGCTTCAACAGGAAGCACTAATAGATAAAATAAAGCAGCTGCTCGTGCATCTGCTTTAGTTTATCTATTCGAGCTTCCTGTTGAAGCTAATTTAGTAACTAGTTTAGGATGGCGCTGGCAGCTTGCCGGCGCCATCGTAAAATAGTAACAACAGGCCAGGCAGGTGTGCCTTCTTCCCAAATATACCATCGAAAATCAGCTGTGATGCTGGACAGAGGCCTTTGCATCCAATGACTTTCACGAGCGCAATCCTCATGCTGTTCCTGTGGCCAGGAGCTTCTGTATCTTCATCTGCTGCTCTGATCGGTCTCTGACCTTTTATACACACAAGAGGCATGTGCACTCGCATGGAAGCCCCGCACGTTTGGCCCCGCTCACACACTCACGGTGGGCACCGTCTTCCCGCCATTTACCCACTATGATAGCTCACTCAAGGGACCCCTGCGCCCTTAGGCGCGATTGCATAGTAACACACACCAGGTCGCTGTAGACAACTCTCTGGCACTTTAGGCAGCTGTAGTGTAGTAAAAGCACTATACATTTACCCAACGAGGTATGGCACAAAACAGTGGCGTCTTCTTCAATAAATATGAAGGGCAGGGTTCATTCTGGCACGATGGTCCTGGCACAAAAATTAAACCTCAACCGGAAGCACTTACAGATATCTATTAAGCATGTGCCCTAGTTGAAGCTTAAATTCAGTGACTCATTCATCGGCCCAAAAAACAATCGTGAGCGTTGTCAAGGCTGGGCAGGTGTGCCTTCTTCCCAAATATACCATCGAAAATCAGCTGTGATGCTGGACAGAGGCCTTTGCATCCAATGACTTTCACGAGCGCAATCCTCGTGCTGTTCCTGTGGCCAGGAGCTTCTCTATCTTCATCTGCTGCTCTGATCGGTCTCTGACCTTTAATACACACAAGATGCATGTGCACTCGCATGGAAGCCCCGCCCCAAATCCGCCCATACGCAAATCCGCAAAATCCGCGGATTTTGCGGATCCACGATCCGTGAATACGCAAATCCGCGAATCGTGGATCCGCAAAATCCGCCCATGCTTAACCTATATTATATACTTCGATATTTTACCTTTCTATATTTTTAACATTTGATATTACATTACTTACCTTAAAAACGATATTTTTGATGACTATATTCTGTCCATTTGATATTTTGTCCATTCTATATTTTTAACTCGATATTATGTCCATTCAATATTTTTTACTCGATATTTTGACTGTTTACCTTTTGTTCGTGTCAGACCAATTTATCAGGTCTGCTAAGATCAGGGTTGCGTAGTATTTGACCTCGGCATCCTTTAATGTGATATTGGATAGATTATTGCACCTCTCCAGCTCTTCCTGATGCGACTAGCTAGGCCTATCAGTTGAAACAGGCAATACATCTTACTTGCCCAATAATTGTGGTCTTGTTTGTAAATTGCTTGGGGTACTCAGTTTGGGCCCGGCGCCCCATCGAGCATTTCTTTTTACTATTACTTGTGAAATTTCTACTACAGAATAGGGAAGATGTGGCTGTAGTGTGTCCTCATTCTGCTGTATACCATTTCCTTGTGTTTTGGTAATTATGGGGAACTCGTCCTTCTTAATACTGTGCTTGTTTGAAGTCACCCAAGCTGTATGCTCTACCTTTAGAATGGTTTCAGTGGAGTTTATCGCTCCCTGGTTTGTTACTGAGAATGTGGTGATTAAGTCTTTTACTCATGCAGGCTCTGTGACACAAGTCACGTTTATGAGTTTCGAAATTCTGGTCAAGGAATTCATATGCTCCCAGAAAACTCTGGTGTTTGATTTCTTTGCGTTATATATTAGCTTCGGCCAAAAGTTATTATGTTGTGTTTTTTTGTCGTCCCAAATTTGTTTTTGTATTTTTTCTTCAACTGACATACTTGCTCCTACGCTGTTGAGGATGGGCTTTGTTGATGTGCCATCCTGAGTGCCATTCTCAGTTATTTCCTTAAAGTTAGGGCTACTTGACTAAGGTTTCTGTTGTAACTTGTCCTCTTTTTGCTTGGCTGTTTTGTGGCTGCCCCTGATTGTTATAGACTAGTCCATGTTTCAATCGTCCAATTATTTTGTGACTCAAGGGTTGTCATTCATCACAGTTGTTTCAGATTTATTGTCGATATGGACCCCTCCAATGCTGGGGCTTCTGTGTGTTTTTGAAATGTCGTTTTAGGTTCAATGTACTGACCATGTGATCACTCTCAGTGGAGCATGTGATCTGGAAGTTTTCGATTTGCCCTAAGAGCGGGAGAGTTACTATTTTGTAATCCAACACTGAGCTTAAGCGAGGGCCGTTATATGTCCTTGCAGTGGGTCTATCCTGTTTTATTCTACCATTTAGTACACGCATCCCTAGATGTTCGAGGTCTATTGCAAGTTGCTGTCCTACCTTGTCCACTTGTTTTGGATTGGGATACGATTGTGTTTGTACTGCCCAGATTGCATTTGCTGCAGTAATATTATCTTCTTCTTCTTGAGTATACAGTAGATTTGAATTGAATTCGCCCGTTAGAATTATTTCCCAGGTTGGTTGTGCAAACCTTAATTCTGCGATAGTGGCGATGAGTTGTTGAAATAGGTATTTTTTTATCTTTTGTTTTGGGTGTGCCTATATTTTGATAAAAATGATGGTGCCCACCCCTGGGTGTGAATCCAACTCCATTTTTTTTATTTGCATGGCAGATGTTGCTATTAACAACTGGACTGAGGACATATTTAGTGCTGTAGAAATGTAGAAGGATAAGCCACTTTTAGGTCTTCTGTATTACCACATTTGTGTTGCATTCACATGGTGAAGGATCCTCCCTGGAACCTCTACTTAGGCTGTCAGCCATATTTCTTGGAGGGCGATGATTTTGTAATTATCCCAGTTCTCAGGAGGCCCTTTCTCCTGTAGGCTTCTCTTTGCTCCTGCTATATTCCAGGACAAGATTTTGAAAGGGGGAGACTCTGGTCTGCGTGCTGTAGTTGCACATCATTCTCCTTTCTGGTCCGTTCAATGATATGCTATTTTTTGCCACTTCTGATGTGGATTTGTACCATCTGGACCTTTTGCACCTTGCAGGACCGAGGGGACTATGTGTACGCTTGGATTACTATTTGAAGGTGTATTTGATGATAGGAAAGGTGATGGATAACATTGTTTCAAAGGAGTGGAGGGCGATATACACCAATCTTGAAATTTTGTGGCCTCTTTTATGATGTCTGACACCATTTCTTCCGACTTCCAAGTCGCTAAGGTTTTGTCTTTCCTGTATTATTTTCAAGGCTGATGAATTCTATTGCCAATAAGTCTGTGGTTGTCAACAGTTTTAATGTTGGGATAACTGCCATGAGATGCCTGATCTTCCCTCTGTTTAAATATTCTTGTGGTCCTTGTGAGGAATAGGGTGGTGTAAAAAAGATCCTGTTGTTCAGGCTTGGATAAGGCTCCTTTTTTTGCAGGTGCGTTGTTGATACCTGCCTTAAGCTTTGATTGGTAACCAGTTCTTCGGGTTCATTCCAGTTCACGTTTTCGCATTGCAATCATATGTTTATCTGTATCTGGTCTCTCTTAGCACTGCCTGATTGCTGACCTTTCCTTGAGATAACTTCCCTATCTCCTCTATTGTCCCTGCTATGAAATTGTAAAATGGAGCCTAGGCTCCTATGGGGGCAGCCACTTACTTGTGTGGTCGGGGTCATTCTCCATTGGAGGCTTGCTGATCCTTTAGAATTGTTTGTTTTGTTTACCTTGTCCCCCGGGCATCCCACTCGTCTCACACCAGTTTTGAGTTCTTCTATATTTTTACTGGCTGACGAAAGGCCACTACTCGCGAAGTTCAGGTTCATCAAGGCTGGGCTGTTTGGCACTAGGGATGCCTTTTGCGATGAGTCTGATGATTCAGTTGTCCCCGATTGGTCCAAGCAGCCTACCTCGTCTTCCCCTTTGGGTACTTGATGCTGCCCTACGGTTGCTAGTAACCGGTCTTTACCATCATTAAAATTAAATATTAGATAGTTATCCTTGACCTGTATTTTTGATGTTTAGTTTATGTGAAGAGGATTTCTCTCTTTCCTGGCCCGTATGTTTGTCTTTTTGTTAAAACAGAGGGGGGATTGATTATTTGATTTGCCTGGTTGGATGGTTGTTGGATCGCTTGAGATCGTGAGGTGCGGGTCTGAGTAACAGGGTGTGATGCAGGAGCATCTACGATGGATTATTTGTTACATGATTCCATCACTGTTGACTTGTTTCCTATTGGCAAAAGGGTTATCTGTTTGGTATTTGGTAAAACCATGTTTTAGGAACTTCTTTCCCTTTTCGGTGGCTCGTTGCCATTTGCTTTGTTTATTTCAGAAGGACGAATTGCCTGTTTGCATTTTTAGTTTTTCCAGAATGGGACAGCAAGCACAGTTAACAGATTGAACCCTCATACTTTTAGCATTTTTATTGATGAATGATAGTTGGCCCATCATGGCGTCAAGTTTGGTGTTTATGCCGGAGATGTATTCCGCAATTACGCTCATTAGATTGATTTGGATGTTGAGTTTGTTTGACTGCATGTTAATGGTACTGATTGAGGTTTGCAGTGCTTTGACTAGGGAAGCATGTAGATTTGAAAGAGCTTCCAAGTTATTTTCTGGTTCTTGTTTCAGCTCCATTAGGTGCTCAGTGATGTTATAATGTACCTGATGGTTCCACTCCATGGCATTACTGGATAAGTAGCCAGTGCTGTTTTTGTCTACTGCAATATATGTGTGAGTCCACTGTTCACTGATGAATTTGTTTTTGTCATGAGCTTTGATAATTAGGACAGAGGTTTCTTTTCCTGACTGTTTAGATGAGCTAGATATTTCGATTATTGTTTGCTGTTTATCTACTGGTAGCAGTGTCAATTTTTTCCATTGGTAATCCTCTGTTGGGCTCTTGTCAGACAGTCCCTTTCTTTGCACTAAATTGACGTGAGTTGCCTTTGTATACTGGGCCTTGGTTTCTTCCTCTAATGTTGCTATATATTTTTTCTTTGTTATTGTTTATTTGATTTGCAGTACTAACTTTTGCTTGTACTGGGGAACTTGATGTTTCTTCTGTTCTTGATTGTTCTCCCGGTTGGGGCATTGACATTTTACAAATGAGTTTTGGGGGTTTGGATGTTGTACTTATAGCCTGCAGTATCTCTTTGTTGTTCAGTATTAATTGGGACTCCATCCAGAAGTCGCTGAATTCATCTGTGTTATGGGTGTCTTCCTTTTTACTGTTTTGCTTTGACGGGTTTCCCAGTGTAGAATGGTATTTGGGTTTTTCTGCATCGCTGGTGGGATTCAATTTATTGGCGGGTCTTGCATCTATCCCATACATTGAGTCCTAATTAATGTGCGAATGAACGTGCATTTGCACTGATTGCAGCACGCTACTCTGGCAGAGTGGTGAGTAGTGTCTTGTTCAGTGTTCAAGGTTCCCGGGGTGGCGGCTGTACTATTGCTATGTGTTAAAACTTCATCCTTGGAATATACTTCTGCTTTTATGTGTACTTGTGCTTGGATGACTTGTATATTGTTGCTCCAACAGTTATGATGTTTTAACCTCTTGTTCGGTACGTTAAATCATTTGAGGGGCTTCTTTGTTCCCGGCGCTGATTGCCCAACACACTGAATTCAGTCAAATCAACACTCTCAGGATCTAAAGAGTGACTGAAAAATCCATTGGAAATATCCAAGTTGGTTTTGTATTTTTTGTGAACAATGTCATTCACTAACGCATAGCTATGTGTGTTCTGAACCACAGAGGTTTGACATGACTGTTCAAATGTCTGCAAATCTAAAACAATATGAAATGAACCATCCAGCTTAAATATAGAAGAAAGAGGATTATTCATTGATGAAACACAGGGTTCAATCATGCCTTGATATTCAACTGGGACAAGATTTCACTTATGGACTCCTTAGCGTCTCGTTTAATTGGATACTGTGGTTGGGGCTCAGGTGTAGAACACAAAGGAGTCACATGAACTGGAGAACCCTCGTCTCAACCCATCAAGAACATTTTGTGAAAAACAGGGAAGAATAAAATCTTCCCCTCTAGAGGAAGCCAGAACAAAAGGGGGAGACCAATCAACCTCTGCCAATAAAATGTCATAAGAAAAAGTGAGTTTTTCCCAAAACACTGCCTTAAATGTTCGTTAAATATCACCTTCAACTTGGAGGGTTACTTTGTAAAGTCTATCTGGAGGAGCGACTCGAGTCTCAGCTGTCTGTACTGTAATAAAAGTGTCAGGTGCTTTTGCCTCCAGATGCTGGTGGAATGTCTGCCATACTACGGTAAGCTCCGCTGCGCTGTCCAGGAGGGTTACACCCAACTCCTGTTGAGGGGCAGGGTTCCCACCATCTGAGGCATACTTTACAGTCAAAGTGGCAACTTTTTTCTTCTGAAATTGGGTACGATATTTAGATGGTTCCCCCTGCTTGACATTTATATCAAACTGGCACTCTGGGCCCATCTTGCTTGCACAGACTCGCTGTCTCAGCGATCATGTCTCCCACCCCCACCCAACTGTTGACCAGATGATTCCTGAAAGGAACGAGGAGAACAAGGATCAGTAACCTGGCACCTCCCAGGTGGCTCAATTTTAGAGCCGTCAAGCAAATCATATCTACGTTCAGAAGCGTCAGGTGATGGTGAACCAGCACGTGAACCAGGCTTCTGTGTTCCAAGCCTTTTTAGGAAAGACTGGACACACCTCCTTCTCAGGAGGGAGCTTGTTCTTTACTTGAGTAAAAGGTCTTACTCCCAAATTATTGTGTCCCAATGAGGTATACACCTTCGCAATAATAATCGTCAACTGACGCTGCCGGTCTACATCCACCACAGCCGATAGACGTTGGCGCACTTGTAAGCAAACTGCCTCACCTTTAATGTTGGCCAGAATCATATCGGTGACAATAGGGAACATTCCCACAAATGTTATCCCCATTTTCAGAGCTGGACCAGCCCCGTCTTCATCCTGTACCTTCTTTAGAACGCTCAGTAGAACGCTTATGGAGGGGGTGCCAAAGCACAGTGTATACGCTGAAGCAAATACCATGCCCCAAGTGGTGCAGTCAGCTAAAGCAGGAATAATACCACTAGGTAAACTCATTGTTAGGATTCTGTGTTTCCCAACAGGAGAAGGATGCTGAAAAATAGCTTTGAGTTGCTCAACTTTTACTGTCAGCCAATATGGTAAATCATCTCTATTCTGAGGACATTTGCCCATCACTGAATTCACAACGACAGGGCTTATGGCAAGGCCACTTCTGTGTCCAGGTGGAGGAGGAGCAGATCCAGCCGGAGCCACTTGAATTGCGTACGACATAAACTGTATGACACTTCTGTGTATAAGAATCAATGATGTATGTAGCTGACGTAATTTGGATGCGGTGTAAACCCCACCAAAACGGGCCAAGTGCCCTATCAACTGATAACGGGACTAAACGGACCACAGAAACAAGTGGAGGAGGGGTGCCATTAAACCAGATGGTGGATGCTCCCAGGCCGTCAGAGGAACTTCAAGTAATGCATAAGGGCGATAAGCCCACGGTACTGCCGCTGATGCATATACATGAAACAAATTGTCATTCCTATCCACTGCCGGGAATGTAACGCAAGAGTAAATGATCTCAAAGTCCCTTAAACTATTTAAAATATGTGCGACCAAGGTGACAAAATCAAAGTTAGATATGTTTTTGAAAGCACGCGAAGAGGGACATCTGCTTCTTGACCAAAGAATAGCAACCATAGTTGCTTTTCATAAGACAGTCAAACCCCCTCTCCAGTACAGCTCATACCGCCCGTGAGATTTCAGTGTGGAATGTAAACATGTATGTTGACCAGGGCAAGACTTTACTAGAATTTGGTAATCAGACACTCAAATGTAAACTGTCATGTAGTTCCTAATATGCTATTTTTTACAGCTCCATTTGTTATGGAACTTAAGGAACAAATGTATGCACTGTCATGTATTGAGCATAATGATGCTACTGTTAAATAAAAAAGAATCTATAAATAAAAATTAACAAAAAAAGACCTTGAAGCAGTGAGCTGCGTCAGCCTCGACAATAAAGATAAACTTAGCCCCTGCATTGGGGACCCCACGTTGAGTCAAGAATGTCTTAACCGTCGTGCGGTTAGGTGCTGGAATGGTGACTGCCATAATAAAAACAGAAAATGATAAACTAAAAGAACGGTAGCGCAAAATCGGGTTAAGACAGAAGTAACAAAAAGTTTCAAGCTTCAAAAACCTAAAAAACACAAATGTAGGAGGCTAAGCCCTTCCACCACGGACGTCTCCCAGAACCAGTGAGAGGGTATTATGGACAAGCACAAGCGCGAAAATGTACCAGACCAAACATTGGTGGTGCCATGTTGCATGGATTTTGCACAAACACAGTAATATACCCAAGAATATGGGACCTTGGTGTATAGTGACAGAGTCTTCCTACCACCTTACTGCCCATGAGCCCAGGACCGACTAGCTATAGTGTGTCACTTGCTCTCCTGTTTACCCACGAGGAAACAAATTATTCAATACCCCAGAACACAACCCTCCCAGATCTCTCAGGAATCGCCGTAACAAAACACACCCTTTCACTCACACTCTTGTACTTGTCCACAGTAAGATCTGACAGAGACACGAAACAGCATACATGTCAAAACAAGCCGGAAAATGCATAGTACAAATGCAGTCAGCATAGCAGCTAGTCCATATAGCATGAAGGGAAATGTCATCATAGAAAGACAATGGAAAAAAGACAATAGTGCATAACCTCCCTCCCCTTGCTAAGAAGAAGTATTATTATATAATAGAAGATCTCTGGACTATGTCAGCAGACCCCAGGCTAAGGCCTATCGATGGTAGATCTACATCATAGATGCTGTCTCGCTCTTCTCTCTGGAAAGGTCCCTCTCCAAGTGTGTGCGACCTATTCATGTACCTCACTAAAAACTAAAGTACGCTGTCCAATCAGCAGCTGCATCGGTATGTTTTGTCTAAGGGCTAAGATCTTGCCAGAACAAAATAAAAAGGGGCATTGTTGTTCAACCTTGCACATAATGTTCAGTCAAAATCCCAGGAACATACAGAGAGTGAAGACAGCGATGAGTTCTCATATGAAAGCAGTCTTTGAAATTATTGCAAAATTAATTTGTGTAGTAACATGTGCAAAAGCAGCAAGCAAGCTGCAACGTGCTCATGCTAAGTTAGTGAAACATGACAATATCCCTATGGGCCACGTGACATTACCATTGGGCTACTTCTTCAAACCAACCCCCAGATGGCCTTTTAAAGACCCTGTCCTCCTAGCCATTCAGAATACATTTGCAGCACTGTCTGACGTAGATACTCAGGAGTGACTACTGCTGTCCCCTCAGACTGTTGGGGTCGATCAAACACCCATATTCCCATCACATATATTCAAGATAAATAATCAAGTTGCTATAAACGCACCTAAGGCTCGTAATAATCAAGATCTGAACATACTCAGTTGAAACATTGCTGGCCTGCAATCTAAAATTGATCTAGCAGATTGGCCAGAGCTAGTCAGGCAGCAGGACATCCTAATGTTCCAAAAAACCTGGGCCACTAAAGACATATATTTGGAAGGGTTCAAATGTTTTAATGTTCTAGCTTCATTTCCAAAATCTGGTCATCCATTTGGTGGCCTTTCAATATGGGGAAACATTGCTGCAGGGGGTAGCGTTAAGGTTTTACACACCCAAAGTGATACATTCCAAAAGTTACAATACAAAAGGGGGTGTATCTTTTTCTTTGTTTAATTTTTATAACAACGATTTTCATAGCTCCCCTAAAGCAAATTGTATTAATTTGTTTGACTTTGTCACCACCTAAAAGGATTTGAATGGTTCTGATAAAACAGCTGGCATCTGTCTGGTTAGTGATTTTAACGCTAAGCTGCCCAACGATGATACTGCCATTCCCAAGCCCAGCAGAAGAGGTCAAGCTTGTCAAAGGGAAGTGGAGTTTATGGAGCATTAGAGAACCCATGGTTTGAGTAATGTTAAGGATTTTGCTGGCCTTGCTAATAATAATAATCTATTCAAACCAATGTTTAGAGGCAGGGACTAGGAATTTGGTAGCTTCAACAGTTAAACTAAGATTTGTGTGGCAATGGGTTAATAGCGCTGATCTGTTCCTTAGGGTAGTCAAGGAAAATCTGAGAGTTATCGACTCCTCCCTGATATTGCAAGAACCTAATCTTGAGGTAATTAGCACATTTATTAAACTCTGCAAAGCTATAAAATTTGCATTACATAAAACCCATTGTCACTACACCCCATGGGCCTAGATGGTTTAACAGCGAGTGTTCAGAGATAAATAGTCAGTAACGCATGGCTCTATCCACTAAACCAAGGTGTCACCTTACAATTCAGTCGTTAAGAAAGAAGTGTAAGGTTGCTATCTCCCAGAGAAAGGAAGAACTACTAAATGAACGATGGGATGCCCTTGCCAGTGCTGCTAGTTTAAAGAATGGAAAAACTTTCAATGGGACAAACATTGACACCTTTCAGTTGTAATATAACCAGCGAGGCTTGGGAAGGTCACTTTTCTATGATATATACAGCCCCCACACATGACAATGATTGTTTTTTTCCCAGCCCCTACAAGGATATCCATATACATTTCTGAAGTTTAGGAAGCTATACACCAGAGTCTGGTTAATAAAGCTCCAGGCCCCGATGGGCTACCTATTGACCTCATCAAGCATAAACCTGATTTCTTTGGTTTCGCTTTTGCTAAATGTTTTTAATAATCGAAACATTGTCCCGTTACCAAGCACCTGGTCAACCAATATTATTGTTCCTATTTTTAAAAAGGGTGACCTCTCCCAACCATGTTGTTACAGACCTATTTAAATGATTTATATCACCATGAAAATTTTAGGGAGTGTTCTATACAATAAGATTAAAATCTGGACTGAAGAGAACTCTATACTACAACCCTGTCAACTTGGTTTCAGGAGTAAGGTAGGAATTATTGAACAATGCCTAAACCTTAACCTAATAATCGGGAAGTATACTATTGTGCAGCGGTCACAAATATATTTGGCCTTCATGGACTTGACCTCAGCCTTTTATTATGTTAGCAGGTCACGACTATGGACCATTTTATTGGAATATGGGTTTGATGATGTTTTGGTACACTTTTTAGCATATCTGCATGGGGAATTCAATGCTTGGGTCAGGATCAACTTAGGTGGGGCGGTCTCTAATGACATCAGAGTTTGTAGAGGTGTCAGGCAGTGTTGCGTTTTGACCCCGTTACTTTTATCTTACAAATTAACAACTTACACACATCCATGACATCACTCAATAATGATGTCCCGAGAGTTAATGGTCATATACTCCCATACCTATTGTATGCTGATGAAGCAGTATTAATGGGTTGCACACCTAATGCCCTGCCCCTTTTAGTGCAGGTTTTTTATAATTTAATGGCCTCTTTAGGCTTATGCACTAATCTTAAAAAGTCTTTTATAATGGCTTGTGGGCAGAGAAAGCACTCTCTAAGCATCATCTCTGTGGGTAACCAAAATTTACTATGCACAAGCACTTCTACCTACCTGGAGCTGGTTTTTGCTGCTAACGGTGCATGGTCTGATCATATTGTACATTGTAGAAATACATTTTCTTAAGCCATTAATTTGGTTCTTAGTCTCCTCCAACCCAGGAGGTCAGGAGCTATTCTAGCTATTTAAAATAATTGAAATCTCAGTGTATACCTACGTCAACCTATGGCGGTGAGGTATGGGGCTCCTCAAAGAATTGTAACATACAGTATGAGAATAGGCTTTAAAAGAAAATCCTAGGAGCCCGTTTTATTTTAATCTGTGTTTTATATAGTGCGGACATGACCCTATTAGGGTATCAGAGCGCTTCACAATTCCATAACCAAGAACTTTCGATGGCAGGTTTGGCACAAACCTTTAGATAACAGAAACAATTGAGAATAATCAGATTGGGCCATTTGTGCTTACTACAAACATACATACATGTCCGAAAGATTACTAGGGATCTATCTGTGTTAACATAGCCTGTGATCTAGAAGGTATCATAACTGTGTCTGGACTTTTGTTATTTATGGTAGGAACTTGCTTATAGGAAAAGTCTTAGCTTCTTTTTTGAAAACTGCTGTGGGCCAGATCTTTCTGATGCTCGGGGGGAGTGAGTTCCAGATTCTTAGTGCAATGCCAGAGAATGCTTTGTCATAAGTTCTCTTCTTACGGAAGAGGGCAGGTTTCAGTAAGAGGTCTCCATTGCTCCGAGAGCATCTGCTGCCTCCTAACAATGTGATTTTCTAGGCTAGTTATAGTGGCGTTTTGTAGTGTATCGCTTAGTGTGTGATACATGCCATCTTTAGCTGGATTCTGGCCTTGTAAGAAAGCCAGTTAAGCGCTTTCAGATGTGGGGTGATGTGTCAAACTTTCTGGCGGCTATTATGAGTCTTGTGGCCACATTGAGACAGGCCTTTAGTGGAGCTTTTGAAATCTTGTGTGGTCCTGATAAAGTTGTGCATCTGTACTCAATCCTCGAGATGACCAATGCCTAGACTGACGTTTTGAGGTCTGATGCAGAAATGAAAGGTTTACGTTTTCTAAGATAACTCAGATGGAACCGGGCAGTTTTAGCCATCGTACTAATGTGGGATTGCATGTTCAGGTTCTTATCTAGTGTGATTCCAAAAGACTTGGCTGAGTCCGCTATCTTTGGAGAACAGTTACCGCAGTGATCAACTTGTTCCATTCCAATATCCTCGCTGAGCTTTTTTCTGTTTTATGCGGGTTTAGCTTGAGATGATTATTAGTTAGCTAATGAAAGATCTTTTTCAATGCTAGGTACATAATGTTGATCTCTTCCAACAAAGTAATCTTGATATATAGCTGTGTGTCATCTGCATACATGTGAAAGGAGATGTTTGCCTGCTCTAAAATTTCTGTTAGAGGTTGTACATAAAGACTGAATAGAGATGGGGATAGTGTTGATACCTGTGTAACTCCAATAAGATTAGGGGTTGATGCTGATAGTATTTGGTTCACCTTGAACCTTTGCGATCTGTTTTTTAGGAAGGATCTAACCATTCTAGGACTCTGCCAGATAATGCCATCCTTTCCTCCAGCTGATCTAGAATTTTGACATGGTTTACCGTGTCAAACGCAGACGAGAGGTCGAGCAGTATTAGGAGACAAGGTTCATTGCGGTCTAGGGCAAGAAGAGCGTCAGCCACTACGTGAAGAATTGCTGTTTCGATACTGTGCTTTGGTCTGAACGCCGATTGGCAGTCGGTCAGAAGTTTGAATTTAGAAGTGTGTTGGCTAAGTTGTTGTTGACCACATTTTTCCAGGACTTTGGCTAGCTGGAAAATGTTTGTTACCGGTCGAAAGTTATTAGGGTCTGGGAGGTTCTCTGTAGGTTTTTTTGGGAATAACTTGCCCCAATTGGAGGCAGTCTGGTAATGAACCTTGCAATAGCGAAGCATTAATAAACTTGGTCCACGAGGGGATGAGCAAGTGGTTGATCTTAGACCAACATTTTGGGGGAAGTGGCTCATTGAAATGGTTTTATGGTCAAAAGGGTTTTGGCAATATCTTTCTGGTCATAATACTTTAGTTCTGACCAGAGAGCATTATTTTTGGGCATTGCCTATACTGGTTGAAACTGAAGCTTTGTTGAAGTGAACTTTTGAATCGAGGGGGTCTCCGTGGCATTCTTGAGCTTGATCTCCAGGAAATTGGCTTAGGCTGTAAAGAAGGATAAAGAATTCTTCACAACTGATTTCGGATTTTTATTGCTTTTAGAGATGATTTTGCAGTTTTGTTAGATTGGTCTTTTAATAGTTCGATGATTTTTCTCAGTATGTTTTTTGCATTATCCAATTCTCTTCTGAAGAAGTCTTTTTTTGATTTTAGAATACTTTTACTGTAGGCATGTATGGCCTGTTTTAGTAGTTTTCGGTGGGTGGAGGATGAATGTTGTCTCCATTTCTGTTCTGTTAGTCTGAGAGTCCTGCTTTCTTCATTGAGGGTTCTTTTACAACAAAGATTCTTGTCTTCCATCAGCCCCTATCTCCACGTCTCAATATGTTTGTCATAGTGAATTAAATCTATACTATATTGAAGACTATATAAAAGCTCGCCCTGCTTTACTTTGTCTAGCCATTTGGAAAACCCCAGTAGCAACTCTCACAAGAGACAATATAATAGATTGCCTCAAGTGTGAGAAGGGAATGGATATCCCATGGCAAGTTGGGGTGAGATCGAGTTTAAGCAGGGTTTGAGAGCCCACATGAGACAGCTACTGTAAGTAAAAAAGTTCTTCGGTCAGCACTTTATATGCATTATAACAAGGATAGGCTTGATAGGGAGTCCAGGAAACCAACTGTAGCCACTATTTTGCCTTTTAAGAACACAAATTATCAGTTTGTCAATTATCTTACTAAATCTATGGGCTGTTGGGAGCGGGGACTCATTTTTTCATCTAAGGGTCGGCACAGTGAAATTTTTATTATGTTTTTCTCTGGCTTTCATGCTAATCTCAATCCTATACCATGTCCGTGTGATGGCCATACTGGGCAAACCACATTACGTTTCTTATTCTTTTGCAAGTTTTACATACAGAACACCTAATGGTTTGTAACACCTTTTTTTAAAAAAAAACATTCACATGTTCATTTTGAAGCCACTTATAGCATTATCCTTAATTTGGAAGATGATGAATTGATATTTTGAGTGGGCGCTTTCCTGAAAACTGCTGTTCGTGCCCGGCACATGATGTGCACTGTATGAATGATATTTTATTCTACTTATTTTATACATGGTAATTGAATTGAATTGAAAGGTGGCAGGCCTTGGAAGCTTTCCTCTCGAGCACTGTCGCCTCCGGGGGGAGGAGGTGTGACACCTCCGCCCAGGATACGCTTTGTTTTTGGCATTATAGAGCAGTGGCTCTCGACCCAGGGTCCAGAAACATGTCTGGTGGTAGCAGGCTGCCTAAAGCTAGTCAGAGACCACACCTTGGTCAGTAAGTGTTTTTGTGGGCACCTCTAAGGTGCCCTTTGACTATATGTTTTAATAAATCCAGCACTTGCATCAGTGTGGGTTTATTAAGAGGGGTGTACCAAACACTCCTGGACTCATTGAAGCCATCATGGTGCTGGGGAACTCAAGTTGTTGAGTTTACAGCCCATGTACTCTTTATAGCTTCCCTGGCACTTACAATGTTAAAGAATATACTCAAATATTGTAGAGGCATATCTGCTCATGGAGATATGCCCACACCTGAATTAAGGTACATCATGCCTTAGTACTGGTAAGGACTGCTAGAGGGGTGACTTACCTATACCTCAGACAGTGTTGTTAGACATGGCACACAGGCAGTGTGCCATGTCAACTTTGTTGTTTTTCACTGCACCAAGGCATGCAAGCTGCAGTTGCATGGCCTTGGTGAGGGGTCCGTAGGGCACTCTCTGCAGTCCCCATGCCCTAGGTACCAAGGGTACCATTTACTAAGGACTTACGGGGAGCTGAAGCCAATAATGGTACAGTTTTAGGGAAGGAGAACTGGCACAGTGGACCTGGTTGGGAGGGACCCTCTGCACTACAATCAGAACCACATCATTTTCAAGCAAAATTTGGGGGGCTAACCATGTCAAAAGAGGCATGTTCTCACACCTTCTATCAGGAATGCGCAGATGTAGCTGTACCCCCTAGCACCCAGATGTGTATTGGAGACAGGCTGACAGGCACACAGAGCCACTAGCACAGAAATACCCACTTTCCCAAAGTGGCATTTCCCCATTAGTAATGTTGCACGACCAGAGAGAATTTGCTATTACTAACCCCTCGATATCAAACACTATACTGATACTTTTCTGCCTGTAGTAAATCCTAAATAATCATACGTTCTTATATAGCGCCTTTCACCGTAAGGTCTCAAGGCGCTTGCTTTGGGAACCCGTCCTGGCTTTTCCCTGTGAGATAACCCCTACTGGGCATCCCCAAGGTGAAAGCCAGGCATCCCATCGCGGTGGGGCCGTAGTGGAGATTAAGCAAGCTATTGCCCAGAGTTGCAGAGTGTGAGCCCCAGATTTGAGTAGGCACCGAGGCGAGAATTGTCGAGTCCGTGGACATTTTGAGCTCATGACCCTGCCGCGTCGGGGATTGAACCCTGGTCCCGGGTCTGACCTCTGCGTCCGGGTCTGCCTCCTCTAACCGGTAAATACAGCTCAAAACCCTTTCCTCTGGTCCCCCATGTTAATCAATGTGAGAATCAGGCCCCACTGTACCAAACACACCATTCGGTGCTATTCACTGCCAATGCATGTAGCGCACCCATGCCTTGTCTCTTCCTGACACCACACCCTGCCCCCAGGGAGTACTCAGATGTAGGGAGAACCTTGACAAATAGCTTTTAAGTCCCCTAAAGGAGCAAGGCAGAGAACCACCAAACCTCAAACACCACAGAGGTCTAAGTAGGAAAGTTTTCAGTTCTTTTTCAAATTTTGCTTCCGCAACAATGAATCTAAAGTGTGCATGCACCTTATTCCACAGGCCTGCTGCTTTAACAGCAAAGGAAAAGCCACCCTCTGCTCAAAAGAAAGTGAACCATAATGAGTCCTGCAAAGCTAGAACACAGTGGCCTTCCCGGACTGTATGCTCTAATGCGTTCATTGAGGTATAATGGCCCCCTGTTGGCACATTAGGGTCCGTGCCTTATACATTATGCTTTGTCGAACTGGCAGCCAATGACGTCTTTCTTAAAATAATGACACTGAAGTGCATTGCAGAATTTTATTTAGTTACCGGACTGCAATATTCTGCATAATTTGTAGCGTTGGATCAGCTATTCTGGGCAATCTAGTTCCAGGGCATTGGCGTAATCCAACCCAGATAAAATCAGTGCCCTGACGACAGTGACTTGGGCCTCATGAGGAAGCAAGTACAAGAACGTCTCGCAGGGGGCAGCGGTAACACTGTTGGGCCAGGCAGTAACCCAGCCCTGAAGGTGATCCTGCCCAAACAATAAGATTTATGTCTTGTCTGGGTTGCACTGCAATCTATTGACCTTCAGCCAATTGAGCAGTGCCAACATACAGCATAAATGCCACCCTTGCCTTTGTGGGATCTCCATCGTACATGAGCGGGAGTTAGGTACCATCTGTGCATGAGATGATCTTGATGTTAAAGGATACGCCAAGATGTAAAGATGTTGAAGTGTGTGGTACTTAGGGAGGAACTCTGCTGCCCCCCCCCCCCCCCGCCCCACTTCAACCTTTTGGCTATTGAGGCATACGTTTTCATCCAAACCACCTGCTCATATCCATGAAGAAAGAAGCCAGCTTTGTGCAGAGCCTGTAACTCCCAGATGTTTTAACCTGTGCAGCAGGATATTATGATCAACAGTTGTGACTGCCGCTGACAGTTCCAACAGTACCAGAGTCACATTGAGGCCAGAATCCAAACTAAACTTAATGGACAAGTCTGAAACTCTAGTAATGTGGTCTCAGTGCTGTGGCAGACTCTGAACCCTAATTGAGGAGGGTGGAGTAAGTTGTTATTGGACATAAAGGTGGTAAGTTGCTGGTTCTGCAACTTCTCCAACACCTTTGAAGCTACTGGAAGCAGCAAGACTGGTCTAAAATTAGCTAAGGACTCGGGATCAGCATTAGCCTTTTTAGGTAGAGGAATCAAATTAGCTTTTTTCCATTCATCGGTTAGAACACCAAAATGAAGGATGGCAAACAGTTCATGATATATCGGAGCAATAATATCCGCAATGGACTTCAAGATGTGAGGAGGAATGTCATCAATTGGGGTTTCTGACCTACAATTCTCGAAAGAGGTCATCACATCTTCTAAAGGTGGAGCCAGAAATATTGAAAATATCACAGATGATATCGGAACAGTTGAATCCTCCCTATAACCACCCTTGTTAGGCATTGTTCACCCCTGACAAATTAGACTGAATTTTGAGGATTTTCTCTTCAAAATGTTACTGTGTCGGGAGCATAGTGATTGATTTGGTTCCAGCAGGGGACGTAATTTTGGGTCCATAGAGCTAGACACAATTTTAAGAATCTCCGTCATTTTTGTCTCAGCCTCTTTGGTGCAATGTATGTAAAAAAAAACACTGTGAGCCTTCTTGAGGCTTTTATGATATGTTTTCAGGGCTAATTTGTAATGAACTTTATCAGATAAGAACGTCACTGGACTCTTTCCAGGTTCTTATACGCCGCTCTTTCTTGAGCTAGTTTTTGCTAAAACCAGCATGCTGAGGGTTTTAACAGCTTTTCTTGCAGTTGTAATTGGGTCTACAAAATCCATCACTCTCCTGAGCCTTGAAGTAATGAGCCTGTATCCTTCTGAAGCGGAGACTGGAATGACTTGTTTAAAATCCAGCAGGCTGCTCCTTAGGCAGCTATGAGCACCCTACTCCAGCATCTACTCTCATTTTCTGATAGGGAAGGTTGAGATTCATTTAAATAATTAAACTGCTATGAAAAAGGCAGTAGGGAGTAGGCCAACGGTGGCACAGACTGGGGAGAATCCCCTTCTGCAGCCTTGCATTTGAAAAAAAATGTCATCAATAGCATGGCTTGCTGTATGGGTAGGCTCCTTATCAATTCTTAGGGGCCTATTAGGATGGCGGATGGACCTGCGTCCGTCCGCCACCCCAGAGGTGGAGGGACCGTCCACAGGGGCAGCGGCAGTCCCTCTGTGCGAATTAGGATGTGACCGCCACCCTGGCGGTCACATCCTGTATTTTTAACATTGCGGCGGGTGCTGCTTGAAGCAGCACCCGCCGCAATGTTAAAAATGCATGTATAGAATTTACATGAACAAAGCGGCAGGCACCACGCGGTGCCTGATGCTTTGTTCATGTAAAAGCAGGGGGGTACCATAGGTACCCCTCATGTCCACCCCCCACCCCCTGACACCCTGGGGGCCCGCAATGGGCCCCCCAAACTGAAAAGACCACATGCTTTTCCACGGTGGAAAAGCTGCTGTGGAAAAGCATGTTTACGCATGCATCCTAATATGGCTGGCGGTGTCTGATAGACACCGCCACCATATTACAGCTTTTCCGCCGCGGGACCGCGGTGGAAAAGCTGCGGACGGTCTTCCCGACCCCCCTGCCATCCTAATCCGGCAGGGGGTCTTTTGAATCACCGCAGCGGTGAATCTGCATCCTCCGGGCCGGCGGTGGCTTCCGCCAGCCCGGAGGATGCAGATTCACCGCAATCATAATCGGGCCCCAAGTTAAAGGAGGCTAGAGTCTCCACTAACTGCCTTGTAAAGGGCTCATCCGCCATATCTAAGTGAATATTGAAATTACAGAGCATAATGAATTTGCCACAGGAGCTATATTAAGGCACTTGATCAAGGGAAGCAATAAAATCTCCTGCATAACCAGAGGGGTGGTACATCAATATCTCCTAAAAGCAGAAGTGTCAATCAGTTGATAAAACAAAGCCCACAGCTTCTGCTACCATTATCCCCTCAGGTTTAAAGGAATTACAATTATAAGTTATTTGTAAACCATTGCCACCTAACTTCCTCTTCTTCCTACCCTATTTAGGTGACATTGCACACATAGGACTCAGGAATAGCCAAGCGTAAATCTGGACAGGCCTCTTCATTCATATTAATTTCAGTCATGAACATCACATCTAGAGTCTCATCTTTTAGCGTATCACATATGTCTAAAGCATGTTGATGCAAAGAGCATATGGTGACCAATACTGCCTTCATTTCCTTTAAACTTTTTCTGGGGACAGCCACGTTAGCGATCTGGTGGTTCAGGGGAAAAAGGCTGTGCCTACATTTGCCACATGAAACAGGGCCAACAGAGTGTAACAGAACCAGGGGCGTAACACAGGCCCCCGCAGCCCCCGCGGTGCGAGGGGGCCTCGCGGGTCAGGGGGCCCCCTTGGCCTCACTAGTCTCAGCAGAGCAGAGGAAGAAGATGGCTGCAAGCAATGCAGCATTGGACTTAGGCGCTAGCAGAATTAAATGAAACACTGACTGTATTAACACAGTCTCACCCCCCGCCCCCACCCACGCACGCTCCAAGGGCCCTCTCACACGCTCCAAGGACCCCCTCATGTCACGTCTCTCCTCTCGGCAGCCCCCAGCCAGCCAACACACACCACGAGGGACGGTGTCGGCCCGGCCTATATTTAAACATTAGAGGCGTATCACAGGCAGCTCCTGCGAAGGGGGCCCCCACGCTCCAGCCAGGCAGGGGCCCCCTCACTCTCAGCACTGACAGTAAAGGAACTCCGTTAGCCAGGCCAAACAGTGCACGGCGGTGCGTGCCGTACGTGCGCACTCCCTGCTGGCCAGCCCGAGCCCCGAGCCTTTAAATTAATTAAATAGTTGGCGCATGCGCACTGCACTGGGCAGGACGGCTCTTTGTCGTCACATTTTCACAACAACTTAATTTAGAAATAAAAAAAATAAATGGTCCGTGCTCGTGGGCGTGGCCGTGGCCCGTGGCAGCGCGCAGTTGTCTATCAGCCTATCAGGGTGCGTCTGCGCGCCGCGGTCTTTTGGGTGGCGGGTGCTCGACTTGTGATCAGGGGGTGCCAATTTTGTCATCCGCAGCCGCATTGTAGTGCGTGCAGTGCGTGACTTTAGAAGAAGAAACAAAAACCGGACCAGAACGGGTGCGGCCGCCGTGGTACTAAAGAGTAGTACGCACTAGTAGTAGGCAGCCACTGCCCCCCTGGTCTCTGGTGGCAACTTCATCAAGCCCCTCGCCCAGTCAGTCACCCCCTGTCTTCTGCTGCCCAGTGTGCCCGACCCGCTCGCGCTCGCCTTAGCTGCAGGCCGACATCCAGGCCTAAGGTGAGCGAGTATGATGTATGTCGAATCGTGTTTGTGTGTGTGTGTGTGTGTGTGTCCTGCTCAGCCTCAGTCAGGACTCAGAGTCTGTCGGAGTCGGGCGGGAACGGAGGATGGATCAATGATAAGGAAATCCTTACTTGCATCTATCTGTGGTAGATAGACGGTATTGCCTGGCCTTGCCCAGTGTCATTCGCCCTGTCTTCTGTGACCTGCCCCGGCGCCCGCCTTCAAAGGAAAGCTGCAGGCTAGCCAGCCAGGCCTAAGGTGAGCGACGAGCGTGCGAGACTCGAGTATGTCGTGTGATCAAAACGATGGTACACCTGTTTTAGAGAGAGGCGCAGATTGCAGAAGGGAGATGAGATGGCGGGAACGGACCGTTAAGGAAATATTCATTTTAGCACTGGCAGGGGCCGGGCTGGATGTCTGAGATGATGTGGGGGTGCGGGGGGGAGGGGTCGAATATATAACCGACCGAAGCAGAAAGGGATGGGTGTCAGGATCAGTTATGTGTTCACTGGGGGAGGGAGTGCTCTCCTGATGGGCCTGCAGAATGCTGTGTAAACGTTGCCCACAACACTCAATCAATCAATCAATCAGGAGTTTGTTAAAGCGCGACTACTCACCCGTAAGGGTCTCAAGGCGCTAGGGGTGGGGGGGTTGGGGGGGTGCAGGTTCCATTCCATCAAGGAGGGGGTCTGTCGAAGAGCCAGGTTTTGAGGTTTCTTGCGAAGATGGGGAGCGATGTTGTCTGTCTGAGGTGGAGCGGAAGGGCGTTCCATGCTTTGGCCGCGAGGAAGGAGAAGGAGCGGCCTCCCGAACTGGTCTTTCTGGTGCGGGGGACCACAGCGTAGGAAAGCTGGGCTGATCGTAGGGTCCTTTGGGGTGCGTGGAATTTGAGTCGGCTGTTCAGGTATGCTGGTCCGGTGCCGTGGAGGGCCTTGTGTGCGTGGGTGAGCATCTTAAAGGTGATTCTCGGCTCGACGGGGAGCCAGTGGAGTGTGCGCAGGTGCTGGGAGATGTGGCAGTGTTTTGGCAGGTTGAGGACCAGTCTTGCGGCGGCATTCTGGATGTTCTGTAGCTTGCGGATGAGGTTTTTGTTTATTCCGGCGTAGAGTGCGTTGCCGTAGTCGAGTCTGCTGGTGACCAGGGCGTGAGTGACTGTCTTTCGGTGTTCGAGGGGGATCCATTTGAAGGTCTTACGAAGGAGGCGGAGGGTGTGGAAGCAGAAAGATGAGACAGAGTTGATCTGGCGGTCCATTTTGAGCTCGGAGTCCAGGATGATTCCCAGGTTGCGTGCGTGGTCTGTGGGGGTTGGCGGGTTTCCGAGGGCGGTGGGCAACAGGTGTCACTCCAGGCATCGGGGTTTGGGCCCATGATGAGTACTTCTGTTTTGTTGGTGTTTAGTTGTAGGCAGCTGTTTTTCATCCATTTGGCGACGGCTTCCATGCCTTCTCGAAAGTTGCGTCTGGCGGTGTTGGGCTCGTTGGATAGGGAGAGGATGAGCTGGGTGTCGTCTGCATATGACACGATGTTGAGTCCGTAGGTTCTGACGATGGGGGCAAGTGGAGCCATGTAGACGTTGAAGAGCGTCGGGCTGAGGGAGGAGCCCTGGGGGACTCCGCAGGTGATAGGTGTGGGGTCCGAGAGGAAAGGGGGGAGTCTGACCCGCTGCGTCCTGCTGGAGAGGAAGGAGCAGATCCAGTCGAGGGCCTTGTCCTGGATTCCTGCATCGTAGAGTCTGCGTATTAGGGTGCGGTGGGAGACTGTGTCGAACGCCGCTGATAGGTCGAGGAGGATGAGGGCTACTGTTTCTCCTTTGTCCAGTAAGGTGCGGATGTCGTCTGTTGCGGCGAGGAGGGCGGTTTCCGTACTGTGTTTTTTTCTGAAGCCGAATTGGGAGGAGTCGAGGATGTTGTGTTCTTCAATGAATGTGGCGAGTTGGCTGTTGATGGCTTTCTCGATGACTTTCGCTGGGAACGGGAGCAGGGAGATGGGTCTGTAGTTTTTGAGGTCGGTGGGGTCCGCTGAGGGTTTCTTTAGGAGGGGGTTGACCTCGGCGTGTTTCCAGTCGTCGGGGAATGAGGCGGTCGCCAGGGAGCGGTTGATGGTTTGGCGGAGCATGGGTGCGATGGTGTTGGCGGCTCTGTTGAAGATGTGGTGGGGGCAGGGGTCCGTGGGGGCCCCTGAGTGGATTGACTTCATTGTCTTCAGTGTGTCTTCGGTGGTGAGGGCTGTCCAGTCATCAATCGCTGGTTTCCGGGTGTCGGGGGTGGTTGGTGAGGGTTCAGTGTGTTGGTTGTCTTCGTCGAAGTTGTCGTAGATGCTCTTGATTTTGTGGTGGAAAAAGATGCTGAGTTTGTCGCAGAGGTCTTGTGAGGGAGGGATGTCGGTAGACTCGCTGGTGGGTTGGGCGAACTCCTTGATGATGCTGAAGAGTTCCTTGCTGTTGTGTGCGTGGGTGGAGATTCTGTCTTCAATCGCTTTTTTCCTCGTTTCTCTGATGAGTTGATGGTGGGCGTTGGTGGCGGCTCTGAAGTTGTTGTGGGCTTCTGTGGATTTGGTGTTTCTCCAGACCTTTTCGAGGCGGCGGCAAGTGCGCCTGGACTCTCGAAGTTCGGGGGTAAACCATCTGGCTTTCTTGGCACGGGTATTGTTGTTTTTCTTGAGGGGGGCTATGGTGTTGGTGCTGTCCGAGATCCATCTATGCAGGGTTCGGGCTGCGGTGTTGGGGTCGTCGTTTTCCGCGATGGTTGGGGTGGAGTTGTTGAGTGAGGAGGTGAGCTGGTCATCGGTGATTTTGGTCCAGTTTCTTCGTGGAAGCAGGTGCTGGTGTCTCTGGATGGTGGGTGTTCTGAAGGTGAAGTGGACGCAACGATGGTCGGTCCATGGGAGTTCGGTGGTGTGGCTGAAGGTGATGGAGTTTCCAGTAGTGAAGAGGGGGTCGAGGGTGTGTCCTGCTGAGTGCGTGGGCTCGGTCACGATCTGGCGGAGTCCAATGTTGTGGAGGTTGTCCAGGAGGGATGTGGTGTTGGGGTCCAGTTGATTGTCGAGGTGGAAGTTGAGGTCTCCCAGCAGGGTGTAGTTGGTGGATGCGATGGCCTGCGGGGAGATAATGTCCGTAATGGAGTTGGCGAAGGGTCCGCGGGGTCCAGGGGGTCGGTAGATGAGGGTTCCTCGGAGGGCGGCGGTGGGGCTGGCCAGTATCTTGAAGTGAAGGTGTTCCATCAGTTCTGTGGACTCATCAGGGAGTGTGCTCAGGCGGAGGCTGGATTTGTGGACGATGGCGATTCCTCCTCCTGGGTGGATGGGGCGGTCCTTCCTGGAGATCTTGTATCCTTGGGGGATGGCGATGGCAATGTCCGGTCCTGAGGTGGTGTTGGTCCAGGTTTCGGTGAAGAATGCTACGTCTGGGGTTGTGCTGTCGAGGAGGTCCCAGATGTCTGTGGCGTGTTTGTGGAGGGATCGGACGTTGAGGAGGATGCATTGTAGGGTCTTCGGTTCGGTTGTGTTCTTGTGGGCGGGTTGTGCTGGATCCGTGTTCTTGGCGGTGCTGCAGGTGTGCCGGCAGCGGTGACAGCTGAAGGGTCCATGGGTGTCGGCTGGTGATGCTAGCTTGCAGTTGTTGTTGCAGCCTGGGTTGAGTGCGTGGAGTGCTGCTGGGTCGTAGCGTTGGCGGGGCGGAGGTCCAGGGTTCCTGGTGCTGTTCGCGGACGGGTCGCAGACGGGCGCAGACGTGCTTGCCTTTGACGCGCCTTCGGTGCAACAGCGGCGCGCCCGCAGCCCGCAGTGGCCGCCATTAAGTAGGGGTCGGGGAGGGCTGGACAGCTGGGAGGCGGGAGCGGGGAGGGGAGCTGGATTGGGCCGGTCGTGCTGGGGGGGGAGGGGCCGCGGGGCAGCAGCGGCGGGGAAAGGTAAAGGGAGGAAAGAAGGGATAAAAAAAAAGGGAAAATAAGCAGAAATAAGGCACAAAAGAGCAGAGATGCAGAAAAGAGCAGAAAGGAGAAAGATAGAAAGGGTAAAAAAACGAGTGAAAACGGGTGAAGGAGCAGAGGGAGAGAAAGGGAAAATGGGCAAAAATAAGGCACAAAAGAGCAGAGGTGCAGGAAGGTGAAAGATAGAAAGGGAAAAAAACGAGTGAAAACGAGTGAAGGAGCAGAGGGAGAGAAAGGGAAATGGGCAGAAATAAGGCGCAAAAGAGCAGAGGTGCAGAAAGGTGAAAGATAGAAAGGGGAGAAAAAGGAGTGAAGGAGCAGAAAGAAAGAAAGGAGACAGAGGTCCACTGGACCACCAGGGATGAGGCGCAGGGAAACCTGCGGGTGGAGGAGGGCCTCGATCACCAACACTCAAGAGTGCAGGGGCACCTCACTTAATGGTGGAGCTGCGAGGGTGGGAGAGCAATTTCACTAACAATGAGTCAGTGCTCTTGCTCGCCTGTCCCCGCAGTGGCCGCCATTAAGTAGGGGTCGGGGAGGGCTGGACAGCTGGGAGGCGGGAGCGGGGAGGGGAGCTGGATTGGGCCGGTCGTGCTGGGGGGGGGGAGGGGCCGCAGCGGCGGGGAAAGGTAAAGGGAGGAAAGAAGGGATAAAGAAAAAAGGGAAAATAAGCAGAAATAAGGCACAAAAGAGCAGAGATGCAGAAAAGAGCAGAAAGGAGAAAGATAGAAAGGGTAAAAAAACGAGTGAAAACGGGTGAAGGAGCAGAGGGAGAGAAAGGGAAAATGGGCAAAAATAAGGCACAAAAGAGCAGAGGTGCAGGAAGGTGAAAGATAGAAAGGGAAAAAAAACGAGTGAAAACGAGTGAAGGAGCAGAGGGAGAGAAAGGGAAATGGGCAGAAATAAGGCGCAAAAGAGCAGAGGTGCAGAAAGGTGAAAGATAGAAAGGGGAGAAAAAGGAGTGAAGGAGCAGAAAGAAAGAAAGGAGACAGAGGTCCACTGGACCACCAGGGATGAGGCTCAGTGAAACCTGCGGGTGGAGGAGGGCCTCGATCACCAACACTCAAGAGTGCAGGGGCAGGGGCACCTCACTTAATGGTGGAGCTGCGAGGGTGGGAGAGCAATTTCACTGACAATGGTCAACACTCTAGGACAGAGGTCTTCAAACTGGGGGGCTCACCCCCCTGGGGGTCCGTGGATGCATTCCCAGGGGGGTGCCAATGTCTCAGTAAAGACTTGTAAATCTTGTAAATAGAGATGGCCTGGAAGCGCAAACTTGTTTATTTGTCCTGTTTCTACGCTATCATTTGCATGCAGCCAACGGCCATAAAAAAGCATGAGGACTGTGATTACAAGTGTAATGGCGAAGAGGTCTGTTACTAGCATGCCAGGAACAACATTTTTCAGTAGCTAGTTTGATGTGGTGTAACCATGTTAACTGCATATAAAATAATGCACACACTTTGGATGAAAACCAAATGCTAATTATTCTGTGGGAAAGGCGCTCTTATAGGATGAAATCTAAGCTGGTTAGTCCAATCACTTCAGCTTGGTGCAGTGGGGAATAGTGACTTTTGTTTTTATAGTGCTACAAGCTACCTGTCTTTGCGAATAGTGAATGTGAATGTGTCAATGTTGTATAATTTAATTACACACAGCATGAGACAGGCTGCAGCAAAAGATTTAGGCCCAGATTTACAAAGACTTTGTATCAGGTTTGTGTTACTTTTTTAACAGAAACTTGACGCAAAGTGTGTTGGTATTTACAATCCAGCGTTAATCCCGATTTGGCTTGGATTGTACCTAAACATTATACAGGTCTGTGCAGCAACGCTCTTGGACCCAGATTTACTAATGCTTTGCAACAGGTTTGCTTTACTTTTGTAATGTAAACCTGCTGCAGAGTGTTACACTGGGATTTACTATCCAAAGCAAGTCAGGAATTACATTGGATAGTTTGCATCAAAGGGGTGTTCCATTGTTAGCGCATGGGTGTCTTAACAAAAAAGACACTTGGGCTCATATTCCTTGCTAGCATTAGAGCAAATGGAACCATTGCTGCAGAGGGGACAATGTGAGGGAACTATTTTTGTGTGAAAGGGATAGACTCCCTATGTTAAGATTGGAGTGATGGGCAGGCATGGTGGGGAAGGGGTGAAAGAGGCACACAAGACAGACTACTACTACAGGAAAGAAGCTATCATTAGTGAAGCAAGTGGTGTTGCATTGGGGCTGATGAGTGTGTGAAGCTCACAACTCTCCCAATTTTGGGGAGCAGTGTTTGTTGATCATATTCTGTTTTTGGTTCAAGCATTTACTCTCTTATAAGTCTCATATTACTGTACATTAGGAGCTACAGAAAAAGTACCCCTAAAACTGTCTCAAACCTCTGTGCTTATCCCTGTGGTTCCAGCTCCTGTAGTTCTTTTCATACATTTTTGAAAGGGGGGGCCCGAGTTCAAAATAGTTTGATTAGGGGGGCTCAGCACAGCAAAGTTTGAAGACCTCTGCTCTAGGACCTATTTTAGAATCGATTCATTTCACTATTTCCAGTTTCCACATAGCTCGAGCGATGCATAGTCTTCCTTGTAGTCTTTCCTTGTCCTAGGCCTCTGGGACTTGATCACCACCTGCCTGCTTCTAGCTCACCAGTTCCACGCATGTGCCTCCAGTCTTGATAGCTGAGCACTCTGTAACTGTGGGCATGTGCCATCCTGGTTCTACCTGTTTCCTTTGCCAGCTGGGCACTATTTTTCTCTACCTGTTGGCAACGCTAGCTAGAACAAAAGAATGGTAGGTGTGGCACCTTCAGCCAGTCCTCATTTTTTCATAAATGAGGCCCTTGTTGTTTAGGCCTCATTCCTTTGCGTATGTGGTGCTGCCTGTTGTTGCCTGTGAGTTCATCCGGTATTAATTTAGTGTGCTCCTTGGGGTGATTTACCTTAATTTCTGCTTACCTCGGGGTCCTGAACTGTAAAAGTGGTATACAAGTGCTGTGTTCTGTCCTTCGAGACCAGCCGAGAGGCGCGAATGTGAGTGAGACAAATTGCCAGTGGCTAATCTCTATTCAAACAGTCAACCCATCTATCACATGTGTGTTTTTCTCTGTCAGACACCCAGGGGTCCCATCGCTTGCAGTGTCACAGGGGTCGAGCTGCACCTCGCTGATGTGGCCACACAATGCCTTCTGAGGTGTGGGGCTCCATGTGTTCCTTCCTGCTCGTGTGGCCTAACAGTTCAGGGTGCACTGCAGCCTTCCTATTAGAGTAGGACAGGGCTGATTTTCACAGGGCTGGTCCCTGTCTGCCGTGGCACAGTGGGGAAAACCCTCATGCACTGGAGTGTGGTCTAAAGTATTTAACAGTGACTGAGATTAATTCAAGCATGCCACTCCTCACATTTTAACTTTTCTCAGTGGGATGCCCTGCCTATGACATGTATGCCCAGTCAAGGTTGGGCATGCACCTAGCTCACTATCCCACAGGACCCAATCGGTACCTCACTAACAATTCCAAAACAGGCCAAAGCTGATCTGAGTTTGCTTGTGATCCATTGGAGCACGGATGTGGTCTGGTCTGCCAGTTTAGGTTGGACTGTTCCTGTTGGATCGAGACTGATTTGCATATAATTGGACTCTGTATTTAGTGGCACAGTGAGAATAAAATCATAAACTGAAATATCACTCAGAGTAATTAGCAGTGACTAAGATTGAGTCACACGTATCACTTTTCTCTTTTTTTGTGTGTACCAACTTCCGAAAGTTCAGGATTTTTATCTCAGGACTTGTAAGACCATTGCGCAATGCAACCACACATCCATAGCAATGGCAAATGCCCGTTACACAAATTCTATGCACCACACCATACCTTAATTTTCACCATGCCATACCATGTTGTCAAGCAAGACGTGGGCATTAGGCAGCGATGCAACTTGTCTAGGTCTGCATCTACTCTTCTCAATGCCAGTTTGCTAATCTCCTCTGATTGGGCCACATTAGTACTTGTTGTTTAGTCGCATTTCCTGTGCAGCCTGCTTTTGCTTGTTGATAATTATTCCCGTGTTTCCTCTCCAAGATCTCAAGCGATTGAGCTGTAATTTCTCTGATCTCCACCAGTATCTCCATAAAAATGGAGGACGAAGCAAATGTATGACGTGTATTTTTGATGGCAAGAACACTATAGCTCAACAGTAACAGCATAACAACTGTTTAAGTCACAAATAGGTGCCTCCTCTTTAATACAGCCCATAAGGCACACATGAAACATGCTCCATGGTCCTATTTAATAAACCCTCTCTCCAGTGCTTAGGTAAATACCATCATAATATTGAATCCACTGCTCAAATGTTTTCAATAGGGGAAGCCAGTCAGAATCCTCTAATTAGTAAACCGTTGTACATTACATTTTGCCGCATGAGCCCAAATGTAGTTTAACTTAGCAGCATAAAATGTTGCAAACCCATAGAACAAAACCCCAAACGCAAATGAGTTATAGCTAATAATGCTTCTATTGATGCAGCATTCTTCAGCGCTTCTCCTCATGTTACCTTTTTATGTGCAGCGAGAGAGAGTGGAGAGAGAGAGAGTGGAGAGAGACAGTGGAGTGAGAGACAGTGGCGAGAGACTGTGGAGAGAGAGTGGCAAGAGTGAAGAGATTGGAGAGAGAGAGTGAGAGTGGAGAGAGAGTGGGGGAGAGAGTGGAGAGAGAGAGAGTGGGGGAGAGAGAGAGAGTGGAGAGAGAGTGGAGAGAGAGAGTGTAGAGAGGAGAGAGAGGAGAGAGAGAGAGAGAGTAGAGAGAGAGAGTGGAGAGTGGAGAGTGGAGAGAGAGTGGAGAGAGAGTGGAGGGAGACAGTGGAGGGAGAGAGTGAAGAGAGAGTAGAGAGAGTGGAGAGAGTAGAGAAAGAGAAAGTGGAGAGAGACAGTGAAGATAGATTGGACAGAGTTGAGAGAGAGTAGAGACTGACTGACTCAGAGACTGAATACTGACTGACCGAGAGACTGACTAGCTGAGAAACTGACTGTGAGAGAGAGACTGACTGACTGACAGACTGACAGAAAGAGAGAGATAGAGAGACTGAGCGACTGACTGACTGAAAGAGACTGACTGACTGAGAGAGACTGACTGACTGAGAGAGACTGACTGACAGGGAGAGAGAGACTGGCTCACTGAGAGAGAGAGAGAGAGAGAGAGAGAGAGAGAGAGAGAGAGAGAGAGAGAGAGAGAGAGAGTGGAGAAAGAGAGAGTGGAGAGAGAGAGTAGAGAGAGAGAGTGGTGAGAGAGAGTGGTGAGAGAGAGAGAGAGTGGAGAGAGAGAGTGGAGAGAGAGAGAGTGGAGAGAGAGGAGAGAGAGAGAGTGGACAGAGGGAGAGTGGACAGAGAGAGACAGTGGAGAGAGAGAGAGAGAAGGGAGAGAGAGAGTGGAGACACAGTGGAGGGAGACAGTGGAGGGAGTCATTTGGGAGAGAGAGAGAGTGAGAGAGTGGAGAGAGAGTAGAGAGAGAGAGACAGTGGATAGAGAGACAGTGGAGATAGATTGGACAGAGTTGAGAGAGAGAATAGAGAGATAGAGTAGAGAGAGAGTAGAGACCGACAGACTCAGAGACTGAATACTGACTGACCGAGAGCCTGACTGGATGAGAAAATGAATGAGAGAGAGAGACTGACTGACTGAGAGAGGACTGACAGACTGACAGAAAGAGAGAGATAGAGAGAGACTTGACAGACTGACTGACTGACAGTGACTGAGAGAGACTGACTGACTGAAAGAGACTGAATGACAGAGAGAGAGAGAGACTGACTGAGAGAGAGAGAGAGAGAGACTGTGATGGAATTGGGGTCACAGTGTGTATGAAGCTATGCAATGCCTCTTAAGATTGCTATTGTCTACTAATAAAAATGTATTATCAAAATGTGCTCTTTGTAGTTACATCTGCTTTTGAAATACTGCATTGTCGCATTGTCTAATGTTTTAAAACGGAAACGAGAAGGAGCAGTGGATGCACTTTTGTCAAAACTGAACGATGAGTAGGCCCAATGTTGTATATTATGACGGGAGTCTGCATCTGGAAACCCACCTAAAATTGGGCAAACCTCCCCGGCGTACTGATGGCAGGGACCCTGTAATGAATGGACCACCACCTATGATAGCCTGCAGGCAGACTAAGCCCAACCTTTGACTCCACCATCCAGTGTTACTTATAACGGCTGGATTGGTGACAGTGGCATAACAATAGCCCTGCATCCCCTGCAGTATGGTGGGTCGCTGGCCTAGAGAGCTCTAGACTGGCACGGAAGATGGGAGGGGGGCCCCCTCCATTAGTTTGCAGGGGGGCCCCCTCAAGTTTCGTTACGCCACTGAACAGAACAGTACCTCAGCCTATTGAGTCCCGCATCATACCTATAAGTTCCACTGAGGTGTAGGTCCTGCTAAGCAAATCCACTGTTGCGCACCCAACATAGTGCCTGGCACTAGATTCGGTCATGGACGGCCTTGTCTTAGGCACGCCTTCGGTGCGACTTTGTTGCTGCCATGATTATCTTGGTTAAAGCTTCCTCCTACATAACACGAAACATTAGAGCGCACACGGCAAAAGATAGCATCGCTCCAAGTCCAGATTGACCCTCCCCACTTAAACACTGTCTGTCCCTTAAAAGTGTACGCAGGTAAATACTCCATTAAAAATATTTTATCTCCTTTTAGCAACAAAAGGTTGGTAAAAAATATAGAGGCACCCTTAAAATAAAATTTGTGTTTTTCTTCTATGTTTTAAAAAAATCTAGCAGCAAGTTTCGGATGAAATCTGTGTAAATTAGTGCAAACACTCCAATGCGGAACACTTCTTAAAACAAAAACACTCCCCCAACAGAATCAGCATGACAGGGAACGCCAACTAACTCCCTGTCCCTAAAGAATATCTACTAATAGTGCATCTATGCTGCCGCCATGATTTTCTCAGAGAAAGCCTCCTGCCCATATATGGAACACTAGAGCGTGCCCAACAAAAGATTGCGCTGCTCGGTGTCACAATCAGCCCTCCACCCTAAAACACTGTTTGTCCCTCAAAACTGTACGCAGGTAAAACAAATCCCTTATAAAATACTTATATATCCTTTTAGCAATAAAAGATGTGGATTAATCATTTTTTTGCATCTGCACTGCTGATGGATCAACAATTCTATATTTACAACCAGCATTTTTCAGTTTAGGTCTCAAATCGGAAAAGTGTTTACATATATCCACCGCCTCTTTGTCAAAATCTTGATAGATGAATACTTTGACGGCACAGGGGATTTTCTTTGGCATCTTTTCTGATGAGGACTAGATGATTATATCTCAGGACTATAAAGATAGTCTCTATAGGTATGGATTGGTTACCTTTCTGCTGTGAAAGATGTGATGAGCTCTATCAATCTCAGTTTTTTGGGGAAACTTTATTTTTAATAGTTTGGCAGAAAATTCTCCAAGTAAAATCTTTAGTTTTGACATTTGATATGGTCTGGTATATTACAATGACACAGATTACACTGTTAGGGGCATATTACCAACAACTAGCGATAATTATCGCTAGGTTGGCTTAGCGGCAATAATTTTATCGCCGTGTAGCGACGATTTTTATCGCTTAGGAGACTTGATATTATCAAGGTTTATCTCCTAAGCGATAAAAATCGGCCGAAATGCATGAATATCGCTGTAAAGTCAGCGATATTCATGCATTACCGAGCTAATGCTCTTAGCCATGTTATCCACCTCCCATTGGATAACATGGCTAAGAACTGCTCAGGGCAGGTGTTAGGAGATAGCGATGTTAGCGACTGTTTCCAGTCGCTAACATCTTGGCACGCCCACTTTGCATGTCATTAGTGATACATTTCTCTGATATGCAAAGCGGGGCCCCAGATGGTCGCTATCTCCTACTAGCTGTCTCTAACTGGTGTTAGCGACAGCTAGGTAATAGGGAGATCATTTTATCTCCGCTTTCTTGTTTTTTAAAGCCAAAAAAGCGGAGATAAATCCCTTGATAATATGCCCCTTAGTTTTTATTTTCCAAGTCGAAAACTGAATTTCTCAGAGTACATTTGACTGACTAACGGGTGATGTTTTCGAATGCTGCTTCTTGTTTTTTATTTTAATCTCATTATCAGTCACTTTAATTGATAGAGCAGCAATACCTCTCTGAATATGCTTAATGTCAGAGCACATTGTTTCAGTATTTAAATGTATCGCTTGAATCTTCAATAAAGTATTGTGTGTAAAAAAGTATCAGCTTCAAATTTGAAATGGGGTGGATAATGATAATAATGATGGTGAGGCTGATGATATTTTTGTTCCACCTTTAAAATTATGGTAAAGAGTGCATAACATATGCAGGCTTATTACTTGCGAGTTAAACCGTTGAGCTAAAATATAGTGTTTTTATTTAGTCAGTTTGTATATTAACCCAGAATTGGTTTCCTTGGATAATGCAACCAGTGGGTGAGATGCTCTTACATCAGCAGCAGTAACAATTCACATTGAACTTTTCTTTCAGAAAAGAGGCAGAGTCCAGCTGAAGAGCCTGCATCCCAAGTTACTGCCCCCTCATGAAAGCCACTCCTTTCTGCAGATCTCTAGCTGCAGAGCACCGTTTCTGGTATCTACTTCAAATGGGAGGACAATACCACATCCAAAGTAGTACCAATAGATGGTCCAAAACAGCACAAAACCACCAAAACACAAATGCCTCTAACCATCAGAAGAACTCCTGGGGGCAGATTTACAAGCGCCTTGCGTCACTTTTCCGTCACTTTTCCCATGTTAAAAGTGACGCAAAAGTGTCACAAGGGGCTTGTAAATCTGCCCCCTTGCATTTGCAAGTAACATGGAGTCTAATGTGCAGCAGCCATCCTGGTTCATGCGGACAACTGCCTCCAGTCACACTGACTCAGCTTACTATGTTTTGCAAAGGGCCTTGTTAAAGGACACAAGGGTTGTTCAATGCTCAGAATCCAAGTGGCACTCCATGGGAAGAATGGGGTATCAGACATGACTGGTCCACTGCAGATGCAATGAGAAAGGGTGAGATTGAGTGACATTGAGATTAGGAGGTGCTGGAACTACGAGATAGGGAACTATAAAATTAATATTTAAGGACATATCCCTTATTTACTAATGCTGGAACTGGCTAAAATGAACACTTGAGTAGGGAAAAAGTTAGACTGCCCATGAAACGTAGCCGGTTTGGTATAGAAACACAGACACTCTAGTGGAAAAATGTAGATGCACAGACAAATAGGCATTGGGACAGTAAAATAAAGAATCATACAGAAATTGGGCGAAATCTTTATATATGTCTTGTTTATTAGCCTTATTACATTTAGTAACTCAATATCTAGCAAACTATAATAGTAATTCTTTGTTGGCTTTGAAGGAAACACAATTTGAACATAACAAAAGGATTTGGTATTCATACAACTTTAGTGAGGTTTGGATTAGAAGTGGACACCTACTTTATGAAATCAATATTATCCATTACCCCCCAACCAATATTTTATGACTATACTACAGTTTCATATTCTGTGCCATACTGTTTGTGTCTGTTTTATATCCAGGTTTCCTCACTCTTTCTGGAGTTCAGTTTGATGGGAGTGTCACTGTATTTAAATTTAGTTTATCTGTATTAAGATCTCCGCAAATTCCTGGCTACTCAGTCATAAAAAAAAATCCAGGAGTTGAGTCCAGTTTACTACAAGCTACTAGAGGAAGCCATCGTTATAATAAGAGCTATTGTCTTGCCCTAAAAGAAAAGCAATGAGCTTTTCAGTTGAAGCCACTTGTGTCTAATAACAGAACACACCATGGATCTAAAACACTATGGGCTAGATGTTCAACTTTTGGATTTTGTGAGTCCTCAATAGCGAATGTTACTGATTCGCTATTATGGACTGTATGGACTGTATGTAGGTTTCGCACATATAATTGTGATTCCTATGCATTCCTTATTTGTGACTCGCAAATTGCGAGTTGCAAATAAGGAATGGCTTCCCATTCATTCCTATGGGCCTAGAGGCACATAGGAATAAATGGTAATTGCATGCGCAATTTTCAAGGGTGCCAAATGGACACCCTTGTGCACCCCTGAAATATGCATGTGTGCAATTGTGGCATGGGCATGTATGTACGCCACATGGATATATGACATTAAAACGCATGCTTTTACCACGCATGCCTTTACAACGCGGTTTTTACATCGCAAACCTTTACAACGCATAGCGCTTTGGGGTGCTGGATAGTGAATAGTTTAATTTACTATTCCAACTCCAGTCCCCGTGGACACTAGGGAAGGTGTTGGATAGTAAATTAAACGTATTCCCTATCCTAGAGCGCCCCCCAGCTAAATGCGTTGTAATGGTTTGCGTTGTAAAAGTTGCATCGTAAAGGCACTGCGTGGTAAAAGTTGCGTTGTAAAGGATGTTTCCCACGCCACATCATAGCACCTAGAAAAATGCAAAAAAGAGAATTTTTCTTGGAATTCGCAAATTACCACCAACTTAAAGTTGGTGGTAATTTGCAATTCCTTAAAGTCAGGTCGCAATTTTTTTTGCTTCCTGGATTGCATTTAAGTAATCGCAAATTTTGATTCCTTAAATGCATTCACAAAATAGGCAATGGCAAAAATTGTGATTCCCCATTTTGCAAATGCCTTTTGAGATGATACATCCCAAAAGGCTTTTTACCGTTCGCAAATGGGCCAATTCCGCAAATTGGCCCATTTGGGAACAGAAAAACGCTTGATACATCTGGCCCTAACTGTTGTCTGCACTACAAGAATTTTTTAATGCTTCTCTTTCCCTAGGAAGTGTTCCTATTTCTTTTACAACTTTTTCTGTCTTCAGGGCTTCCCTTCCTCTGCAAGTGAGGTAAAATACGAAAAAATGATTTAAGCGAAGGTGTTATTTTATTGGTTAGATTACTGGGGTCTTACAATGGGGATTTACCGGTTTTCCTGCTTTGCAAGACACTGGTCGCCACCCCTACTACCTTTACTCACGTCCTTTGCTTCCTGTACTGAACCCAGAGAGGTCTCCGAGGGGAAAAGAGGTGCCTGTCTGTCCTTACTACCCTGATATTTCTAATTCACAAACTATACCTCGAAGGCTTTTCACTGACCTTGCCTTCCACTGAGGCACCTTTCTCCATAGGCAGAGACTTCAAACTTCTTACCCGCTCTTCCTTGTTACCATTATTTCACTTTCCCGACCTCAAGTCCCCAAGAGAGGGAGACCGGTTGCTGCTATCTGCCTTCTCTGCAATTATTTGCTGCAAGGATCTTCATTCTGCAGCCTCACTTTGCTGCATCTGCCACCGGACCTTACACCAGCCGATCTGCAGTGTTGCAGCTCCCTGGCCACCTCTCTCCACCACTGTCCCAGTGCCTCATGCCTTGGCATCACGGTATCCTGAAACTTAGCCTGGCCTGAAAGAAAACTGATCCCGGCTGTCAGTCTCTCATCGCCCAGTAAGCTGTTGAACTCTGCGGTTAGGAGCATTTACAGTGCCCGCAGCTTCATTCCCCTACTAGCGCCCATGGCTGTCTTAACACACAGCCGCCATTTTCCCCCTCTAGTGTTTCGTTTGACTAACTATTCCCAGTATGACTAACTATTCCCAGCTATGACTAATTATTCCCAGCTATGAGTAACTATTCCCAAAGGTAGAAGTTATCTCTGCTAAGTGTTCTGGAATGGAGGCACCTAACGTGAATTTCAATGCTATCGAGAGCAGCATGACTGGAACCTCCGCTCGACCAACGACAAATGAGGGAAAAATTAACCACGGGAGAGCCCAAAATAACACACTTAAAGTCCCCTTCAGCAACAGGTTTGAATTGTTGGCATCGCCTGAACCATGTGAGGATGCAGAAGATCTTCATATAAGAAGGGATAACATTGGCGAAAGAGGAGGGGGGTCCCTGGAAGTGTAGAAGATTAATTGACGCGTATCATATTGGGGCCAAGTAATGAAATCAAGGGTCAATTCGAAGTCTCGGAGGCCAATCAGGTTGGCATACAAATCTCATGCTCCGAGCTAGCACAAAAATTGGATGAGATTGCCTCTCGTACCAAGGCCTTGGAAGATGAAGTAGGTTTGATAAAGCAAGATGTGACAAAATATGCTAATGAGATCTGTAAACTGGCTAAACAAAATCAAATGTTAAAAAGATGATTTCGAGAGATTGGAAAATCACACTCGCAGGAATAATTTAAGATTCTTGAATATCCCTAAAGCAATGAAATGCACAGAAATGTATGCCTTTTTAATCAGTCTACTTAGGAGCATGGTCTTAAATGATAATAAAGATGTTCATCTTGAGCAAGAGATCCAAGGAGCACAAAGGGAGCCTTTTTGGCGTAACCCCTAAGGACCAAACCAAGGAAGATCTTGGTGAATTTCCTTTCGTATACTGTTAAGAATGCATTTCTTAGCAGGGCCCTAAAAGACAGGCCATATACACTTAAAGGTGTTTCTGTTACAATAAGATCGGACATCTCTAAAACTAAAGAGCAGAGGCAATGCGAGCTAGGTAACAGGATGGAGGATCTGCCGAAGCTCGGCAGTAAGGTGCAACTAAAATTTCCTGCAACGCTCTGCATAATGTGGGATAACCAAATGTGTAATTACCGTGCTGTTGACGATGTCGATGCATTAATAGATTCAATAAACAAGAAAAATTAACCTACTAAAAAATAAGCATACGACTACGAATCGGTGGAGTCAGGAGGACGGAAGAAGAAATTTGGAGGTGCTGATGCGCTGCAAACGTGCTTATTGATATTTTGCTTACTTCTATTACCCCAATAGGCAGCACACAAGGCATATTGATGCCTACAAGATAGGGAGGGTTCCCCATGGTTGGGTTTGGAGGAGGGATGGGATGGTAGGGGTGGTGATGGTACACAGGTGGGGAGCAGAGGGGTAAAAACAAAAACAAATCAATATCACTTAGACAGAAATGTATACGAAAGTTGAGTCTGGAACAGGAGATGAAATTAGAGTGGATGGATGTTGGCTAAACTTGGTAAAGTTATTGATATCCTCACCTGGAATGTGAAAGGCCCCAGGTCTCCAGTCAGGCAGAGGGTGGTGCTGAGGTATCTTGAGGAGAGTCAGGGCCATATTATGATCTTGGGGGAGACACACCTCGTGGCAAGTCAGAGTAAGGAACTATTCCGTAGGTATGGGTGGGTCCAGAATTGTTTAGTTTCTGACCAAGAACAATGCTGTAAGGGGGTAGCGATTTTAATAAGAAGGGGCTGTGAAGTGGAGGTTAAGTATTCTAGAACGGAAAGTTTTGGTAGATGGGTTTTAGCTGGAATGAAATGAGTAGACTTTGACTTCATCTATGCCAGGTTTTACGGGCCAAATGAGGACGATCCACATTATATAGTGGAATTGGAGTTTAAGCTAGTGGAGGATTCGGTTCCGTTGATTTTGGGCTGGGATTTTAATATTTTGCTGGATCCCATTTTGGATCATCCCTTAAACAGAGGAATGGTGCTCCGGCACCTATAGCGCGACGAGCCCCGAAAAAGATGTTGCAAGACCTAGGGCTAGTAGATGTATGGAGACATTTAAAAGGATAATCTAGTGGGTATACTTACCATAGTAAAAAATATGAGCATTACTCCAGATTACATTATTTTTTGGAGGAAAGGGGCCTAGTGTCAAATATAAAAGAGATTATACACCTTCCAGTACATATTTCGAACCACTCAGCCATTATTATGATTTTCCAGGTTCCAGGAATCAAGCCCAATACAATGTTGATAATGATGTCCACCCTTAAAAAGGCTACAGCTGAGTAATTTTCAACCAATACTGGTTCAGCTTTTCCAGAAGTAGAGTGGGATGCTTTTAAAGCTTATATCTGTGGGTATTAAATAGCCATGGTTGTTCTAAGGGAAGATAAGAGAGGGCAGAATTGGTAGAAATGGAAAAAGAAGTTGGTATTCTTCAGGCCTCTATATAAGCCTCAAGGGGTGGTAAAGATATAGAGAGGCTGCTAAAAAGACTTGCAGAAGAGGTTCAGTTCAATTAAAAAATTAAATTGGATTCCAAGTGTAAGGCAAGATGGCAGGCTAGAAGTATGACACAGTTCCAGTATGGGGAGAAAGCTGGGGCATTACTGGCTTGAAAAACCAGGGTAGAAAGAACCAGGAATATGATCAAAGAATTGGTGTGGTCTCAGGGCAAGGTGCTAGATAACTGGGAAGATATAAAGTACCATTTGATTTCTCTTTTTCCCCCCTATATATATACAGAAGATATCTTCCCAGAACCAGGCCTGGGCGTAGTTCACAGAGTTTTGCTACACGGAGCGCCGCGAAGTTTAAAAAAAACTCTGTGAAGTTCCGCAGGCGGAGGAGTGCAGTGCGAACTGCCGTTTACGCTGGTATTCCTGCCGCTTGGGTAGAAATTCTATCCAAGTGGCAGCTCGCCCTAGCAAGCTTACCATTCACTATCGCAAACTTACTGTTCACGATCGCGGTCGGGGAAAAACTCTGCTGCATATCCCGGAGTGCAGAAAACTCCAAAAACTCTGTGAACGGAGCAAAGTTCACCACCCAGACCTACCCAGAACCATAAAGGCTTAAAGGCTGGTTGGGGGAGGTAGGTCTTCCTATACTGAAGAGAGAAGGACTAGAGTGTATGGAAGCTCGATCACTCAGAAGGAGATTAGAAGGGATATGACTCGAGCCAAGAGAAGGAAGACTGCCAGTCTTGATGCAATTCCATCGGAGGTCTATAAACTCTTAATAGAGGAAGTAGTTCCAGTTTGGGAGATCCTGTTTAATCTCGTGTCTAAGGGGAGGACGTGGGTACCTGGGTCGCGAAAGAAAGCTACTAAAGTCTTGATCCTAAAAGTAGCAAAGGACCCTAGAAAGGCGGAATCGTATCATCCGATATCACTACGTAATATAGATTATAAGATTTTTGTTAGTATTTTGGCAAGGAGATTGACTAAACTAGCCCCCTAGCTTATACATCCCAATCAGAAAGGATTTGTTCCAGGGAGGAAGATCCAGGAACTTACTCAACAATTGATTGGTAGTATAGACCTTGCTACAGCTCGCTTGATCCCCTTGCCTGTAGTTACATTGGAAGCCACTAAGGCTTTCAATTGTGTTTGCTGGGCCTATCTATGGCAAGTATTGGCGATAATAGGGTTTGGCTCCTGTTTTATTACAACATTGAAAGCTTTGTATGAACAGTCAACAGCCAGGATTCTTCTCAATGGCTTCCTTACCAGAAGCTTTCTGATTTCCAGTTGTCCTATCTCCCCATTGCTGTTAAATATGTATATCAAAAATTTTTCTTGGGTATTGTGACAAGATGCCCAGGTTATACCCTTTAGTTTAGGCGCCTATAAAAACATTGTTGGATTGTAGCGGATGACCTGGCAATTTATACTTTGGAACCAGTTCTAACTATTCCCAGGGTGGAAAATCTGGTGAAAGAATTTGGGGTACTATCTGGTTATTTGGGTAATAATCTAAAGTCCGGGATAATGTCATGGAATGTACCGAACTGGAGGGGAGAAGTACAGAATGAGCTTAGATATCTGGGAATAAGTATAGCAAAACTATTAGAGGAAATCCCTGAGTACAATTCGGAGAGTGTAGTAAAAGAGCTAGATAAATCACTAGGTAGATGGAAGAACCTGCCCCTGACCATATATGGGAGAGTGAATTTAATTTAGATGGCGATACTCCCTAAGCTTATGTACTTCTTTAATTGTATTCCTCTGACGTTCCCCAAGTTTGCGATTGACAAGATACAGGGGAAATTAGTTAGTTTTGTTTGGGCATCAATGGGTGCCCTGCTTGCCTCGAAGAAATTGAGGCATAAGCTTGAGAAAGATTGACCGGCTAGATTTAAAGTTGTATTCTATGGACTGTTTAAAAATTGTAGAGTCCTTTTAGGCAAGCCAGGGTATTTAATATGGGGAGGCTTACTCGAAGAAATGGTAAGGGAGTGGTCTCTAAAGGTTTTTTGTATTAGTTTGGGGCAAGGAAGTTCTTTAAGAAAGTTAGGCTTAAGATCTTAAAGGCAGCACTTACTCTTTGGCTGGGAGTAAGGAAGATGCTTGGAGTGGGCTACTTTTCAGATTACTCCCCAATATGGGACTCACCAGGCACGCCTGAGTGCCTCCAAGATCGGCTCAGTCTTCCATTGAGTAGGGCGGGAATTGAAGTATGGGGGATCTCCTGACAGTGCAGGGTATGTTGCCTTGGGAAGTGCTGGTGGCAAAAACAGGTGATTCCCTTTCAAGATTCAAATACCTGCAGTTGTCATCTTGGGTGGCTGCCAATGCACAGGAGATCGGCAGAATCTGGGAATTCGATTCAAAACTACAGGACGCGGCCCCTAGGAAAAATGAAGTTTTTGATTGGTATTGGACTTTCCTAGAAGCCGCGGATAGGAAGCTGAAGGCACCATATTTGATCTGGGAAGGAGCTATCCAGATGATGGAGCCACAACTACTTTGGGAACTTTCTTTAAAAGTACTGTAGTGTAGTTCCTATCTTCCCAATAGGCTCTGCGCATTGGAATAATACCTACAGCAGTAAAGGCCTAGGCCAGACGTTAACTAGGTCTACTACTGTCGATACTAGACTTAAAGTTTTGGGTTTGCCAGCGTAGCTCAGAGTTCGCTAGAAACTTTCTCGAATGTTCAAGGAGGAATTAACTTCCCTGATTAGACAAGAAGGGATTTAGTTTCTGACAACCATAGAACATGACAACTTTGCTCTCCCCTAATCAAGAGTCAATCTCGAGAGTCGTGTGAACAAAAGGCAAATTATTTTACTCAGTCAGTACGTGCATTCTTAGTCTCATCAGAATGTAGAGAAAAGGAAGAGACGGGCGTGTTCAATAAAAGATGTTATTTATTGATCAGTCTCTTTTCTCATACAAGAGAAATGGATCGATATTATTGCAATACTTATAGCTAAGTAAAGTGCATACATTAAAAGCAATAGTATAAAGTAATACTGTAAAAACATTGATATGGTTTCTAAGCCATATGATGTTTAAAATGAATAAAAATATATTTACATACACATATACATTTGACTAAACGTACTCAACTGGTGTTTCTAGATACGCCTACCCCGGGTACCTGACCTAAGTCTAATACGTGGGCGGGAATAGAAAGTTACAGTTTAAGTTAAGTTTGTTTTTGCCAAGTGAATAACTTAAGAATTCTCTGTGAGGGGTTATTCAGTTCTGTACCTGGAAGTTAGGATGAATGAGGAATGGTATATCTCTCTCTGGTCTCGATATTCCAGGCTGCCTGCGAGGGCTACCCAGAAACGCCGGTGCTGGATTCTCGGCAGGAGAAAGCAGCGCGTCTCTCAGCGCGTCAGGAAGGCGGGGCTGCTGCCAGCGGGGTCTGCTCTGCTCTTGGCTTCGGCAAGTATGGCTTCTCCGTCTCGTCACCACGCGTGTGTTTGCATATGGCAAGATCGGTAATATTTATACCTTTAAGGTGCCGAGATTGATGTAAGGATGGACATAGATACGTCAATAAAGATGTCATACGATTTGCTCGTTAGCACATTCTTTTACTAAAGTTCTCGGTGAAATCAAAACAATGGCCGCAGGGTTTTGCCCAGGTTGTCATAGGTTTGATTTGTTATGAGAACTCCGTATGCCTTATCAGGGGCTGGAGGAATATCGCTTGTCTAATTAGATCGCAAGCGTTATGACCTAATCAGATAACACGTTCCTGTGCCGTAGTGTGACTGCGTCAGATAACGGTATCTGCATCATGGGGGTTTTCTGCCTCATGGGCTGACTGCTAGTTAACTTGTTGGTTTGTTTAACTAGAATAGGGTCAGGAATAGGGGGATCGATTCAGAACCTATAGGAATACATGACAGTACTTTAGAAGTTGGTCAAACCCGCCAATCTGAAATGGAATTATTTTTATTACAATCAACAGGTTACACTGGTTGCCCCAGAAGTTAGCTAAGTGTATACTAGAACCGATTCCTAGATGTTGTAGAAGTGGCATGTTAAGAGCCGATGACTTACATATGCTTTTTTGGGTACCCAGAGTTACAGTTGTACTGGCAGGATGTTGATAATGTTGTCAACAATATTTTCGGGCTGAATATTGGTACTGATGGAGTTGGAGGACCGCCCCAGTCAGCCCTTATCAACAGTCAGGAGAGTCCTCCTGTTTTGTTTGATACTTTTACGCAGGAGAGAGATTTGTAAGCAATGGATGAATCTCCTACCCCCAAGGGCTTGATTGGCTTCAGGCAGTAAGAATTATGTGCAAAATGGACACTGGTGCTAGGGAGGGCTCTAGTAGTGCAATATGGGGTGATTTCCAAAGATGCTGTGGAACTGTAATGTCTTAAGGAGATGTCCTATAATAACACCTGCATGAAACCAGTAACCAGGAAACTGGTAGGACTGGATCAGCAGGACTAGAGTTTTAATTGCAATCAGCTTGAGTTCGGAATAGGTTGCACACTTCGACCTGGTTTTGAAGACAATGGTGATATGAGGACAAAAAATAAGAATAAAAATAAAAAAATAAAAATGTGTTCTGTCATAACTCTTCTGAAAAAAACAGAACTTGATCTATCATCACACACCAATTCCTATCCTTTTACTTTATTTCCAGCTGCAGCAAAGAAACTAGCAGCAGTGCAGAAAAAACAACTGTTCCATTATCTTGAAACCAATGGAAAGTAGATGAAGGTTTAATTGGTCTCAGCCCCAATCACACCCAGAATTAACCATCCTGGCTGTGTTTGTTGATTTGTATATGGAAGCAGGTGCAGCTTTACTAATGCTATGTTTTTATCTGGTCTATCAGAAGAATTTGAAACTGTTGACCATTAGACTCTGATCACCCACAGTGAAACTATATTACCAGGCAGAACTCAACAGCCTACACTAGAACAAGTCCACCCCAGCCCCACCAAATGTGACTGCGGTATACCTCGGGATCTGTTCTTTATAAATACTCATTTCATATCTATGGGAGACCTCTTTAATTAGTTATGATCCTTTGTACTTAAAATGTATATTGATGAAACTCAGCCTTTGTTTAGGCTTAGAAACTCCCCTAATAATGACCTAGCCAAATGCAATCACTTTTCTATTGTCCATAACCGGATGGGTTCCAAATGGCTAAAGGTCAAAACAAACGAGATAAAGGTCTTGGTTACTGAGAGAAGAACATACCCAGTAGCAACACACCTTTTGGGCTCCCTATTTTGGTCCGTGCCCCTCTCCAGCTAACATAGTGAAGAGCCTTGAAGTTAAAGTGGACACCACCCTCCAGTTGAATCACCACGTTCCTTCCATTGTAGTTTCCTGCTCTCAATTCTTTATTTATGAATGTGGTTGGGTTTGTATTGCAGATAAAGTAGGCTCTTATTTGGATTAAGGAAACAGCCTTGATCATGGCATTAATATGACCTTACTCACTAGGCTCCAGGTGATTAAAAATCTGGCAGCTAAGAAGGTAGGCAGCATTCTTGCCTTGGTCATTCCACATATAATCCTGTTTCATGTAAACATGTGTGTTAGAAATGTAAACCATGTTAATGCATTTACATGCCATGTTTTAGCAATTATCTAGACGATGAACGAAATAAGATAGGCAATAGATGTGAAGGCTGGAATTACTCATGTGAAGAAACCTGTGTTACATTCATAATGTTTTAGTTGTGGTTTAAAACTAATGCTTCATTTTAGTTTCATAATCCGCATTAGCAGAATTATAATGTAGTTGTGTTAAACTGAATTTGTGTAACATGAATGCTTGAAATACGCTCTTTTGTTACCTCAAGTTGTAGGCCTGAAATACAAGTCCTTCGTAGTTCTCTTTCTGAATTAACGTTAAATTTCATGCGCACTGTGAATTTGTGCTTTCTCACATTTTCATTGCAGGTGGAGAAGCTTTCTAGTAGGAATAGTAATGTTTTTGTTTTAACAGCTAGGCAAGGAAAGGAGAAGTTACAATTGTATGCCGTAAGGTGATAAGGGACGAGACTTAGGAGTTGGTTTCGCACAGAAAAAGGCATGAGAACCAAGGGCAAAATAAATGTTGCCGAAATGGAACCTGGAGAACACCATGGAAACGTCCATCCTAGGCTGTGTGACCATAATTGGATTACGTGAACGAAGGGAATTATGGGAAGGGGTGCCCACAATAATTTGTTGTTTTATTTTTTCCGCTATACCTTTATACCTTTGTACTATATCCTTCTATTTTTGGCATTGTTATACATCTAACTAACCTGTTCCAGTTTTCTGTGGGTTATTAGTTATCGAGGTGAGTTACCTTGAATTAATTTGCTGACTCAACTGATTTTCTTCCCTTCACACTTTCATTATGCATAAAAGATTCATCAGTTGGCATTTCTAGGAGGTTCCAGTACAAATGGACCCTGCCCTTTCACTGCCATGAGGCTTACATTATCTGTGCTATATACAAATGATAGCCAGCAAGTAGTCAATATGAAGTAGGGGAGATAGCAGCTAGAAATCATGACTTCAAATAGCAGCACCATAGAGAGCCCCATCTCTTAAATCCAGCCCCCCCACATGGTGAAGACATTTTCTGAGTTGGCAGGTCTGAGTGACGTTCCATTATAAGGATAATGCTAGCCATTGAGGAGCTCATGTAACACTTTTAGCCTCATTCCTTGGTAAGGTAATGGAACTCAAGAAGCATAAAACACCCTCATTACTGCTCCATGTACTTGCCCATAAAAAAGGCAGAAACCTAAACTTTTTTTAATACTAAAGTGTGTTGTCCTAAGTGGAACGGGAATGCCCAGATGTTGGTCCAATGCTCACTATCCACTGGAACCAACCTATACATGACTGAAGAGCCCTAATGAGGGCAGCTCTGGTCCTACATTGTTTGTGTTCAGGTTCAGGGAGGGCCTGACCTGGTACTTCTGGCTGAACTATTCACATTGAATCAGGGTCAAGACTGATTTGCAATGGAGTTGGCCTAATGGGAGAGGAGTTGGCCTAATGGCTAGGGCGGTCGACCTCAAATCTGGGGCACTGGGTTCGAGTCTCGGCAATGACGCTGAACATCCTGTGATTCTGGGCAAATCACTTAATTTCCCCATGCCTAACAAAAAAAATGATGGGTCCTCATGGTCCTCATGTAACGCCACTGGTGCTTTGTAAAGCGCTCTGATACCCAATACCTTCGGGTCAAGTTTGCGCTACATAAAACTGTTTAAAAAAAAAAAGAAATGGCTGGGTCCAGATTAAGGCGGCATAATGGGAAAACACGATGGACTGGAATGCGGCCCAGAGTGATTGCCAGTGGCTGAGATTCATTCAAGAATTCAATCCATCACCTTGTTGTTGCATACTACTGGTGTGGACACTCGGGCAAACAAGCTGTTGGGAAGTGTAGAGTTTAAGCTGCACAAATAAGGTGGTGCATAGTCAGTGCACACTATGAAGGAATGCCTGTCGAAGAAAAAATAGGGGAACCAGACATCTAACCTGAATATGGGCACTGCACAGACTGTTCCTTGCCCCCTCATGAAAATGTGGCCAGGTCCACTGGCAGTATAAGGTTTAGATCACATTTCAAATAATGGCTCTGTCTTTAACTGATGTGTTTTCCCGTAACGCAAGGTGACCTGTCAGAGTTTACTACTGTGCAAAGGAGAGCACATCTTTATCCAACAGCTGAGCATGCTGTCTCAGTCCTCACCAAGTGTTCACAATTCAGGGTGTGCCAAGGTGCTGCCTGAGAAAATGCTCCTGATAGTTACCCGCTGTGGCCTGGCTTCTGACAGAGGGCACAATTATAAATGTTCTTGTCCTTGACCGATGTAGGAAATTGTTCAGAATGCTGCCAAGAGCGAATATGGTGCTCCCAAAATCAAGTAACTGAGGTTTGATTGCGGTCTAAATACATAGGTTTCCTGGGCATAGGTTTGTAAAGCTATATTTCCAACACTTCCTGTTTCTTTCACAATATGGTCTTTACATCAGCTCGCTACCACAACACACAGGAGGAAAGCGGGTGCTTGGGAGTCCCCACATTCTGAACAATTTCCTACATCGGTCAAGGACAAGAACATTTTGCCATTCTCTACTCTGTCCACCTTGGCCTGGATTTTTTTCCAAATCAGTCAGAACGAAATTGCTATGAGTCTGTTTACAGTAGATGTCAGATCGCTTTTTGATGCTGTGACACGTTAACTCTGTTACGTGGGACCGGGAGCAGCGTGCACGTTGCGTGCCGGTCAGCTTTCTATCTAATTTAAAGCCGAGTCACTCCAGAGTCAGGCGATCTTTATGACAGAGCCCGGAGAGAGAAACACGCTGTTTTCTTTGAACAAGGTATGTTTACCCGAGGTTGCGTGTGCTAAGGCTTGCATTCTTTTGACACTAGTAGCTCTTTTAGTCTGACACCGCGCCCATTTCATTTCTTTCTCCCCAGGCTTACAGTTTAGTTTCATGGACACTCTGTGCAAATACTTTGATTTGGTCATGAGTCTCTCAACTCCACAACCGTAGAGGGTGAGTGGACTTGTTTGCTCATGGCTAATTTTATGGCTTTTTTTTTGTAGTCAGCGTCATGATTAGATCTTTGATCTAATGTCCTGTCACTTATTGTTTCCTTTAGAATTGGAAAGGGATTCTTCCCTTCATATGGACGTTTTTAATACAGCCATTTCGGAATATCTTTTTGAATTGAAGCTAAGGCACACCACTAACGGGTGAGTGCTACTTTCTGGAAGGTCTTCCAGAATAATCATAATCCCTAGTCTGACTGATGTAGATCCTTAGTCCTATACAATTTCTCTTGCAGGTTGCCCACCGTATTGCTGGGGGCGTTTTGCTCTACAACTTAGGTCAGTACCCCTCACCTATATGGTCCAATTTCATTGACATTGTGTATACAATTTTTGAACTAGACTCTGATCCTATGGTTACTTCCCAGGTCCCCTCCTCGTCCTGATGAAGACCCGCAGCTGAGGAGTTTACTCACCCTTATCGCGCCTAGGTCGAAACGTCAACAACCCCCCGTCTTAGGGTCTGTACCCTATGTATCCCCCTCCCCTCAACTATGGTCAAAGATGAACTTTTGCTGTGTTCGCAAAAACAAGGATAAATGGCTATGTTCTGAATGACAGTCAGAGGCAGGCCCTCCCATAAACTAAGGACTTTGACCTTAGATTGACATTATACAGATGAATTATTATTATTTACCTCTCTTCATGCCACTTGGTAGTAACCCCCTCAATATATGTCCAATTGTGTTCTTAAATCAATGTGAATATTTGCTGAAAAGTTATTAAATGTGTTTTTGGCACTTACCATATCAGTGGGTACTGTTTTTCTATTTTCTTTCAACTGCAAATATTATTGGGCTATTGCTTCTCTGTTTCTCTATTGCAGGATTTAATCGCATGAGGAATACAAATATACTTGTGTCATTAATGTAACTTTGAGTATCGACATCTAGGACCACTCTGTTTTCTGTACCAATTGATACCCAGGTCCTCTGACTTTCTCTGGGTCACCCCATTTATAATAAGGGTCTCCTGAAAGAGGCAAAGCCCCCTGCCACACCCCTACATATCTCAAAGCCTGTCGGACTGCCCCGCCCCACATTGACAAACAACATTCCCAGGCACTGTAAAACATAAGCAATGTAGAGAAAGGAGTTCAAGCAAAATATTATGATATAAAAACTTTAAATTTTAATGATCATGACACTTATTAAAAACAAAATCAATGGCTTTCAATAATACATTTGTAAATCATAATACTTAGAACAATAAAAAGAGTGTGAATGATGGTAGCTTCGACGCGCGTTTCGACACAGGCGTGTCTTCGTCAGGAAATACCATCCAGTTAAAAAATCTAAAAATTAGTAAAACCAACAATTAGAACTCGATTTCCATCCTCTGAGTAGGCCGAAACGTTATGCGGGTGGCGAAGCATCTAATTTAAATAAATACATCTTTTTTCACCTGATGGCTGGGTCGGCTTTCGTTTTTACTGGATCGGTGGTGCCCTGAGGCATTGGGGAGTGCCGGTTCGTGTTGGATGAGTGCAGTTCTCATATATATATATGTATATATATATACATACAGGTACATGTATAACACCTATGTCAAAATGTAGAAACAGTCCTACAAGATAACACAGTGCATGCAAAATTTAGAGTGTATGTATGCAGATACATCCCAATGGCTGTAATCGTCAATTCTTAAACATGTCAATTTCATACATTAATAAGCAACATGATTACCATCCATTAGAATTAATGAAGGGCCTCCCACTCCTCCCAGGGCCAAGCAAATAACGCGCAAAATCCAAATGCTATTTTAGCAGTGAGACACGGATCCTGCCCACCTGTGTGTTGGCACCACCCTGCTTTCTGGCTCCAGCTCGAAGAAATCTTCGCCCATCCAAAAGCATGCACAGAGCAAGGGCCATCATCCCATATCCCCTTAAAAAAAACACAGATTTGCACTTGTTTGTCACAAGCAGCCAGCACAATTTATTGCTGGCCGCTCAGTGTTCCATCAGGCATTTTTTTTGTCCCCCATGGTGGCAGGGTGACGCCCATCTCACCCGTGGACACCAGCTGCCCCTGTCTGTATTGCTTTGCATTTCAGTTTAAAAATGTTTGGATGCTGTTGGTGAAGTCAGATGATTCCACGTAGGGGATGTTCCACGGGGATATGGTGAGAGAGTTGATCTTGGAGGGATTTCTCTGTAAGTTTGGTGCACCCATATTTTTTTTAAAAGTCTGATTGAAAGTACTGAGATCGGCGTTGAATGTATGGTACAAGATTAGGAGAACATGGGGCCTAGGCTGTTATTCAGATCTCGCCCCAGTTTGGAACTCCCCCTGTATCCCAATATGCCTGAGAGATAGCTTAAGTCTCCCACTCAGGAGGGCGGTATCATAACACAGGCAGATGTGCTGACAACTGAGAGGTTGCATCCTTGGTAAGGTATTAAAGGCAAAAACTGGAAATACCCTGTCCAAGTTTAAATTTATCCAACAGTCTTCTTGGTTTGCCATTTCAAAACAGGAGATAGGGGGTGACTGGGAGTTAGAGCTTCTTCTCCTTGACACAATATCTAAGAGAAAGGAGGTTGCATGGTGGTATGAGAAACTTTTGGAGGCTGAGGTGTCGTGTATTTCTATAGGTTCTGAATCAGTCCCCCTATTCCTGACCCTATTCTGGTTAAACTAACTATTAAGTTAACTAACAGTCAGCCCATGAGGCAAGAAAACCCCCATGATGCAGATACCGTTATCTGACGCAGTCACACTACGGCACAGGAACGTGTTATCTGATTAGGTCATAACGCTTGAGATCTAATTAGACAAGCGACATTCCTCCAGCCCCTGATAAGGCATACGACGTTCTCATAACAAATCAAACCTATGACAACCTGGAAAATCCGTGCGGCCATTGTTTTGATTTCACAGAGAACTTTAGTAAAGAATGTGCTAACGAGCAAGTCGTATGACATCTTTATTGACGTATCTATGTCCATCCTTACGTCAATCTCGGCACCTTTAAGGTATAAATATTGCCGACCTTGCCCTATGCAAACACACGCGTGGTGACTAGACGGAGCAGCCATACTTGCCGAAGCCGAGAGCAGAAGCAGACCCCGCTGGCAGCAGCCCCGCCTTCCTGACGCGCTGAGAGACGCGCTGCTATCTCAAGCCGAGAGACCCAGCACCGGCGCTTTCGGGCAGCCCTCGCAGGCAGCCTGGAATATCGAGAGCAGAGAAAGAGATACCATTCCTCATCCATCCTAACTTCCAGGTACAGAACTGAATAACCCCTCACAGAGAATTCTTTAGTTATTCACTTGGCAAAAACAAACTTAACTTAAACTGTAACTTTCTATTCCCGCCCACGCATTTAGACTTAGGTCAGGTACACGGGGTAGGCGTATTTAGAAACACCAGTTGAGTACGTTTAGTCAAATGTATATGTGTATGTAAATATATTTTAATCATTTTAAACATCATATGGCTCAGAAACCATATCAATGTTTTTACAGTATTATTTTATACTATTGCTTTTAATGTATGCACTTTACTTAACTATAAGTATTGCAATAATATCGATCCATTTCTCATATATGAGAAAAGAGACTGATCAATAAATAACACCTTTTTATTGAACACGCCCGTCTCTTCCTTTTCTCTACATTCTGATGAGACTAAGAATGCACGTACTGACTGAGTAAAATAATTGCCTTGTGCTCACACGACTCTCGAGATTGACTCTTGATTAGGGGAGAGCAAAGTTGTCATGTTCTATGGTTGTCAGAAACTAAATCCCTTCTTGTCTAATCAGGGGAGTTAATTCCTTCCTTGAACATTCGAGAAAGTTTCTAGCGAACTCTGAGCTTAGCTGGCAAACCCAAAAATTAAGTCTAGTATCGACAGTAGTAGACCTAGTTAACGTCTGGCCTAGGCCTTTACTGCTGTAGGTACTATTCCAATGCGCAGAGCCTATTGGGAAAATAGGAGCTACACTACATGGCGCCCAACGTGTTTGGAGAGGGCGATAAAACTAACGTAAGACATTTAGAGTAACTCAGTCGTGCTTTCTCACTCAGACCCCTTTTCCCAAATACTCCAAAGACGTCTGGAGTGGGTGAAAGGTTATATCCTCCAAAACCTCGCAGGAGGGAACTCCTATGTATGGTTCTTGGTCAAGTCAACGTTGAAGGATAAACAGTTCCAAAATATTGTGCATCTAATCTTTGTTCCATAAAGAAACCTGATCTGCAAATAGACATAATACCATCCTGTCTGTAAAATGGGAGACAGTGATGAAGAAAGAGAGGCAGTTAGATTAGCTACTGAACTCGCAGATGCTGATGCTACCATGCAAGCAGCAGACCAGAATATAACACTCATTCCGGTCATTAAAAGGAGATCTGTAACCTTAAAACTTATAGAAAATGGACTGACACCTAGAGGTGGCACAGTCATATTCGTAATTGAGGCACACGAATATGGGCAGACAGAGGTATACTATTCATGGATACATTTTCCAGCAGCAAATGCTGTAACAAAGTACTTCCACTATTACAAAGTAGAGGAACCTCCTGAAACGTACACTCCTTTCGAGGAGGTGGAAGTACCACTCAAATTCCAAGAGCATTTGCTCTTATTTGATGGCGCCCTAATACATAACAATCACATTACAAGGCTCGGTCCTTTAGGAAGACCAGGAGCAACGTGGCCGGTCTTAGCCGGATACACACCACATCCAGACATCGATAGAATGCCTGCAGCAGAGCTGTTAATACAGCTAAAACAACTACTAAAAATTCATAGACAATTCGTTCAGTATGTAATGCGGACTTCAACAATTCAGCCAGCGATTAAACTTCCACAGCTGACCCCTCACCAGGGGAACACAAATAAAATCACACCACAGAACATCCAATCCTGCCTAGGTAAAGTTCCAGCTAAACGGGAACAGATACCATTCTGGTTGGCACAGAAAATCACCCAAATAGAGGCGGTGTTTCCTGACACCACCCCGCTGGAAAAACACAGGATTCTGACTATATGTCTCCCAATGGGAATCGCACCACACATTGAGGACTGTGACACTTGGGGTACAGTCTTTGCTTCCATCTATACAAAAACGCACGGTGTCCCATCCATTTCGGTAATACCAGATGTGCTAAAACAAATTCAAGATGAATACGGTCCAGAACCTGCTTTAACTCTTGGTATGAAATTACTAAAAGACTTCAAGCAGGTCTCGGCTATATTATTAGCCAACATAAAAGGTGAAGCAGCAAACGTGGCGATCCGCCAGAGGTTAAAAGAGACAGATATAGCAGACCAACCAGCTGAAATTGCCAGAATCATAGAAAAATCCTATGAAGAACTAGGCAGAGATAGTCTAGGTGGAATACCAGTAAAACCGCAACTGACTACAAGTCCAGAAAAAATATTTTTTAATAATAATAATTCACCAAAAAAGAACTGGGATGGAAACAAACAATCCAATCCTAAAGAAAAGAAATTCCAGTCCCGAGGAAGGTCTCCCAGGCGAAGAGAGAAATCTCCAAACCAAAGACAGAGGTCACCGCAGAGTGACCCCTCTGGGAATAGATATAACCTTAAAAATAGGGATAATATTAAAAAACCTGATAGATATCAAGACATTGATACACGTCCCTCTCAATCTTTTCAGAATTCCTCGCAGAAATCGGAAAGAAGAGGACGATCAGAAGAGCACGCCAAGTCCAAAGACAAGGAACCTGCTCAGCTAAAAAAGAAATTAAAATTTTCAAAAAAGAAGGTAGCCAGTATCAAGGTAGTTAAAAATGCCGAGAATACTGAGGACACAACTGAAAAACGGAGAATGGGCTCAGACAATGCTAGACAGCGCAGCAGAGGTGAGCATAGCTCGCAAAGTCCTTATGAATCATCTGGAGACAGTGGACACGAATGAATACCTTCAAGTGGAAACTGCAGACACCAGAGTTAGCAAGCCCCACAAGATATACGAGATAACATTACGTATAGAGGGAGATAAGACTAGGAAAATAAGGGGACTATTTTGGGATAACCTCTCAAAGGGTTATGACATCCTTCTAGCTGAAAAAGACTGGCCACCTGAGTTTGTCAGGGAGTGCCCTCATGGCGAAGAAGTAATTATGCCTGCCTTCTCGAATCAAATACCGATTCATAAAAAATACACACTTGCTAGAAAGTGGGCAGTGGCCTTAGCACCTGCTTTATATAAAAATCATGTAGGATGGGATGAGGATTCTCCTCCTCACAAAATCCAGTTAAAATCACAACCTACTGCACAAAGGCAGTACCCAATTAAGCAAGAAGCTAAAAAACAAGTAAATGAAATACTAGATCAGCTAGAATACCAGGGGGTGATTGAAACTTGCACCTCACAAATGAACAACCCTTTGTTTCCGGTCTCCAAACCAGACAATTCATATCGTCTAGTTTTGGATTACCGACACCTTAACACATGTTGCAAAACATTTGCAGTGCAAAACTCACACAGTGCTGCACTAATGAATAACACAGTGCGCAAAAAATACAAAACAACCTTGGACATCTCCAATGGATTCTTTTGTCAAAACATAGCACCAGAGAGCAGATATTTAACTGCATTCTCAGTAAATGGCACTCAAAAACAATTCTGTCGGTTAGCCCAGGGGTACAAGAACAGCCCAGGGGTATTCTCAGCGAGAGTAACAGAATTACTACAACTATATGATGATGAAGCATTATCTTATGTCGATGACATTTACTTAACAGATGATGACTTGGATACTCACTTGAAAAGAGTGAACACCATAATACTTGGGTTCGCTGCAGAGGGTTACAAATTCAACTTTAAAAAGTCCAGAATTGCCCATCTGACAGTCCTATTCTTAGGATATGAGTTATCAAGTGAAGGCAAAAGCCTGGCAGACAATTTCCTAGAGAAATGTGCCGTAATCCAAGCTCCTAAAACACTAAAAAACCTACAGTCAATTCTAGGCTTCCTAAATTTCGGAAGAACATACATTGCAAATTACGCAGAAAGGGTCAAACCCCTTTATGATCTAATTAAACCAGACTTTAAAAGATCCAGTTGGACTCAAACACACACAGAAATTTTGAGATCCTTACAAACAGACATGCTAATTAAAACAAAATTAGAAACACGTGATAACACACGCAACCTTGTGATCCGAGTCATCCCAGGGAGATGCGGATTCACATACCTGACCTCTAATGAGGGAGAAAAGGTACCAATTGCATTCAAATCACACTTGTATACAGAAGCTGAACAGAAATTCAGTAATACAGAAAAAATAATTTGTGCAGTTCAAACCGCAATAGCTAGAGAAAAAGACATAGCTGACGGTAGACATATCACAGTCAGAACAGCAGAATCAGCCTTTGAGGCACTAACAACACCTTGTAATTTACCAACAACAACATTGAATCCGGAATGGATACAATGGGTGAATTCAATCACAACGGACAAAGTATACTACTACTTTGATCCAGAACTTGAAGAATTAAAAAATCTAAAATATGAAAAGACGTATCCTCTGCCAATCGACATTCTGCCTCTACGACATTACGCCTGTGTAATCTATACAGACGGACATGCTCAACCCGCCGTTTGGGGAGAACAAGCATACAACCCCACATGTGAGATTACAAAAGAAGTGTGGCGCGGAGGTAAACTAAGACCTCTATTAACAAAATCACACTCAGTAGAAACTAATTCAGAACTACAAACTGAAATAATAGCTTTGAAAATGGCGCTAGATAATGCGGATCGCGAATTCCCGACACTTATAGTGTCAGATTCATATTACTGCGTCAAAGCATATAACAAGGATTTGCAGACATGGATTCAGAACGATTACAAAGATGACACAGATGCACCAATAAATCAGAAACTGCTCTGGGAACAAGTAGCTCTTTTGAAAAAAGAACTACCAAAGACTCACGTGACACACTCACTGAGTCATCAGCGTGATGGCGTTCACGTTGTGGGGAATTCATTGGCTGAAGCAGCCGCAGCGGCAGCCACTAAACCGGCTCCCGTAGATCGAAAAAAGCGTACATTAAAATACATTGACAGTGAAACAATGCTGGCAGTGAAAACGTCATCAAAAGGCGACTGCTCAGCGTTACCGATCAACTATCCACTCAATTATACATACATAATCGATGCAAACTCCGTCCCTTTTGCTCGAATCCCTGGAGTGGGGGATAGAGTGATTCCAAACATGGACAGGAGAAGCTTGTTAATCGCAGACGCACACATGGGCGAGGGTCTCAGACACCTCAAACTGAAAAATTCTCTGGAAGAATTACAATCACGGTACTGGTGGCCAGGCATGAGCCTGCACTACACCATGTTTGTAAAAAACTGCCCAAACTGCAACAGAGATCGCAGTTGGGAGAGAAACAGTTTAATACCTCGTCGTATCAAGGCAGATAATATTACCAGCAAAAAGAATGGCTTGCGATTAACATATACAGGCTAGTTTCCACTTATAATGTAGATCCTCAGCACTCGGCTGACGTCCGGACTGTTATACAAAGATTTGCGAGTCTAAATGGCATATACGCTAAGAGCATGTTACGTTTGACCATTGTTTTCACTCAGGCATACCAGCCTGGGGGGAAACATGGCCAAATGAGCACAGCCCAGCGGGAATCTTCTCACTTCCTTCCTGAGGGTACGGGATGGTGTAAAGAAAAAACCAAGGCAGAAAGCAATCTATAATAGAAAGGATATTAGGTTCGGGAGCTGGGTGGGTCAAACATCTAATAAGTGTCCAACGTAGTCTAAATAACTTGCCAAGAAATTCTCTGAAGGGATTCAGTCCGTACGAATTATTATTCGGAACTAGGATGTTGATCTCTGACCTTGATAGTCAGACTTCAGTGGTAATAGAAAAAACCTTTGATGTCAAAGACCGTTTGGCTATTTTGCAGGACTTAAACAAAACAAGAAAAGACCTGAGCAACATACAGTTGAAACAACAGCCAACAACCACTGAAGAATCACCACCTGTCCCAGCAAGACCTGTCTGGATTCCAAAAGTCGGGGATCTAGTCAGGGAGAAGATCGCGGTAAAGAAGGAATTTGGGCCTTCTTACAGAAAAGCAGTTCCTGTCTTGTCTGTCAACGGGACAAGATCAGTTGTACTACCGCCACTTGCTGGTAACAAGGAGAACCGAGTTGTATCCATCGACCTGGTAAAACCACAAAATGTGGCCGATAACAAACAGTAGGCCAAGTGGACTCCCAATAAGTAGCAGAACACCAAGGTTTGCTACCAGCACAGAGGTCCTAACAAAAAGGCTCATCACATTCGAAACGCCTAAAGAAGAACAAGAAGGACTATGCAACAATGCAATAGAACTCAGACCTCTTAAAACCCAAATAAAGACATTTAGCAGAGACACACCAATCTACAATGAAGTGCCGAGTGACAATGCAAGAAACAAAAATCCTGAAGCAATTGGAACAATTGACAGAACTGCATCCAGGTACTTCATCAACTTCGATGATTCCTCTGAAAGCCTCAGTGAATCAAAGACACAGCCATCATCAAAATCCTTTAAAGACAAAGCGAAGGAACTTTTGAAACAACTGAAAGAAACATATCTGGTTTCTCCATGGATTGAATTTTGGGTGGGTTTTGGTGCATTTATCCTCATACTTTGGCTCATCATGGTATTTACTTTGGGACGCTTCATTGAGGGAAAATATGCTAAAATGGACACAGCAAGTCAGAACATCAACTTGATCCTCAAACCACACACATCTTCACACGTCGAGAAAAGAGAACTCTCTTCAGAACTTTCTTCAGCCAACTTCACAGCCAATCCGATACCTGGTGGGGTAGCCTGGGACAACACTGACTATGAAATGTATGGTCCGGTCGAGATCCTGAAATATCCACACCAAATCAAGATCTCCTTGAGTGACTTTGCAAAACCAAACTCATTTGCTGATGATTGGGACTTCGAAAGCATCAACAATATGATGTCTGACTTAGTAATGTCTGCTAAATTTACAAAACATGATTATTTGCAAGGTTCTACAAATTATGATAGTATGTATTGCTATAACCATTATGGTAACCATTTTTTACATAAATCGGCACAACCTAGAAATGTTTTAAATTATAATCAATGGGAACATTGTGCTACACCTCCAAAAGGGAGCTCTAGAACCAATTATGACAAATATTCATATTTTTCAGGTTTTAACATAAGTAATGCTGAAACATTTTATTTTAAATTGTCAAACAAGACAGGGATGAAAACCATGATAACCAACACAAAATTGATATATTCAGATTCATTCTTCGAAAAAATGAATACTTTTGGATTTGATTATTGGGACAAAAATGTTGATTTGAAAAGTGTTTGGGGTACAAAAGAATGGCAAGTACAGGGTATAGAAGCTTTGTTTAGAGCCTGCATGATCCCAGAACAAATGATATTTTTAAATGACACTGTTCAACAAACCACCTGTCTTGGCTTAGCCAAAATCAAAGATTTAAATAAACCGTCTATTCCAAAGCCAACAATGTTTAGCAATAGCTCTGATACAGATGAAGAGATAGACGTAAACCATATATTAAACCAAAACAGAACACATCCTGATTGGAAACAATGGTTGATCTGGCCCACAGATACAAATCACTGTCAAGATAGATTCCTGAATAAAACACAGGGTTTCAAAATGACCAGGCCAGACCCTAGATATCCCCAAAGACATCACCCAGGGATAATAACAACCTACAGTGTGGGCAAATTATGCCTTCAATGGCTACGGACTTCCACACTGCCTGAAATTAAGCAACACCTAACTTTACTTACTGATGGTGCTGACTTGCGTGATTTCATACTGGGACCACGCAAACAGCGTCAAAAGCGTTTCATAGCAGCCTCTGTATATGCAGCATACAATGAGGCCTGGAAGGTTACTCAAATTGAGACAGCAGAAAGAATACGGGAAATTGACCGTATTAATTTGGAAAAATCGCTATCTGTAGTGGACAATGGGTTAATGACTCTGTCCTCCAGAATTTTTTCATTGGACAGCATTGTGTCGTCAGCAATCGATATATTATCGCAAGACTTACTGTTATTACAACATGGTCAGTCACAATTGCGTTCTATTGTACAGCTTGGCTGGACGTTACAAAATCTGCGTTCAGGCTATGTGCCTTGGCGTTTAATCAACACGACGTCACTATTTCAAATCTTTAACCTTACTGATAGACAAATCGGTATGGCGCAAAAGGGTGCTGATTATACAATCTTGAGCATTGAAAAACTAGAAAGATTACCAATGACAATGTCAGAACGACCTGTCAGTGAATGGATAATCCACGGAATCATAAATATTCCAATCTCAACCTTCAGGTTTCAATACTGCCAAAAATATATACAGGCTGGCATGTACGAGAAATTGGGAAAGGGGTACCTTAAAACAACTTGGAACCTGCCCTATTCACATGCATGTGTCAGTAATAAAGGACAGAAAGTGTTTCTTAGTGGCAACAATTGTGCTATGTCACTAAGCGGCACGCTTCTGTGTAACGGAATTAGTTTGCATGGAGCCTGTGAAGGGAATTCATACAACCTTTCATGTCACCAGCAAGGCGCACCTGCAACTGAAATAGAACCATTCTTTCAAAGACTCTATAATGGGAGTTACATTCTTATTGTAGACCGCAGATGCTGCAGTCTTATGCCCGGGACTCCTTATCTAATAACTACAACGGCGAAGGTCAAGTGCTGTGGACGTTCTTTATTCCCCAGCTCCTTTCCAGACAGGGAGGCAAGGGCATGGCCCAGTTTGAAAATTACTTCTATTCGAATAGATACTTTAAGCAGAATGAAAACAGTGCTTCTACAGACGCCTACAAGGCTCACGTCATCAAAAGAAACGTATGATCTACAAGTCGCAAGGACGACTGCAGAGATACATACATTATTATCAACTAATTCCCCCGTACATTTCGCGGAAATCCTAAGCGAAATCTTAAATATTTCTGATACAACTGGGGTCTCAAAGGTATTTAAGACAGTATTTTCGATGGCATTAACACCATTCAAAGCCATACTGGGTATTTTTCCAGATTTCGTCCATTCGATTTTTGACGGACTTCCCCTGATCCTGGGACTAATTGCAGGAATCCTATTCCTAGTCCTTATTTTTCGTTATGGCAACCCATGTCACAGATCAAACTCTCGCGACAATGGAAGATACGATCCTAGCCATTGGATACCGGGACCGGATATCAAAAATCCTGGGACTCTCCCGGCTTAGAGACCTGAACATGACTTGGTTTCTATCATTTCGACCAATGTGGCAAAGGTGCGTTTTACCTGTACTAAGGTGTCTGCTATGCGGAGAAGAATGCGTGTTAGACACCTGTCTGACGCTACAATCGGATGCGCCAGTGGATGCAGATACACTGTTGGTTCCTACCAAGGTTCACGCTTTGTGCTGCCCTCAAAGGCTGCCAATCCTGATGACGGCATTCCTGGAATCTTCACCACTACGATTGAAGAGTAGTGAAGTTCAAGGTGAAAGCAGCATCGAACAGGTACGACCTTCTGTCAGCAATGCGAATCAGAATGTCAATGGAGACAATCATGCGCACGAATGCATGGTTACCCCTATTTCCGACTTAGTGGAACTTTCCCATGAAGCTGTTGACAGTTTTTTCGAAAGCCTGAATGATATGATGTTCTCTCCAGAACAGAAATAGAGACTTTTGAGTAAACTCGCACACGGCGTTCCCTGAATTCGGCCTTCAACTTTAAAAATAAAGTCACATGAACAATTTCACTCCAGCTCACGGACAGCAATATTTTTCAGCAAGCCCCTTAAAATATTTTTCTACATATTTTTTTCCCGGGACACTGATCTTCTGCTTAAAGTAAGAAACTATTCCTAGAGAACTAAAATTTCTATTTTTAGATACTTTATAAAACTTTAGTTGCCCGCTGGGATGTTCACGAATATTTTATTATGTGATGAAATGGTCTCGAACTTCCTTTCTGTATAGCCATATTAAGAGCCATTTCATGTGTATTTCTCATATACCAATAAGCGATAATGCATAAAAATGCGTGTTTACTTTTGCATTTAATTCATAGCTTAAGTGCATACAATATATATGATTGCAATTTTTCAGTATATTTGAAAATTTCGAAATGCATTTATGTATTTTGGGGTGGTAAGGTATACACTATACTCTATAGTATGTTGTACTATGTTATACTATGCATAGATTAGTAGATATGACCATAGTTAGCGTGGAGTGGGTGTCGTGTATTTCTATAGGTTCTGAATCAGTCCCCCTATTCCTGACCCTATTCTGGTTAAACTAACTATTAAGTTAACTAACAGTCAGCCCATGAGGCAAGAAAACCCCCATGATGCAGATACCGTTATCTGACGCAGTCACACTACGGCACAGGAACGTGTTATCTGATTAGGTCATAACGCTTGAGATCTAATTAGACAAGCGACATTCCTCCAGCCCCTGATAAGGCATACGACGTTCTCATAACAAATCAAACCTATGACAACCTGGAAAATCCGTGCGGCCATTGTTTTGATTTCACAGAGAACTTTAGTAAAGAATGTGCTAACGAGCAAGTCGCATGACATCTTTATTGACGTATCTATGTCCATCCTTACGTCAATCTCGGCACCTTTAAGGTATAAATATTGCCGACCTTGCCCTATGCAAACACACGCGTGGTGACAAGACGGAGCAGCCATACTTGCCGAAGCCGAGAGCAGAAGCAGACCCCGCTGGCAGCAGCCCCGCCTTCCTGACGCGCTGAGAGACGCGCTGCTATCTCAAGCCGAGAGACCCAGCACCGGCGCTTTCGGGCAGCCCTCGCAGGCAGCCTGGAATATCGAGAGCAGAGAAAGAGATACTATTCCTCATCCATCCTAACTTCCAGGTACAGAACTGAATAACCCCTCACAGAGAATTCTTTAGTTATTCACTTGGCAAAAACAAACTTAACTTAAACTGTAACTTTCTATTCCCGCCCACGCATTTAGACTTAGGTCAGGTACACGGGGTAGGCGTATTTAGAAACACCAGTTGAGTACGTTTAGTCAAATGTATATGTGTATGTAAATATATTTTAATCATTTTAAACATCATATGGCTCAGAAACCATATCAATGTTTTTACAGTATTATTTTATACTATTGCTTTTAATGTATGCACTTTACTTAACTATAAGTATTGCAATAATATCGATCCATTTCTCATGTATGAGAAAAGAGACTGATCAATAAATAACACCTTTTTATTGAACACGCCCGTCTCTTCCTTTTCTCTACATTCTGATGAGACTAAGAATGCACGTACTGACTGAGTAAAATAATTGCCTTGTGCTCACACGACTCTCGAGATTGACTCTTGATTAGGGGAGAGCAAAGTTGTCATGTTCTATGGTTGTCAGAAACTAAATCCCTTCTTGTCTAATCAGGGGAGTTAATTCCTTCCTTGAACATTCGAGAAAGTTTCTAGCGAACTCTGAGCTTAGCTGGCAAACCCAAAAATTAAGTCTAGTATCGACAGTAGTAGACCTAGTTAACGTCTGGCCTAGGCCTTTACTGCTGTAGGTACTATTCCAATGCGCAGAGCCTATTGGGAAAATAGGAGCTACACTACAGAGGAGAAGAAGCTACCACCTCCCTACCATGTCTGGAGAGAAGCTTTCCAGGAGATGGACCTTAAACTAGTGTGTGATAACTCTCTGAGGTTCCTGTATTCCAACCGTCAAACCAGCCATCTTGAAGAGGAACCATTTCTTCACCATTAACCAACTTTACAGGACACCATTCAAAATCGCAAAGTTTGCCCCCAGCCTCCTCCCAAGTGTAATAGGTGTGGGTGTGTGGAAGCTAAGGATGTACATATCTTTTTTCAATGCCCTTGATCAAGTGACTACTGGGGAGGAATAGAACTTTTTTGAAAGATATTCTTGTTGTGGAGATTAGTCTGAATGCATTGTTCGTTCTTTTTGGAGGGGATGTGATAATAAACAACCTTCTGAGGTGACAGCAGAGAGGGATGATTTTTTATCTTATATTAACTGCTAGAGGAGAAATCTGTAAGAAGTGGAGGGATAATACCCCGAAAGTAGAACTTTGCGTTAAGGCGACTGTCAGGGTATAGCAGCTAGATCATGACTCAGAAGTGTGCTGTACAAAGACTATTTGGTCTGACTTTTCAATATGGTGCAATTCCGTGGAAACCAGCTAGACATTCCAAAGATTACACCAAGGCACCCGCAGAAGTGAAGGTCCTGTATGGTGTTAGGACCCCCGTGCGAATGCAGTGACCACAGGGTAGACAGATATATTATGCTGTTTCCGAGAGCTGCAGACACTTCTGGTGGTATGAGGAATAAAAAAAAGAAATAAACGTGTATTTTTGCACCAGGCTCCATTTCCACATTGTGGAGTTTTGCCCTGTATGCAACCCTAGAAATAACAGCAGCCACGAAACATTTCCTGTGGTGCACCTGGAAAGCTACAACTGGGCAGCTTTCCGTACATACTCCCATGAATGGTCACGATTTCCCAAAAAGCTGTGCAGCATAAGAGTACATCCACAGGTGTACAAATTTGACTTTTTGAGACTCAGAACTTATAACTTTATTTTTAATATAAAACACGTTGTTGAAGTACCCTGCTAAACTATCCAGTACATAATATTATACGAATAGTCAATAAACTCAAATGGACAGATGTACGACCAGTTTTTGCGAGTGGATTTGTGACCCATTTGCGCACGCAAAAACCTACATGGCCATGTACAACTACTAATTTGTGACTCGTCAAAAATTGCGACTCGCAAAATAGTCTTTTGCAACTCGCTATTAAGAAGGGGAGTTCTGTTCCTAATAGCAACTTTCCTGCCATGTATGAATGTTTTTGCAACCTCAATTGCGATCGCAAAACACTTGCTATTTACCGCCCTCTTCAAGAGGGGGTAATGGAGTCGAAAATGGGAATGGGTCCCAGGGGACCCCTTTCCCTTTGTGACAGTGTAATAATGTAATTACCTCACAGACACTTAAAGTTTGGATAACTTCTTTATTCCCCCGGAGCGCCGGGAGCTGTGGCCGTTACTACAGCGGTCGGCACCGATTGCAAGATGGCCACCTTCCGCTTCCCGTCCCCTCGCTTCCTGTTCCGGGGACGGAACACTAGACCGCTACCACATATCTCCATCCTTTATGCAATAATCAACTTTTGTACAATAAAGTCCTTACTTCCAGTTCATGTCATAGTCCTTGAACTTCTCAGGTACCTTTACAGTCCTTCCAACTCTGGTTCTCACCGCTTCAGTACTTCCTTCCTCTTCAGGTTCCCTTCTGTCTGACCTTCTCCCTGCTCCTTCTCTTTCTCTGTCCATCACGTCCTCACTGCTTTCTACCTTGCACCCGCTCCTCGTACCTTCACTCGTTCCGCCTTCTCCATCGCCGTCTTCCACTTGCTGCACTCCTTCTTCTACGTCCTCGTTACACCTTCCACTACGTTCTCCTTCGCTTTCCTCTCCTACTTGCCTTGCACCTTCTTCAGTTTCATCTCCCCACTTCAAGATCTTGCTGCATTTGGCCATTCTGTCCTGCGACCACACCTTTCCATCACTGAGTAGGGCAGACCGAGTGTAAGGCTCCAGCACTTGCAAGGGTGGTGAAAATGTGCTTTCCCCTTTCTTCTTGAGGATGGCCAGTTTCACTCTCACCCAGTCTCCCTTCTCCAGCTCTACTCCTTGAACGTTGCGTCTCTTGTTAAAGTGCATCGTGTATACTTCTTGTGCTTTCTCTAGATTTCTTCTGACTACCGCCGGTGACCATTTGCTTTGCACCACTAATTTCCTCCATGCCATGTTGTCTTTCGTGAATGCTTCTCTTCCTCGCAACACCTTAAATGGGCTGTATCCGGTGTTTCCCGGGGTGATACGATAGGCCCAGATCATCTTCTCCAATTCCTTCTCCCAGTCCATTCCATCGTTGATGGCCGCTTGAATGGTGCCCATTATCACCCGATTGAAACGTTCCACCTGACCGTTACCGGCTGGATGGTAGATGGGCGTATGTCTTACTTCTATGCCATTCCTGGTCGTGAAGGCTATCCACTTTGCCGAGGTGAATTGCGGCCCATTATCACACATGATGATTTTCGGGATGCCTTCTCTGACGAATGTGGTACGGAAGAAACGCACCACAGCATCAGTGTCCACATTCTCCATTATCTCCACCTCTGGCCACATGGAATATTTGTCGATGAGAACTACAGCATACTTCTGTGTTCCTTCTTTGTTGAGGATGGGGCCCATGATGTCCACTGAGACCATTTCCCAAGGTCCATCCGGTACTGGGAATTTTCCAAAGGGCGGTCGTAACATGCTCTGTGATTTGTCCGCCTTGGCACATGACTCACATTGCCGCACATGTCGTTCTATCTGCGCGTCAATGGCAGGTCACCAGTACGCCTGCCTGGCAAGAGCTTTGGTCTTGGTGATGCCCTGGTGCCCTTCGTGCAGTAGAGTCATCAGATGATCCATTATGCCTTGTGGAGGAATCACCTTGTCGCCTCTGAGCAGGAACGTGGGGTTCTCCGCCAATGATAGTTAAACCCGTACTTCCCAGTACTTTCTCAGGTCCTCCTTGAGGTGTCTCTTTTCTGGCCACCCGTGGACCACGTATCCTTTGATGGCCTCCAGGTCAACGTCTTCTCTGTATGCTTCTTCCCACTCCTGGGCACTGATCACTTCCTCCGTTTCCTGGATGGTGGCTACCACATATCCTTCCCACCTTTGTTTCTCACTGCTCTCCGCTTCTTCCATTGCCGCTGCTCTGCTCAGGAAGTCCGCCACTTTGTTCTGCGGCCCCGGAATGTGTTCCACTTCGTACACAAAGTCCAACAGTCTAAGAGTCATTTTGGCAATCCTAGGGGTCGCGTGAGCATGGCCGCTTGACGTCAGTACTCGGACCAAGGGCTTGTGGTCGGTTCTGACTAGGAATTTTGCTCCCCACAAGTACTGTCTAAATCTCTTCATCGCCCATACCACTGCCAGCATCTCCTTCTCTATGACACTAAACTTCTTCTCGTTGGAAGCCAGCGACCTGGAGGCAAAGCTAACTGTCGAAATGTCTCCGTTGTCCGATTTCTGCATGAGGACCGCCCCTAGGCCACGGTCACTGGCATCTGTTGTGAGGATGGATTCTGCTCCTGGGTCGAATCCCTTCAGGGGGATGGCGGTACTCATCTCCTGTTTAAGGGCATCAAACTCCATCTGTTCCTCCTGGCTCCATAGGAATTTGTTCTTTTCCTTCAAGAGTTTGCGTAGGAGATGCGTTTTCGTGGCAAAATGGGGAATTAATTTACTGTAGTATTCGGCCATTCCCAGGAATGACCGAACATCCTCTTTCTTGTTAGATGTGGGGGCGTCTTGAATAGCTTTCATGTTGGCTCTTTTTGGCATTATTCCGTTTTCGCTCACCTCATGGCCCAGGTACGTGACTGATTGCACTCCGAATCTGCACTTGGTCCATTCTGCTGTCAGACCGTTGTCCTGCAGCGTCTTTAGCACTTTGTGGAGTTTCTCGTTGTGGTCCTGTTTAGTTCTCCCCATCACCAGGATGTCGTCTTGGAAAAACTGCACGTTCTTCACGTTCTTCAGTAACCTGTGCATCAGCTTCTGAAAGACTGCTGCCGCAGATGCTAGTCCAAATGGCATCCTCACAAATTCGTAGCAGCCGAAAGGCGTGATGAAAGAAGTGAGATGGCTGCATGAGGAATGTAATCGTACTTGGTGGTACGCCGACGACAAGTCCATTGTGGAGAACCACTTGATTTCCTTGGTCTTAGCTAGCATCTCATTTATTCGGGGCAGAGGAAATTTGTCGATCACAATGTTTTTGTTCAGTTCCCTCAGGTCGACACACAGCCGTACTTTACCATTCGGCTTCTGGGCCACCACCAGAGGTGAAAGCCATTCAGCACTCTCTATGGCTCTGATCACTCCTCCTTTTCCAACCTGTCCAACTCCGATTGCACTGCTTCCCTACTGCGGAACGGGATGTTCCTGACCTTGTGCACCACGGGTTTCGCTCCCTCTTTTAGCTTTATGAGGTGTTTGTACTTCGCCAGTTCTCCAATTTGTCCATTGAACACTTTGGGGTACGCCCTCCGCCACGACTCCACGTTGTCCTTCCTTTCCATGTCCATTAGCAGGACTTTTTCAATGCCCCCCCGGGTTGAGTTGTATTCCCAAAGCTCCTTGGTCTTTCCAGCTCAATACTGAGGGGCCTTTCTCGGCAACGTACAATTTGCAATGTGCGTGGCGACCTCGGAACTCAAACAGGAGGGGGCAAAATCCCAACATGGGAATTCTTTGTCCCGTATATGTGACCGGCCTCAAATCCATGGGGTGCAGTTTCTCCTCGATCTTGGGTGCGAACTTTTCTTCCCATACTTGTCGTTGGATGATGGAGATGGGAGCTCCGCTGTCCGCTATCATTTCCAGAGGTATCCCGCCGATGTGCATATTCAGTTTGGGTTTGTCCGTTCCTTCTCCTTCCATTTCCAACACCTGGACATCAATATATAGGAACTCTTCCTGGTCTTCCGCGTCCTCTTGGTCGTCTGCATCTTCTCTTTGTTCCTGGTCTACATATCTGACCATCGCTCCTTTGGGTTTTCTGCGGCACACCTTCTCATAGTGCCCGAACACGCTGCAATATGAACATTTTGCTCTGAACGCAGGGCATGCTTTGTCATTGCCCAGATGTGCAGTACTGCCACACCTGTAGCAGCTCGGCCTACCACCTTTATTCGTCTTATTGTCCATCTGGGTGTTGTAGTTGCTGTTGGGTCTTCTTCCGTCTTGGTTCCTTTGCTGTTCTCTCTGCCTCGGTCGTTCACCTCTCGACGGCGTCGTTATCTTGCATACTGTTTGTGTCCCACCTGCTTCCTTCTTGGCTGCTTGCGCACAACGCTTTGACAATTCCGCCTTCTTGACCATCGCCCATATCTCTTTGAGGGGTGCATCTCCATTTACCCATAGTTTCTCTTGGACGTGGTAACTGGTAGTGTGCATGATAATTTGGTCTCTAATTAGGTCGTCATGCAGCCTGTCGAATTTGCACGTGAGGGCCAACCTTTGTAGGGCCAAAACATACTCGTCCACCGTCTCTCCACTCCTTTGCTTCCTTTGAAAGAAATTGTATCTGTCTATCGCGACACACACGACTGGCCTGTAGTGTGCGTCCAAGTCCGCAATGGCGTGGCTGAAGACATCTGTGTCAGTGGCATCCCTCTCACCTTTAACTATGGTATCGTAAATTCTGATCCCTTCTGGGCCCAAGTTGTGCAATATTATTTTTTTTCTCCTCTTGCTCGAGAACGGAGTGTCTCCTTCCTCTTCCAAGGCTTCGAGATAGTTAAGGAAATACCTTTTCCAGTCTTCCCATTTCTTCTCCGGGTCTCCGCACTTTGTCAGGAAGGGCACTAATTGGGTGAGAGAAGAAGACTGGACCGCCATCTTGGGTGCACCTCTCCGATTCACCGGAATGGGGATCGTCCGACCAGGCGGGCTCCCCGGCGTATGTTGCTCAGTGGCGTCCCTTTCGCTGCGATCACTGCCGCTATCTTCTCCCCTCTCTCTCCCTGAGGGACCTGGTAATGCTTGTAGGCTGCTCCTTTTGGTTGGTTTCGTTGAGCTGGGCGCTTCTTCGCCTGACCGCTGCTCCGCCAGGTTGCCGGGCACACCTTCTCGGCAGCTAGGAATGGGGTGTACCACCTTGTGGCTCAATGGCTTCTCCCTGCTCCCAGAGCCCTGCACAGCGCTGGAGGTTGTCCTCAGCTATTTCAGCAGAAGGGCGCTCCTTGTATCAGCTCTGTCCCCTAGTCCGCTCCGTTCATTGTATATACTGTGTTGGAGCGCTGGCGTGTGTTCGCGCTCTTTCCTTATGCCCCTTCAACTCCTCTGCCACGCTCCGGGTGCCTGCTGTGCTTGTGCGAGTCCGCGTTGCCTTTCCGCGGCGTGTGTCGCGTGTGGGGTCTACTTCTCAGCCCTCGTCGCCATTGTAATAATGTAATTACCTCACAGACACTTAAAGTTTGGATAACTTCTTTATTCCCCCGGAGCGCCGGGAGCTGAGGCCGTTACTACAGCGGTCGGCGCCGATCGCAAGATGGCCGCCTTCCGCTTCCCGTCCCCTCGCTTCCTGTTCCGGGGAGGGAACACTAGACCGCTACCACAGACAGGCTCTAAAAAATATTTTTTAAGGGCACTACCTGCCCTTAAAAAATGAAACGAAAATGTTTCTTTTTTTTTTAAGTGCATTAAAAAAGAAAAAACTGCTTTATTGACAAGCAGCCCCAGACATGGAGGGCCATCCATTCTCAATTGCCAGTGGCTCATTAATATTCATGAGCCTCGCATTTTGCAACCCCATTGGGAATCGCAATCAGTGTCTCTGATACTGTTGTTCATTCCAAATTGTTACGCCCAATTGAGCACAAATTGTGAGTCGCAATTTGGAATGGTCGTACATCTGGCCCAAAGTCAAGAAACTCAACAAAAAGGTGAAAAGAAGGAAAATAGTGAAAAATAAAGCAAAACATTCAGTCACAGAGAACATATCAATGCCTGCCATAACAACGTTCAATCTACAGCAGTTCCTTTTTTCACGTAGCAGAAATGATCAGCAAAGCCCAGGATTCGCTAAAAGAAAACTTTCCAACAAATAAAAGAATGATTATGTCCGATCCTCAAAATTAATTTTAGCCACAGTCTGCAATAACATTTCTAAATGTGTTTTGTTCAAAATTGAAAATATATAACTATTGAGACACTCCGCCTTGGAGCTTGCTGTTGGGATTGCTCTGTGTGTGCTCCGCTGTGCTCTGCTGTACCACTGTTCCTGTTCTCAGGGATTGGCTCGTTGACTCTCGCAGGCTGACTGGGTTCTTTTTTGGGACCGCGGCAGTAACAGCACTGTTTCTCTTTCCCCCGGCATCTCCACTGTATACACCGCCCCCTGCGGTTGGAGCCGCGTCAGGTACGGGAGGGAGCCTGCTGGTGGTGAAGGGCGGGGCTGCCCCGCTCCGTATAATTTTTAAAAAAGGACTGCGTATGACCCTAGCAGTCTCGTGGAGGCGAAAAGGTGAAAAGGTGGAAAGATAGCTGTACTGAAGGCTGAAATAAGTTACAGCTTTAACAAGTAAGCGGAAAAATGTAATAAAATCACAGAAGCCCCATTTTTTTCTCTCGACTTGATGCTGCTGATTGGATGCTGCCTGGTGGCACTGTCGAAAGGAAACCCCAGTTGGTGATTTTTTTGTTGTTGTTTTGTTTGGATTGATTTGCGCGAAGAATTAGCATCTCTTATTCCAAAAGACTTTCGGCAGCTTTTTTTAACCTGTTTGTTGGGCTCCCCGGTACGCCCTTGTTGCTCCTGCTGACTTGTGAGGCAATCCCTGAGCCTCGGTTGCCGCCGTCATACCCTGGTGGGACTTGCAGTCCCAGGGTACACCACAGCGCACCAAAACATCTTAAGCTAGCGCTGGGGGGAGGCGTGGTGATCACGCAATAAAGCACTGCATTGATCCACACGGCGCAGGTTGCGCCTGGGCTAAGCCCGGGCCATGTGCGGGCTCGTCCGTGCCCGTCAGGGGCCGGAAGAGGCTAGGCTGGGCAAATGGGACATTTGGTTTTAATTTTTTTAGCTGTGGACCAATATTTGAACTTTGGTTAGTGACTTTGTTTTCATCTAGCAGGTGGACTATTAGAAGTGTTCAGGTATAGCTCCCTTATGTGGGAGAAGCAGTATTCGCTAGGGATTCTACTAAGGCTCTTTTATTTTATGCTGTGGAAAATTTGATCAAGATTATTAGTTGCTTTGTTGTCAATTTATCGCACGTTTTGGGGGTTTACCTTGGTACGGGCCATGGGGAGGCGGAAGACTCAAGTGAGCCAAGAAGGGACAAAAGCTGCATCGAGGGCAACTGTCACAACTATGGATGCCTTCTTGTCAAGAGCTGCTTCAGTTATTGACAAGGAGATTGAACTAGTAAACAGGCGTCTCCCTAGATCTCCCTCTAATGGTCTCTTTCCTCTCCTGAGTGGGCCAAATAAACCGCCAAGGGAAACTGTCGAGTATACTTTCATCCCCTGGGTTGGGTAGTGTTTCTCAGGTCAACGAAGTCCTATCCCCTCTACCAGAATCTCCCTGGGAGCTACCTCCTAGGACACTGTCTCCCATTGTGATTATCGGGAACAGGAAGTGTGGTGCCTCTTCAATAACGCTAGGGAATGGTAGGACGGGTGGTAATAATAATCATATATCACTAGAAGTTCCCAGCGATGCTGACGCCTTGCAGCTTTCAAGGGTGGCTCTCAGGTCTAGTGGTAGCTTAAAAAGAAAATGTAAGCCAATGGGGAGTCAAGCTAAAAATACTAAACCCTATGTGGCCTCTAAGCCTGACCCCAAAAATAAGGTACCTGTGTTGCCAGCATCTAATATAGTCAACTTGGCCATGTTGGAAGCCTTCAAATCTACCATGTGCTGCATGTTGGAGGATAAACTGAGCCCCATTGTGGCTAAGTTAAACCGTATAGAGCAAATTCTAGCTGAACAACATAAGTCTTTGGAACTCACTCATTTTTCCCAACCTGTGGTCTAGGACTCGCCTAAGGTCAATACTGTTTCAGGCATTTTGCCTTTGTCTGTGGTAGCCGTGGATTCTCAACCTTCTAGTGGAGCCCAGTCCTGCAGCTAAAATGTGGCTCCCAGAGACTTAGGGGGGTTGGCTGATGGTACAAGTGTTAGGCAGGTATCTAATGGGGTTTTACCTACAAATCACCAGGGCCAAGCTACTTATAGATCAGGGAAAAGCTCAGGAGAGTCGCAGGGATACTCTACCAATGTCCCTCAGAATTTAGCGGTTATCAATCTCCCACCCCAATCCACACCTCTGGTAGTAATCCTGGGGAACGTCCCTCCACTTACACAAGGCTCCCAGGAGGACTTTACTCAACTTAAGAATTAGGGGCCCGAATCACAGAATTAACCTTAGACAAAATCCTAAACGTACTACTTTTGTTATTCACAGAATGCACTTACTACTTTTGGTATTCACAGAATGCACTTACTACTTTTGGTATTCACAGAATGGATTTATGACTTCTAACTGTACACCCGCACTCGGGCTGGAAATTCCGGCCCGGAGGTGGAGCTTCTGGCTTGGAGGCGGAGCTTCTGGCTTGGAGGAGGAGCTTCCAGCCCAGAGGTGGTGATTCCGGCCGGTGGTGGAGATTTAGCTATGGCCGAAATCTCCACCTCATGTAACAAGGCTCCAGGCCCGGATGGCATCCCTCCGGATCTTTTTATATCAGACCTACTTCTTTGGGCTCCGGTTCTGGTGGCCGTGCTTAATGTGGCAGCCAGGGCCGGATGTCCGGAGTCCTGGGGCACCTCAACGATTGTACCAGTTTTCAAGAAGGGCGATCGTAATAGCACTTCATGTTATAGACCGATCTCCCTTGTTGATTCCATGGTCAAGGTTGTGGGCGGGGTTTTATTGAATAGATTGGACTCCTGGACGTAAGAGAATAAGATCATCTCTGATATTCAGTATGGGTTCTGTCCAGGGCATTCGACCTTAGCCCACTGCCTTAACCTATATATGATCCTGGGGAAGTATACGGTTGCCGGCCAAGGTACGATCTACATGGCGTTCATGGATCTTTCCTCTGCTTTTGACTGTGTCAATCAGGGGAAACTGTGGCAACCCATGAGGGCCATGGGGGTGGAGGACGGCTTGGTTGACTTCCAGGGGGATCTGCATAGGGACACCAAGGCTAACATTAGATTCGTCTAGGATCTTTGGGTATTAGGGATTTTAAAATTGAAAGGGGAGTATGACAGGGATGTATTCTGGCCCCATTTGTATTTAATTTGTACATTAACGACCTGACTAAGATCTTGGTAGAAACAGGGGCCGATTTCCCATATGTGGAGCGACGAGTATTGCTCGTCCAGCTTTATGTGGACGACACAGTCCTCATTGCCAGGATGGCAAGGGGACTTCAGACCCTGTTTGACACCTTTCGGAGTTTCATGGCCGATCGTGACCTAGCTATTAACAACTGTAAATTTTATATTATGCAGGTCGGGATACGACCAAAAAAGCAGTACCCCTTCAAAGTGGGTGGCAAGAAAGTGCCCTTGACCACGACATTCTCATACCTGGGTGTATTACTAGATGATCACTTGAACAGGGGGGACATCATTCAGAGAAAAAAGGGGGAGGTTATAAGGGCGAACACAGCTATTTTCAACTTTGCTGCAAAGATGGTTAAGCGCCCTATTGCGGCAATGTTGAAAATATTCCAGGCCAAAAGTGTCGCTATCACCAGCTATGGGAGCGAATTATGAGGTTACGCAGCCACAGATGTTCTACGGGTGGCAGAGAACACCTTTTTAAAACAGCTCCTTGGGATGCCTAAAGGAACATCAAACTTGGGGGAACATGAAGAAACAGGGTTATCATGTATTTGTGATCTTTTGGCCATGCGTCCTTTGCTGTTTTGGCTCAACTGTTGGTTAAATAAAGACTTGGGGCCTCATTTATGAGAAATGACACATCGTTGCGTGAAAGAAGCGATGCATCACTTCTCAGTGCGCACTCCTTGCGACATACCTGATGCGACATATTTATTGTATGACGCATTATGTTGCAAGGAGTTAGTGATACCTTAGTATTTCTGACGTATCTGTAAGCGCAAAAGTGAGGAACTGCTGAAGTGTGTCACAAAAGTGACGCAACTCCAGCAATGCATCCTTTCACATGGGGCAAGCCCCATGTGAAAAAGCCTGCGCCAGTCTTACGCCTGCTGTGAGACAGGCGCAAGATTTTGACGCAACGGCATCCTAGAAGTGACGCAGTGCAATCTCATAGATTTCACTGCATCACTTCTTTGAGGCTTTTTGCGGGGGAACGCCCCCGCATACATTATACCTGACGCAGGTATAGTGTAGCGCAAGGGTTTACAAAGTGACGCATCTGCTTAGACGCGTCACTTTGTAAATAGTGCGCGACAGGAGGCATGTTTTACGCCGCCGATGTGTCACAAAAAGTGACGTTTCAGAAGCGCAAAACTCATAAATGAGGCCCTTAGTTCTTCACCACCAGATTTTTAGAAAAGTTTTGAGCCTTGATCACATGGTACGCATTCCATGGTTAAACTATATAAAGGGTTGTTTTGAAGAGCTGGGGCGACCAGATCTTTTTTTAAAGCCTGATCTTATTACCGTAGCGGACATGGAATTTGGCAGAGATGTGGTAGAACTGTGTAAACCCAGCGTCCGCAGATTTGTGATGTTTAAAACTACTCCATCTACTGAGCCATATCTTCTGTGGCCCCTGTCGACCCATGAGCAGTTTTTATTGATCAGGTTTCGTTTGGATTATTTTCACTTTTTACTTGCAGTACCAAAAGGGAGCTGTAGAGACCAGGTGTTAGCATCCTGTGGCTGTGGTGGAGTGTCTCCTCGGGATTTGTTGCACTTTATAATTTTTTTGTAACTTCTATGAAGTTCCTCGTAGATTTTTTTAACACACCTTTTAAAAAAGCTGAATTTCACTCAGGTCCGCCCAGCACTTTTTTATTTACAAATGTTGAAACCAGAATGTATCCCATTTGTAGTAGGTTTTCTGAAATCTTCATTGAGGTCTAGAAATTGTATGGAGCACTAACAAACCCCTAATACCAGTTAGCATCCCATCAATTATCATCTATGAAGTCGCGTGCCCGGTTACCAGTTGGCTGCTTTTCCCCTCTCTTTTTTATTATTGATTCTGTTGTATATATAACTCTCTGTTTTTATTGGATTGATTATTACTGTTTTATTGTTATGAAATGTATGTTTTTTTTAAATTTTACATGGAGTTGTACAACTTTCATGGTTTTATTTTAAAACCAAATAGAGTATTTTGAATTTAATTGAATTATTTATTGTAGGAAAGTAGGATCTGCGTTTACGGTTAACCCCACTTTTTGCCTTGTGCTAATCTCTTTTTGACAAATCTTACTGGGATCCTGCTAATCAGGACCCCAGTCTCTCTGCTGTCTCCACTAAATTGTTATGTTCAGTCCTTAGGTACATCCCTGATTGGATACTAAGGTACCCTAGTATGTGGTACTAGGGTACTCAGTGCATAGGTACCCCAGAGGTCCCCCATGGGCTGAAGCATGTATTATGCCACCCATGGGAGACCATTCAAACTGCAACTACAGGCATGCCATTGCAGCATGTGTCAGCTGATGCTAGCACCCCTCATGAAAGTTGTAGGTTTCCTAAATCTAGGCTCACTGCAGTTAAAGCCTATAAGTCAGCCCTATAGCAGACCTGTGCAATCCTGGGCAGGGTGCTTGGTTCTAAGTGTGAGGGTACCTCTGCATGAGCAGGACACCCATACGGCCTTCGGAGTCCATTCTTCCAGTTTGTATGTGAAGCAGCCATATACCATATAGAGGGGCACTCTGTAATAACGCGATGACCATCTCGAAATAGGCTGCAACAAAACCTATCATGTTTGGTATCAAACATGTTGGAATCATACCCCCACAACCTAACAGTATGGGAGGTATGATTCCAAGCACTGGAAGAGTCCTCTGTTAGGCTCTCAGTTCCCCCGGTATCAGTCTTCTAGACCCAGACAGCACAAGAAGGCTACTGCTGACCGGAGACACAATTCTCCCCTTCTGCTGCTGATTCAAGCTCAAGCAATAAAGATGTCATACGATTTGCTCGTTAGCACATTCTTTTACTAAAGTTCTCGGTGAAATCAAAACAATGGCCGCAGGGTTTTGCCCAGGTTGTCATAGGTTTGATTTGTTATGAGAACTCCGTATGCCTTATCAGGGGCTGGAGGAATATCGCTTGTCTAATTAGATCGCAAGCGTTATGACCTAATCAGATAACACGTTCCTGTGCCGTAGTGTGACTGCGTCAGATAACGGTATCTGCATCATGGGGGTTTTCTGCCTCATGGGCTGACTGCTAGTTAACTTGTTGGTTTGTTTAACTAGAATAGGGTCAGGAATAGGGGGATCGATTCAGAACCTATAGGAATACATGACAGTACTTTAGAAGTTGGTCAAACCTGCCAATCTGAAATGGAATTATTTTTATTACAATCAACAGGTTACACTGGTTGCCCCAGAAGTTAGCTAAGTGTATACTAGAACCGATTCCAAGATGTTGTAGAAGTGGCATGTTAAGAGCCGATGACTTACATATGCTTTTTTGGGTACCCAGAGTTACAGTTGTACTGGCAGGATGTTGAGAATGTTGTCAACAATATTTTCGGGCTGAATATTGGTACTGATGGAGTTGGAGGACCGCCCCAGTCAGCCCTTATCATTAGTCAGGAGAGTCCCCCTGTTTTGTTTGATACTTTTACGCAGGAGAGAGATTTGTAAGCAATGGATGAATCTCCTACCCCCAAGGGCTTGATTGGCTTCAGGCAGTAAGAATTATGTGCAAAATGGACACTGGTGCTAGGGAGGGCTCTAGTAGTGCGATATGGGGTGATTTCCAAAGATGCTGTGGAACTGTAATGTCTTAAGGAGATGTCCTATAATAACACCTGCATGAAACCAGTAACCAGGAAACTGGTAGGACTGGATCAGCAGGACTAGAGTTTTAATTGCAATCAGCTTGAGTTCGGAATAGGTTGCACACTTCGACCTGGTTTTGAAGACAATGGTGATATGAGGACAAAAAATAAGAATAAAAATAAAAAAATAAAAATGTGTTCTGTCATAACTCTTCTGAAAAAAACAGAACTTGATCTATCATCACACACCAATTCCTATCCTTTTACTTTATTTCCAGCTGCAGCAAAGAATTGTATGGAGCACTAACAAACCCCTAATACCAGTTAGCATCCCATCAATTATCATCTATGAAGTCGCGTGCCCGGTTACCAGTTGGCTGCTTTTCCCCTCTCTTTTTTATTATTGATTCTGTTGTATATATAACTCTCTGTTTTTATTGGATTGATTATTACTGTTTTATTGTTATGAAATGTATGTTTTTTTTAAATTTTACATGGAGTTGTACAACTTTCATGGTTTTATTTTAAAACCAAATAGAGTATTTTGAATTTAATTGAATTATTTATTGTAGGAAAGTAGGATCTGCGTTTACGGTTAACCCCACTTTTTGCCTTGTGCTAATCTCTTTTTGACAAATCTTACTGGGATCCTGCTAATCAGGACCCCAGTCTCTCTGCTGTCTCCACTAAATTGTTATGTTCAGTCCTTAGGTACATCCCTGATTGGATACTAAGGTACCCTAGTATGTGGTACTAGGGTACTCAGTGCATAGGTACCCCAGAGGTCCCCCATGGGCTGAAGCATGTATTATGCCACCCATGGGAGACCATTCAAACTGCAACTACAGGCATGCCATTGCAGCATGTGTCAGCTGATGCTAGCACCCCTCATGAAAGTTGTAGGTTTCCTAAATCTAGGCTCACTGCAGTTAAAGCCTATAAGTCAGCCCTATAGCAGACCTGTGCAATCCTGGGCAGGGTGCTTGGTTCTAAGTGTGAGGGTACCTCTGCATGAGCAGGACACCCATACGGCCTTCGGAGTCCATTCTTCCAGTTTGTATGTGAAGCAGCCATATACCATATAGAGGGGCACTCTGTAATAACGCGATGACCATCTCGAAATAGGCTGCAACAAAACCTATCATGTTTGGTATCAAACATGTTGGAATCATACCCCCACAACCTAACAGTATGGGAGGTATGATTCCAAGCACTGGAAGAGTCCTCTGTTAGGCTCTCAGTTCCCCCGGTATCAGTCTTCTAGACCCAGACAGCACAAGAAGGCTACTGCTGACCGGAGACACAATTCTCCCCTTCTGCTGCTGATTCAAGCTCAAGCAATAAAGATGTCATACGATTTGCTCGTTAGCACATTCTTTTACTAAAGTTCTCGGTGAAATCAAAACAATGGCCGCAGGGTTTTGCCCAGGTTGTCATAGGTTTGATTTGTTATGAGAACTCCGTATGCCTTATCAGGGGCTGGAGGAATATCGCTTGTCTAATTAGATCGCAAGCGTTATGACCTAATCAGATAACACGTTCCTGTGCCGTAGAAACTCCCCTAATAATGACCTAGTCAAATGCAATCACTTTTCTATTGTCCATAACCGGATGGGTTCCAAATGGCTAAAGGTCAAAACAAACGAGATAAAGGTCTTGGTTACTGAGAGAAGAACATACCCAGTAGCAACACACCTTTTGGGCTCCCTATTTTGGTCCGTGCCCCTCTCCAGCTAACATAGTGAAGAGCCTTGAAGTTAAAGTGGACACCACCCTCCAGTTGAATCACCACGTTCCTTCCATTGTAGTTTCCTGCTCTCAATTCTTTATTTATGAATGTGGTTGGGTTTGTATTGCAGATAAAGTAGGCTCTTATTTGGATTAAGGAAACAGCCTTGATCATGGCATTAATATGACCTTACTCACTAGGCTCCAGGTGATTAAAAATCTGGCAGCTAAGAAGGTAGGCAGCATTCTTGCCTTGGTCATTCCACATATAATCCTGTTTCATGTAAACATGTGTGTTAGAAATGTAAACCATGTTAATGCATTTACATGCCATGTTTTAGCAATTATCTAGACGATGAACGAAATAAGATAGGCAATAGATGTGAAGGCTGGAATTACTCATGTGAAGAAACCTGTGTTACATTCATAATGTTTTAGTTGTGGTTTAAAACTAATGCTTCATTTTAGTTTCATAATCCGCATTAGCAGAATTATAATGTAGTTGTGTTAAACTGAATTTGTGTAACATGAATGCTTGAAATACGCTCTTTTGTTACCTCAAGTTGTAGGCCTGAAATACAAGTCCTTCGTAGTTCTCTTTCTGAATTAACGTTAAATTTCATGCGCACTGTGAATTTGTGCTTTCTCACATTTTCATTGCAGGTGGAGAAGCTTTCTAGTAGGAATAGTAATGTTTTTGTTTTAACAGCTAGGCAAGGAAAGGAGAAGTTACAATTGTATGCCGTAAGGTGATAAGGGACGAGACTTAGGAGTTGGTTTCGCACAGAAAAAGGCATGAGAACCAAGGGCAAAATAAATGTTGCCGAAATGGAACCTGGAGAACACCATGGAAACGTCCATCCTAGGCTGTGTGACCATAATTGGATTACGTGAACGAAGGGAATTATGGGAAGGGGTGCCCACAATAATTTGTTGTTTTATTTTTTCCGCTATACCTTTATACCTTTGTACTATATCCTTCTATTTTTGGCATTGTTATACATCTAACTAACCTGTTCCAGTTTTCTGTGGGTTATTAGTTATCGAGGTGAGTTACCTTGAATTAGTTTGCTGACTCAACTGATTTTCTTCCCTTCACACTTTCATTATGCATAAAAGATTCATCAGTTGGCATTTCTAGGAGGTTCCAGTACAAATGGACCCTGCCCTTTCACTGCCATGAGGCTTACATTATCTGTGCTATATACAAATGATAGCCAGCAAGTAGTCAATATGAAGTAGGGGAGATAGCAGCTAGAAATCATGACTTCAAATAGCAGCACCATAGAGAGCCCCATCTCTTAAATCCAGCCCCCCCACATGGTGAAGACATTTTCTGAGTTGGCAGGTCTGAGTGACGTTCCATTATAAGGATAATGCTAGCCATTGAGGAGCTCATGTAACACTTTTAGCCTCATTCCTTGGTAAGGTAATGGAACTCAAGAAGCATAAAACACCCTCATTACTGCTCCATGTACTTGCCCATAAAAAAGGCAGAAACCTAAACTTTTTTTAATACTAAAGTGTGTTGTCCTAAGTGGAACGGGAATGCCCAGATGTTGGTCCAATGCTCACTATCCACTGGAACCAACCTATACATGACTGAAGAGCCCTAATGAGGGCAGCTCTGGTCCTACATTGTTTGTGTTCAGGTTCAGGGAGGGCCTGACCTGGTACTTCTGGCTGAACTATTCACATTGAATCAGGGTCAAGACTGATTTGCAATGGAGTTGGCCTAATGGGAGAGGAGTTGGCCTAATGGCTAGGGCGGTCGACCTCAAATCTGGGGCACTGGGTTCGAGTCTCGGCAATGACGCTGAACATCCTGTGATTCTGGGCAAATCACTTAATTTCCCCATGCCTAACAAAAAAAATGATGGGTCCTCATGGTCCTCATGTAACGCAACTGGTGCTTTGTAAAGCGCTCTGATACCCAATACCTTCGGGTCAAGTTTGCGCTACATAAAACTGTTGAAAAAAAAAAAGAAATGGCTGGGTCCAGATTAAGGCGGCATAATGGGAAAACACGATGGACTGGAATGCGGCCCAGAGTGATTGCCAGTGGCTGAGATTCATTCAAGAATTCAATCCATCACCTTGTTGTTGCATACTACTGGTGTGGACACTCGGGCAAACAAGCTGTTGGGAAGTGTAGAGTTTAAGCTGCACAAATAAGGTGGTGCATAGTCAGTGCACACTATGAAGGAATGCCTGTCGAAGAAAAAATAGGGGAACCAGACATCTAACCTGAATATGGGCACTGCACAGACTGTTCCTTGCCCCCTCATGAAAATGTGGCCAGGTCCACTGGCAGTATAAGGTTTAGATCACATTTCAAATAATGGCTCTGTCTTTAACTGATGTGTTTTCCCGTAACGCAAGGTGACCTGTCAGAGTTTACTACTGTGCAAAGGAGAGCACATCTTTATCCAACAGCTGAGCATGCTGTCTCAGTCCTCACCAAGTGTTCACAATTCAGGGTGTGCCAAGGTGCTGCCTGAGAAAATGCTCCTGATAGTTACCCGCTGTGGCCTGGCTTCTGACAGAGGGCACAATTATAAATGTTCTTGTCCTTGACCGATGTAGGAAATTGTTCAGAATGCTGCCAAGAGCGAATATGGTGCTCCCAAAATCAAGTAACTGAGGTTTGATTGCGGTCTAAATACATAGGTTTCCTGGGCATAGGTTTGTAAAGCTATATTTCCAACACTTCCTGTTTCTTTCACAATATGGTCTTTACATCAGCTCGCTACCACAACACACAGGAGGAAAGCGGGTGCTTGGGAGTCCCCACATTCTGAACAATTTCCTACATCGGTCAAGGACAAGAACATTTTGCCATTCTCTACTCTGTCCACCTTGGCCTGGATTTTTTTCCAAATCAGTCAGAACGAAATTGCTATGAGTCGGTTTACAGTAGATGTCAGATCGCTTTTTGATGCTGTGACACGTTAACTCTGTTACGTGGGACCGGGAGCAGCGTGCACGTTGCGTGCCGGTCAGCTTTCTATCTAATTTAAAGCCGAGTCACTCCAGAGTCAGGCGATCTTTATGACAGAGCCCGGAGAGAGAAACACGCTGTTTTCTTTGAACAAGGTATGTTTACCCGAGGTTGCGTGTGCTAAGGCTTGCATTCTTTTGACACTAGTAGCTCTTTTAGTCTGACACCGCGCCCATTTCATTTCTTTCTCCCCAGGCTTACAGTTTAGTTTCATGGACACTCTGTGCAAATACTTTGATTTGGTCATGAGTCTCTCAACTCCACAACCGTAGAGGGTGAGTGGACTTGTTTGCTCATGGCTAATTTTATGGCTTTTTTTTTGTAGTCAGCGTCATGATTAGATCTTTGATCTAATGTCCTGTCACTTATTGTTTCCTTTAGAATTGGAAAGGGATTCTTCCCTTCATATGGACGTTTTTAATACAGCCATTTCGGAATATCTTTTTGAATTGAAGCTAAGGCACACCACTAACGGGTGAGTGCTACTTTCTGGAAGGTCTTCCAGAATAATCATAATCCCTAGTCTGACTGATGTAGATCCTTAGTCCTATACAATTTCTCTTGCAGGTTGCCCACCGTATTGCTGGGGGCGTTTTGCTCTACAACTTAGGTCAGTACCCCTCACCTATATGGTCCAATTTCATTGACATTGTGTATACAATTTTTGAACTAGACTCTGATCCTATGGTTACTTCCCAGGTCCCCTCCTCGTCCTGATGAAGACCCGCAGCTGAGGAGTTTACTCACCCTTATCGCGCCTAGGTCGAAACGTCAACAACCCCCCGTCTTAGGGTCTGTACCCTATGTATCCCCCTCCCCTCAACTATGGTCAAAGATGAACTTTTGCTGTGTTCGCAAAAACAAGGATAAATGGCTATGTTCTGAATGACAGTCAGAGGCAGGCCCTCCCATAAACTAAGGACTTTGACCTTAGATTGGCATTATACAGATGAATTATTATTATTTACCTCTCTTCATGCCACTTGGTAGTAACCCCCTCAATATATGTCCAATTGTGTTCTTAAATCAATGTGAATATTTGCTGAAAAGTTATTAAATGTGTTTTTGGCACTTACCATATCAGTGGGTACTGTTTTTCTATTTTCTTTCAACTGCAAATATTATTGGGCTATTGCTTCTCTGTTTCTCTATTGCAGGATTTAATCGCATGAGGAATACAAATATACTTGTGTCATTAATGTAACTTTGAGTATCGACATCTAGGACCACTCTGTTTTCTGTACCAATTGATACCCAGGTCCTCTGACTTTCTCTGGGTCACCCCATTTATAATAAGGGTCTCCTGAAAGAGGCAAAGCCCCCTGCCACACCCCTACATATCTCAAAGCCTGTCGGACTGCCCCGCCCCACATTGACAAACAACATTCCCAGGCACTGTAAAACATAAGCAATGTAGAGAAAGGAGTTCAAGCAAAATATTATGATATAAAAACTTTAAATTTTAATGATCATGACACTTATTAAAAACAAAATCAATGGCTTTCAATAATACATTTGTAAATCATAATACTTAGAACAATAAAAAGAGTGTGAATGATGGTAGCTTCGACGCGCGTTTCGACACAGGCGTGTCTTCGTCAGGAAATACCATCAAGTTAAAAAATCTAAAAATTAGTAAAACCAACAATTAGAACTCGATTTCCATCCTCTGAGTAGGCCGAAACGTTATGCGGGTGGCAAAGCATCTAATTTAAATAAATACATCTTTTTTCACCTGATGGCTGGGTCGGCTTTCGTTTTTACTGGATCGGTGGTGCCCTGAGGCAATGGGGAGTGCCGGTTCGTGTTGGACGAGTGCAGTTCTCATATATATATATGTATATATATATACATACAGGTACATGTATAACACCTATGTCAAAATGTAGAAACAGTCCTACAAGATAACACAGTGCATGCAAAATTTAGAGTGTATGTATGCAGATACATCCCAATGGCTGTAATCGTCAATTCTTAAACATGTCAATTTCATACATTAATAAGCAACATGATTACCATCCATTAGAATTAATGAAGGGCCTCCCACTCCTCCCAGGGCCAAGCAAATAACGCGCAAAATCCAAATGCTATTTTAGCAGTGAGACACGGATCCTGCCCACCTGTGTGTTGGCACCACCCTGCTTTCTGGCTCCAGCTCGAAGAAATCTTCGCCCATCCAAAAGCATGCACAGAGCAAGGGCCATCATCCCATATCCCCTTAAAAAAAAACACAGATTTGCACTTGTTTGTCACAAGCAGCCAGCACAATTTATTGCTGGCCGCTCAGTGTTCCATCAGGCATTTTTTTTGTCCCCCATGGTGGCAGGGTGACGCCCATCTCACCCGTGGACACCAGCTGCCCCTGTCTGTATTGCTTTGCATTTCAGTTTAAAAATGTTTGGATGCTGTTGGTGAAGTCAGATGATTCCACGTAGGGGATGTTCCACGGGGATATGGTGAGAGAGTTGATCTTGGAGGGATTTCTCTGTAAGTTTGGTGCACCCATATTTTTTTTAAAAGTCTGATTGAAAGTACTGAGATCGGCGTTGAATGTATGGTACAAGATTAGGAGAACATGGGGCCTAGGCTGTTATTCAGATCTCGCCCCAGTTTGGAACTCCCCCTGTATCCCAATATGCCTGAGAGATAGCTTAAGTCTCCCACTCAGGAGGGCGGTATCATAACACAGGCAGATGTGCTGACAACTGAGAGGTTGCATCCTTGGTAAGGTATTAAAGGCAAAAACTGGAAATACCCTGTCCAAGTTTAAATTTATCCAACAGTCTTCTTGGTTTGCCATTTCAAAACAGGAGATAGGGGGTGACTGGGAGTTAGAGCTTCTTCTCCTTGACACAATATCTAAGAGAAAGGAGGTTGCATGGTGGTATGAGAAACTTTTGGAGGCTGAGGTGTCGTGTATTTCTATAGGTTCTGAATCAGTCCCCCTATTCCTGACCCTATTCTGGTTAAACTAACTATTAAGTTAACTAACAGTCAGCCCATGAGGCAAGAAAACCCCCATGATGCAGATACCGTTATCTGACGCAGTCACACTACGGCACAGGAACGTGTTATCTGATTAGGTCATAACGCTTGAGATCTAATTAGACAAGCGACATTCCTCCAGCCCCTGATAAGGCATACGACGTTCTCATAACAAATCAAACCTATGACAACCTGGAAAATCCGTGCGGCCATTGTTTTGATTTCACAGAGAACTTTAGTAAAGAATGTGCTAACGAGCAAGTCGTATGACATCTTTATTGACGTATCTATGTCCATCCTTACGTCAATCTCGGCACCTTTAAGGTATAAATATTGCCGACCTTGCCCTATGCAAACACACGCGTGGTGACAAGACGGAGCAGCCATACTTGCCGAAGCCGAGAGCAGAAGCAGACCCCGCTGGCAGCAGCCCCGCCTTCCTGACGCGCTGAGAGACGCGCTGCTATCTCAAGCCGAGAGACCCAGCACCGGCGCTTTCGGGCAGCCCTCGCAGGCAGCCTGGAATATCGAGAGCAGAGAAAGAGATACTATTCCTCATCCATCCTAACTTCCAGGTACAGAACTGAATAACCCCTCACAGAGAATTCTTTAGTTATTCACTTGGCAAAAACAAACTTAACTTAAACTGTAACTTTCTATTCCTGCCCACGCATTTAGACTTAGGTCAGGTACACGGGGTAGGCGTATTTAGAAACACCAGTTGAGTACGTTTAGTCAAATGTATATGTGTATGTAAATATATTTTAATCATTTTAAACATCATATGGCTCAGAAACCATATCAATGTTTTTACAGTATTATTTTATACTATTGCTTTTAATGTATGCACTTTACTTAACTATAAGTATTGCAATAATATCGATCCATTTCTCATGTATGAGAAAAGAGACTGATCAATAAATAACACCTTTTTATTGAACACGCCCGTCTCTTCCTTTTCTCTACATTCTGATGAGACTAAGAATGCACGTACTGACTGAGTAAAATAATTGCCTTGTGCTCACACGACTCTCGAGATTGACTCTTGATTAGGGGAGAGCAAAGTTGTCATGTTCTATGGTTGTCAGAAACGAAATCCCTTCTTGTCTAATCAGGGGAGTTAATTCCTTCCTTGAACATTCGAGAAAGTTTCTAGCGAACTCTGAGCTTAGCTGGCAAACCCAAAAATTAAGTCTAGTATCGACAGTAGTAGACCTAGTTAACGTCTGGCCTAGGCCTTTACTGCTGTAGGTACTATTCCAATGCGCAGATCCTATTGGGAAAATAGGAGCTACACTACATGGCGCCCAACGTGTTTGGAGAGGGCGATAAAACTAACGTAAGACATTTAGAGTAACTCAGTCGTGCTTTCTCACTCAGACCCCTTTTCCCAAATACTCCAAAGACGTCTGGAGTGGGTGAAAGGTTATATCCTCCAAAACCTCGCAGGAGGGAACTCCTATGTATGGTTCTTGGTCAAGTCAACGTTGAAGGATAAACAGTTCCAAAATATTGTGCATCTAATCTTTGTTCCATAAAGAAACCTGATCTGCAAATAGACATAATACCATCCTGTCTGTAAAATGGGAGACAGTGATGAAGAAAGAGAGGCAGTTAGATTAGCTACTGAACTCGCAGATGCTGATGCTACCATGCAAGCAGCAGACCAGAATATAACACTCATTCCGGTCATTAAAAGGAGATCTATAACCTTAAAACTTATAGAAAATGGACTGACACCTAGAGGTGGCACAGTCATATTCGTAATTGAGGCACACGAATATCGGCAGACAGAGGTATACTATTCATGGATACATTTTCCAGCAGCAAATGCTGTAACAAAGTACTTCCACTATTACAAAGCAGAGGAACCTCCTGAAACGTACACTCCTTTCGAGGAGGTGGAAGTACCACTCAAATTCCAAGAGCATTTGCTCTTATTTGATGGCGCCCTAATACATAACAATCACATTACAAGGCTCGGTCCTTTAGGAAGACCAGGAGCAACGTGGCCGGTCTTAGCCGGATACACACCACATCCAGACATCGATAGAATGCCTGCAGCAGAGCTGTTAATACAGCTAAAACAACTACTAAAAATTCATAGACAATTAGTTCAGTATGTAATGCGGACTTCAACAATTCAGCCAGCGATTAAACTTCCACAGCTGACCCCTCACCAGGGGAACACAAATAAAATCACACCACAGAACATCCAATCCTGCCTAGGTAAAGTTCCAGCTAAACGGGAACAGATACCATTCTGGTTGGCACAGAAAATCACCCAAATAGAGGCGGTGTTTCCTGACACCACCCCGCTGGAAAAACACAGGATTCTGACTATATGTCTCCCAATGGGAATCGCACCACACATTGAGGACTGTGACACTTGGGGTACAGTCTTTGCTTCCATCTATACAAAAACGCACGGTGTCCCATCCATTTCGGTAATACCAGATGTGCTAAAACAAATTCAAGATGAATACGGTCCAGAACCTGCTTTAACTCTTGGTATGAAATTACTAAAAGACTTCAAGCAGGTCTCGGCTATATTATTAGCCAACATAAAAGGTGAAGCAGCAAACGTGGCGATCCGCCAGAGGTTAAAAGAGACAGATATAGCAGACCAACCAGCTGAAATTGCCAGAATCATAGAAAAATCCTATGAAGAACTAGGCAGAGATAGTCTAGGTGGAATACCAGTAAAACCGCAACTGACTACAAGTCCAGAAAAAATATTTTTTAATAATAATAATTCACCAAAAAAGAACTGGGATGGAAACAAACAATCCAATCCTAAAGAAAAGAAATTCCAGTCCCGAGGAAGGTCTCCCAGGCGAAGAGAGAAATCTCCAAACCAAAGACAGAGGTCACCGCAGAGTGACCCCTCTGGGAATAGATATAACCTTAAAAATAGGGATAATATTAAAAAACCTGATAGATATCAAGACATTGATACACGTCCCTCTCAATCTTTTCAGAATTCCTCGCAGAAATCGGAAAGAAGAGGACGATCAGAAGAGCACGCCAAGTCCAAAGACAAGGAACCTGCTCAGCTAAAAAAGAAATTAAAATTTTCAAAAAAGAAGGTAGCCAGTATCAAGGTAGTTAAAAATGCCGAGAATACTGAGGACACAACTGAAAAACGGAGAATGGGCTCAGACAATGCTAGACAGCGCAGCAGAGGTGAGCATAGCTCGCAAAGTCCTTATGAATCATCTGGAGACAGTGGACACGAATGAATACCTTCAAGTGGAAACTGCAGACACCAGAGTTAGCAAGCCCCACAAGATATACGAGATAACATTACGTATAGAGGGAGATAAGACTAGGAAAATAAGGGGACTATTTTGGGATAACCTCTCAAAGGGTTATGACATCCTTCTAGCTGAAAAAGACTGGCCACCTGAGTTTGTCAGGGAGTGCCCTCATGGCGAAGAAGTAATTATGCCTGCCTTCTCGAATCAAATACCGATTCATAAAAAATACACACTTGCTAGAAAGTGGGCAGTGGCCTTAGCACCTGCTTTATATAAAAATCATGTAGGATGGGATGAGGATTCTCCTCCTCACAAAATCCAGTTAAAATCACAACCTACTGCACAAAGGCAGTACCCAATTAAGCAAGAAGCTAAAAAACAAGTAAATGAAATACTAGATCAGCTAGAATACCAGGGGGTGATTGAAACTTGCACCTCACAAATGAACAACCCTTTGTTTCCGGTCTCCAAACCCGACAATTCATATCGTCTAGTTTTGGATTACCGACACCTTAACACATGTTGCAAAACATTTGCAGTGCAAAACTCACACAGTGCTGCACTAATGAATAACACAGTGCGCAAAAAATACAAAACAACCTTGGACATCTCCAATGGATTCTTTTGTCAAAACATAGCACCAGAGAGCAGATATTTAACTGCATTCTCAGTAAATGGCACTCAAAAACAATTCTGTCGGTTAGCCCAGGGGTACAAGAACAGCCCAGGGGTATTCTCAGCGAGAGTAACAGAATTACTACAACTATATGATGATGAAGCATTATCTTATGTCGATGACATTTACTTAACAGATGATGACTTGGATACTCACTTGAAAAGAGTGAACACCATAATACTTGGGTTCGCTGCAGAGGGTTACAAATTCAACTTTAAAAAGTCCAGAATTGCCCATCTGACAGTCCTATTCTTAGGATATGAGTTATCAAGTGAAGGCAAAAGCCTGGCAGACAATTTCCTAGAGAAATGTGCCGTAATCCAAGCTCCTAAAACACTAAAAAACCTACAGTCAATTCTAGGCTTCCTAAATTTCGGAAGAACATACATTGCAAATTACGCAGAAAGGGTCAAACCCCTTTATGATCTAATTAAACCAGACTTTAAAAGATCCAGTTGGACTCAAACACACACAGAAATTTTGAGATCCTTACAAACAGACATGCTAATTAAAACAAAATTAGAAACACGTGATAACACACGCAACCTTGTGATCCGAGTCATCCCAGGGAGATGCGGATTCACATACCTGACCTCTAATGAGGGAGAAAAGGTACCAATTGCATTCAAATCACACTTGTATACAGAAGCTGAACAGAAATTCAGTAATACAGAAAAAATAATTTGTGCAGTTCAAACCGCAATAGCTAGAGAAAAAGACATAGCTGACGGTAGACATATCACAGTCAGAACAGCAGAATCAGCCTTTGAGGCACTAACAACACCTTGTAATTTACCAACAACAACATTGAATCCGGAATGGATACAATGGGTGAATTCAATCACAACGGACAAAGTATACTACTACTTTGATCCAGAACTTGAAGAATTAAAAAATCTAAAATATGAAAAGACGTATCCTCTGCCAATCGACATTCTGCCTCTACGACATTACGCCTGTGTAATCTATACAGACGGACATGCTCAACCCTCCGTTTGGGGAGAACAAGCATACAACCCCACATGTGAGATTACAAAAGAAGTGTGGCGCGGAGGTAAACTAAGACCTCTATTAACAAAATCACACTCAGTAGAAACTAATTCAGAACTACAAACTGAAATAATAGCTTTGAAAATGGCGCTAGATAATGCGGATCGCGAATTCCCGACACTTATAGTGTCAGATTCATATTACTGCGTCAAAGCATATAACAAGGATTTGCAGACATGGATTCAGAACGATTACAAAGATGACACAGATGCACCAATAAATCAGAAACTGCTCTGGGAACAAGTAGCTCTTTTGAAAAAAGAACTACCAAAGACTCACGTGACACACTCACTGAGTCATCAGCGTGATGGCGTTCACGTTGTGGGGAATTCATTGGCTGAAGCAGCCGCAGCGGCAGCCACTAAACCGGCTCCCGTAGATCGAAAAAAGCGTACATTAAAATACATTGACGGTGAAACAATGCTGGCAGTGAAAACGTCATCAAAAGGCGACTGCTCAGCGTTACCGATCAACTATCCACTCAATTATACATACATAATCGATGCAAACTCCGTCCCTTTTGCTCGAATCCCTGGAGTGGGGGATAGAGTGATTCCAAACATGGACAGGAGAAGCTTGTTAATCGCAGACGCACACATGGGCGAGGGTCTCAGACACCTCAAACTGAAAAATTCTCTGGAAGAATTACAATCACGGTACTGGTGGCCAGGCATGAGCCTGCACTACACCATGTTTGTAAAAAACTGCCCAAATTGCAACAGAGATCGCAGTGGGGAGAGAAACAGTTTAATACCTCGTCGTATCAAGGCAGATAATATTACCAGCAAAAAGAATGGCTTGCGATTAACATACACAGGCTAGTTTCCACTTATAATGTAGATCCTCAGCACTCGGCTGACGTCCGGACTGTTATACAAAGATTTGCGAGTCTAAATGGCATATACGCTAAGAGCATGTTACGTTTGACCATTGTTTTCACTCAGGCATACCAGCCTGGGGGGAAACATGGCCAAATGAGCACAGCCCAGCGGGAATCTTCTCACTTCCTTCCTGAGGGTACGGGATGGTGTAAAGAAAAAACCAAGGCAGAAAGCAATCTATAATAGAAAGGATATTAGGTTCGGGAGCTGGGTGGGTCAAACATCTAATAAGTGTCCAACGTAGTCTAAATAACTTGCCAAGAAATTCTCTGAAGGGATTCAGTCCGTACGAATTATTATTCGGAACTAGGATGTTGATCTCTGACCTTGATAGTCAGACTTCAGTGGTAATAGAAAAAACCTTTGATGTCAAAGACCGTTTGGCTATTTTGCAGGACTTAAACAAAACAAGAAAAGACCTGAGCAACATACAGTTGAAACAACAGCCAACAACCACTGAAGAATCACCACCTGTCCCAGCAAGACCTGTCTGGATTCCAAAAGTCGGGGATCTAGTCAGGGAGATGATCGCGGTAAAGAAGGAATTTGGGCCTTCTTACAGAAAAGCAGTTCCTGTCTTGTCTGTCAACGGGACAAGATCAGTTGTACTACCGCCACTTGCTGGTAAAAAGGAGAACCGAGTTGTATCCATCGACCTGGTAAAACCACAAAATGTGGCCGATAACAAACAGTAGGCCAAGTGGACTCCCAATAAGTAGCAGAACACCAAGGTTTGCTACCAGCACAGAGGTCCTAACAAAAAGGCTCATCACATTCGAAACGCCTAAAGAAGAACAAGAAGGACTATGCAACAATGCAATAGAACTCAGACCTCTTAAAACCCAAATAAAGACATTTAGCAGAGACACACCAATCTACAATGAAGTGCCGAGTGACAATGCAAGAAACAAAAATCCTGAAGCAATTGGAACAATTGACAGAACTGCATCCAGGTACTTCATCAACTTCGATGATTCCTCTGAAAGCCTCAGTGAATCAAAGACACAGCCATCATCAAAATCCTTTAAAGACAAAGCGAAGGAACTTTTGAAACAACTGAAAGAAACATATCTGGTTTCTCCATGGATTGAATTTTGGGTGGGTTTTGGTGCATTTATCCTCATACTTTGGCTCATCATGGTATTTACTTTGGGACGCTTCATTGAGGGAAAATATGCTAAAATGGACACAGCAAGTCAGAACATCAACTTGATCCTCAAACCACACACATCTTCACACGTCGAGAAAAGAGAACTCTCTTCAGAACTTTCTTCAGCCAACTTCACAGCCAATCCGATACCTGGTGGGGTAGCCTGGGACAACACTGACTATGAAATGTATGGTCCGGTCGAGATCCTGAAATATCCACACCAAATCAAGATCTCCTTGAGTGACTTTGCAAAACCAAACTCATTTGCTGATGATTGGGACTTCGAAAGCATCAACAATATGATGTCTGACTTAGTAATGTCTGCTAAATTTACAAAACATGATTATTTGCAAGGTTCTACAAATTATGATAGTATGTATTGCTATAACCATTATGGTAACCATTTTTTACATAAATCGGCACAACCTAGAAATGTTTTAAATTATAATCAATGGGAACATTGTGCTACACCTCCAAAAGGGAGCTCTAGAACCGTTTATGACAAATATTCATATTTTTCAGGTTTTAACATAAGTAATGCTGAAACATTTTATTTTAAATTGTCAAACAAGACAGGGATGAAAACCATGATAACCAACACAAAATTGATATATTCAGATTCATTCTTCGAAAAAATGAATACTTTTGGATTTGATTATTGGGACAAAAATGTTGATTTGAAAAGTGTTTGGGGTACAAAAGAATGGCAAGTACAGGGTATAGAAGCTTTGTTTAGAGCCTGCATGATCCCAGAACAAATGATATTTTTAAATGACACTGTTCAACAAACCACCTGTCTTGGCTTAGCCAAAATCAAAGATTTAAATAAACCGTCTATTCCAAAGCCAACAATGTTTAGCAATAGCTCTGATACAGATGAAGAGATAGACGTAAACCATATATTAAACCAAAACAGAACACATCCTGATTGGAAACAATGGTTGATCTGGCCCACAGATACAAATCACTGTCAAGATAGATTCCTGAATAAAACACAGGGTTTCAAAATGACCAGGCCAGACCCTAGATATCCCCAAAGACATCACCCAGGGATAATAACAACCTACAGTGTGGGCAAATTATGCCTTCAATGGCTACGGACTTCCACACTGCCTGAAATTAAGCAACACCTAACTTTACTTACTGATGGTGCTGACTTGCGTGATTTCATACTGGGACCACGCAAACAGCGTCAAAAGCGTTTCATAGCAGCCTCTGTATATGCAGCATACAATGAGGCCTGGAAGGTTACTCAAATTGAGACAGCAGAAAGAATACGGGAAATTGACCGTATTAATTTGGAAAAATCGCTATCTGTAGTGGACAATGGGTTAATGACTCTGTCCTCCAGAATTTTTTCATTGGACAGCATTGTGTCGTCAGCAATCGATATATTATCGCAAGACTTACTGTTATTACAACATGGTCAGTCACAATTGCGTTCTATTGTACAGCTTGGCTGGACGTTACAAAATCTGCGTTCAGGCTATGTGCCTTGGCGTTTAATCAACACGACGTCACTATTTCAAATCTTTAACCTTACTGATAGACAAATCGGTATGGCGCAAAAGGGTGCTGATTATACAATCTTGAGCATTGAAAAACTAGAAAGATTACCAATGACAATGTCAGAACGACCTGTCAGTGAATGGATAATCCACGGAATCATAAATATTCCAATCTCAACCTTCAGGTTTCAATACTGCCAAAAATATATACAGGCTGGCATGTACGAGAAATTGGGAAAGGGGTACCTTAAAACAACTTGGAACCTGCCCTATTCACATGCATGTGTCAGTAATAAAGGACAGAAAGTGTTTCTTAGTGGCAACAATTGTGCTATGTCACTAAGCGGCACGCTTCTGTGTAACGGAATTAGTTTGCATGGAGCCTGTGAAGGGAATTCATACAACCTTTCATGTCACCAGCAAGGCGCACCTGCAACTGAAATAGAACCATTCTTTCAAAGACTCTATAATGGGAGTTACATTCTTATTGTAGACCGCAGATGCTGCAGTCTTATGCCCGGGACTCCTTATCTAATAACTACAACGGCGAAGGTCAAGTGCTGTGGACGTTCTTTATTCCCCAGCTCCTTTCCAGACAGGGAGGCAAGGGCATGGCCCAGTTTGAAAATTACTTCTATTCGAATAGATACTTTAAGCAGAATGAAAACAGTGCTTCTACAGACGCCTACAAGGCTCACGTCATCAAAAGAAACGTATGATCTACAAGTCGCAAGGACGACTGCAGAGATACATACATTATTATCAACTAATTCCCCCGTACATTTCGCGGAAATCCTAAGCGAAATCTTAAATATTTCTGATACCACTGGGGTCTCAAAGGTATTTAAGACAGTATTTTCGATGGCATTAACACCATTCAAAGCCATACTGGGTATTTTTCCAGATTTCGTCCATTCGATTTTTGACGGACTTCCCCTGATCCTGGGACTAATTGCAGGAATCCTATTCCTAGTCCTTATTTTTCGTTATGGCAACCCATGTCACAGATCAAACTCTCGCGACAATGGAAGATACGATCCTAGCCATTGGATACCGGGACCGGATATCAAAAATCCTGGGACTCTCCCGGCTTAGAGACCTGAACATGACTTGGTTTCTATCATTTCGACCAATGTGGCAAAGGTGCGTTTTACCTGTACTAAGGTGTCTGCTATGCGGAGAAGAATGCGTGTTAGACACCTGTCTGACGCTACAATCGGATGCGCCAGTGGATGCAGATACACTGTTGGTTCCTACCAAGGTTCACGCTTTGTGCTGCCCTCAAAGGCTGCCAATCCTGATGACGGCATTCCTGGAATCTTCACCACTACGATTGAAGAGTAGTGAAGTTCAAGGTGAAAGCAGCATCGAACAGGTACGACCTTCTGTCAGCAATGCGAATCAGAATGTCAATGGAGACAATCATGCGCACGAATGCATGGTTACCCCTATTTCCGACTTAGTGGAACTTTCCCATGAAGCTGTTGACAGTGTTTTCGAAAGCCTGAATGATATGATGTTCTCTCCAGAACAGAAATAGAGACTTTTGAGTAAACTCGCACACGGCGTTCCCTGAATTCGGCCTTCAACTTTAAAAATAAAGTCACATGAACAATTTCACTCCAGCTCACGGACAGCAATATTTTTCAGCAAGCCCCTTAAAATATTTTTCTACATATTTTTTTCCCGGGACACTGATCTTCTGCTTAAAGTAAGAAACTATTCCTAGAGAACTAAAATTTCTATTTTTAGATACTTTATAAAACTTTAGTTGCCCGCTGGGATGTTCACGAATATTTTATTATGTGATGAAATGGTCTCGAACTTCCTTTCTGTATAGCCATATTAAGAGCCATTTCATGTGTATTTCTCATATACCAATAAGCGATAATGCATAAAAATGCGTGTTTACTTTTGCATTTAATTCATAGCTTAAGTGCATACAATATATATGATTGCAATTTTTCAGTATATTTGAAAATTTCGAAATGCATTTATGTATTTTGGGGTGGTAAGGTATACACTATACTCTATAGTATGTTGTACTATGTTATACTATGCATAGATTAGTAGATATGACCATAGTTAGCGTGGAGTGGGTGTCGTGTATTTCTATAGGTTCTGAATCAGTCCCCCTATTCCTGACCCTATTCTGGTTAAACTAACTATTAAGTTAACTAACAGTCAGCCCATGAGGCAAGAAAACCCCCATGATGCAGATACCGTTATCTGACGCAGTCACACTACGGCACAGGAACGTGTTATCTGATTAGGTCATAACGCTTGAGATCTAATTAGACAAGCGACATTCCTCCAGCCCCTGATAAGGCATACGACGTTCTCATAACAAATCAAACCTATGACAACCTGGAAAATCCGTGCGGCCATTGTTTTGATTTCACAGAGAACTTTAGTAAAGAATGTGCTAACGAGCAAGTCGTATGACATCTTTATTGACGTATCTATGTCCATCCTTACGTCAATCTCGGCACCTTTAAGGTATAAATATTGCCGACCTTGCCCTATGCAAACACACGCGTGGTGACAAGACGGAGCAGCCATACTTGCCGAAGCCGAGAGCAGAAGCAGACCCCGCTGGCAGCAGCCCCGCCTTCCTGACGCGCTGAGAGACGCGCTGCTATCTCAAGCCGAGAGACCCAGCACCGGCGCTTTCGGGCAGCCCTCGCAGGCAGCCTGGAATATCGAGAGCAGAGAAAGAGATACTATTCCTCATCCATCCTAACTTCCAGGTACAGAACTGAATAACCCCTCACAGAGAATTCTTTAGTTATTCACTTGGCAAAAACAAACTTAACTTAAACTGTAACTTTCTATTCCCGCCCACACATTTAGACTTAGGTCAGGTACACGGGGTAGGCGTATTTAGAAACACCAGTTGAGTACGTTTAGTCAAATGTATATGTGTATGTAAATATATTTTAATCATTTTAAACATCATATGGCTCAGAAACCATATCAATGTTTTTACAGTATTATTTTATACTATTGCTTTTAATGTATGCACTTTACTTAACTATAAGTATTGCAATAATATCGATCCATTTCTCATGTATGAGAAAAGAGACTGATCAATAAATAACACCTTTTTATTGAACACGCCCGTCTCTTCCTTTTCTCTACATTCTGATGAAACTAAGAATGCACGTACTGACTGAGTAAAATAATTGCCTTGTGCTCACACGACTCTCGAGATTGACTCTTGATTAGGGGAGAGCAAAGTTGTCATGTTCTATGGTTGTCAGAAACTAAATCCCTTCTTGTCTAATCAGGGGAGTTAATTCCTTCCTTGAACATTCGAGAAAGTTTCTAGCGAACTCTGAGCTTAGCTGGCAAACCCAAAAATTAAGTCTAGTATCGACAGTAGTAGACCTAGTTAACGTCTGGCCTAGGCCTTTACTGCTGTAGGTACTATTCCAATGCGCAGAGCCTATTGGGAAAATAGGAGCTACACTACAGAGGAGAAGAAGCTACCACCTCCCTACCATGTCTGGAGAGAAGCTTTCCAGGAGATGGACCTTAAACTAGTGTGTGATAACTCTCTGAGGTTCCTGTATTCCAACCGTCAAACCAGCCATCTTGAAGAGGAACCATTTCTTCACCATTAACCAACTTTACAGGACACCATTCAAAATCGCAAAGTTTGCCCCCAGCCTCCTCCCAAGTGTAATAGGTGTGGGTGTGTGGAAGCTAAGGATGTACATATCTTTTTTCAATGCCCTTGATCAAGTGACTACTGGGGAGGAATAGAACTTTTTTGAAAGATATTCTTGTTGTGGAGATTAGTCTGAATGCATTGTTCGTTCTTTTTGGAGGGGATGTGATAATAAACAACCTTCTGAGGTGACAGCAGAGAGGGATGATTTTTTATCTAATATTAACTGCTAGAGGAGAAATCTGTAAGAAGTGGAGGGATAATACCCCGAAAGTAGAACTTTGCGTTAAGGCGACTGTCAGGGTATAGCAGCTAGATCATGACTCAGAAGTGTGCTGTACAAAGACTATTTGGTCTGACTTTTCAATATGGTGCAATTCCGTGGAAACCAGCTAGACATTCCAAAGATTACACCAAGGCACCCGCAGAAGTGAAGGTCCTGTATGGTGTTAGGACCCCCGTGCGAATGCAGTGACCACAGGGTAGACAGATATATTATGCTGTTTCCGAGAGCTGCAGACACTTCTGGTGGTATGAGGAATAAAAAAAAGAAATAAACGTGTATTTGTGCACCAGGCTCCATTTCCACATTGTGGAGTTTTGCCCTGTATGCAACCCTGAAATAACAGCAGCCACGAAACATTTCCTGTGGTGCACATGGAAAGCTACAACTGGGCAGCTTTCCGTACATACTCCCATGAATGGTCACGATTTCCCAAAAAGCTGTGCAGCATAAGAGTACATCCACAGGTGTACAAATTTGACTTTTTGAGACTCAGAACTTATAACTTTATTTTTAATATAAAACACGTTGTTGAAGTACCCTGCTAAACTATCCAGTACATAATATTATACGAATAGTCAATAAACTCAAATGGACAGATGTACGACCAGTTTTTGCGAGTGGATTTGTGACCCATTTGCGCACGCAAAAACCTACATGGCCATGTACAACTACTAATTTGTGACTCGTCAAAAATTGCGACTCGCAAAATAGTCTTTTGCAACTCGCTATTAAGAAGGGGAGTTCTGTTCCTAATAGCAACTTTCTAGCCATGTATGAATGTTTTTGCAACCTCAATTGCGATCGCAAAACACTTGCTATTTACCGCCCTCTTCAAGAGGGGGTAATGGAGTCGAAAATGGGAATGGGTCCCAGGGGACCCCTTTCCCTTTGTGACAGTGTAATAATGTAATTACCTCACAGACACTTAAAGTTTGGATAACTTCTTTATTCCCCCGGAGCGCCGGGAGCTGTGGCCGTTACTACAGCGGTCGGCACCGATTGCAAGATGGCCACCTTCCGCTTCCCGTCCCCTCGCTTCCTGTTCCGGGGACGGAACACTAGACCGCTACCACATATCTCCATCCTTTATGCAATAATCAACTTTTGTACAATAAAGTCCTTACTTCCAGTTCATGTCATAGTCCTTGAACTTCTCAGGTACCTTTACAGTCCTTCCAACTCTGGTTCTCACCGCTTCAGTACTTCCTTCCTCTTCAGGTTCCCTTCTGTCTGACCTTCTCCCTGCTCCTTCTCTTTCTCTGTCCATCACGTCCTCACTGCTTTCTACCTTGCACCCGCTCCTCGTACCTTCACTCGTTCCGCCTTCTCCATCACCGTCTTCCACTTGCTGCACTCCTTCTTCTACGTCCTCGTTACACCTTCCACTACGTTCTCCTTCGCTTTCCTCTCCTACTTGCCTTGCACCTTCTTCAGTTTCATCTCCCCACTTCAAGATCTTGCTGCATTTGGCCATTCTGTCCTGCGACCACACCTTTCCATCACTGAGTAGGGCAGACCGAGTGTAAGGCTCCAGCACTTGCAAGGGTGGTGAAAATTTGCTTTCCCCTTTCTTCTTGAGGATGGCCAGTTTCACTCTCACCCAGTCTCCCTTCTCCAGCTCTACTCCTTGAACGTTGCGTCTCTTGTTAAAGTGCATCGTGTATACTTCTTGTGCTTTCTCTAGATTTCTTCTGACTACCGCCGGTGACCATTTGCTTTGCACCACTAATTTCCTCCATGCCATGTTGTCTTTCGTGAATGCTTCTCTTCCTCGCAACACCTTAAATGGGCTGTATCCGGTGTTTCCCGGGGTGATACGATAGGCCCAGATCATCTTCTCCAATTCCTTCTCCCAGTCCATTCCATCGTTGATGGCCGCTTGAATGGTGCCCATTATCACCCGATTGAAACGTTCCACCTGACCGTTACCGGCTGGATGGTAGATGGGCGTATGTCTTACTTCTATGCCATTCCTGGTCGTGAAGGCTATCCACTTTGCCGAGGTGAATTGCGGCCCATTATCACACATGATGATTTTCGGGATGCCTTCTCTGACGAATGTGGTACGTAAGAAACGCACCACAGCATCAGTGTCCACATTCTCCATTATCTCCACCTCTGGCCACATGGAATATTTGTCGATGAGAACTACAGCATACTTCTGTGTTCCTTCTTTGATGAGGATGGGGCCCATGATGTCCACTGAGACCATTTCCCAAGGTCCATCCGGTACTGGGAATTTTCCAAAGGGCGGTCGTAACATGCTCTGTGATTTGTCCGCCTTGGCACATGACTCACATTGCCGCACATGTCGTTCTATCTGCGCGTCAATGGCAGGTCACCAGTACGCCTGCCTGGCAAGAGCTTTGGTCTTGGTGATGCCCTGGTGCCCTTCGTGCAGTAGAGTCATCAGATGATCCATTATGCCTTGTGGAGGAATCACCTTGTCGCCTCTGAGCAGGAACGTGGGGTTCTCCGCCAATGATAGTTAAACCCGTACTTCCCAGTACTTTCTCAGGTCCTCCTTGAGGTGTCTCTTTTCTGGCCACCCGTGGACCACGTATCCTTTGATGGCCTCCAGGTCAACGTCTTCTCTGTATGCTTCTTCCCACTCCTGGGCACTGATCACTTCCTCCGTTTCCTGGATGGTGGCTACCACATATCCTTCCCACCTTTGTTTCTCACTGCTCTCCGCTTCTTCCATTGCCGCTGCTCTGCTCAGGAAGTCCGCCACTTTGTTCTGCGGCCCCGGAATGTGTTCCACTTCGTACACAAAGTCCAACAGTCTAAGAGTCATTTTGGCAATCCTAGGGGTCGCGTGAGCATGGCCGCTTGACGTCAGTACTCGGACCAAGGGCTTGTGGTCGGTTCTGACTAGGAATTTTGCTCCCCACAAGTACTGTCTAAATCTCTTCATCGCCCATACCACTGCCAGCATCTCCTTCTCTATGACACTAAACTTCTTCTCGTTGGAAGCCAGCGACCTGGAGGCAAAGCTAACTGTCGAAATGTCTCCGTTGTCCGATTTCTGCATGAGGACCGCCCCTAGGCCACGGTCACTGGCATCTGTTGTGAGGATGGATTCTGCTCCTGGGTCGAATCCCTTCAGGGGGATGGCGGTACTCATCTCCTGTTTAAGGGCATCAAACTCCATCTGTTCCTCCTGGCTCCATAGGAATTTGTTCTTTTCCTTCAAGAGTTTGCGTAGGAGATGCGTTTTCGTGGCAAAATGGGGAATTAATTTACTGTAGTATTCGGCCATTCCCAGGAATGACCGAACATCCTCTTTCTTGTTAGATGTGGGGGCGTCTTGAATAGCTTTCATGTTGGCTCTTTTTGGCATTATTCCGTTTTCGCTCACCTCATGGCCCAGGTACGTGACTGATTGCACTCCGAATCTGCACTTGGTCCATTCTGCTGTCAGACCGTTGTCCTGCAGCGTCTTTAGCACTTTGTGGAGTTTCTCGTTGTGGTCCTGTTTAGTTCTCCCCATCACCAGGATGTCGTCTTGGAAAAACTGCACGTTCTTCACGTTCTTCAGTAACCTGTGCATCAGCTTCTGAAAGACTGCTGCCGCAGATGCTAGTCCAAATGGCATCCTCACAAATTCGTAGCAGCCGAAAGGCGTGATGAAAGAAGTGAGATGGCTGCATGAGGAATGTAATCGTACTTGGTGGTACGCCGACGACAAGTCCATTGTGGAGAACCACTTGATTTCCTTGGTCTTAGCTAGCATCTCATTTATTCGGGGCAGAGGAAATTTGTCGATCACAATGTTTTTGTTCAGTTCCCTCAGGTCGACACACAGCCGTACTTTACCATTCGGCTTCTGGGCCACCACCAGAGGTGAAAGCCATTCAGCACTCTCTATGGCTCTGATCACTCCTCCTTTTCCAACCTGTCCAACTCCGATTGCACTGCTTCCCTACTGCGGAACGGGATGTTCCTGACCTTGTGCACCACGGGTTTCGCTCCCTCTTTTAGCTTTATGAGGTGTTTGTACTTCGCCAGTTCTCCAATTTGTCCATTGAACACTTTGGGGTACGCCCTCCGCCACGACTCCACGTTGTCCTTCCTTTCCATGTCCATTAGCAGGACTTTTTCAATGCCCCCCCGGGTTGAGTTGTATTCCCAAAGCTCCTTGGTCTTTCCAGCTCAATACTGAGGGGCCTTTCTCGGCAACGTACAATTTGCAATGTGCGTGGCGACCTCGGAACTCAAACAGGAGGGGGCAAAATCCCAACATGGGAATTCTTTGTCCCGTATATGTGACCGGCCTCAAATCCATGGGGTGCAGTTTCTCCTCGATCTTGGGTGCGAACTTTTCTTCCCATACTTGTCGTTGGATGATGGAGATGGGAGCTCCGCTGTCCGCTATCATTTCCAGAGGTATCCCGCCGATGTGCATATTCAGTTTGGGTTTGTCCGTTCCTTCTCCTTCCATTTCCAACACCTGGACATCAATATATAGGAACTCTTCCTGGTCTTCCGCGTCCTCTTGGTCGTCTGCATCTTCTCTTTGTTCCTGGTCTACATATCTGACCATCGCTCCTTTGGGTTTTCTGCGGCACACCTTCTCATAGTGCCCGAACACGCTGCAATATGAACATTTTGCTCTGAACGCAGGGCATGCTTTGTCATTGCCCAGATGTGCAGTACTGCCACACCTGTAGCAGCTCGGCCTACCACCTTTATTCGTCTTATTGTCCATCTGGGTGTTGTAGTTGCTGTTGGGTCTTCTTCCGTCTTGGTTCCTTTGCTGTTCTCTCTGCCTCGGTCGTTCACCTCTCGACGGCGTCGTTATCTTGCATACTGTTTGTGTCCCACCTGCTTCCTTCTTGGCTGCTTGCGCACAACGCTTTGACAATTCCGCCTTCTTGACCATCGCCCATATCTCTTTGAGGGGTGCATCTCCATTTACCCATAGTTTCTCTTGGACGTGGGAGCTGGTAGTGTGCATGATAATTTCGTCTCTAATTAGGTCGTCATGCAGCCTGTCGAATTTGCACGTGAGGGCCAACCTTTGTAGGGCCAAAACATACTCGTCCACCGTCTCTCCACTCCTTTGCTTCCTTTGAAAGAAATTGTATCTGTCTATCGCGACACACACGACTGGCCTGTAGTGTGCGTCCAAGTCCGCAATGGCGTGGCTGAAGACATCTGTGTCAGTGGCATCCCTCTCACCTTTAACTATGGTATCGTAAATTCTGATCCCTTCTGGGCCCAAGTTGTGCAATAGTATTTTTTTTCTCCTCTTGCTCGAGAACGGAGTGTCTCCTTCCTCTTCCAAGGCTTCGAGATAGTTAAGGAAATACCTTTTCCAGTCTTCCCATTTCTTCTCCGGGTCTCCGCACTTTGTCAGGAAGGGCACTAATTGGGTGAGAGAAGAAGACTGGACCGCCATCTTGGGTGCACCTCTCCGATTCACCGGAATGGGGATCGTCCGACCAGGCGGGCTCCCCGGCGTATGTTGCTCAGTGGCGTCCCTTTCGCTGCGATCACTGCCGCTATCTTCTCCCCTCTCTCTCCCTGAGGGACCTGGTAATGCTTGTAGGCTGCTCCTTTTGGTTGGTTTCGTCGAGCTGGGCGCTTCTTCGCCTGACCGCTGCTCCGCCAGGTTGCCGGGCACACCTTCTCGGCAGCTAGGAATGGGGTGTACCACCTTGTGGCTCAATGGCTTCTCCCTGCTCCCAGAGCCCTGCACAGCGCTGGAGGTTGTCCTCAGCTATTTCAGCAGAAGGGCGCTCCTTGTATCAGCTCTGTCCCCTAGTCCGCTCCGTTCATTGTATATACTGTGTTGGAGCGCTGGCGTGTGTTCGCGCTCTTTCCTTATGCCCCTTCAACTCCTCTGCCACGCTCCGGGTGCCTGCTGTGCTTGTGCGAGTCCGCGTTGCCTTTCCGCGGCGTGTGTCGCGTGTGGGGTCTACTTCTCAGCCCTCGTCGCCATTGTAATAATGTAATTACCTCACAGACACTTAAAGTTTGGATAACTTCTTTATTCCCCCGGAGGGCCGGGAGCTGAGGCCGTTACTACAGCGGTCGGCGCCGATCGCAAGATGGCCGCCTTCCGCTTCCCGTCCCCTCGCTTCCTGTTCCGGGGACGGAACACTAGACCGCTACCACAGACAGGCTCTAAAAAATATTTTTTAAGGGCACTACCTGCCCTTAAAAAATGAAACGAAAATGTTTCTTTTTTTTTTAAGTGCATTAAAAAAGAAAAAACTGCTTTATTGACAAGCAGCCCCAGACATGGAGGGCCATCCATTCTCAATTGCCAGTGGCTCATTAATATTCATGAGCCTCGCATTTTGCAACCCCATTGGGAATCGCAATCAGTGTCTCTGATACTGTTGTTCATTCCAAATTGTTACGCCCAATTGAGCACAAATTGTGAGTCGCAATTTGGAATGGTCGTACATCTGGCCCAAAGTCAAGAAACTCAACAAAAAGGTGAAAAGAAGGAAAATAGTGAAAAATAAAGCAAAACATTCAGTCACAGAGAACATATCAATGCCTGCCATAACAACGTTCAATCTACAGCAGTTCCTTTTTTCACGTAGCAGAAATGATCAGCAAAGCCCAGGATTCGCTAAAAGAAAACTTTCCAACAAATAAAAGAATGATTATGTCCGATCCTCAAAATTAATTTTAGCCACAGTCTGCAATAACATTTCTAAATGTGTTTTGTTCAAAATTGAAAATATATAACTATTGAGACACTCCGCCTTGGAGCTTGCTGTTGGGATTGCTCTGTGTGTGCTCCGCTGTGCTCTGCTGTACCACTGTTCCTGTTCTCAGGGATTGGCTCGTTGACTCTCGCAGGCTGACTGGGTTCTTTTTTGGGACCGCGGCAGTAACAGCACTGTTTCTCTTTCCCCCGGCATCTCCACTGTATACACCGCCCCCTGCGGTTGGAGCCGCGTCAGGTACGGGAGGGAGCCTGCTGGTGGTGAAGGGCGGGGCTGCCCCGCTCCGTATAATTTTTAAAAAAGGACTGCGTATGACCCTAGCAGTCTCGTGGAGGCGAAAAGGTGAAAAGGTGGAAAGATAGCTGTACTGAAGGCTGAAATAAGTTACAGCTTTAACAAGTAAGCGGAAAAATTTAATAAAATCACAGAAGCCCCATTTTTTTCTCTCGACTTGATGCTGCTGATTGGATGCTGCCTGGTGGCACTGTCGAAAGGAAACCCCAGTTGGTGATTTTTTTGTTGTTGTTTTGTTTGGATTGATTTGCGCGAAGAATTAGCATCTCTTATTCCAAAAGACTTTCGGCAGCTTTTTTTAACCTGTTTGTTGGGCTCCCCGGTACGCCCTTGTTGCTCCTGCTGACTTGTGAGGCAATCCCTGAGCCTCGGTTGCCGCCGTCATACCCTGGTGGGACTTGCAGTCCCAGGGTACACCACAGCGCACCAAAACATCTTAAGCTAGCGCTGGGGGGAGGCGTGGTGATCACGCAATAAAGCACTGCATTGATCCACACGGCGCAGGTTGCGCCTGGGCTAAGCCCGGGCCATGTGCGGGCTCGTCCGTGCCCGTCAGGGGCCGGAAGAGGCTAGGCTGGGCAAATGGGACATTTGGTTTTAATTTTTTTAGCTGTGGACCAATATTTGAACTTTGGTTAGTGACTTTGTTTTCATCTAGCAGGTGGACTATTAGAAGTGTTCAGGTATAGCTCCCTTATGTGGGAGAAGCAGTATTCGCTAGGGATTCTACTAAGGCTCTTTTATTTTATGCTGTGGAAAATTTGATCAAGGTTATTAGTTGCTTTGTTGTCAATTTATCGCACGTTTTGGGGGTTTACCTTGGTTCGGGCCATGGGGAGGCGGAAGACTCAAGTGAGCCAAGAAGGGACAAAAGCTGCATCGAGGGCAACTGTCACAACTATGGATGCCTTCTTGTCAAGAGCTGCTTCAGTTATTGACAAGGAGATTGAACTAGTAAACAGGCGTCTCCCTAGATCTCCCTCTAATGGTCTCTTTCCTCTCCTGAGTGGGCCAAATAAACCGCCAAGGGAAACTGTCGAGTATACTTTCATCCCCTGGGTTGGGTAGTGTTTCTCAGGTCAACGAAGTCCTATCCCCTCTACCAGAATCTCCCTGGGAGCTACCTCCTAGGACACTGTCTCCCATTGTGATTATCGGGAACAGGAAGTGTGGTGCCTCTTCAATAACGCTAGGGAATGGTAGGACGGGTGGTAATAATAATCATATATCACTAGAAGTTCCCAGCGATGCTGACGCCTTGCAGCTTTCAAGGGTGGCTCTCAGGTCTAGTGGTAGCTTAAAAAGAAAATGTAAGCCAATGGGGAGTCAAGCTAAAAATACTAAACCCTATGTGGCCTCTAAGCCTGACCCCAAAAATAAGGTACCTGTGTTGCCAGCATCTAATATAGTCAACTTGGCCATGTTGGAAGCCTTCAAATCTACCATGTGCTGCATGTTGGAGGATAAACTGAGCCCCATTGTGGCTAAGTTAAACCGTATAGAGCAAATTCTAGCTGAACAACATAAGTCTTTGGAACTCACTCATTTTTCCCAACCTGTGGTCTAGGACTCGCCTAAGGTCAATACTGTTTCAGGCATTTTGCCTTTGTCTGTGGTAGCCGTGGTTTCTCAACCTTCTAGTGGAGCCCAGTCCTGCAGCTAAAATGTGGCTCCCAGAGACTTAGGGGGGTTGGCTGATGGTACAAGTGTTAGGCAGGTATCTAATGGGGTTTTACCTACAAATCACCAGGGCCAAGCTACTTATAGATCAGGGAAAAGCTCAGGAGAGTCGCAGGGATACTCTACCAATGTCCCTCAGAATTTAGCGGTTATCAATCTCCCACCCCAATCCACACCTCTGGTAGTAATCCTGGGGAACGTCCCTCCACTTACACAAGGCTCCCAGGAGGACTTTACTCAACTTAAGAATTAGGGGCCCGAATCACAGAATTAACCTTAGACAAAATCCTAAACGTACTACTTTTCTTATTCACAGAATGCACTTACTACTTTTGGTATTCACAGAATGCACTTACTACTTTTGGTATTCACAGAATGGATTTATGACTTCTAACTGTACACCCGCACTCGGGCTGGAAATTCCGGCCCGGAGGTGGAGCTTCTGGCTTGGAGGCGGAGCTTCTGGCTTGGAGGAGGAGCTTCCAGCCCAGAGGTGGTGATTCCGGCCGGTGGTGGAGATTTAGCTATGGCCGAAATCTCCACCTCATGTAACAAGGCTCCAGGCCCGGATGGCATCCCTCCGGATCTTTTTATATCAGACCTACTTCTTTGGGCTCCGGTTCTGGTGGCCGTGCTTAATGTGGCAGCCAGGGCCGGATGTCCGGAGTCCTGGGGCACCTCAACGATTGTACCAGTTTTCAAGAAGGGCGATCGTAATAGCACTTCATGTTATAGACCGATCTCCCTTGTTGATTCCATGGTCAAGGTTGTGGGCGGGGTTTTATTGAATAGATTGGACTCCTGGACGTAAGAGAATAAGATCATCTCTGATATTCAGTATGGGTTCTGTCCAGGGCATTCGACCTTAGCCCACTGCCTTAACCTATATATGATCCTGGGGAAGTATACGGTTGCCGGCCAAGGTACGATCTACATGGCGTTCATGGATCTTTCCTCTGCTTTTGACTGTGTCAATCAGGGGAAACTGTGGCAACCCATGAGGGCCATGGGGGTGGAGGACGGCTTGGTTGACTTCCAGGGGGATCTGCATAGGGACACCAAGGCTAACATTAGATTCGTCTAGGATCTTTGGGTATTAGGGATTTTAAAATTGAAAGGGGAGTATGACAGGGATGTATTCTGGCCCCATTTGTATTTAATTTGTACATTAACGACCTGACTAAGATCTTGGTAGAAACAGGGGCCGATTTCCCATATGTGGAGCGACGAGGATTGCTCGTCCAGCTTTATGTGGACGACACAGTCCTCATTGCCAGGATGGCAAGGGGACTTCAGACCCTGTTTGACACCTTTCGGAGTTTCATGGCCGATCGTGACCTAGCTATTAACAACTGTAAATTTTATATTATGCAGGTCGGGATACGACCAAAAAAGCAGTACCCCTTCAAAGTGGGTGGCAAGAAAGTGCCCTTGACCACGACATTCTCATACCTGGGTGTATTACTAGATGATCACTTGAACAGGGGGGACAACATTCAGAGAAAAAAGGGGGAGGTTATAAGGGCGAACACAGCTATTTTCAACTTTGCTGCAAAGATGGTTAAGCGCCCTATTGCGGCAATGTTGAAAATATTCCAGGCCAAAAGTGTCGCTATCACCAGCTATGGGAGCGAATTATGAGGTTACGCAGCCACAGATGTTCTACGGGTGGCAGAGAACACCTTTTTAAAACAGCTCCTTGGGATGCCTAAAGGAACATCAAACTTGGGGGAACATGAAGAAACAGGGTTATCATGTATTTGTGATCTTTTGGCCATGCGTCCTTTGCTGTTTTGGCTCAACTGTTGGTTAAATAAAGACTTGGGGCCTCATTTATGAGAAATGACACATCGTTGCGTGAAAGAAGCGATGCATCACTTCTCAGTGCGCACTCCTTGCGACATACCTGATGCGACATATTTATTGTATGACGCATTATGTTGCAAGGAGTTAGTGATACCTTAGTATTTCTGACGTATCTGTAAGCGCAAAAGTGAGGAACTGCTGAAGTGTGTCACAAAAGTGACGCAACTCCAGCAGTGCATCCTTTCACATGGGGCAAGCCCCATGTGAAAAAGCCTGCGCCAGTCTTACGCCTGCTGTGAGACAGGCGCAAGATTTTGACGCAACGGCATCCTAGAAGTGACGCAGTGCAATCTCATAGATTTCACTGCATCACTTCTTTGAGGCTTTTTGCGGGGGAACGCCCCCGCATACATTATACCTGACGCAGGTATAGTGTAGCGCAAGGGTTTACAAAGTGACGCATCTGCTTAGACGCGTCACTTTGTAAATAGTGCGCAACAGGAGGCATGTTTTACGCCGCCGATGTGTCACAAAAAGTGACATTTCAGAAGCGCAAAACTCATAAATGAGGCCCTTAGTTCTTCACCACCAGATTTTTAGAAAAGTTTTGAGCCTTGATCACATGGTACGCATTCCATGGTTAAACTATATAAAGGGTTGTTTTGAAGAGCTGGGGCGACCAGATCTTTTTTTAAAGCCTGATCTTATTACCGTAGCGGACATGGAATTTGGCAGAGATGTGGTAGAACTGTGTAAACCCAGCGTCCGCAGATTTGTGATGCTTAAAACTACTCCATCTACTGAGCCATATCTTCTGTGGCCCCTGTCGACCCATGAGCAGTTTTTATTGATCAGGTTTCGTTTGGATTATTTTCACTTTTTACTTGCAGTACCAAAAGGGAGCTGTAGAGACCAGGTGTTAGCATCCTGTGGCTGTGGTGGAGTGTCTCCTCGGGATTTGTTGCACTTTATAATTTTTTTGTAACTTCTATGAAGTTCCTCGTAGATTTTTTTAACACACCTTTTAAAAAAGCTGAATTTCACTCAGGTCCGCCCAGCACTTTTTTATTTACAAATGTTGAAACCAGAATGTATCCCATTTGTAGTAGGTTTTCTGAAATCTTCATTGAGGTCTAGAAATTGTATGGAGCACTAACAAACCCCTAATACCAGTTAGCATCCCATCAATTATCATCTATGAAGTCGCGTGCCCGGTTACCAGTTGGCTGCTTTTCCCCTCTCTTTTTTATTATTGATTCTGTTGTATATATAACTCTCTGTTTTTATTGGATTGATTATTACTGTTTTATTGTTATGAAATGTATGTTTTTTTTAAATTTTACATGGAGTTGTACAACTTTCATGGTTTTATTTTAAAACCAAATAGAGTATTTTGAATTTAATTGAATTATTTATTGTAGGAAAGTAGGATCTGCGTTTACGGTTAACCCCACTTTTTGCCTTGTGCTAATCTCTTTTTGACAAATCTTACTGGGATCCTGCTAATCAGGACCCCAGTCTCTCTGCTGTCTCCACTAAATTGTTATGTTCAGTCCTTAGGTACATCCCTGATTGGATACTAAGGTACCCTAGTATGTGGTACTAGGGTACTCAGTGCATAGGTACCCCAGAGGTCCCCCATGGGCTGAAGCATGTATTATGCCACCCATGGGAGACCATTCAAACTGCAACTACAGGCATGCCATTGCAGCATGTGTCAGCTGATGCTAGCACCCCTCATGAAAGTTGTAGGTTTCCTAAATCTAGGCTCACTGCAGTTAAAGCCTATAAGTCAGCCCTATAGCAGACCTGTGCAATCCTGGGCAGGGTGCTTGGTTCTAAGTGTGAGGGTACCTCTGCATGAGCAGGACACCCATACGGCCTTCGGAGTCCATTCTTCCAGTTTGTATGTGAAGCAGCCATATACCATATAGAGGGGCACTCTGTAATAACGCGATGACCATCTCGAAATAGGCTGCAACAAAACCTATCATGTTTGGTATCAAACATGTTGGAATCATACCCCCACAACCTAACAGTATGGGAGGTATGATTCCAAGCACTGGAAGAGTCCTCTGTTAGGCTCTCAGTTCCCCCGGTATCAGTCTTCTAGACCCAGACAGCACAAGAAGGCTACTGCTGACCGGAGACACAATTCTCCCCTTCTGCTGCTGATTCAAGCTCAAGCAGGAGAAGGCAGAACAATAGGTATCCTGTCACAGGGAGGTGTGACCACCTCCCAGACAAGATTTAGTGTATTGGGGCCAGGTGGGTGCGCTTGCCATCACCACTCAGTCTGCATGAGGGGCACATTTGGTACTTCCTTGCATAGTCCTGTTGAAACCAGCTCAGGGAGCCATTGCATCCTGCTCTGCCACAAAGCTGGACAAAGGACATGGGAGTATCCCACTGTCCAAACCCTCCTCTGGGAGGGTCTCCTGAATCATCCTAAACCTTTCCTTACTGCACTTAAGGGATTTGCTGGGTGTAGGTCCCTAGATTTGTTCAGACACCACTTCAACTTCTACCATGTGGGCACTCTGGACTTTGTTGGCCCTTGTTTGGACTTCACTTCATCCCCCTTTCAGTCTGCTGCATCATCTGTGCCTGTGCACCATACATGAACCTTCCAAGGCCTGTGGGCATCCAAGACACCTGAAGCAATCTCCCTTGAAGTGAAGGAGCCACTTCCCTGTGTCTGCAGGCACTGCAACTAAGCTGACTGGTCTGTAGTGTTGTAATTCTATCTAGGACCCTAATTCGATATTCCTGATTTATGCCCTTATGTGGTTATAATAAATAATATCCTTATAAAGGCATAAGAATCATATCCATATTTAGTCGTAGCCCATGCAGTCCACATTAAGCAAGGCTACTTCCCCGGACTCCTAGAAAGTACAACGAGTTCTATAAACAAAACAAACCTCCAGCAAACTGGGAATTCCCCATTGCTTTTGTTTTGATTTCGTCCCCGAACTCCTGTGAGCACTGTAAGAACGGACAGTTCTTAGTGACATCTTTATTGACGTCTTATGTCCAACCTTACGTCAAACCCGGCACCTTTCAGGTATAAATTTACAAACGCTGCCTTAAGCAAACACACGATGGTTTGGAGCAGAGCGGCTATCTACTTGCCCGAGAGCCCAGCTGAAGCGAGAGCCCGCGGACGCCGCCCTTCACCTTTGACGCACTGAGAGAGACGCTGTCTTTTCTCCTGCCGAGAACTCCAGCTCCGGTGTTTCCAGATACCCTCGCGGGTTACTGGGATATTGAGTCCTGAAAGAGAGATACCAGACCTCCTGCTTTCTATTACCCAGGTACGGAGCTGACTAAACCCTTAAAGAGAATTCTTGATTCAGATTCCTTGGCAAACCCAACTTAACTTAAACTGCTACTTACTTACTCCTTCCCACGTATTAGGCTTAGGTCAGGTACACCGGGGTAGGCGTATTTAGAAGCACCAGTTGAGTACGTTAGTCAATGTATATATGTATGTATATATTTTAAAGTATCATATGGCTAAGAAACCATATCAATGCTTTTACAGCATTATTTCATAATACTCCTTTTACTGTACGCACTTTACTTTTCTATGAGTATTGTAATTGTGGCAATTCATTTTTTTCGCATGAGAAAGAAGACTGCTCAATAAATAACACCTTTTATTGAAAACGCCCGTCTCTCTTTTTTCTGCACTCTGGTGAAACTAAGTATGCACACTTGACTGAGTGAAATAGCTGTCTATTGTTTTCACACGACTCTAGAGATACACTCTTATTCTGAGGGAGCAAAGTTGTCATGTTTTATGGTTGTCAGAAGCTAATCCCTTCTTGTCTATCCAGGGAGGTTAAACTCCTCCTCGTTTATTCGAGAAAGTTTCTAGTGACCTCTGAGCTAGCTGGCAAACCTTAAGTCTAATATAGTCAGTAGAGACCTAGTCGACCTCAGTCCTACGTCTACACTGCTGTTTATATTATTCCAATGTGCATAGCCTATTGGGAATATAGGAACTACACTACAGTAGATCCTGAGCTTCTACAGACTCCAAAAAGTTTAACAACACAGGTGGTGGTTCTCCACAGCTCTCAAGGCTTGCCCTGCCCTTTCAACAAGTTTGATGCCAGAATCCCTCGTGAGAGCCGCATAAGCTGAACCCCTATGCAGCGCGTTGACTTGCCGTTGCAGAGGCTTGTTGGCTTCCTTCCACCAAGCTCTTCAGGATCCAAGTAGTCCCAACCTCAAGCCCCTCCAGTGACCAGAATCTTTGTCCACACCGCATCGTTTGCTCCATGGCCTGCATCTTTTTGTTGACCTGCTTGAGGTCCTCTTGCGACTCCAGTGTCTCAGGCCTGTTGGTCCTGTGGGTCCTGTTGAGGGTCCCCTTTGTTTCTTTTGGGCTCCCCTGATTGCTCGGGCCTGCCGTGACTCCCATGATTGTGTTGCATCCCCTGGACCTTGCTGGTCCCTACATTGCACCTTCTTCGACTTCCATATTGTTTGCAGTTGCCAAGGCTTGTTGGTGCTCCAGATGGACACAGACCCCTCAGCTCTCGACATCTGATGTAGGACAGCTTATGCACCAGTCCTGGTCTTCCTCAGCATTCCCTGGTCCTCGCACCTTCAGAGTGAATGTCACAGTCAACTCTCTTGCATCTCCCAACCAGCTGCGGTCCGTGCAGGTAACAGCGGTAGGGCGGTGGGCAATGTAAGGGGGGATTTCGAGGGACAATGTCAAGCTAAAATGAAATAAATAATACATTTTATCTCTGCGTCGTCCCTCGAAATCCTCCCTTACACCCTCCCACCCCCCCACCGCTGTTACCTGCACTGACTGTGGCTACTCCTGACATCTGTGGGCATTCGTCTTCTTGGTCTCCTGGTCACTCCTGAGTGACATAGACACTGTCCCCTCTGCTTGCAGATACTCTTCAACTTGAATCCACCTTTGGATTCCACCGGACACTTTCTCCTTCCCCAGCATCAGGATTTTCCTGAAGTCCTCCATTGGGTTTGACTGAAGTTTCCAACTCCACTTCACACATATGCACCCGGCTTCCCTGGTGTAGGTAATGTGGGTACTAGGGTATCCATGGGTGGGGTGGCTCTCAAACCTTCTGTCTTCCATGGGGTTTCTTCAGTGGTCCACTAGGAAGGGTCCTTAATGTTTAAAATTGCAAGCACAGCTTACACGTTGATTTGTACGGATGTGTTCCCACACTGCACACGATTTCCGTGGGGCTCCTAGTCACTCACATTGGGTGGTTCCTAGGGTCCCGGCACTTCTACATCCTCTCGGCATTGTCTTGACACGAGTCATGATTCTGATACCACTTTCTTAGTCCATGGTTTGGTCCCCCCTATTTACGTGATTTCTATGCAAAGTACTGGGTGCATTGTGCATATCTCGGGGTAGGAGGTATCTAAACGTGTTAGAGAGTATTATATAATAAATACATATTTTTATGAATACCTTGTGTTGTTCTTTTTCATTTAAGCTACACTTATAAGATTGCATTCTGGTAAACCAAGCTGCTTTACACTCTTTCTGGACTAAACCTGTTGACTGCTCTAAACAGCTACCACTTAGAGAGCTTTCTAAGGCTGTGTAAGACCTCTTAAATCACCATAAGGGTTGTCTGGACTGGTGCAGGGTATCCACTTACATATGTGTACATCATATACCAGGCCAACCTCTTACAATTATCCTTACAGATGACTGTTAAACCTGAACGAACTCAAAAAGCACCAGCTCCTGAACTTAGCTAGCAAATATAAGGATTTCCCTCATATTTTATTTCATAGCCTAACAATCAAAATGGTTTTCTAGGTGCTCACATAGGACCCTTTAGAAAGCATGAGAAATTGGGTACATAAAAAGTGCAGGCATGCTTGACCCATTCATAGCAATAGATAGTTTGAAATGGTGAATCAGTGGCAGCTCCTCCGCTATGGCAGAGGAGCGTCGCCCCACTGCTTTTAAGCAATGTGAGGAAGAAGAAACATAAAGTGTCAATAACTTATAGTTATTATCATTTTTTGCTTTGTGCTGCTTTGCTGGCAGGTGGGTGGGCGGGGCTTCTTTGCTCTCAGAGCAGAGCAGGGAAGGAGTGGTTTGCTCACTCCTTAGTGTGAAGTGACTATTTGGTCAGCGCTCTCGGGCTGCCCAAACCAGTCATGTGCACTTTCCCCGTTCCCCATGCAGGCTGCATTTCAGCTCGCATGGAGAACAAGCCCAGGCCCCAATTTCCCGGTGGAGTGTTGAAACCATGATGCACACAACCAATCACAATGTTGCACTGCAGCATTGTGATTGGTATGGGGAGCATGGGTGCTGACCAATCACAACGCTGCATTGCAGCATTGTGATTGGTCAGTGGGGCCTGCTTCCTGTTCCTCGAGTTCCACGAGGAGAGCAGGAGCCGTGACGCGGGACCCATCGACAAGGTACGTTTATATTATATTTTAATTTTTTTTTATTGCGCAACCCCCCCCACCCCTCACGTGACCCTCCACCCTCGCGCCACATGACACGCCCTGTACGCCATCCGTGAGCCATGCCGGACGCCTCTGGGTGATATGCCTTTATCATAGTAAACCAACTGAAGATCCCTATTGAGAATTGACACTGTGCTTAATACAAATTGTTTATGTTTATCCACACCCTTATGGAGGTAATGTTGAAAATGGGAGCGGTGATCACCAGACCACAGCCGTTTTAAATATTTTGTTTCTGGGGATTCCACTTGTCCCTCATATTTTTTACCAACTGTAAAATGTCCATTTGACGCTGTATTTCACTGCCATTGTATGTTTCAAACTGCAAATCAAGTCACACACACTTTACAATCTACAAATGTGTTTGCAGGTGAACACATAGCCTCTCCTAGAATTAATTTAGAAACATCTTCAAAAAGGACTGACCAATGAATATTCACTTAGTAAAATCAGAAATGTAACTAGGCTAATCCAAAAAACTATCATCACACTAGTGATTCAGTTAATAGCCATTTTCTGTACCTGGGTTTATCAAAAGAAAATACTTCACATATACAGATTAACCATATTGCTGAGGTCAGGCTACACAAAGACCTTATAAAAAAGTAACATAATAATGGCTTGTCAATGCGTTTATTGATGGCAGGTGTAAGTTGCAAGACTTCTGTCAAATCTATAAGTATGTGAATGCCGAAACACAATGTTATGTGTATCTAAAACCATCTTAAATTGCCATAATGAGCCAGAAAGAATACATGGCACAAATTAGCAGTCCTCACATTCTCCTTCACCCTGAAAGGCAGGCTAACATTCACAGTGGCATGCACTAGATTGTATAAATGTTCGCAAGAGAGGCTTAACAAGCCATATTATCATTCCAAATTCAAGTTTCTGCTGAATGGACATCTGATTTGAATTGTCGCCAGTTATCGATTACATTTTACTATAATTTTCTAAATTGGTGTGGGAGTTTTCTTGTGTTGTGTTTCCACTTTAATATTATTTATGGGCTGCATACATATTTTAGAAATTGCCTCTAAGTTAAGCTTGATTGCTTTTGTGCTAAGTTACCAGATGGTTACACATAGGTTGATTTGGGGTTTGCTTGTGTTCCATCCCTAAAAAATGTTGTGGCTCCTGAGGCTCCCCGTCGACGTTGAATTGTACCTATATTGAGGCACATAGGACTTCGAACATGTCACCCAGCCTTTCTGGCTCTCCAAATCTTAGAGAATGAAACATATGCAAAATCTATTGCCTGTTTTTTAAAATTTTGTGTCAACCATCGACCAAATCTCAATTGATAATGATACATTTTAACTTTTTAACTTTTTCTGTTAAGACAGATCATGTAAATTTTAAAAGTTTCAAATGTAAATATGTCAATTTGTACTTTTATGGTTTTCTACAAACAGTGAAAATCGAATAAAGATGATTTTGATTTGATTTGAGTAAGGTTTCACCTCCCCCCCCCCCTCAACCGGTGACTCAATTTTTTACAATTATCTACAGTAGATGTGGAAGAAAAGTAACACACTCATAATCATCTCACATGTCAACAAGTAGTGTTACCGACACACAATCACACTTCCGGGAGTGGGCGTGGGGGCGAGAGATTTGCTAGATTCCTCTTCAGACTCCTTACTAAACCTACACACACACACAAAGAAAAGAGAAAGTTGGATTTCAGTGGGACCAATCTGTCCCTGGGTGCAGCGTATTTTCTGTTTTGGTAAAGCCATCCGGTTTTTAATACTGCCCTTAAACACTAGAAAGTATCATGCTTCATCATAAGACCGCATTGGTACAAAAGGGGGTGGTGATGGACGAAGCATCAGAATCAATCAAACACTCACACCCAGTCAAAAGATCTGGGTTTGATCCATCACTGTTCTTTAGCCCACTCTGCCACCCCAGTTCAGACATGGCTATATGCAAATCAGTCTGACCCTGTGCCTCATGGGAACAGTCCAGCCCGAACTGCCAAGCCATGCCTTCCCTGGACCGGAAACAAGCTTCCGAGGACCGGTTTCTGGCATTCCAGCCGTCTTCAGCCCGGCTTGCTTGAATCCAGTGGCAAGGTGAGCAAAGGACTCACGTCTGAGCATACCCTGCCACACTTATGGCGGCCAAAGCGGTACAAAAGGGGGTGGTGATGGACGGAGCATCAGAACCAATCAAACACTCACACCCAGTCAAAAGATCTGGGTTTGATCTATCACCGTTTTTAGCCCACTCTGCCACCCCAGTTCAGACATGGCTATATGCAAATCAGTCTGACCCTGTGCCTCATGGGAACAGTCCAGCTCGAACTGCCAAGCCATGCCTTCCCTGGACCGGAAACAAGCTTCCGAGGACCAGTTTCTGGCATTCCAGCCGTCTTCAGCCCGGCTTGCTTGAATCCAGTGGCAAAGTGAGCAAGGGACTCACGTCTGAGCATACCCTGCCACACTTAGGGCGGCCAAAGAGGTACAAAAGGGGGTGGTGATGGACGGAGCATCAGAACTAATCAAACACTCACACCCAGTCAAAAGATCTGGGTTTGATCCATCACCGTTCTTTAGCCCACTCTGCCACCCCAGTTCTGACATGGCTATATGCAAATCAGTCTGACCCTGTGCCTCATGGGAACAGTCCAGCTCGAACTGCCAAGCCATGCCTTCCCTGGACCGGAAACAAGCTTCCGAGGACCGGTTTCTGGCATTGCAGCCGTCTTCAGCCCGGCTTGCTTGAATCCAGTGGCAAAGTGAGCAAGGGACTCACATCTGAGCATACCCTGCCACACTTATGGCGGCCAAAGCGGTACAAAAGGGGGTGGTGATGGACGGAGCATCAGAACCAATCAAACACTCACACCCAGTCAAAAGATCTGGGTTTGATCCATCACCGTTCTTTAGCCCACTCTGCCACCCCAGTTCAGACATGGCTATATCCAAATCAGTCCGACCCTGTGCCTCATGGGAACATTCCAGCCTGAACTGCCAAGCCATGCCTTCCCTGGACCGGAAACAAGCTTTCGAGGACCGGTTTCTGGCATTCCTGCCATCTTCAGCCCGGCTTGCTTGAATCCAGTGGCAAAGTGAGCAAGGGACTCACGTCTGAGCATACCCTGCCACACTTATGGCGGCCAAAGCGGTACAAAAGGGGGTGGTGATGGACGGAGCATCAGAACTAATCAAACACTCACACCCAGTCAAAAGATCTGGGTTTGATCCATCACTGCTTCAGTTTCTTCACACCCGACAACTAAGGAGGAGGCTGAAGCGGACGATCTAGTAAAGCGCAAGGTGCACTGTTAATCTAAAAAGTGAAGAAACAGAAGCACACCACACGGATGAGGGTGGAATTTTAAAAAACGCCCAATATAAATCGTCTCTAACAAGAGCAACTGTATGACAATGATGGCCCTGTATTAGAAAGATATTATGAGGAGATAACATCGCTTAACTATAAGAGGACGTCTAGCTGAACCCCTGGAAGAAGTACCAAAAGTTTACCAGTGGTCTACTTTGAATAGAGTGAAAAAATATATACACCTAAAAATTTGTTTGTTTTTAACATTGATCTGTCCTGAGGAAGGTGTTTATAAAATCAGAACAAGACACCGAAACGCGTCGACATAAGGACTTCGTTTTAACCATTGTTTTTAAATTTGTTTTATATTTGCATAAAAACTGTATAAACATTATGTGGTTTTCATATTATGACTGTATCATGATTATTTGAAGCATTGTGAATATTATGAAAAAAAATGGTGTCTAAAAAATTATGAACTTAGGCTATAAGCCTGTCTTTTAATAAAATCAAGATAGTATATACAATTTTGTGTGTTAATGTCATATATATAGGGGTTTATCTAAACTGTCTGACAAGGTCTTGAACATAATTACATTGAAGAACACAGAAAGGAACTTTCTTTTTCTTTTTGTTTTGTTACTTGAGGTCTGAACGATGACATCCCATGGCATCAATTAAGCAGCCAAAACTGAGGGGAATTAATAAAATGAGTCTGTGGGAAAATGAAAGGCATGATAAAAAGCGATTCCAAATTATGTTCAATTAAACAAACGAGGAGTCCCTTATTTTGATTGAATAAAACACCTATATATATAACGACAGTGGGCTCACAGTAGAGCACAGTTAAAAACTGTTTTTTTTATTTGTAATTAAACAGAGTAACCGTAAATATGACGAGGATGTAAAAAGTTTCTTTAGAAAAAGAGTATATCTCATCCAAACGGGGATCCGATATCCACCCACCATAAACAACAAGAAAGAATGTCAGACATGAAAGTTGAGAAGGGAAGTAGAAATAGGAGAGACAACATGGTTGCTGGTATGAGACAGGGAAGAGAGGAAATTATGCTCTGGACGGAGGGTGAGAGACACACAAAGGAAGGGATGCGTCACACCAAGAAACTTCCTATAGATGGCGTCAAAAACCAGAGGGAGGCCATCTACGGAGCGGAACGCATGGCAAACACGTAATGCATCGATTCTAACAAAGTGAGTACCCGGACCCAAACTGGTCGTGGGTTAAATACTAATAGGTTTTGTAAGGCAGGTTTTGAGATGAGAATCCGACCGGAACTGAGTTCTTATGCTGACAAGCTAAGGCAAGAACGAAGGGTGCAGATTTATTATGGGGATTTTTTGTAATTGTGAGAGGTTACCACATATATAATGGGTGAGAAGTTACCGTGAACAATATGGGGATTGTTCACGATAGACAAGTCCTAGTAGATAAAGAGATCATAGTAGAATGTTTGTTATAACAATCACATTGAGGGAACAACAATACAAATGAAAACCTAATCATGTATCATATTATACTACAGTGTGTGACTAAGGGAGACGTTCCCACCACTACCCCGGTGTCAGACTGATGCAATGAAACTCAGGTAGGAGAACTCAACTAATAATAATCTGTATGAAACAGAACATGTTGATTGAGTTCGTACTTGGTGAGATGTGAAAGGAAACGGTTTCTTCAAGTGTTTTTACCTATGTAGTATAAAGATTTCACAGTGACTCACATTAATTAAACTGTGAGTCTGTAGTTGAGAAAATTAATCTTTGTGACAGAAAGTAGGGAGCTGCTTAAAACAAGGGAAGTAGAGATGACAAAATAATCTATTTTCGATGTAGGATGTTCCCATTATAAAAGGGAAAGTCGAAGGAGAAAAATAAGAAAAATATCCCCATACCAACACCTGAAAAATAAGAGACTGTGTATAGGGGAGGGTAATAAGGAGCCCAAAGGAGTACAAGGGGTCCTAATCCTGAAGAAGGCCGGTAGACCTGACATATGCACAAGGAAGGCTGAAACATGTTCATAATCTAACAACAATATGTGGAAGGGGGTACGGTCACTAAACAGCTAATACATCCCCAAGATACTGATTTTAACCCTGCCATGTGAAATTAAGAATAAAGTTTATTTGAACTTTCCCCTAGGAAGTTTTAATCATAGTTTTGGTGTTAAGAGGATCCCAAACCCATTTGGGATAGAGGGTGTGAATCAATCCCATCAAATTTTTGGAAAAAATATTTTTTTTGCTCCATTAAATAATGTTGGTCTGCGTCTTGATGTTGATGCGGCCCTATGATGAAGCATATCACTATCTAGTGTGTATTAAAAACCCGATGGTCTTTCCAAAACGGAAAAAAACGGCACCCAGGGACAGACTGGTCCTACTGAATTCCCCCTTTCCCTTTTCTTTGTGTTGTGTGTAAAACAAGTAGTGTTATTCCAAAACGCTTTAAAGATTATCAACAAATTGGTAAGATGCATTCAAACATTAAAAATAAGTCAAATGAATGGTAAAACCAGGTATGCTATATCTGAAAAAAAAACATTTCTCTTGAAAAAGAAGATTGGGTTTGGGTCAAACTGCCTATTGCTAAAATAGTAAAAGGCAGCGTCAATTTTGGGGAACCATGCCAGGTTGCCGAAGTGAGTCTGAATGGGTATGCTGTGAGATTGGAAAACTCACAGCTCGTTTAATGAAAGTTGCAAACATTTCAAAAAGTGATGCCTTCCTTCCTATAATTAAAAGTGGTGTGATCCAACACTCTTCCATGTACTTTCAGAGCTGATGCCTGCCACCTTAAATGAGTTTTTTTTAATTTATCACATCGGTAGATCAGGCGTCTTTTATATTACTTTGGAATGAAGGCTGGCACACAGGTTTACATCTCTTAATGCACCTTGCTGCACAGCAAACCACGAAATACCGACTAGTAAATGAATGTTGTACTACTTCAAAATGAAATGTAATTGGTAATCTTAATGATTTCATTTTCACTCCGAACAGAAATTCAAATTTCCCAGTGCAGAGGTGACAGCTAGATGACTACAGTAAAAAATGCATCTTGGGATCGCCTGCTCGCTTACTACAGAGATGTATTATTGTCTTTATATGGTGGAAGTTCCAAATGCCTAGATGTGGCCTCTGAGTAGGTACAGGTTCTACAAGGCAGTGCTCAAAGCAGTATGTAATTTATAAGATGAATGATTTTCCCTTTGCTTCCTGCCCTGCCTCTGTTATTGCAGTTGTCTGCTGACATGGAGCCAAGATACAAGGGGGATGCCGAAAGGTAACTGCAGAACGCATGACTGTCCTATAACATTGCATATATGTCCCTTAGTGAGATATATACATATTTTTAACATCCACTACACTATATATGTGCCTCTATGATTTAGCGTGACAGACTTCAGGCCTGCCAATCTGCAACATTGTCATCCTCTATAGTAAAAGCTAAATTAAACTCTAAACATATGACTATTATAATATGGTAGAGATTATGGTGATTTGTTGGCATAAATAAGATTGATCACCTATCTAAATGAAAGGCAGGAAGAGGCGAAGTCACACTTGTACAATAACGGCATACACCAGGAGCTTTCCAGCCGGCATTTCAGTGAGGATTGTACTTTATTGGGAATGCATTTATTTGCCTTCCTGTTTCTGATTTTCTTTTGGAGGACTGTCTGTCGATTTTTGACAGGAAACCACGTCAGGCACTCACCCGCACTGCCGGACGCTACACTGTCAGTGCTCCATAGCCTTGTTCTGTGACATGAATGCACATGTGCCATGCTCAGAACAAGACCACACACTCACTCACTCACCTAAACACTTGCGAGGTTTCCCAAAGAGTGCAGATTCAAGGATCATGTTGGACATGGCCGAGCTATACAAGGCCACGCCCAGCACACCATGATGCTCGTTCTACAGAATTCCCAGTGGGAGCAAGAGCTCCACGTTCAACACCAGTCAAAAAAACTCTTCTGCATCATGCTTAATAAGATGACTGACAAACCTGTGTGAATTCAAGACACCCCCACCTGCTCGGCCACAAATGTAACCTGAAAAGAAATCAAAGAACAGTAAGAGCTGTTAAGGCACACACTGAAGGTAAGGGGCAGGCATCTATTTGCATGGTTAGAAATATCTGCGCTAGCAACGTATCTGTCCAGCTCCAACAAGGGTGCAGAGTCCAGGGACCGTAAAGAAAAGAAAGAACCCTTTAAAAAAGGAAAAATACAATACGTAGCAAGCTCAACTAGGCATACGTGGAAACTAGTATGCACTGTGATATGTGTGTGCATGGAAGTAATCAGTAGGTGCATAACTGTGGTTCAGCATGCAACGCTGTCCAGGATTGTCATAGACATTGTATTTTAGGTGTGACAAACCACCTCAAGTTTTCAGGTAGAGCCCTTAATGACAGCACAGGTCCTTAAGGCTGCATGATAAAGGGGTGGGAAGCAAGCTATAGTCATAAGTAATTGTGGCAACAATATTCAATTGCATATACACTCTTGCAAACTGTCGAACACATGAAACCGCAGCCTCAGGACTTGTATGTGAGGAAAAGAACTTGATGTTGGAAAAGGGGAACTACACGGTAGGTCCAAGCTGAGTTACTATTCACTCTAGTGGACTCAAGAGACACACCACAGCATAAGGAAAGGGTCTTAAGCACTACTCCACTCTGGAGTGTCAATGTATATACAGCGAGGACACCCAATAAAGATGGTATCTCACCAAACATAAGCAAGGACACTAGTGCACGACTCTTCTTATCTTTGTATCGATTTGTTCGCCCTAAGTGTCGCAGGGTATGCTCAGACGTGAGTCCCTTGCTCACTTGGCCACTGGATTCAAGATAGCTTGGCTGATGAGGATTATGAATCCGAAACCGGTCCCAGGATGCTTGTTTCCGGTTCAAGGAAGGCATGGCATGGCAGTTCGGGCTGGACTGTTCCCATGAGGCACAGGGTCAGACTGATTTGCATATTGCCATGTCTGAACTGGGGTGGCCGAGTGAGCTAAAGAATGGTGATGGATTAAACCCAGATCAATTGACTGGGGGTGAGTGTTTGATTTGCTCAAACGCTCCGTCCATCATCCCCTTTTCTATCGCTTTGTTCGCCCTAAGTGTGGCAGGGTATGCTCAGACGTGAGTCCCTTGCTCACTTGGCCACTGGATTCAAGATAGCCTGGCTGATGAGGATTATGAATACGAAACCGGTCCCAGGATGCTTGTTTCCGGTCCAAGGAAGACATGGCATGGCAGTTCGGGCTGGACTGTTCCCATGAGGCACAGGGTCAGACTGATTTGCATATTGCCATGTCTGAACTGGGGTGGCGGAGTGAGCTCAAGAATGGTGATGGATTAAACCCAGATAAATTGACTGGGGGTGAGTGTTTGATTTGCTCAAACGCTCTGTCCATCATCCCCTTTTGTATCGCTTTGTTCGCCCTAAGTGTGGCAGGGTATGCTCAGACGTGAGTCCCTTGCTCACTTGGCCACTGGATTCAAGATAGCCTGGCTGATGAGGATTATGAATCTGAAACCCGTCCCAGGATGCTTGTTTCCGGTCCAAGGAAGACATGGCATGGCAGTTCGAGCTGGACTGTTCCCATGAGGCACAGGGTCAGACTGATTTGCATATTGCCATGTCTGAACTGGGGTGGCTGAGTGAGCTAAAGAATGGTGATGGCTTAAACCCAGATCAATTGACTGGGGGTGAGTGTTTGATTTGCTCAAACGCTCCGTCCATCATCCCCTTTTGTATCGCTTTGTTCGCCCTAAGTGTGGCAGGGTATGCTCAGACGTGAGTCCCTTGCTCACTTGGCCACTGGATTCAAGATAGCCTGGCTGATGAGGATTATGAATCCGAAACCGGTCCCAGGATGCTTGTTTTCGGTCCACGGAAGACATGGCATGGCAGTTCGGGCTGGACTGGTCCCATGAGGCACAGGGTGAGACTGATTTGCATATTGCCATGTCTGATCTGGGGTGGCCGAGTGAGCTAAAGAATGGTGATTGATTAAACCCAGATCAATTGACTGGGGGTGAGTGTTTGATTTGCTCAAACGCTCCGTCCATCATCCCCTTTTCTATTGCTTTGTTCGCCTTAAGTGTGGCAGGGTATGCTCAGACGTGAGATCCTTGCTCACTTGGCCCTGGATTCAAGATAGCCTGGCTGATGAGCATTATGAATCCGAAACCGGTCCCAGGATGCTTGTTTCCGGTCCAAGGAAGACATGGCATGGCAGTTTGGGCTGGACTGTTCCCATGAGGCACAGGGTCAGACTGATTTGCATATTGCCATGTCTGAACTGGGGTGGCCGAGTGAGCTAAAGAATGGTGATGGATTAAACCCAGATCAATTGACTGGGGGTGAGTGTTTGATTTGCTCAAACACTCCGTCCATCATCCCCTTTTGTATCACGACTCTTCTTATTCAAACACCCTTCTACTAGTTGTTTTACTTCCTTTCCCCTACCTCCCTGTTATGCTAGGCATCGCAGACGGATGTGTGTCACCCCTCTAAAATAAAAAGAACAGGTTGGTGCCTCCTATCCATTTTTTTTCTTGAAGTAGAGTATATATTTCATGTATAAGATTTAGACTCTATATAGTAAAGCCAAGAATCATCATGATGTCATGAAACATTAGGAGGTACCATGCAAGTTCAGGAATTCTATTACGTTGAATGTACCCGGAGTTTTCATGAACATTGAGGAACCAAAAGGACAAGGGTTTGGTCACATGAGTCACCATGTTCCCACGGCAGACAGGTCTATTGGTTTGAGGTGAGTTTAGAGCGATTGGTATGTGAGCTGTACATGCTGTAGGCTTATGGGCATAAGTTAACTAGCACTGATCAGGAAGATTCGTGTTCAGATTGATGCAGGTAAGAGGCGATAGAAAGGCCATCCGAGTCATGTGGTGTCCCCGTTATGTCTTGCCTTGGAAAACCTTATAAGGGTCAGCCTTCACCGGGGATGCAGAGGCCTACTCCCTTTACTAGTTGGGGTAAGGAGGCGGACCTAGGATGTAAGTCTCTGTCGCGTCGCGAAGATCGGGAATGCACAGGAGACGGTAAGGTGATCAGCGTCGGTCTTTATTGGCATGTATACATTGGCATTAGTATGGCGCGCTCGTGGTTCCCTGACCTCTCGCCCTGAGGTCCTGCAGGTGAGTGATCCCTGACCCCCGCCCCCTGACCGGATGTGGTGTCCGGTGTCCCTGTCCCCCTGACCCTGAGCCCCAGGGTCCTAGTGCCATCATGTGGGCGCGACATCTCCCCCCTTGTTGCAAACAAAGTTTCTTGCCACTTGTCCTCGTGACTCATGCTGGTGATCGTAGAGAGAGATAGAGATAGAGAGAAAGAGAGAGAGAGAGAGAGAGAGAGAGAGAGAGAGAGAGAGAGGTATGTGTGTAGTGATAGTCCCCTCACATCTCTTCGATCAGTCTCTTGGTCTTTTTACATTCTCGCCTTGGTCGCTGTTCTCCGAAGACGGGTGATGGATCTTCCTGCCAAGTCTCTCTGGTCGGTTCCTTCTTTGGCGTGTCTCCTTCTTCTTCCGTTTTCATCTCCTTAAAGTGGGAGCTGTTTCTTGTGATCTGGTGTTGGCCAGCAGCGGCTGTGATCATGGGCCCGTTCACTTTCACCACCTTCAGCAGGTCCTTTGCGAACGCGCTGTCTGACTTCCTCACCTGCCGCTGTTTCACGAGCACCATGTTCCCTTCCTCTAACTTGTGAGGCGTGGCATGCCTTTTTTGATCGGCGTATTCTTTCAGTTTTGCTTTCTGTCCCTTGTCTCTGATGGCGACGTCTTTCTGTTCCGCTTTTTCTCCTTCCTTCATCTGCGGCAGTCTTGTTCTGCTCGCTCGCCCTAGTACCAGTTGAGCGGGGCACTTCCCGGTGGAACTGTGTGGCGTGTTCCGATAATCCCTGAGTACCTGGCACAGGGCTTGTCCGATCGAAATTAGGGTCAGTTTTGCTCTTTGCACCGCCTTTTTGATGGTCCCCATGAACTGCTCAACCATCCCATTTGCTTGTGGCCACAGTGGCGTTATTCGTCTGTGACGTATGCCTAGGTACGCCATGAACCTTTTGAATTCTTCTCCTGAGAAGGATGGGCCATTGTCTGTTTTCAATGTCTGCGGCGAGCCCCATGCTGCAAAAATGTCATCTAACACTGGTAGCGTGGCGTTCGCCGATGTTGATGACACTGGCTTTACTAGGGGTAATCTTGAGTACTCGTCTATCACAACCAGAAAATAGCTTCCTGTTTCTAGCGGCCCGTAGAAGTCTGCTGCCAGCTTGGTCCACACCGCCTGTGGTAGCGGGGACATTTGCAGGGGTTCTGGTTTAGACGGTGGCCCTGTTATTTGACATACGTGGCACTTTGTCACCATCTCTTCCACCATGCTGTCAAGTCCCGGGAACCACACTTTTTCCCGCAGCATCTTTTTAGTGGCTACCATGCCTCGGTGTGACTCGTGTGCCAAATCCACTGTTCTTCTTCTTAGCGTTTGGTGTATCACTATTCTCATGCCTCTCATTATTGTTCAGTTTTTGCATTCTGACAGCTCCTCATTTATTCTTTTAAATGCCAGCAGTTCTTCTTTGTCTATTCCTCTTCCTACGGCCATGTTGTTGTTTACGTGTCTCGTTTCTTGATTTAGTTCACTCTCTGTTATTGTCCCCGGTGTACTGAGTTTCAGTGCGAAGTTCAGGTACTCTTCTGCCATTGTGGTCGCTTGTGAGTTTTGCGGCAGGGGGTGCCTTGACACATAGTCTGCTGGGTTTTGCTCTTTTCCTGGCTTGTGAATAATTTTAAAATTGTAGTCCATGCGCCTGATTCCCCACCTTTCTATTCTTGGCTTGATCTTTGCATTCGGGTTGCCATAGATTGTTATCAAAGCCTGATGGTCAGTCACGATCGTGAACGGTTTACCGTATACGAACATGTGGTAATGTTCACAGGCCCACACCACTGCCAGACTCTCTTTTTCGGGTTGTGAATATCCTTTCTCAACGTCTGTCAGACTCTTGCTCCCGTATGCAACGATGTGTCTTGGGGAATCTCTCCCGGGCTGATGTTGTGCTAAAATTGCTCCCAGCCCCACGGGGCTTGCATCCACTGTCAGCTCTGTGCATAATTTCGGGTCGAAGTAGGCCAAAAGATCCACTGCTGGCACTGCCCTTCTTATCTCTTCCAACCCTTTGTCACACTCGCTGGTCCACTGAAAATGTTGTCCTTGTTTCGTCAGCTCTCTCAGTGGCGCACTGACGGTGGCGAAAGCTTTAATGTAGCGTGCACAGTAACTTGCTAGCCCCAGAAACGATCTCACTTCTGCCACGTCTGTGGGCTTCTTTGCTTTTTCCAATGTCTCTACCTTGCTGCTGTCTGGCCGCATTCTTTTTTTGGAAAATATGTGACCGAAGAACACTAGCTCATTCCGCCCCAGTTCGCATTTTTCTTCATTTAGCGTTAGACCTGCTTCTTCTAGATGTGAGCATACCTCCCTTAAGGCCGTGTCATGTTCTTCGTCCGACTTGCCGAACACCAGGATATCGTCACTGTAGTTCAGGCTGTTCTTGACCGGCCTGATGACTTGATGAATTGTCTCCTGAAATATTTCTGCAGCCGATGAGATCCCGAAACTCAAACGTTTGTACCTAAAGAGTCCGAGGTGGGTGGAGAACGTCGTGATGTATCGCGACTGAGGGTCTAGTTCAAGTTGGTGGTACCCCTTGCATAGATCCAGTTTCGAGAACCTTCTTGTGCCTGTGAGACAGCTAATCATGTCATCTAGATGTGGGCCAGGGTGTCGCTCACGTTCAATTGCCTTGTTCGGGATCCTCATGTCCACGCATATTCTTATCTTCGATTTGTCCTTCTTTGGGACGGCCACGATGGGTGACACCCATGGTGTCGGTCCATCCGCTCGTTCTATGATGTTCTGTTTTAGTAGGGCCTCCAGCTCTTCCTCGACTTGTGGCTGTAGGTGTATGGGCACCCTTCTGTGATGTTGCACAACTGGTCTTATTGTTTCATCTATGTGCAACGTTATCTGCCGTCCTTTCAGCTTCCTAAACCTTTTATCAGTTTGGGATATTCTTTTAGAATGTTTATTTTTTTTTCTGACATCTGATACGTCATTTCCATCAGCCCCATCACTTGTGCCGTGACATTGCTCAACAAACATGGCGCTGGGATGTCTCCTTTGAGCACATGTATCTGCCCCGTTAGCCTTTGATCCTTGTATCGTAACTCCTCTTTGAATTTCCCTAGGTTGATCACTGGTCGCTTTGCCCCCCATGTGAATACTTTCACTCGGGATGGCTTCAGAGTCGGCTTCACTTTCATCTTTTCATATTCAGAGACGCACATGATATTGCACGTTGCGCCGCTGTCCAACACAAACGTGGTTTCATGTGGTCCCACTTTGATTGTTACGGACTCCGTTTTCTTTATTTTTTTCTTGTCCACCAAGCATATTATTTCGTCGCACTCTTCTTCATCTTCTTCTGAGTCTGTGTTAACCTCTGTCATGAGGTATAGCCGCTCCGTTTTCTCTTCTTCTTCTTCGTCCCCTGATTCTGCGGACGAACTCCTCACTCCTGTCTCGACATGCCTGATGTGTCTGCGCTTCGGCATCCTTCCTCTACTCGTTCTTCCACGGTCATTCCTGAATTGTGCCCCTTGACATACACTTGCGTAATGGTCTCGTCCGTTGCATTTCCTTCTTGTTGCTTCCTCCCTGCCTGGCCGCCTCTGTCTTGTCTCCAGTTTCCTGTTTTGTTGCTGTTGCTCGCCATCCGATTAATTTGTTCTCCACCTCTTCCTTTGCCACGTTCCATTTCTTTCGCGTGTGCTGTTGCTCGCGCTTCTGCCCTCCCTAGTGCGAGGATATTCTCCAACGTTATCGGTTCTTTCAGTATTCTTGTTCGGAATTCTATGTCCCGACAGCCTGCGATGATCACTAGCCTTATGGCCTGCTCGTTATCAAACTTGTCAAATGCACAGTGAGTCACTAGTTTCCTCAACTTCGTTGCGAAATCGTCTAGTGATTCCTCCGCCTGTTGGAAGGCGATCATGAAACTATACCTCTCGAAATCAACATTTCTTTGCGGATCAAACTTGTCCGTCAGGCACTTTGCTAACTTGGCATAATTGTCAATGTCCGCAGCTGGCAGTGTCACCAACAGATCCTCGACCTCATCGCCCACATAATTTAGGAACAGCCCTCGTTTCTTGGCCGCTGTGACATCTGTTGCGTCAGCATAGTTTTCAAAACGCCGGAGCCATTTCTCCCATCTTATCCCTGTTTGCGGTTCAGACAGGCTGAATGGCAGTGGTCTTCTGTATTGCGCACTTGGTTTCGGGTCTGCCATTTCTCCTTGCTTCCTTTGTTCTGTTGCCTTTATTTTCTTTATTTCTTTCTTTGTGCCTTTATTCTCTTCTTTTGTCTCTTTCCTTGTTCTCCTTTTTGTCTTCTCCCTGTTTAAGCCCTTAATTCTCTTCCATTTGTGCCCCTTTATTTTCTCCTTGATTTCCTTTGTTCTGTTGCCTTTATTTTCTTTATTTCTTTCTTTGTGCCTTTATTCTTTTCTTCTTTTGTCTCTTTCCTTGTTTTTGCCTGTTGCTTGATGTGCACTTCTGCCTTTCTGCCTTGAAAATCGGCACTTTCCTGGGCAGATCGATTTTTCCTGGCCTTAAAATGGCCGCCGAGCCAATCTCGCTTCTGATTGGCTTATTTGCCTGGTTTCAAGATGGGCGCCGATAGTCTCGCGGTACTTCGCAGCCAATGGAAATGCTGCCTGGCTCCAAAATGGCCGCCAAGCCTTTCCCGCACACTTATTGGCCCTCTCGCCTGCCTCTAAGATGGCCGCCGAGACTCTCGCGAGAGCTCGCGGCAAGTCTTCAACTACGTGCTTTCATGCACAGCGCTTACCGGGGCAGGCAGTCTTTCCTCGCAGTGGCCGGGGTGGGCTCCCGCGACGCTGCGCTCCTTCTTCTAGCCGCTTTCTCCTTCTGGGCACGCCAAGATCCTGGCCACCGGTCTCCTGAAGACGATCGATCCTTTCCGACGAGGTGCGCACAAATTCACGCAGGTCGATCCCACTGCCTTTGTCGCCAGTTGTCGCGACGCGAAGATCGGGAATGCACAGGAGACGGTAAGGTGATCAGCGTCGGTCTTTATTGGCATGTATACATTGGCATTAGTATGGCGCGCTCGTGGTTCCCTGACCTCTTGCCCTGAGGTCCTGCAGGCGAGTGATCCCTGACCCCCGCCCCCTGACCGGATGTGGAGTCCGGTGTCCCTGTCCCCCTGACCCTGAGCCCCAGGGTCCTAGTGCCATCATGTGGGCATGACAGTCTCCACCTGTAAATAGAGATTAGTAAAACAGAGGATAAGTGGGCAGTGGCAGAGAAGTCATTATACAGAGGTGTGTTTGTTACCCAAGGCTTGAGAGGGGGGGGTGACATTTCTTTCTCTGGAAATTTGACCTTTAGGCACTTGTTGCAGGCCGTTCAACGAGTGTCTGAATTCAGGTAGTCCCAGATTCATGTCATCCCACTTAGATAAGCTGAATGCTGAATGAGAGACTGTCTTACTGATTTTTCCCTCTGCACAGGTAGCATTGTTTCCATGGGAGTGTGGTCAAATGTATCATGGAATTCCTTCAAGAGTTAGGGATCTGATAATTCCCAGGTCTTGCTGTCAATGTTCAATATCAATGCAGCCAGTTCAAAGAAGCCATACCTGATCCCCTTCTGCTTCGGAATGGGCTGTAGAGAGTAAGAGGAGTTTCCTACGAAGGATGTAGGTGTCATACTATTAGTTAGTAGAGATAGTCAAAGTTCTCACTTTATAAGTCAAGAGGACATTTTGTTATGCCAATTTCAATGTTCTCACTTGAGGGCATTTTCCTTTTCTGGGTTTACCTGGGTCCCAGGGAGGCAGGAAGCCGCTTCCTGCCTTCCCGCCGCTTCCTGCCTAAGGACCCGCCCCCTCGCCAGTCCATTGGTGGACGCGACCCCGCCTCCCAGCTGACCCGCCCTCCTGGCTTCCCTCTTATGACGCCCCCTCAGCGACCGCGCAGCGGACGCGCGCAGCGGGAGCACCGATTGAGCGCCGAAGGTGCGCCAAAGGTAAGCCCGTCTACGCCCGTCCGCGCCTGGCCCGCGCCCAGCGCCAGGACCCCTGGCCCCCGCAGACCCCAGCCCACCCGCCGGACGTACGACGCCGCCACCCTCAACGCACTCAACGCCGGCCGAACCGCTGGATGCTACCGAGCCACCCCGAGACGCACCCACGGACCCTTCATCTGCCAGTCCTGCAAGTTCTCCTGCATCCGGACCTGCACTGCACCAGCATCCACCAAGCAGAGCACCAGCAGCAGCCACCTGAAGTGCATCCTGCTCAACACCCGCTCCGTCCACAGACACGCCGTCGAGCTCTGGAACCTGCTCGACACCACAGACCCAGACGTCGCCTTCCTCACGGAAACCTGGATGAACGCCTCCTCAGCGCCCGACATCGCCATCGCCATCCCGGACGGCTACAAAATCATCCGGAGGGACCGCGGCAACCAGACAAGAGGAGGCATCGCCATCATCCACAGGAACACCATCCGCATCACGACCAACACCGATGACACCATCGCACCCGCCGAACACCTGCACTTCCAGATCCACGTCAACCCCAAGACCACCCTCAGAGGCACCCTCATCTACAGACCCCCGTGACCACGGACACAATTCAATGATGACATCGCCGACTTCATCAGCCCGCTCGCCCTCCCCTCAGCCGACTACATCCTCCTCGGGGACCTCAACTTCCACCTGGAGAACAACAACGACCGCAACACCACCACCCTGCTGGACAACCTCGCAAACCTGGGACTCAAGCAGCTGGTGACCACCCCCACCCACTACGCCGGACACACACTCGACCCGATCTTCTCTTCCAGCAAGGACATCGCCTTCAGCCACGCCTCGGGACTCCCATGGACGGACCACAGCTGCGTCCACTTCAGCTTCAGAAGGACCACGCTCCACCATCACCAGCAACAGGCTGCCCGCAGAAGCTGGAACAAGATCACTGTAGACCAGCTCACCACGTCCTTGAGCAAGAACCCTCCCACCAGCACAACGAACCCCAGTCAAGCAGCCACCAACCTCACGAAATGGATCAGCGACTGCGCAGACGAACTCGCCCCGCTGAAGACCCCGCCGAGCCGACCCGGCAGCAAGAAAGCCCCATGGTTCAACGACGAACTCAAGAGCTCCAAGAAGAACTGCAGAGCACTCGAGAAAACCTGGCGCACTGACCCAACACCGGACAACATGACTGCCCTCAAGCTCGCCACCCGAAAACACCACCAGCTGATCCGCGCCACCAAGAAAACTGCATTCAAGGAACGACTGGACAACAACGCACACAACAGCAAGGAACTCTTCAACATCGTGAAAGAGCTCTCCAACCCCAACGCCGGAAACAACGACATCACCCCTTCGCAAGACCTCTGCAACTCCCTCGCCTCCTACTTCCACAACAAGATCGCGGACATACACAACAGCTTCAGCACTCAACCGACGCACGCCACGACCGAACCACCGCCCCCCACCACCACCCTCCGCGCCTGGACCCCGATCAGCACTGAAGACACCATCCGCACGATGAACTCCGTCCACTCCGGATCTCCGACAGACCCCTGCCCGCACCACGTCTTCAACAAGGCCGACACTGTCATCGCACCCCACCTGCGGGACATCATCAACACCTCCTTCGACATCGCCACCTTCCCGGAGAGCTGGAAGCACGCCGAACTCAGCGCTCTACTCAAGAAACCATCAGCAGACCCTACCGACCTCAAGAATTACCGCCCCATCTCGCTGCTCCCGTTCCCGGCCAAAGTCATCGAGAAGACCGTCAACAAGCAACTGGCCGCCTTCCTCGAGACGAACGGCTCCCTCGACCTCTCGCAGTCTGGCTTCCGAGCCAACCACAGCACCGAGACCGCCCTGATCGCAGCCACAGACGACATCCGAGCCCTGCTCGACAAGGGAGAAACAGCGGCCCTCATCCTCCTGGACCTCTCCGCGGCCTTCGACACTGTCTGCCACCGCACCCTAGTACAGCACCTCAGCAACGTCGGAATCCAGGAGAAGGCACTGGAGTGGATCACCTCCTTCCTCACCGGAAGGACACAGAGAGTCCGCCTCCCCCCGTTCAGATCGGAGGCCACCGAAGTCATCTGCGGCGTCCCTCAAGGCTCCTCGCTCAGCCCAACTCTCTTCAACGTCTACATGAGCCCCCTCGCAGCCATCGCACGCCAGCACAACCTGAACATCATCTCCTACGCCGATGACACCCAGCTGATCCTCTCCCTCACCAACGACCCCGCCACCGCCAGAACCAACCTGCACGAAGGGATGACAGAAGTAGCCAAATGGATGTCGAACAGCCGCCTGAAACTGAACTCAGACAAGACGGAAGTCCTCATCCTGGGATCCTCACCCTCCGCCTGGGACGACTCCTGGTGGCCCCCCGCCCTGGGCAGCGCACCCAAACCAACCGACCACGCACGCAACCTGGGCTTCATCCTGGACTCCTCCCTCTCCATGACCAGACAAGTCAACGCCGTCTCCTCGTCGTGCTTCCACATCCTGCGAATGCTACGCAAGATCTTCCGATGGATCCCCACCGAGACCAGGAAGACGGTCACCCAGGCCCTCGTCACCAGCCGTCTGGACTACGGCAACTCCCTCTACGCCGGAACCACCGCCAAACTCCAGAAGAGACTCCAGCGGATCCAGAACACCTCAGCACGACTCATCCTGGACATCCCCCGCCGCAGCCACATCTCCGGACACCTGAGAGACCTGCACTGGCTCCCGGTCAACAAGAGAATCACCTTCCGGCTCCTCACCCACGCACACAAAGCCTTACACAACCTAGGACCAGGATACCTCAACAGCCGCCTCAACTTCTACGCTCCCACGCGCCAGCTTCGATCAACCAGCCACGCCCTCGCCGCCGTCCCCCGCATCCGAAGAGCCACCACAGGAGGAAGGTCCTTCACCTACCTGGCCGCCAAGACTTGGAACTCCCTTCCGACCCACCTCCGCCTGACCCAGGACCACCTCGCCTTCAGGAAGCAGCTCAAGACCTGGCTATTCGAGCAGTAGCGGACCCCCCCCCCCCAGCGCCTTGAGACCCTCCGGGTGAGTAGTGCGCTATACAAATGCCCAGATAGATAGATAGATAGAAGTACCCCTGTTCACCCTTAGGAATTGACTGCATTACTTTTTGTTGCATTCACCATATCTCTGCGAACGTGCGTTCTGCCTGCAGCTGCACCATGTGTTCATGAGCAGCTGTCTCTAACTTCCCAGGCCATGGGGTCCGCCCGCTGAATCCTGAGGTGTGTGTGTTTCCACCTGGTGTTGAGGACACAGCTTGGGGCACTTACGCTATGGGGGAATCATTATTACCGAGTAGATCCTCGACGGAGCCCTGAGGACATTGTAGGGATAGTGAAATTTTAGATGTAGTAGGCGTGCAGGAGTTCCTGTAGCCTACGTTTAAAGTGAAAAGTACACGTGTTGCAGGAAGGTTCACATGTCCACCGTTAACCTGGTAATAGGAGTTCAAATGCGCTGGTTCCCAATTGTTCCTGGCTATATGTGGACTCCATGTGTTTAAACCCGACACAAGGCTGTCTTACCTGCACAGTATTTGTGGTCTTTCTGTGACATGGTGATTTATGCATTTCTAGCCTTGCCAAACTTTTGTAGATTCTGCCAGGATTTGCATGGCATGCACAACAGTTATGATTCATGTGTATTTATGCTGCATTTCAAGCCCTGATATCATAATGTAAGTTCTTGTCTTACTAGGATAATGCGTAATCAGTGGTGTAGCTAGACCAGTTGCCTACTGGTGCGGCCCAGATGTTTGCTGCCAGCTGTGGCATTTAAGAGCAGTGGGGAGCTGACAGATTCCCGTGATGGGGGGGAGACAAATGCCAGTGAAACTCGTGTCGCTTGGAGCAGTCCGCCCACCCCCGTGCTACCCCACTGTGTGTATCGAATCTGGATTTGCATAGGACGTACAGTACAGTACGTATGATTCATGTTGTTTTGCACTATGTTTATATACACAATATACTACATATTTTTGATATAATCCTGTATGGTGTTTCTCTTGTGGTGTATTTATTGTTTCACTGGTGTGAGCGTGTTGCACAAACGCAGTACACTTTTTCTCTGGGATAAGGCGGACTGCTTGTGCTAGGCTACCAAGGGGGTGAACAAAGGTTATCTTGGGTGTGTAACTACCTTACCCTGACTAGAGGGGTGGGTTTTGCATGGCTTAGGTGCATACCCTAACCAACCAGAAACCCAATTTCTAACAGAGTGTGTGCCAAAAAAATACCTTTGCAGCCCCAGTATACTCATATTTTAAATATGTATTTTGGAAAACGGCCCTCTCTGAAGGGTCACCCCAAACTTTTGCCTTCCTCCTCCGATTCTTTTGACCATCATTTTGTTGTCCTTTGGACTCTGAGCACTTAACTACTACCGACCAACACTAAAGTGCATGTGCTTCTCCCCTAATCATGGTATAATTGGTGTATAGACAATTGACATATTTAGTTCACTTGTAGGTCCCTTGTGTATTATACCTTATACCCAGGGCCTGTAATCTAAATTTGACTAGTAGGCTTGCAGCACTGGTTGTGTCCACACACAGATAGCCTTTCAAACCTGTCTCAGTCCTGCCATTGCAAGGCTTGTGTATGCAGTTTACTGTCACTCTGACTTGGCATTTAAAACCACTTATCAGGCCTTAAACTGTTATTACATGTATCACCCCTACGGTCGGCCCTTGATAGCCCTAAGGGTAGGGTGCTGGGTAAATAAAAGGTAGTCATCTACGGCTCACACGAAGGAGGGTCCCAGGGAAAGTTTAACTACCAAACCACAGACTTTATCCCCTATGCAACACTCTTAACATCAACAAATAAATCTGGTGGTCTACAATAGGGAGAAAAAACTGAATTACCAAGTCAGACAACTAGTGCTGACACCCAAGGTTGCCAACAAGCAAAGACCTTTGCGAACTGATAGGATTTCCATCAACTACCAAAGTGGTCAGTGTCATCATTTGGATATCCTTTCTTCCTACCACTACCCCCCTAGATCACAGGGGAGAGTCATGTGGATCGGGTTTCGACCAGGTCACAGAAATCGCGACAGGAGGAAGTGAAAAAAGGGAGAGACCATTTGTTCACCTAGTAACTGACCTAAAAAAACAGATCTTTGATACTTTGGGTGATGGAGTTATATGTGCAGTGCATGTGAGTGAAGTTAAAAAGGAATTAGAAGAGAAAACTACTTTAATACGCATATCCCTGCTACTCCTGATTAAAAATAGTGCAGAAACAGCTTTGAACACGTAGGCTGCCTCACAATACGGTCAACATGTTTCAGCCTTGTTGACAATTGGCCATAGGCTTTCTTCAGGACCTAAACAACAAACTGTATTGCCACTGCATTATCAATTAAGTGACAAATCCTTTGTCTATACAAAGTTGGCATAAATACAACCTTTTGAATGATTGCTTACAAGGTTGTATACATATGTTCATATGTTGTTTTGCTCCACACAAATCACCAGCATTGCTCCTGCCAATATCGCTCGCCGTGGCCTCATCTGCCCCAGGTGGTTCAGCACAATATTGTCTCCCTCTCTCACCTGGGCAGGGGATAGATGTCACTGGGTGCCTGCCGCAAGCGAGCGATCCAGGCGTACGCGACTGGAGCGCCGGTCTGCCAGGTTCCACTGGCTGCTAAAGCCGAGCCTCGATTTTCTTTCACTGCGGCTCACGCCAATCACGCAGGTCTCCCCAACTCCCCGACCTCTGCGTCAGCGGCCCGCCGGCACCGTCACGACCAGCGTGCTGTTCCCGCACCAAGATTCAGCCCTGTAGGGGAGCTGGGGAAGTCAGGGAGAGTCCTCGGGCATCGCCGTTTCTTTTCTTCACTACTTAAATCGCTGCCATTTTCTTCAGTGCCTCAGTCGCGGCCGCTCAGCTCCATGTCTCCCTCTGGAGTATGGAGTGTGTTCCTTCGTCTCTCGTTACCGTGGAGGTCAGGGGCCAGGGTCCACCTCATTTTAGGTTTAAATATTAGCTTTTCGAACCTGATATGGGCAGGATATTCAGTGAGGGCGCCGGAGCTCCGCTAGTGTGCGCCCATCGCTGTCGGCTGCTGGCCACGCCTCTAAGCTGTAATTCTTGATCAGAAAGGAGTAACTGCATCATGTTTCATATTTTTGGAACAGTAATGATAAATCCTCCTCACTGGTAAAGCCGAATTTGGCATTACTGATATAGAAATGCCACTTTTAGAAAGTGGATTTTTATCTTTTTTTACTGCTCTGTGTGCTTTGCAGCCTGTCTCTAATACATGTCTGGGGTGAGTGACAGCTACATTTTGTACATTCCCACTAGACATCTACAAACACATGAACGGTAGGTGTGACAGAAAACTCAGCTGTATTCATCTGCATTCTGAGAGCTCTTCCTGGACATTTGGAGGACACTTTCACTTGAACAAGGCAGTGTCCTGTTTCCCACACAAAGGGATGATTATCCCCTACTGCTAGTCTGGAGGCAGGGCTGGGATAAAATGTGGACATGTGCACTTCAAGGGCCTGCTTTGAAGTCACCCCCGCTTACAGGGCACAAACGGGTATAAGTACTGGGGCTCTGACCCTACCAAGATATTACAAAACTGCACTTGTGAAGGAAGAAAACCTGCTGTGCTTTAAGGATTACCACTCTGCTTGACTGCTGCTCTGGAATAATTGCTTTTTTAGCTTTGCTGTGCTGCCCTCCTGCCTGCTGAGGACAAGTACTGAACTCTTCTCTCTTGAACCCAGAGTGACTACAAAGGCCTACTGGCTTGCCCACCATTCTGAAGTGTCAGGGTCATCAAAGACAATCTTCAACCCTGTAACAGCACCTGGACTCTGCCATCTGTGAGTCCTGCCATGCCAAGTGGTGCCAATACAGCCCTTCTGCCATATAGAACCATGAAAATTGATGCAGCAACGGCTTTGCGCCTATCGGAACAAACACATTGCCCTTTGGCTCCTTAGATGGAGCTAATCAAGACATTGCTTTGACTGATCGCACGGTATGACGGCGCTTCAGTACCTGCATCATAAAGGGGTTCGTCAACAAAATCTGCGTGGTTCAGAATTGATATATTGATATATGTTTTCGACATCAACGCTTGCTCCATCTAAGGTACTTTTTCAGCAGGACCTGTGTGAGTCCTGTAACCAGACTGCCCTCCATCATGGTCGATCTGAACTTTGGATTTACCCCAGTCCAGCGCAACCTCAACTACCCCCAAAGTGCTATTTGACTCTAAGCACTAGATTTTGATTTGATCTTTAAAAATTCATAACTCTGGTTCTACCTATTGGATTTTTGTCATTTTAGTCTTGTTTAGTCTTGTTTTACTCCCAACAATATAATCAATTTTTCAAACCCTGTATGGTGTTTTCATTGTGTTACTGTGTGTGTTTGTGTGTTGCACAAATACTTTACATATTTCCTCTTTAGATAACCCTGACTGCTCTGTGCTATATTACCAGAGGTTGAGCACAGGTTATCCTTCAATGTGTTTAACTTAACTTAACTAGACTGGTAGTTCCTGCTTATGCAGGGTGCATACTCTGACGACCAGAAACCTCAGTTCAAACATTGGTGATTAGCGGTGGAATAGGACTTGTGTTTGTGGAATACCTTATAGTAATTCAGTTTTCACTACAACTCCATACTAAGACCAATTTGAACCTGTTTCATTTCTCCCAAAATTGGCATCCTTGATTTTTCCAAAAGTCTTTTTGCCCCATACTCATTACTATCTGCAATGTCTGTAGACTTATCTGGCAATACAGAATTCGAACTGTCCAATCTGGAAACCCACGCAGTGGCCCAGCTCAGTGTTCTGCCAGGAAAGAAGGGGTTTCACTAAGGGAAGTGCCAAGAAGGCAGAGCTTCAGAAAGCCTGCCTGAAGAGCATGGGCAGTAGCCCCCAGACCAACAAAGAGGATAAGGAGGAGGGGTCAGAGTATCTGGAGGATTTGGTGCAGGACCTGTAAGTAGGTCTAGTCATGCAGCCAACTGATATGGGAGTTAACATACTCCCCAGACTGGAATTCCAAAGCAGACTAGGCAGCAGTGTGTCTTCAAATAACCTGTCCTCATAGGAGATGGATAATAGGAAGGGGGAGAGGAAGCTGAAGCTATAGCTTGCAAAATTGAAATTGGAGAAGGAGTAGGTCCTTGCTAAAATGGAGAATGAGCAAGATCTAGACGAGAAAAAGCTGGCTATGGAAGAGAAAAAAAGATTAGCTTTGCTTTGCTTTGATTGCTTCCAACTGGGACACAAGCAGGAGGACTCTGTCTGTCCAAAGAAAGCAACCACTGGTGGGAACAATACAAGCGTGACTAATGTGGCCTTAGAGGAAAGTAGTTTCCAGGGTTTATGTCAGAGAATGTGCCATGATCTCCATCAGCTGGGAGATAGACTAAGAAGGTGAGTTGGTGATCCCTGAGGGTGGGAGCCATCATTAGGGTTGAGAGATATATTCTGCTCCACTGGCAGAGTTTTTCCACTCCACACTACCCTTGGAGTGAGTAGTTCGGCAAAAACTTCCTTTACTAGTGCCGACCCCTAAATGTTACAATACTGTCTCCCCAACACAGGTGAATTTCTCTCATGGGCCACTAATCATTTCCACATACTAACTTTTGCAATTTATATGGGAAACACACAACACTGGTCTTACCTTCCTCCACATGAACTTGAAATCCCATGGGTTGTGCCACTTTTCCGACTTCACTCAATATAAAAAAGACTAGAGGGAGGAAAGTGGTTTGCCCTGATTGCCTCAGGCTGTGCTCCCCCTTAATTCATATGATTGGTTAACGAAAAAAACAATCTGTCCAGATGAAAGAAACACCGCCAATCCCGGAACTAATTCTCAAAAACAGCAACATCGGAAACGATCATCCAGCTGCACCAGAAAGCTTACTTCAATCCACATTTGAGCAAGCACTCCAGCCGATGTGGGTCTAGGAGGCAGAGGTAAGTAGTGTTCCCAGTTGATGCTGGTGTTTGCAATTATGCATTTGTAGAGGATGCAGAACTGCTACATGACAATGCATACAAACTACAAGCCTGAGGTGTTAGCTGGCTAATGGCGTGGGTCAGTTTGGGATCTCTATTCTTTGTGATAAAGATACACATTCACTGCTAAGGTGGCTCAGTCGGTTAATGCACTTGCTATAAAGAGCTGCAGGCAACATGCTCAGGTTTCACCTCACCCTTCATATTGTTCCCAGACTCATACATGACGAGAACCATTAAGTATTACTTGGCAGCATAGCCTCTTGTAAATTCTGCTGATACAACAATACATAAAAGTTCACTCCTCAAAATCACACAGGTGTAATAGTGGAGTGGATTAGCTTCCATTGGTGCAGCAGGTGCAGTGACACCGAGACCCAGAAGCCTGAGGGGGCCATGAAACCGGATTATTGCTATTTTTTAAAGAATAATTCACTTGCACTAGCGCCCATATGACACTGGCTAAGCTACTGAGTATTTAGGGATATGGTTTTGTGAGACTTAATATTATAGCCTTCAATATAGTGTGTTCGAAATTGCTCTAAATGTGCATTCTCAAAAATAAATATATTGTTCCCAAGCTGAACATCTGATTTATGTCGAGTATTCAACAAATGAGGGTAAAGGAAAACATTGCTATTTTGGATAAACTTCATTCAGATTAAGGATTCAACAGAGCAATAACCCCTACTGCTTGTTTCTCCTAGAATGAAAGAAGCTGCCCCTATTCAAAGACCCTTGGGCACTCCGATATCCAGGCTCTAGCTAAAGCCCTGGGCACCCTCGTATCTGCTGAAGACCCTAGGCACATTTCACTTCATCTATGCAGAACTGGACTGTGTCCCTCCGTCTTCTAGCAAGTGACTCCTGAGCCTCATCATTCGTTTTCTGTAGAGAGGAGCTGCTGACAGGACTGAGCCAGGAGCATTAGAGCCACTAGAGCTTGGGAGGGAGCCAGAGAATGAGAGGAGGGCATCCAGCACTGGCTGAAGAGCACAGCAGCCTCAAGAAACACTCCAAGTGTGCATCTTGCCTGTGAGGTGCACTTGCTGACCTGTCTGAGGAGGACCTGCACTGGGAGAAGTGACTTACTCAGAGGCAGCAGATGTGAGAAAGTTGCAACAGCTTCCCAGAGCACGTCATTGGCACTGCAAGAGATGAAGGGTGCTCTACCTAGGGAGCTCCACAGCATTCAGCACATGTGGGATGATGACTCCACCCAATTGCAAGAATCTTGCAGAGTTTTTCCGGCAACTCCATGGAATTCTGTGGAGTGAAACTCCACAAGCTCCATCCAGGCCTAGTCATCACTTCTACTAGGTGAGAGTGAATGGGGTCCCAACCAGTGCTCTGGGGGATACTGGGGCTAGCAGGACCATGGTTGTAGAAGATCTTGTCTCCCCAGAACAGTACACTGGTGAGGTGTGTAGAGTGACTACAGTCCATGGACAGTACTTTCCCCCTTATGGCGCTGGTGTGCCTAGAATGGAGTAGGGTGGGTAAGTGATCCGAAGGAGGAGGGTCCTAGTTAGTCCTGGGATGCCCTCTGACCGCATTCTGGGGAATGAGTTGCCCCCAGTGTCATGAGAACTGGGAGTGGCAGCTACCACAGGTGTCCTGACAGTTCAGTTTTCTGGGGGTACCACTCCAAAATGGAGGGTAAAAAACACAGGTAGAGGGGAATGGGAAGGAAGGCATAATCCCTGATTCCTGTCATGCCCAAGGAAAAAGGGCGCAAGTCACTTAGGGTTACTGCTGCCCACTCTGAGAAACCACAGAGGACAGAGACCCCTGGATGGCCTGGAGCCTGGCTCTTGACTCTGACAGCTGCCTATGTTGCTTGCTGTCCTCGAGGACAGAGTTTTCTTTGGGTTGAGGACAGAAGTCAGACCTAAAGTGCGGAATGGGTCACATCACTTTGTTGACCATGGGGGTACTATCTGCCTACTGGAATGTATCTGTGAACAAATTAAGGTTAGGTGCTGCACAGATGAGGTCCAGAGATAAGGATAAGGATTCCCCATGGGTTAGCTCAGTGGCCACAGAGAGCATAGAAAGAGGGATACAACTGCGTTCAGAAAGGCATAGAAATGGCATGAGCCCCAGGAGTATTGGTCCATTGTCCATGTTCTATCATCCTAAACAGGGAAGTCAATCAAGGTATTGATTAGTATACCCTGGCTTTGGGCTGAAGGAGGATCTTATTGGAAAATGGACCTCTCTGAAGGGTCACCCCAAACATTTTGCCTGCCCCCTTCTATTCTTCTTTCCTTCTTTTTATTGACATTAGGACACTCAGTACATGACCAATGCTGACCAGTGCTAAACAACACTTGCTTCTCCCCTAAAAATTGTATAATTGGTGTATAGACAATTGACATATTTAGTTGACTTGTAATTCCCTTGTAAAGTGGTATAACTTATACCCAGGCCCTGTAACCTGAATGCTTCTAGTAGTCTTGCAGCCCTAGTTGTGCCACCCACACAAGTAGCCTTTCAAACCTGTTTCGGATCTGCCATTGCAAGGCCTTTGTGTGCAGTTTACTGCCACTTCAACTTTACATTTAAAAACACTTGTCAAGCCTTAAACACCCCTTTTATTGCTTGTAAGTCACCCCAAAGGGCCAGCGGAGAGGTAAAAACTAGTATTCCAACTCCAGAGAGTGCAACAGTAGGGAAAGTGCTGGATAGTGGAAGGGTAAAAATTACTATTCTCATTCCAGTAAATACAACAGAATGGAAAGTGTTGGATAGAAGAGAAAAAAATTACTATTCACACTGAAAAACGTAGAAAAAACATATATGAAAAGTTTTTTTACAAAGAATTAATAACTTTTTTTTAAAATATTAAACACATAAAATAACACATATTATGATACTAATTACATAGGAAGGGTTTAGTGGCCAACCTCTTTGCCCAAGAGTTCCGCACGTGTCCCCCGGCTGCCTCCAACATACAGTTTAGACAGGCCCCATTGGATACTCTCTTGGACCCCACAGGTCAACTGCCAACAATATTGGAGGAATGTTCTTCATTAGAGAACATTGACTGACTAGGAGTCCCGCCCCAAAAAATTTCAGGTGAGCAGAGAGAGTCCCCATTCACAACCACAAGAGATGGTCTAAAAGCTACACATCCCACTGACCTCGACAGTGAAGGGCATGCTGGGTCCTTGGGAAGGAACACCTCACTGCTTTGCCCACAGGGTCATCACATGGAACCCAGCTACATGCAAGAAATGGTGTCAGCAGACCCGCTCTTGCCTTGTACTAATGACAACCGGGTTACACTTCTGTCATGGAATATAGCAGGGTTGGGCTCAAAGCTATCTTCCCCTGAGTGGCATGCCTTCATAGAAGGCTATGACGTCTGTGCATTTCAAGAAAACTGGCTTACAATCCCCCCAATATTGTGTAGGATATCTGAACTATCAAATCCCAGCTGTGAAAGAAACCAAAGGCCAATCTGGGTGCGGCAGAACCTAGGTATCATCATAACGGAGCTCCCGACCACAAACAATGACATCTAGGCTTTATGCCTGAAAATAGATTCTAGGAAGCAGGTCGATATTTATAATGTTTACACGAGAGGCACAAGAGGGAGGAAGTCTGACGTACTAGTGGCGCTTGATGTCCTCCTCGATAAATATTCAGCAACCTTCAATGTTATTATTGCCGGGGATCTTACCATCACGTTCGAGCCCCTGGTTGGCGGGGAAAGCAAACTCGTAGAGGAAGAAGACAAGCAGTAGGCCATACCAAAGTTAGATCTTGTACCTGTCAAAAAATGGACTATGTGGCGATACAGATTAAGTCCATCTGCCTAGGTAAGAGCTTTCGAGCCACAAGTGGTAGGACATTATCAGATAGATTGGGGGCCAATACATCCAATAATGGAATAGCGGCCAGTCGTTTTGACTATGTATTGATTAGTTTGAACTTATGGCATGCCCTCTGTGACATGATAGTCAGAGATTGGTTAGAAAGTGACCATAACTCTTTGTGTGCAAGCCTGGGTCTGTGGCATCAGCGGACATCTTTAGAGGAAAGGCGTGATCGCTATCCCTGCGACGTAGTTTCTACTAATGACATGAGGTGCTTAAAGTGGGCACGCCTAATCGAAAAGCCTGAAACACTAGCTGCTATCGCAAAGGAGGTTGACAAAGCTGTGTTAGAGCTAGATTCTACCGTACACTCAAACGTAGTGCCTGAGGCCATCACCAAGATCCACAATGATTTTTTTCCCATCTTTGTACATACTTTTTGAAGCGCTGCAACCCAAACAAGCCTACAAAGGAAAACACCACTTCTTGGTTTAATAAAGAATGCAGAAAAGCAAGGGAATTACTTGGGGATGCAGTAAAAAAGGGTGAACCTTCCTTAGTTCGAGCTGCTAGGAAGGCATACAAGAGTACCCAGACAAAAGTAAAAAACTATGGGATGATGCAAGATGGGAGGATATTAGGGAGGCATGCTCTCAGAACGATAGTAAAATGTTCTGGAGCATAGCTAATTGGGGAAGAGGAGGCGTGCCGGAAAATCCCCACAATCATGTTGTGCAGGAAGTCTGGGTAACATTTTTTAAACCACAATATGCATGCCCAGCTAGTGAGCTAAACCAGATTGATCATACCCAAGCACTATACGAAGATGATGCTTCTAACAGTACGGATATTAATGTTGCACTGGGCTCAGTAGTTGGGGGGAGGGCCCCCTGCCCTGATGGTGTTCCTGCTTACATGTTCTTATTCGATAAACCAAGATGGAGCAGGTACATCTTGTTGTTAGCTAACACTGTGGCAAAAGGTGCCCCCGTACCCCATTCATGGAAAGAGGTGGAAATAATCCCCATATATAAGAAAGGAGACAAAACTCATCCTGGTAACTACAGGCCCATCAGCCTGATAGACTCTCTCCAAAACATAATGGGTAGGTTGATTCTCAGCAAGATCCATTAGTATATTGATGAGAATTGCATCTTATCCCCCTTTCAGGCAGGCTTTCGGGCGTGCACCATTGACCAGGTGTTCCGCTTCACCTTGTTATATTGGAAGTCTGTGGTCCTGGCCAATGGTAGTCTGTACGCTGCTTTTGTTGATTTAAAATCAGCATTTGATCTTGTCCCTTGCCATAAACTAAGGGATCAGTAGCACAGTAAGACGGGCGGTTGTATGATTAAGATATTGCCGCTAGCATTGTTTGCACATTGTTATTTGCACTGAACCTGCAGAGATTTTAAAACGAAGGAGTTTTAAAATTGTGTGTAACTGTGATTTTAAAACTTATTTTGGAAAACACGAGTTACCTCATAGCCGCCTCACTGACGCCCGTGGCTCTGCTCGCCGGCTCCCCGTTCCACCACGGGTTTGTCCCGTTTGACGTGGAGGGAGTGAAGGCGGGGCAGGAACGGGTCAGAGGTCGGAGGGCGGGAGCTACCCTGGGGAAGCACTACTTAGTGCAGAGCCTCTCAAGGGACTCGCTGGATCAGTAGCACAGTAAGACGGGCGGTTGTATGATTAAGATATTGCCGCTAGCATTGTTTGCACATTGTTATTTGCACTGAACCTGCAGAGATTTTAAAACGAAGGAATTTTAAAATTGTGTGTAACTGTGATTTTAAAACTTATTTTGGAAAACACGAGTTACCTCATAGCCGCCTCACTGACGCCCGTGGCTCTGCTCGCCGGCTCCCCGTTCCACCACGGGTTCGTCCCGTTTGACGTGGAGGGAGTGAAGGCGGGGCAGGGACGGGTCAGAGGTCGGAGGGCGGGAGCTACCCTGGGGAAGCACTACTTAGTGCAGAGCCTTTCAAGGGACTCGCTGGATCAGTAGCACAGTAAGACGGGCGGTTGTATGATTAAGATATTGCCGCTAGCATTGTTTGCACATTGTTATTTGCACTGAACCTGCAGAGATTTTAAAACGAAGGAATTTTAAAATTGTGTGTAACTGTGATTTTAAAACTTATTTTGGAAAACACGAGTTACCTCATAGCCACCTCACTGACGCTGTGGCTCTGCTCACCGGCTCCCCGTTCCACCACGGGTTCGTCCCGTTTGACGTGGAGGGAGTGAAGGTGGGGCAGGGACGGGTCAGAGGTCGGAGGGTGGGAGCTACCCTGGGGAAGCACTACTTAGTGCAAAGCCTCTCAAGGGACTCGCTGGATCAGTAGTACAGTAAGATGGGCGGGTGTATGATTAAGATATTGCCGCTAGCATTGTTTGCACATTGTTATTTGCACTGAACCTGCAGAGATTTTAAAATGAAGGAATTTTAAAATTGTGTGTAACTGTGATTTTAAAACTTATTTTGGAAAACACGAGTTACCTCATAGCCGCCTCACTGACGCCCGTGGCTCTGCTCGCCGGCTCCCCGTTCTACCACGGGTTCGTCCCGTTTGACGTGGAGGGAGTGAAGGCGGGGCAGGGACGGGTCAGAGGTCGGAGGGCAGGAGCTACCCTGGGGAAGCACTACTTTAGACGGTCATGTGCTCGTCGCGCAGCGGGCGCGCCGAAGGCGCGCCGAAGGCGAGCCGAAGGCGAGCCAAAGGCGGGCCCGTCGGCACCCGTCCGCGCCCAGACGGGACCAGGGGCCACCCCCCCTGCCCGAAAATGTATAGCTAAAAGATATCCGAGGGATACCCTGCGAGCCCTTAGGCTAAGGCTCGACGACAACTGTATGACACTGCACCCGGATAACCCTACGAGCTGCTGTCAGCATTGCAAGTTCTCCTTCTCCCACGCACCACTGGGAATCACTGGTGATTCAGGAGACATTAAACCCCCTAACTTAAACCAGCCTAACAAACAAGATGCCCAATTCTCTTTCTTGAGCACCAATTGCAGATCACTCCCAAAACATAAAAATGATATTTTTAACCTCCTAAATGACCAGAAGCCAGATGAGCTATTTCTCACGGAGACTTGGTTAACAGACAGCTCCGGCCCAGCCATACACTAGCCCTCCCTCCCAATTATTCTATTGTGAGGAAAGATCGGGCGCACCAAGGAGGAGGAGGCATCTGCGTCATTTTTAAAAATATATATCAATGTAAATGGACAGATGCGAAACTAGGTAACTGTGAAGCAGGACTTTTGAAACTCACACTGACCCCCCAAATTACACTTACAGGACACCTGATATACCGCCCCCCGGGTGCAGCAGGGGAATGGGCGGCTGCCCTTCCCGATTTTTTAGCACCTCTCGTATTGGAGGCATCCATGTTTACCATACTAGGCGATCTAAACTTACATTTAGATAACCTTAATTGCCCAATGATCGCTAATTTTATCTCAGATTTGGAGGCATTAAACATTCATCTGTGGAACTCTGGCCCCTCCCATCAAGCTGGCCACCTACTGGACCCCATATTTGCTAATTTTGACCGTATTAAATGGGAGTCGACACTACCCATTGTATGGTCGGACCACTTTCTCAGCAAATTTACCATCTGGGCTCCTGCACACAGAAACCTAAAAAAATCAGATCTATGGTTTAGAAATTGGAAGAAACTTTGCATCACAGATCTGGAGGAACAACTTACCAGATCTAACCCAGGCTTTGAGGTAGATAAAATCACAATTGAGGATCACGACAGAATTAATAGTTGGCTATCAGACGCTGCTCTGACGGTCATTCCCCCGACCTTAAGTAAACAAAAATCATGTAGTCCTCCAGCGCCCTGGTTCTCGGATAAGCTAAAAGAAGAAAAAAGCTTATGCAAGAAACTAGAAAGACTATGGAGAAGAGACTACAATCCCGGCAACAAAGAAAAGTATAAGTTGGCACTTAATGCATATCATCTATCATGTAAAATTGCCAGGGGAAATTTCACCAAAAACAAGATCTTAGAAACCCAGTATCACTCAGGGACGCTTTTCAAGGTACTAAAGAATCTAGCAGGAGCAGCAGCTCTGCCGGAACCTCCTACACTGTCACCCACCCAATGCAATAGTATTGCAAATTTCTTTCATGAAAAAATAGCCACGATATACGCTAACTTCTTACCTAACAATGATGGTATGGATAGTAGCCCCTCTACCACTCCTATAGAGGACCAACAAGAGACCCCTATGAAACAAGAAATTAGAACATGGCAACCAATAGACGCTCTTGCATTTAAGACTGCGTTGAGCAGTATAAAATCAGGCTCACCCCTAGATCCATTGCCTGCGCACGTCCTTAAACAATTGGACATCTCCATTCTCGAGGTACTCAGAGCACTACTAAACGTCTCCTTACAAGAAGCTGAATTACCTAATGAATGGAAACACTCGTGGTGGTCCCCCTGCTAAAAAAGGCCAATAGTGACCCTGAGGTGTTCTCTAACTTTCGCAAAGTGTCTTTACTGCCGATCTTGTCTAAAATCCTAGAAAAACATGTTAATAGGCAGCTATCAGACTTTATCAACGATAACAATCTTCTGCACTTTTCACAATCTGGTTTTAGGAAAGGTCATTCCACGGAGTCCACTTTACTCGGGGTCACAGAGGTCATACGTCAAGAACTCGATGGGGGAGGCCCGGCGGCACTCATCCTTTTGGATTTGAGTGCCGCATTTGACACCATTTGCCATGCAACCCTCATCAAGCGTATGGAAGACATTGGAATCAGGGGGAATGCACTGAAGTGGCTGGAGCAATTTCTCCGGCAGTGAACATACCAGGTCTTTTCCAAAAGGAATCGGTCAGAAGTATACACATCTCCATATGGAGTGCCCCAGGGCTCCATATTAAGCCCCCTTCTTTTTAATGTGTGTGTCACTCCCCTAGCCGAAATTGCCGAAGAGATGGGTCTCACCATTTACTCTTACGCGGACGACACGCAACTTGTGTTCTCCCTTTCATCTACAGATAAATCTGATATCTCTCCTCTCCGTTCCGGACTACTCAAGATGGCCACCTGGCTTCATGCAAAAAAATTAAAACTGAACGGAGACAAAACAGAGTTACTAATCTTCGGCAATCAAAAGAATCTCTGGGGCCCAGCCCACTGGCCCGAGGAGTTGGGCATTGTCCCGACTGCGGTGCAATCAGCACGCAACCTAGGGATAATTATCGATGATAAAATGTCCATGCAGACACACATAGCCAAAACTGCCTCCACATGCTTCCTCATCCTTAAATGGCTGAGGAAAATATTATGGCAATTACCAGACAGGGCCCAGAGGACTGTTATACAGGCCTTAATTACGTCATGATTAGACTATGGTAACATCCTATTTCTAAGAGTTACGAATAGCACCCTGAACCAATTGCAAGTAGTTCAGAACTCCGCGGCGAGAATGCTCCTCCCAGGACGGACAAGGATGACAGAACATCTTAAAAACTTACACTGGCTGAGGGTGACCAGCAGAGTAAAGTTCAAAGCACTGTGCCATATGTACAGAATCAGCTCAGGAGCAGCCCCGGAGTATCTATGTAAAATGGTCCAAAAATACTTGCCCACGCGTAATTTACGCTCAGCAAATCAAGCGAAATTCATTGTGCCCAGGGTAAAAAGGGCTCGACTAGGAGGTCGCTCTTTTTCTGTATAGCGCCGGCACTGTGGAATTCACTCCCCCTTCAACTAAGATAGGAACCTTGTTATTTACGCTTCCGCAAGGGAGTGAAAGCATGGCTGTTTGACCAATAATTGCTTCCTGCTCTCTTACAAGTAATACTGATCCAGGGCGCCGGGAAACCCTCAGGGTAGCTGTAGCACCATACAAATGCAATAAATAAATAAATAAATAAGGGCAATCCTCCAGGAGTTGGGATTCCCCCCAAAGTTACTCACATTACTTGATAGATTGCACGAAGAAAACTTTGCTAAAATCAGATGGGGTTCCCAGGGCATGGTTACCGGCCCATTTCCAGTAGAGAGAGGGGGACGCCAGGGTTGTGTACTTGCACCTACCCTATTCTCCCAAATTATCAATGGTATTGCTGATTATATGGGTGCAGAGTCGACTGACACTCCAGTTTTAGCTGGTTCCAAAATTCCGATGTTATTGTTTGCCGATGACACGTCGATCCTCTCAAAGACCCTGAGTGGTTTCCAGAAGGCCCTGACCATCTTTGAGGAGTTCTGCAATGCTCGCAGTCTGGAATTCAACATGTCAAAGACAAAATGTATGGCTTTTAATCCCTATAGAACCTTTAAAAGAAAAATTGTAATGAACAATCGTTCACTGGAGCAAGTAAAGGCATGTACTTATTTTGAGGTCATTATACAAAATGACCTAAAATGGAAGCAGCAAATCAACATGGCACCACTTAAGCACCAGCAACTGTCTGGCATACTGACCAGGGAGATTAATACCTCACTGACCAAACAAATCAGCCCCTTGCTCCAGGTCTATAATATGAAGGTGGTTAACTCCGCACTCTATGGAGCAGAATTATGGGGGGGTACGAAAATCTTATCAATCTCACGACCGCAGAAAACAAGTTCATGAGCAGCATCACAATGCTCCCCCAAAGTACACCAGTGTGTCCGCTACTATATGATCTAGGTAGAAGGCCTTTGGCAGAGGTGGCTAAACTGCACCCTCTACTATATTGGCGCAGGCTCTGGACTACTCCAGAACGTAGCCACTATGCCATGGGTTTTCTGGACATAATTCGGGCTGACGCATTCCACGAAATAAGATGGTTGAGAGGAATTAGAGATGCCCTAGTAACTATAGGCATGAGACCACTATGAGAAGAACCTGACAGAGCTAGCTTCCCCCCCAAAAAAATCCTGAAAGAAAAATACTGGGAGATGACTATACAAAAAATTCTGAGTAAAAGTGTGTCTTCCACCCTAACAGGAATCTTTTTGGATGTTAAAATGTCACCGAACTTCCAAGCCTTCTAGGATATAATAGCAAAACCCCATGATAGAAACTGTATTTCCAGTTCAGGGTGGGCACATTGCCCATCAAAGCTTTCACTGCTAGATGGTCAAAGTCCAATGTCAACTTGTGTTCTCTATGTCAGACTAGAGTGGAGTCAGTAGCACATTTGTTATTTGTCTACCCAGCATATGACGCTCCTTGTCGAGTATGGCTTGCTCCAATCTGTAAATTACTTGGAACTAGAAGGAGCAAAGAAGCAGAAAGGATTTTACACACAAATGCTTCTAATCTAATCTCTACAGCTGCAGCGAAATTTCTAGGCTGGGCTTGGTCGATAAGGTCACAGCTTCCTCTTACATAATATTTTGTCTGTGTCCTTTATTCTTGCCTTTTTGTAAATGTATTGGCCCCTCAATGCTTGCTCCATAAGCTAGGACTAATAAGTTTTAATCCCCCCCTTAGATGCCTGTTATAACGCTGACTAAAATGTTTTAAAATGTCCCTCCTACTGAGAACCTTAACAGTGTCTGTTTTCCAATGGTCGTTTTATGTAAATTGTAATTTATTGTCTGATGGTTTTTAAAGATAACGGCTTGAAGCTATTTTGTATTTTAATACAGTTTTACAATCATGCTTTATTCATTTGTTGGCTGGCACTGAAATATTTGACAACTAATGTGTTTTTGTACTTGGCTTTTATGACAAAATGTCAAATAAAGCATGTTTGACTGACTGACTAATTACATGTAAACCTACAAATGCTGTATAAAATAAAATAATAAATACATTTACAATTTTTTTTTTAAACTAGAAAATATTTACAAACAAATATTTAGTTAAAACATATCTGTATTTATTATATTTCCTACCCTATAACACCACACCAATAACAAAACACTTCAACATTTGTATTTACATTTATTTACATAATTAACATAATTAATAATGAATATTTTTTTTAATAAAAATAAATATTAAGCATTAATTGACCACACTCTTTAACACTATAATATCCACAACACACACTTAAATTAAACTATAAAATAATAAAACACAATTAAAACTTATTTTAAAAATGAAAACTATTACTTTTAACAACTAATAATTAAATATTTACAATTTATTTAATACCCACCCTTTACACCTTTAAAAGTAAAAACAACACACCAAAAAAACAATTATCAAAAATAAATATAAAATAATTAACATTAACCCCTTGTATGTGTAGGATGGCCAGGGGCCGTTCGACTTCACCGTGGGCATGTGCGGAGTACGGCCAGTCCACTCATTAATTCCCCGCCGCCCACTCATTAATTCCCCAGCACTGCGGCGGAATTTGCGCCACAGTCAAGGGGTTAATTAACAACTATATATAATTAATTAAACACAAATTACTTCCCGGTCTTTACTCCTACAAACACCACAACACAAACCTAAAATTAATTATAAAATTGCCAAAATTAATAACCAATTAATTAATTAACAACCAATTATTGATTCATAAATTAAAAACAAATTTCTTCGAACCCTTTACACCTATGAAAACACCATAACACACACCTAAAATTAATTACACAATTACCAAAATTAATTACCAATTAGTTAATTAAAATTAATTAACAACCAATTATTAATTAATTAATTAACAATAATTTACTTTACACATTTAACACTATAACATCCCTATTAAACAAATATTAATACATACAAATTAATCAATACATTTAATATAATTACATTTCTTCCTACCCTATACCCCTATAAACCCGCTACGGAAATAAAAGAACAAAAGTCACATGTATATATATGTATATATTAATACATCACATACATATAAATTAGTTCCTAAAATACATAACAAAAATAAAAAACGATATTTTAAACAACTATATTTTTAAAAAAGGTATTAAACACTACAATATTTTTAAAATCGATATTACTTACCTTAAGTTGATATTCTTGACCACAGTATTCTTGAAATCGATATTTTGCCCGCAAGCTCCGCTCCGCTGACCTCGCCACAGTCCCCCGCATCCGAATAGTGACCTCAGGTGGCAAGTCATTCTCCCACCTCGCCGCCAAGACCTGGAACACCCTCCCCACCTACCTACGGCAGACCCAAGACCTGCTGACCTTCAGAAGACTCCTCAAGACCTGACTTTTCGAGCAGTAGCAGCAATCCCCACCCCCAGTGCCTTAAGACCCTCACAGGTAAGTAGTGCGCTTTACAAATGCCATGATTGATTGATTGATTTGAGACCCATTATATTAACAACTTGATATTTGTGCAACTCGATATTTTGTACTCGATATTCTGTCTCTGCACCTATAAACCTGGTACTGTGTTTGGGCTGCAGGTCCTCCGGAAGCTCCAGCACTTTTTTGCTGAAACCATCAAAATTATATAGAAAGAACACAGGAAGGGTAGGTGTAACAGAGAACTCATCTGCATTAATCGACATTCTGATAGCTCTTCCTGAGCTGGAAAAGAGAGGGGAACTGACACATACCCCTGAATAGGCAGTGTCCTGACTGGGCCCATCTCACTGAACCCAGAGTGATTCCAATGACTTCCTTTCTTTCGTTCTGAAGTCTCAGGGCCATAAAATACTTCTTTCAACCCAGCAAGATCACCTAAACTCTGCCATCTGTGAGCACTACCCTGACAATTGGTGCCAAACCCCTACCGAGTGCTCCCCATCACCACTAGAGAGGCTGTAACACATGCTCTCGCAACAAGCTGACTGGATTACGACAACTCACTCTATGTAGACACCAGCACCGAGCACATGCAAAGACTCCAGATGATTCAGAACACAGACGCCAGACAGATCCTCAACCTACCCAAGAGATCCCCCATCACACAGTACTGAAATGACTGCCACTGGCTACTGGTCAGGAACAGATACCATTTCAAGCTCCTTACTCACACCTACAAAACCCTCAAATACCAAGCATCCGCGTACTTGAAGCATCAGCTGTACGTTTACCCTCTCCACAGGAACCTCCGCTCCACAAACCTCATTCTCACACAGAACCCTTGAATACACCACTGCCACTTCTTTCTCACCGCCAAAGCTTGTAACATCCTCCCCATCCACCTCTTCACTTCGCCCTCCCTGACTGACTTCAGAAAGGGGCTAAGGTTACAAGCTGTGCTTTAGAATTTATGATTGATTTATTGAATCCAGTCCTGGGCCCTTGAACCTTGAAATCTGCTCTACAGAACCATCAAAATCAATGCAGTGACAACTTTGCGCTGATCAGAATCAATGAGTTGCCCTTCAATGCTGAAACCGGATTTGATCAACAAGATTGCTATGATGGACTGCACTGCTCGATGATGATGGACAGCATGGATTGACGATGACGCGGTGAATGCATCATAAAGGGGTTTGGCAGAGAAAGTCTCAATCACCTGCTTAGATTGGAACTGATACATCAAGTGTTCGACGTGAACGCTTGCTCCATCCAATGTACTTTTTGAGCGGGATCTGCATGAGTCCTGTAGCCGGCTTGCCCTTCATTGTATTTGAACAGAACTTTGGATTTCTACCGGTCCAGCGTGATTTCAAGTAACCCCTAAGCACTATTTGAATCTAAGCACTACATTTTTAGTTATTCTTTACAAATTCATAACTCAAGTCTAAGTTTTGGATTTTGGTCATTTTGGAATTTTTTACTCATACTAATATCTATTTTTCTAACTCTGTGAGGAGTATTTTTGTGCTGATTGTATTGTGTTACTGTGTGTGTGTATATGTTGCACACATTCTTTGCACCTTGCCTCTTTAGCTTAGCCTGACTGATCTGTGCCAAGCTATCAGAGGATGAGCACAGGTTATCTTTTAGTGTGTATCTAGCTTACAGTGACTAAAGTGGTAGTTCCTGCTTAGACAGGGTGCATATATTCTGACAACCACATACCCAAATTCTAACAACGTAGTTATGTACTTAAAACCCATGAAAGCATCATGAGGACCAATTCCCATAGTGCACCTATCCGCTCATTACCACTGGCCCAGATAATGGGCTGGACTTCCCCCAGCCCTGGAGTTACCAATACTAGTTACCAGAATCTCCAGGGATGTGGAAAAAAACAGCTTTTTGTGAGGTGGACCCTAAGGGTCACTAAGAAATGTGGAATGACCACAGTAATCATAATTTCCAGGTATGGTTTGCATAGTAAATGCACATATTTTACCAGACTTTCACACAGAAATTTCTGCAGTTTTTAGCCCTCAAAGTCTCCATGTAAAAGTAAAATAATGTATCATTCTGATGGGGCTGGTAACTGCTTATTGAAAATATGAGCCCACTCGTAATGAGGACTTTGGTCCTTAAGCAGATTACTTGACTTGTTCAGCCTGACTTCAGCAACAATAGGAGGACCAATCTGTCCAATATATTGTTATTTGACCACACAGACCTCATACATACACCAGCTGGAATACATCCATGATCATGTACAAAACCATAAATTTTGATAAAGAAACTGTGCCTGAAATGTGCCAAAGGTTACCATTGAGTATATTTTTGTAACCAAATTACAAATTGAGGGGGATATTTACAAGAAATGCCGGAACGCAGTTTTACATTTAATTAAGTAATGCCACGCTCTGACATTTTCAAAACACAGGGATGGCCGATATATACAAACATACGGCACACCCCTGCATTTACCCTAGCACTGCCACTAAAAAAGACCATGTGGCTAGGGTGCCTATGCTGCAGGGGCAATTTTTTTTGTGTAGGAAGGGACCCGTTCCTGCACATAAACAATTAATAATGGCGATTTGCTTTCTATGTCTTCTGCACAATGCAGCACACATGGAAAGAGAAAAAAACAAGAAGAAATTGATAATTTCTCCTTGTATCACCACCCTAAGACCGGGTATTACCCGGCCTTAGTTTTTGGTGCTGCCCCAGCCTTGTACAACTTGGGCAGCATCAAAAAGCAATGGATGTTGCCATGGAATACCCACAGCAACACCCATTGCCCACCCCTCTGCAGCAGCTGATTGCTGTGGAAAGAAGCATATTTACAAGGTGGCATCAAGCCACGTTAAGTGGCTTAGCTCCACATTGTAAATATGGGGAATGTTGCAATGCTACTGGAGCATCAAACTAAGTGACAGTGGCGTTATGGGCTTAGAACTATGATCCTGAGTCTCTAGTTGGCAGAGGTTTGTACCCTGTTCAAGTAGGGACCACAATCCTAGACAGGGTAAGTCAGATACACAACCTAAATTAACCACTGCTCACCCTCTGGTAGCTTGGCAGAGAGCAGCCAGGCTTAACGTAAGATGTGTAAAGTATTTGTGTAACCCTTAAATTACAGTCATTAATTCAAAACACCACAAAAAGACTCAACACCAGTTTAGAAATGTAAAGAACATTTCAATGGGGAAAACAAGGCCATAACAACAAAACCCCATTAAGTAGAACCAGAGATATATATTTTTAAAGAACAAACTGCAATACAGGGCTTAAAAGCAAATAGTGCTTGGAGTTAAGTGAGGTCCCCCCCAGACGGGTGAATCCAAAGGTTACTGCGTTGGAAGGCAGGCTGGTTACATGACCAACGCAGGTCCCTCTGAAAAAGTACCTTGCTGGAGCAAGTGTCAAGTACTCAATGTGTCGGTTCTGATCCACGCAGTCGGGTAGATGTTTCATTGTCAAACCTCGCAGCCAGTTTCTACATCATTGTCGAACCCCTAATGATGCAGGCACTGCATCATTGTCAAGCCTGTCAGTTGGGTCCCGTATTGTCATTGAACCCCTTACAATGGAGTTGCTGCATCTTTGTCAAGCCTTGCAGTCAGGTCCTGTGCTGTTGTTGAGCCACACAGCGATGTCCTTAAAGTGGAGCTGCATTGGTGTTGAAGGGCACTGTGTCAGTTCTGATCATGCTCAGTTGTCACTGCATCAATTCCCAATAGAATGTCAGCTACAGAACCCCCTTTGAAGGCCCAGGACTGAATTGGATCCTCTTGGTAGGGCAGGACTCACAGTTGGCAGAGTCCTGCAGTTGAAGTAGTTTTACAGGAAGTATTTGATGACCTTGGAGATCTTAGGTTCAAGGATGTAGAGAGGAGGTACAGTCCTTCTCACTCCCAGGCAAGGTGTAGCAGGACAACACAGTAAAGCAGGTAATACATTGCAAGTCTCTCTTACGGCACAGCAATCAGCAGGCAGCAAGCCAGCACAGCGAATCAGTTAGCAGAATGGCAGCCCCTTCTACAGCACTGCAACTCTTATTCCTGGCAGGATTTCCTTAGTTCCAGCAGTGTACTGAGTTGGTGGTGTCCGATGTCCAGTACTTGTACCCAGTTGTGCCTTTGAAGTGGGAGTGACGTCAAAAAAGCCTTCAAAGAACACAAGGTCTTTGCCTATTGCTACCCTGGCTCCAGACTCACTACAGGGGGTATTTACCTCTTTGTGTGGGGCAGGCACAGGCCTATGCAGGTACAAATGTCAGCTCCTCCATCCCAGTCTAGCTAAGGGAGGCCCATTAGTCTGGTGAAAGGCCATCAGTAAGTGAGTGTCACTCCTCATTTCCCTTTGTATATGGATGTCTAGATGGAATGCACAAAGTCCAGCTGTCACCGACTCAGGAGGGGCATTCAGAGACAGGAAGAGGCACAGAATGATTAATGTAATAAAATTTCAACTTTCTAAAAGAGACATTTTTAGACTTACAATTTAAAATCTAACTTCACCACAAATTCAGAATTTCAAATTGTGAGTACAGAGACATCAAACGCTAAAGTTCTATCTGTTCCCAATCGGAAATGACACTTATAAAATGTAACAAGGACATCCTAATTTTAACCTTTGTCAGGAAAAGGCCTTTTTAGTAGTAAAAACAAATTCACTACCAGGACATGTAAAACTCAAAAGCACATGCCATACCTTTCAAATACCTTCCACTCTGCTCATAGCGTTGCCTAGGGCCTACCTTAGTGGTTTGTATATGTAATAAAAGGCAAGGTTAACTTGTCATGTCAAAATGCAGTCTAAAACAGTACCTAGGGGGTCTGCAGTGGCAGGTTTGAGACATGTTTAAAAGGCTACTGAAGTGGGTGACACAAGCAGTGTTGCAGTCCCACTAGTAGCATTTAATTTACAGGCCCTATACATGTTCAGTGCACTCTACTAGGGTCTTGTAAGTAAATTATATAGGCCAATAGTGGATAAGCCAATGTTACAATGTTTAGAGTACAGAGCACATGTACCTTAACAGTGTTTATCAATGGTAAAGTGCCCAGTAAACAGACAATAGTTTCAACCCAGAATAAGGTATGAAGAATCATCTGTTGGCTCCCAGCCACGGCCCGTGGAGGGAGTTCCAAGGGGCAGAAAGGCGGGGTGGGGGAGGGGAGGGTGGGAGGTCGCTAAACACCGGAATATGAATAATGTGAGGTAAGTAAACAATTTAATAGATAAAATGAATTTTGCAGTATGCCCTGCATCTCAAAATGCGACGCAGGGCGCGCTACGAGATTCGTTTTATTTATTAAATTGTTTACTTACCTCACATTATCCATATTCCAGTGTTTAGCACCCCCCCACCCTGCCCCTACCCCGCCCCGCCTTTCTGCCCCACGGTACTTTCTCCACGGGCTGCGGCTGGTGGCTCCTCTCTCTTCAATATCTCATCAATATTATCTACAAACCCTGTTGAGGGCAGAAGTTTGGGGCGCAAGTTCATTGCCACAATGTCCTGCTGAAGCTCCAGAGATCCTGGAAGTAACCATCCAAATGTTCTGAAGAAATTCCTCTTAGTCACTTCTAAAGTTCTTGGTACCTCAGAGGCTGCACTTAAGGGCTAACAAACACTCCAGAAGATGCCATCAATTATTTGCTACTTGACAAATGGTCATTCCAAGAGATAGGTCTATTGTAGCTGTTTATGTCCATGTATCCACACAAGAGGTCATACAACTAACCATTCAAGCCCACTTAATAGCCTTGTGAGCGCAGGTCCAATCCTTAAGGTCTCCACACAGGTTATAGATAAATATACAGCTCTCTTCTGTTCTTCCACATGTCCCAAGAGTGTTCTAATGAGTTGGGGGCGAGATCCTACTTTTGTTCAATTCACTAGCCAATATGTAGGGTGTCTCCTGGAGACTCGCTGAACTATTAGCAAAATGTTCCCAAGGGCAAACCTTCCCACATTTGTAGCACATATATTTCCATCACTGCCACAGTGCACCATTCTTAGTAAAGTCCATTGTGGCATAGGGAGCTTGTGGCACACCTATGGGTGAGGCTAAGGTAAAGATCAGTTTACCCCACACAAGTACTCCAAACTGGTTGTGGGCCAGGTCCCTCCTCCAGAGAGACTGAAGCCTAGAGGATAAAGGGTATTTTGGGATCCCAAACTGATCTGGTGGGACGTTTCATGGGATCAAGTATCTCTCCTGATCTAAAATCATTGGTCATCGTCCTGTTCTAGATCAGCCCTCACCCGACCCGGCTCCTGCTCACCCTCCATGACACTTGACTTGGAGATCTTTCCATCGGCAGCTGAGACCTAAACCTTTTGACTGATGCCCGGTAGAGCTACCTCGCGAACTAAAGGGGAGATGGGCTATGGATTTCCCACCTTGACCATCCCCTACCCAGCCAGTCTTTGGGCAAACTTTCCTGTGTCTCTCTACTGGACTTTTCTCCCTTCTCCTCTTCACAATACCGCCAACCCCCCTCCTCTCTACTCTTCTCTTCTTTCCTGCTATTGACTTTTGCCCTCACCCGTCCTTGCTCATAGTTCCCACCCTGTCTATCCACTGGACTTTCTTCTGTGCACATACACCGCAGGCTGGACAGTAGTGTCCCAGTGCATAAAGTTCAGGAAATCAGCAGCATCAGTTTATAAAAATGTGGGATGAACACTAAAAAAGAGGCACTTTCTCAGAGTCAAAAAGTGTGATTGAAGAATGCTTACATCTCATTTGTCTGTCCTCCATCAACAAAGATATTCCAGTTTCAGGTGAATTGTCTAGGTCAACCTTGGGTGGAGCTATTTGCTTCCAAAGAAGATCCTTTTCTTCTATTTTTTTGCTGAAGATACCCATCAGGTAGGGTGATGGATGTTCTATGATTACACAGGCCAGCATGTATTCTTTTTTGCATTCTTCCTATTCCTGTCCTTCAGAAGGTACTCAGGAAGAGGGTGAAGGCTCCGATTCGCCTTGGGGCTAGTTTTTAGCCGTGAAGACTGTGGTTTTGCTGCTAAATTGCCCATGTAATATTACTCTAGTTCTCATTCTAGGATTTCTAAATCCTTTGCTCTGGTCAGCAATCACACATCCTGCATTGGCTCACTCCCTTGATGGCAGCCTAGAGATGTAAATGTAAATGTCAAGGTATTTGTAGAGCGCACTGTCACCAAGCGGTTTCCTGGCGCTATTACTCATACCGCTGTGGAACCCTTCCTGGCTTTCCCTGTGAAGTGTCCACTCCTGGGCACCCCCAGGGTGAAGCCAGGCATCCTAGCGCTGTTGGGGCCGGTGTGGAGGTTAAGCAAGCTATTGCCCAGAATTGCAGCGTAGGGCCCATGATTAGAATAGGCACCAAGGCGAGAATTGTCAGGTCCGAGGAAATTGAGCCCAAGACCCACCGAGGCAGGAATTGAACCATGGTCTCGGGCCAGAATTCTGCATCAGGGTCTGCCGCTCTAACCATTGAGCTGCACTCCACCACATTAAGCTATTCCTGGAGCTATTACTTTTCTACCTGTGCTTCCTATGCCACTTACTGGTTGCATTTCTTGAGTTGTGTCAACCAACAATTTATCTTGTGAACCGGCTTACGTACTAATAGATTGGTACACAAAATGAGAAATTGGATGGGTTGCAGAATGGCTTGCCTATTTAACCTTCATTAAGCAGGTCACACATTTTCACTTCATCTAATTATATACCTTTGGAGAGGAGGTGGTTTGCAGTGGAAAACATTCAACTATCCGCACAAGTATTTCAACGTTGATTTTTCATAAAGCATCCCAAATGTATTAAAGGAAATGCGGATGTTCAAAAAACGCTTTTCTATTTTGAAAAATATTAGTGAGAATTGACAATATTACCATGTAACTACTCCATTTTCAAAGCCAATAACTATTCCACCACCCTAGTTCTTAATATAGCATATTAAGGGGAAGAGCATAATATTGTGAATGAACAATTGATCTACATCAATATAGAGTCAAAACAGTGTCCACTATGTTGATTTCCATCATATAGTCAAGGTAAGCATATGTAGGAAAGGAAATTATTGTTACTCTTTGCCTTGACAATATGATCAGATTTGTTTCGTGGAATAACGCTTTCATTGGTGATAGGTAAAACATGTATCCTGACTTCAAGTGTCACATGCATGTAATACAGTGCATCCATAGGCATTGGCATTATTCTGATCTACCTTATCCTATGCTGCCGGAGTTCAAAATTATAGTAATCCTGGTAGTAGCGGCTATCTTAAAAAAGTAGTCTAAGGGGTTGTGTTGGTACAGAGTGTACTTCTGTCAATAAGTTTCAGTTATGACAGGTAGAAATGTGAGCAAACCTGTAGGTTCTATTTTGTTAACTGGAAAAACCACCGCCTGATAAAATATTTTGTGTGCATGCAACAGGCACAACCCTATATGTCCATGGGAACTATGATATTCATACCCGGCAACACAATTGTCCTGTGGAACTCACTGAAGTACTTACCTATTGTAGAGCTCTAAGGTGATGGGATCAATCATGTGCGTGTTTTACTAACTTGAATCCATCATTAATTATACTAAATAATGATTAACAAATCAATAGGGTGAAAATGAATGACGCATTGTTTGTGAGAGGGAGAGAGGGAAAACATAAACAAACACTGTACCAAAACACAACACAAGGTTGAAAATTAATTAAACAAATATCATAGAGAGACCATTTCATAATTGTATACATATGCCCGACATAAATTGAATATTAAAAACAATCAAGGGAGCGGGTGTCAACGTTGTGACCCAGTGATACTTGGCAGCTCTTATCAGGACCTAGTTATCTGTCTAATACACTGAGGAGTAAAAAGAGAGACAAGGGGGTTCAGTCAAGATTAGCCTTCATAGTCAGGTCCAGTCCTGTTACCGACATCAGGCTAGGGATTCACAAGTTCCAGTGTACCAATATAATTTCACCGTTCAAGATATCAAGTCCTTCTACAATAATTAATAATAAAAGTGGATCATTTGTAGATAATGACTCAATCACTGAGTGCACTGTTGAACACGTGTAACCCACAATTGGACCATGAATACCAGTTAGTGAAGCTCTACACGTGTGAGAGAGGCCAATCCTTCATTATGTATGAGTTGCCGCACTGTATTTGACTGTGGCATGGAAGTCTACCAGTGTCACTAAATCTCACAACAGTAGAGCTCAGAGCATGCTCTCAATTTAAGATGTAGGGAATAATTATACCACTAACTTTGTGTATTTGGTCAAAACTGAGTGCAGACAAAGTTATGCAATGAATATATAGTGATAATGATCCCTCGCACATGACAGCAAGCTGTCAAAGTTTTTTATTTTTTATTAAAAGACTTGGAAGTGAATTTGAAATATACCTTTTTAGGTCTCATCTAGCCGGTGCTTGTGTTGTCTCTTTGAGACATGCTGTATTCAGGCATGGATGTTAAGCTTCACCCATTTTCCCACCCATGTTTACCATTGGCTTCTCTTCCTGTCCTTTGTAAATGGTGGTTTGTGATTCGTGAATAGGCTTAGTATTCCCTCCATAGTACCTCCCTGTCTGATGTTGTTACCTCCCATGAGGACAGCCCCTTTTACATGTGTCCTTACGCTGAAGCTTTCATTAGCAGTTAGGGAGTACTATTTGCTTAATGCCTTATTTTTACCTGTCTAAGAGCAGTTCACACACGGGAGCCTCTGTGTTTTCACTCCTCTGAGCATTTGTGTAAACAGGGCCATGATTCTTGTCTCGTTGCATTTGCTATTCATGCAAAACCGTAATCAAATGTCAGACGTGGTTTCCCCCAGCTTTCCCCAGCAGCACTGTGTTTATCTCAGAGTGCATCTTTTATAGCTGTCTATGTTGCGTGCTCCCTCCTTCTGGCTGTGTTTCCTTGTTCAGTCTGTGTTGACCCCCCATCCAGCACTATAAGAGGCCAGGTGCCTTTGTGCTAATGAAAGTCTATGGCTTTTGCTGAAGTTTTTATATAGCACCACATCTTCCCTGTGCCCTACTGCTGTTTCTCTGAGCACGAGTGATCTCGGACAGGGGTGACTAATTGCTGCTTTGATAGCTGCTTGCGCCCCACCCCCTCAGTACAAAACGCCCCATTAGCTCCTCATTTCTGCTTCCCTCTCAGGAAAAACATAACAAAACAAATCTGACTCGGCACAGTGAATTTTACAAAGTGTGGCAGGCTGGCTCGGAAGGGCTGGCAGGGCTGGGTCTGGGTCACTCTCTGGCCTAAGATCGGATGGCACTGACCTAATTCACTGGCTGAGAACACGTATAGTGCATGCAGCATGGCAGCGCCCAAAGACTGATGCATGCAGAGCATCTCGGTGCCCTCTTCTCTTACCACACAGAGTGCACGTCCGTCCCTTCCTCTGGTAGAGGGATAACAGTCTGAGTCAGGCAGAGAACAAATATACAGGTTTGCAGTAGAACTAGGAACAGTGAGGGGCCCCATTGCAGGCCGTTTTGCAGTTGTTCTTTGTAGCGCTCAAATGCCAGCTGGTCATGTCCCGGAGCCTCATTTAAAAGAGTGAGGCTCCATAGCTCTTTTAGAAAGTGTAGATGTTTAGAAGACAGTCACCGCCGTCACCGAACGTGTAATACATTCGCTCCAGTGTGATCACCAGTGGTCGTCAGTGCCAAAGAAATTAAGTGGCATGCCTCAACAGAGGCTCTCAATGGAGGTTTTCTTTTCCTAGCGCTATGAAGCCCTCAGCATCTTTAGGGCTCCTCGTTTTATTGGTTTTGTTCTGCAAAACGGGGGTAACGAACAAAGGGATTTGCAAGAGATTAACAGACATACATATGCGCTGAATTTTGAAACTTTTTTCTGGTTTGTGTAAATGGTTTCAACCAGAAGTTGCCAGATTACATTACCGTGCTATGCAGTGCGTTCTTGGCCATGTAGCATTCCTTTGCATCGAATAATTATTGAGGGCTTTTCTGCATGCATCCAAAAAACATGTAACTTGTATTTACTTAATTTTCAGTAGAGTTTTCGTTGAAAGCTGGGTGTTCGAAATCTTTGAAATCTTTTCAGATGTGAGCTGTGTTTGTGATTTTTAATGAAATGTGCATGTTTACTTATTCACGGATATTTTAACCATGGGCGTAGTTCGCAGAGTTGCACTATGCGCAGTGCATAGAAAACTCTGTCGCACTATGCTGAGCTCCGCGAGCGGCGGTGTACAGTAGAGAAATGGCGTTCACGGAGATTGCACAGTGCCAGATGCTTGTCCGCACTGTGCAATCATTACGAACAGCACCATGCACCGCGCAAGCTTACCTTTTCTGCCGTTCGCGTAGATTTTTAGTCGAGCAGCAGCTTTCTCAACGCGAACGGGCAGTTTCTCAATGCGAGCGGTCGCGAGCATACGCGACCACTCACAATGAAAAACCGGACCCTTCCGTGTTAAGAAATCTCACAGGGAGGTTTATTTTCCACGCTTGCGCTCCTCAACTTGATGTTGGCAATAGCGAACAATGAAAAATCTCACTGGGAGGTGGCTTTTCCTTGCGTGCGCTCGCCAAATTGACATTGTTGAATGCAAGCGAGCAAAAAAACTACGCTCCCCTGCCTGAAGTGGAGTTTTTCGTAACTCCGCGAGCTCCGCGTAATCCGTAGTGCGGGAAACACTGCAGACTCCGCGAGTGGAGCGGAGTACACTGCCCAGGGTTAGGCTATTTCATGTTGCATTTCTTTTGGATTGGTACATAGGTGCCCAGCTGCTCTTACTTTTGTCTGTCAGTTCCAGGATGGTTCGACCACAGGGTATGGCAGGGTTTTCATCATCATCATCAAGAAGCTTTATTCGAAATGTAAAAACAATTCATAAAAGCATGAGCAATGCAATCACAGAAACAGAGAATAATACATTTCAATTTGAGAATTATAAAAACAAATCATAAAAACAATAACAGTACATAAGTATACACAAATACATCAGTACATTTCATTTCATAAAAAGTAGCGTGTGTTAAAATAAGATTAAATCAATAGGATAAATCAGCTAATCAATGAAGAGCGAGAGAGTAGATCAGATTAATTGAACGTGGAGATATAACGACCACTCGATACAAGACCAGTTGTGCCCATCCAGTGCTTGTTCTGTTCTTTTTGGCAGTGCAACAAGACATATAATGTTCTAGGGTAAAATTCACTTAGACTCCAGGTAGATATAGTCCCATCTCCTATTTGTGGCTGCCAAGATTGAAGATATGGGATGACATGTTTATTCTTAAATTTTTCAAGTACCAAATCGCCCGCGATCTGTTTTGGGAGAGGTCCTAGCCAACCCACCCTTCTAACGCTTAGTATGATGCCATCAATATTGGGTGGGAGAGGTCTATTTTTGGTTAGCCAGAACACTAGCTTGTTTCTTAGGTCCTGATGGCTTTCGTGTTTCCCCTTTGGGAATTCTGGTACACCTGAGTGGACGCACACAATAGGAGCGGCCTCTGGTGGCAAATGAAGATGATTGGTTTTGTGTGACATATTGTCATAATTAACCGCTAATCCCTTTTGAAATGACATTTCTTTGTTTGGCCCAACTCTAGGGTAGGAACTTCGTAAAGTTGTGGCGGCCTTCGAGAGTTTTGAGTTTTTACTATGCGGGGTTACTGATTGATTACGGGTGGTCTTACTTAGTATGGTGGTATTGGGCATTTCTGTGGGGGCTGGACGCTGTGGTTGAGAGGGTCCTGGCATAGTTTTTAGAAATTGCGAATTAGCCTTAATTGCTTCCTCGACCCCCGTGAGCCTATCCCCTAGTTAGTCATTTTATCAATCAACGGGGAAGTTATTGACCTCATCATATTTTCAAGCGAGGCCAGTAAGGAGGCCTGGGTAGATACTTTCGATGTTGCAGTGCTGGGAATGTTGGTCAGTGGGGAATTTGAATGTAGTTTTTGTTGCTTGGCCCGCCTCCCCGTTTGTTTGACCCCATCTCTCTTCCTTTTAACAGAGGACACCTGGGTGGCAACTGCGGATTGTGAGTTTACTATTGGTCGTGTTGCGAGGGGAGTACCCAGTAGGATTTGGGTAAGTTGAAGTGAACAACTCAAACTGGCACTAGTCGTTTCTATAGGGAAAATAGGAGCACTAGTTTGGAGGTCTCCTGATTCCACAGGAGCGTACGTGGATTTACAAATTTTATTTAGTTCTTCCAGTAATGATATAGCTGGGGCTGCATCGACAGCCTGTGGAGGAGAACACATACTGGAGGTGCTATCCATGGCTGGGGATAATAAATTACTTCCCACCCTATTCCCCTATAAACCCAGAACCAACTACTGAAAATAAATAAGTAAAATTAACATAATTAGCAATTAATCAATTAAATAAAAATAATTGCCAATTAAAATTTAATTAATTACCCATAAATGTTTAATTAACAATTAATTCTAAAAAAACAATACATTTTTTAACATATTTAATTAATTTTAATTAAATTACTTCCCACCCAATTCCCTTATAAACCCACAACCCGCTACGAAAAATAGATTAGTAAAATTAACATAATTAGCAAATATTCAATTAATTAAAATTAATTGCCAATTAAAATTTAATTATTTACCAAATATAAATTAATTAATAATTAATTAAAATATAATACCAATAAATACATTTACATATTTAATTAATTGTAATTAAATTACTTCCCACCCTACTCCCCTATAAACCCACAACCCGCTACAGAATTTAATTACGCAATACATAGAAAAACAAATTTCCATTTTTTAAAATTAATTATAACATAAATACACAATTTTCACACATATAATAACATAAAAAACATTATAAATAATAAGATACTATTACAAATTAGATATTTTTTATTACCTATAATATATACTTCGATATTTTAACAATCTATATTTTTAACATTCGATATTAAATTACTTACCTTAAAAACGATATTTTTGATGTCTATATTCTGTCCAGTCGATATTTTGTCCAGTCTGTATTTTGAACTCGATATTATGTCCAGTCGATATTTTGGAGTCGATATTATGTCTGTTTACCGTTTTATTTAACTCTCTTAATCTCCCATTCTGTTGATGTTCCCTTTCAAATGTTCTTGAGAAGTTTCAAAGAACTCCAAATCTAACTACTCTAATAATGCACTTGAATAGCTCTGCATTCCCTAGCATACAGTCATGGTATTTGTTTATATTTTTTAATACAAATCCCTACTATGCATATTTCGGTTTCAATTAATTCAAGTCAAAACCTTCAGGATTCTCTACCTAAAACCAGCTAGATGTAGTGTGAGCAATGTGAAACAATTCTGATATACAATAAAAAAACAATTCATAGTCCATTCAGTGTGGTAACCAACACCGTAGATCTGGTGTGATTTTTAAACATTAGATAGTGGGTTGGGGTTACATATTTTCTTTTGCTGTGAATATTCCAAGGGATAAAGTCTTAGTCATACTTCAAAAGATGAGCACTTGAAATACTTCTGATGTGTAGCCATAGGCATGACCAGGTTAGACAAAGATTAAAAGGGCTCTTTGTACTGTTGCCAATACATTAAACGTCCAAGTAATGTACTAGCTGCTTTGAATAAACATTAACTTCACTGAAGCTTAGAGCTCCATTACTAATATTACATCTCAAACTTTCTGGATACCTCGTGCAAAAAGAGCTTTCTGACATTAGCAAAACAGAATCACTCCGACTCCTGACAGCTGGTCAATACCATTGACATAATCTCCAACCAAAGCAAAATCCCTTCTAATCAATGTTGATACTTTTATATTTGTGTTCACTCAGGTTGAAAACAGAGTAGAAATCCATAGCACTTCATACATTTGACGAATTAAAACTCTGATCACTACTGGAAGCAGCAACTTATTTCAGAATTGTATGTACAGTTACTGTATCATTCACTTATATACTTCTATTTATATTAAAACTGGAAGTAAAAATCCTAAGAATGTAGGTGGAAACTGTAATTTCATAGGGCCTTATTTTTTAGACCCTCCTTGGTGTGCAATGTGGCGTGCAAATGAATTACAGTGTACTGCAAAGATGCTGTTAATTTATTTAATTACCTAGTGTTTGACTTTTTAAGGATTCGCCAAACCCTTTACGGCCCACAGATACAAGTAAATCTACCTGCAATAGTTAAAAGATCTTTTCTTCATTTCCCTTAACCATAAAGTTAATTTTTATCCACTTAGGCTTGTCGCTTTTTTTAAGGCTTTGTAAGTCAATAAATGAACGTGTTGCTCTGTTATAATCTGAATTTGTTTTTTTGGAGAAGCACAAACAGAATGACATTGTTACGGGAAGACCTACTTTTTTTAGCATCTTGCTTCAGTCTTGTAAATACAATAGTATTTGAGGATTTTTCAGTTTGCTTTCACATCTCCATAGAAAGAATATATTTATGTCCTAATTGATCGGACGGCAACTGGCTAAGCGCTAACAGAAGGAATACATAAATGTAAGGTCTATAGAGGCATATGTACAAAGAGTTAACACCGCTTTAGCTGCACTTTTCTAACGGTGTTGCTGCGAGATTATTATCGCCTTCTGTAAGCTCTGTAAGACGCAGTTTTGTGGTGGTCATGCATTGCTGCAGTCGTGTCACAACCATGACACAACTCTAGCAATGCTTGGGGCCAACCTATCCCTGTGGCACTGCGTCACCCTTACGCCTGCCATCATGCAGGCGTAATATACTGAGGCAGTGCTGAGGGGTGCCCGGGTGTCGGCGCAGTTGGATATCCATCGTTTGCGGTTGCGCGCTGCGGTGTCATCGTCTGTTAGCCTTGGCGTAGTGGTGGTGCGGAGGGGGTTGACGAGGCGTACTTCGATGGCCTTGATCTTGCTGCAAGGGAGGCACTGATCTCGTTGAATACAGTGGGCATGGTGAAGACGTGATGTATACAATGATGTTAGGTCCAGGAGAGTCCGGTGGTGTGGCTGTATTTGAAGGTCCCGCTGGCGGAGCAGACATGCTCAACCGTATGTCCCGCTATGTGGCTTGCTGCAGTGACTAGCTGCTCGAGTCTGATGTTAGGGAGCTACACCAGGAGGGGGTGGTGTTCTGAGACTGGGGTTGTCCTAGTGTGCAATGAGGTCTACAATGGCTTTGTATGATGTTACAATGCAATCTTTTAGATCGCGGTACATCACAACGCATCTCTTACAACGCAAGTCGTTACCAAGACTTGCGCTGTAGGGTGCTGGACTTAGCAATAGTAAGAATTACTAATCCAACTCCAGCCTATGTCCAGTAGGGAAGGTGTTGGAATAGCAAATCTACTATTCCTTAGTCTAGAGCACCCTCCAGCGCAGGTCATGGTAACGACTTGCATTGTAAAAGATGCGTGGTAATGGCAGCGCAGTGTTTTGACCGCGTTGTCATGGATGTTCCCACTACAACAGTATCGGAGAATGGGTGTCCATGGCCCAGGGGGCCTGCAGATGAGGGTGCTGCAGAGGATGGTGTTGGGGTTGGTCCGGATCTGGAAGTTGGGGTCTTCCATGGTCACCGTTGTGTCATTAGAGTGTGTGGTCAGACAGAGTGTGCTTCTGTAGGTGATGGCAATGCCTCCTCCTGGACGGTCGGGCTGGTCCTTGCGGGTGATTTAGTAGCTGTCACTGATGGTGATGTCCTGTCCAGGGCAGATGTTGGTTCTGGCAGGCGATGTGACATCCAAGGTTGATAACAAGGAGGGTGCTGGTGCCATAGGGGTAGAGTGTCTGAGAGGAAGGGTCCTTGGTGCTGAGCGTGGTCCAGGGGCAGGTGGACGCAGACAGGCTTGCAAATCCAACAACACAGGTGCCTTTACATTGCATTCCATTACAACGCATTGTGAGGTCAGTAATGGGGTACTTTTAATTTTTAGGGTGGGTATGGGTTTCGGGTGTCGGAGATTAAATGTGGGGTGGATTATGGGGTAAAAATTGAGATTTGGGGTGTGCTTTGGGGTCAATCATGAAAATTAGGGTGTGAATTTAGGGTAAATATGAACATGGGGTGTGCATTTGGGTCAAATATGATTTGTAGGGTGTGTTTTGGGGCTCAAATAGGAATTTTAGGGTTCAGGGTTTGCTTTGGGGTGCAAGGGTTAGTTTTAGGGTTGCACTCACTGAAGTGGGAATAGTAATGTTTACATCTCAGCAATCCAACACTTTCTCTCCTGTTGCAATATGGCTAGTATTAGTATGCATTGTAATGGAATGCAATGTAATGGTATGCATCATAACTTCATATATACCTTTGGCACACCAGTGGTACACCCGCTGCGCATGGCCGCCATTGAGAAGTGATGCAGGGGAGACTGGACAGCTGGGAGGTGGGAAACGCCGGAAGGAACACTGGATGGGGCCTGGACACGGGGGAGGGGGTGTTGTAAATATTTAAATGAGAGAAATCTTACCTCGAGGCGGGTCCCGTGTCTTGGTTCCTCCTGCTCTTCTGAGTCTGCTTCCAGGAATAGGAAGGAGGCAGCCAGGCTCCCTCCCCTAAGCCACTCACAATGCTGCAATGCTGTGTTGGGATTGGTCATTGACACCCGGATGAGGCGTTCAGCCAGGGGCTGGAGGAGTGGGGTATGTAACGTTTACAACGAAATTTTTACAACGCACTACCATTACAACGCAGGCATTACCACGCATACCATTACAACGCATTGCGCTGGGGGGGGGCGCTCTAGGATAGGGAATAAGTTTAATTTTCTATCCAACACCTTCCTTAGTGTCCACGGGGACTGGAGTTGGAATAGAAAATTATACTTACCACTATCCAGTACCTCTAAGCGCTATGCGTTGTAATGGTATGCGTGGTAAAAACCGCGTTGTAAAGGTATGCGTGGTAAAAGTATGCGTTGTAACGTCATACATCCGAGGAGTGGGCATGTTCTACATGCAGGCTGTAATGCAGTCTGCATTGCAAACAGGACAGTATGCATAACTGCTATGGGCGGCCTGAATGTGAAGAAAGTGGTCCTTAGGGGCCACCCGGGTTACTTACAACACCTGCTATGCCTTTCCAAGAATGAAGAGTCGGTCAGACAGTAGAGAATGCAAACTTACATCTTTTATTAGTAATGCACTGCAGAGGAGTCCATCATGACCTGCACCCTAAGATGTCTGCCAAGTAACTGGTCCTTGTTGGACTAGGTCCTTTTGGCAGGTTCATCCCTAAACTTTTTGCCTTTCTCATTGCCTTATTTCCGACATGGTGTTGGTGGTTGTAGGCCTCTGGGCACTTTAGCACTGCTGTCCAGTGTAAAGTGCGTGCGCTTTCTGTGTGCATTTGGTAAGGTTGGCCTGCCTCCCATAGGAATGCATTGGGTATTCCCTGATCAGTGTGTCAGTGGTAATTACTGATATGGGAGGAACATCGTGGTTGAGTTTAGTATATATGGAATTGTAATAATAAATGCTGCACAATGGTGGGTGCAGATTTCTTATGACTATTTGAGAAATGCACCTTTTAGAAGTTGGCATTTCTGTGTGCTATGTGTCTGCCTGCCTGATGTGAATTGCATGTCTGGCTTATGAGTGACAGGGGCTGGGAGGTGTATGTGTGGCTCCAGGAGGGGCAGGGTGAGTCAGCACTAGACTGAATAGGACATCTACCTTTGGAGTAGTGGGAAGAGTAATCCCCTGACCCTGAATAGGAGTGTGCCTGCCCTGTACAATGCTGGCTCTGCCCCCTTTGGTGTGTCTGATCACCTAACCCCCATCTGACAAAGGGGAAGAGGAGCTTGGAAAACGAAGTGCACCAAATCCCCCCTGAAAGAGTAGCATCTGGTTCCCCCAAACCCTGCACTGCAGACAAAGGAAGGCCTGGTATAAATATAGGGGCCATGAAGTTGTTCAGTTCTGTGCTGGGGGTTGCTGCTGCTGGGGCCCAGGAGGAACCCCCGCAGGGGCCTACCTCCCTGCTGGAGGGCCCTGTGTGCTGGCCTTCCTGGGCCCAGATAGGCCCCATGGACCGAAAGGCTGTCTGCTGCATCTAGCGCCTGAAAGTGCTTTTATTTTTAATTTGCCTAACAGGAGAGGAGAGTGTGGGCTGAGCAGTGCTGAGCTGCTGTCTGTGTCTTGGGAATCCCTATCGTAGGATTCCCCCGGGTTGCCGTGGAGCGGGTGCCCACCCTGTAGTCTTTTCGTGCGAGCGGGAGCCTTCCCCACTTTATGAGTATTTTTGGGGCGGGTGCCCACCCCGCTTGTGTGCTGGTTGTGGCTGGTGCCCACCCCACCATTGTCTTTGTCTAAAACGGGAGCCTACTCCGTATTGCCAGTGAGAGCCACTGCGGCCCGAGTCAAGCCGAAAGCCAAGCGGGACGCCTGTATGTTGGCGGGGCCTCACGTATGGAAGCAGAGGAGGCGCAAAGGAACGAGTTAGCGCCTGCCCGAGCAGGGCCCCCGTGTGCCGGTGGGAGCCCTGCATGCCTGCTAAGTCCTGAAGTTAGGGTCTCCCTGAGCGGGTCCCCCATGAGCTGTGGGAGCCCCACATGCCACCAAGAGAGGAGAGAGCCCTGCACATTGTAGACCGGAGGTGTCTACAAACAGAGCCCGGTGGCTTTCCTTCAGGCGAAGAGAGAAAACGAGAGGTGTCCCCGAGGAGTGGGGGCTCCCCTGTTGCCTGCCACCTGGACCGGAGGAGTCCTGCCCTGAAGCCCGGTGAGTGGGGCCGATCAGGAAGCAGCATTTGGCTAAGTTAGATGTCCCCGGGGGATGCTGCATGTGAGCATCGTGGTGCCTGAGCGGTCCCACTGTTGCGGGCCTCTCCAACCATGGGGGCATGTTTTTGGAGCCACATCGAGGTCCATAGGGCACCCTGTTGTCGGGTCCCTTTAGAGATATGATCACAGCTGGGCCGACGTATTAGGCAGCTGCAATATTATGGGCATTTTGATGTGGAGTTCCAGAGGGGGGATCCAGGTGGTGCCCGAAGCGATTGGCAATCCCAGCTGCCCTGCGAGAGTGCAGGCAGCTGCAACGTGGGGCACATTTGCTTAAAGGGCACAGTGAGTGCCAGTGTCCCCGGTACTTTCACAGCTGCACGGCAATTAGTGGCAACTGCAACGTTTAGGCCATCATTTCTTTGGGGACTTTTGTGATTGAGACACGAGTGAGATACACTCTTCTGCCCCAGTGCAGTTGTGCACTTCTGATGTTGCTGCATTGGCAGCCGCCCTGACATTTTTGGACATAGGGCATTTGAGCCCTCTGAGAAGGCAGTTGGTCAGGGGAACTGTTAGGTCGATAGGGCGCGAGCCCTAATGTGATTTATGGGGTGCGCAAGAAATGTGATTCATATACTGTGAGTTATGCACCCTGATTTATGCCTCTAATGTGGTTTATGTTTATGAGGTTATTTGCATACTGTGGTTTATGCTTGCGAGGTTATTCTTCACTGTAATTTATGCATAATGTGAATTATGATTAGGAGGTTATGGTCTAATATGTTTAGGCTCATGAGGTTGGTGCATAATGTATTTTGCGCCTTATGTGATACTATGCATAATATGATTTATGTTGCAGGATAATGCTGAGTACAGTGTTTGCTAGTAATTACTGGTTGTGCTCTACGTTTATTCTTTGGTTCTACATTTACTATCATTACTTTGTGATGGCTCTGACAGTGGCCCAATTGGCCCTCACATGTGTATATAATTCCCTGTAAATACTGCGTAGTTCAAGGTGGCACAGTGTATATTGTGTGGCTACTATCCTAACGTGTTTATGATAATACAAAGTCTACTTTTATATATAACCTTGTGTGGAGTTCCTTTTGTGATGTGCCTAGTGTATTGCTGCTATGTGTGTGTGGCGCAAACGCTTTACACATTGCCTCTGGGATAAGCCTGACTGCTCGTGCCAAGCTACCAAGGGGGTGAGCAAGGGTTATCTTCAGCGTGTAACTCCCTTGCCCTGACTAGAGTGCTGGTTTCCGCCTGGCTTAGGCGCAAGCCCTAGCCTACCAGAAATCCCATTTCTAACAGCCCCCCAACAGTCTAGAGTGGATATTCATTCCTCCAGATAAGCCTCCAACCACGCCCACCATGGAAAACTTCCAGCCTGGGCCGAACATGAACAAAGAATCACAGTAGGATGAGCTAACACCTGCCAGATGGGTACATACTATCAGGAATCCAAGGCCACAGTGCTGGGTCTCAGCTTCTCCTAAAGTGAGAGCAGAAACTACACATTCAGATAGGTATGCAAGGGCAGAATAGCCAATTCATTAGCAAGTCGAGAAACAGCCTTGAACAGAAGAGAAAATAATAACGAAATACAGTATTCTGCTGAGGCAAGCAATATGAGCAGTGAGGCCTAACTCAAGCACAGTCTAAGCATCCTGTTAGGGATTATGAAATGTAAAATGGATTCACACTCACTACCTGAGGCCTGAACGTTACAGGAATAACTCAGTGGGTTGCATAACGTGAATACAAACAGCATCTATTAGGCCACGCACTGCTAACCTAATATAGCATAAAACAAGTGCATTGCAGGAATGGGAATTTCAAACCTAACAAGCGGGCCGACCAAACAGTCACTGCGCACTTGAGTGGGCATGCCACTCCACCCCTGCCCTTTTCCGTTACTGGAGCAGCCCTACCCACCCTCCCGCCCACAAAGGAAACATGGAACGATTACATCAGGAAGTTCTCATCATGTGATGATTTTTCCTCTTCTTGCACTGCTTGAAAGCAGTGGGGCGACACTCTTCTGACATAGCGGATGAGCCGACACTGGGGGTGAGCCATCTACAGGTGCTAGGCCTGGGCAACTTGACCCCCGGGCCTCCTCCGCTACGTGTCCCACCTTCTCCTTACCGGTACATTGACACCATGACGCAATCAGCTGCACTCTCTCTTAATCAGTGACACAGCCAGCAGGAGCCTCAGCCAGGTGGGATTTCACAAGCCTGGGTACTGCAGTTGAAGTCAAGTCCGCTGGTGAACCTCCCAATGTAGTTGATGCAGCAGGGCCCCCTTCTGTGTGAAGTTGCAGCCCTCCTGCCACACAAGTTTGATGCAGTTCAGGAGCCACACTCTCAACAGCGTCCGGCCAGCGCAACATCATCCGGCCTGTGATGCAGAGAGGTGCCGCCCACCATTGGTAATCCCCAATGTGCACCCTGGTGTAGTGGTGGATCATAGTATGCGATGCAGACCTCCCTACGTTGGTGCACAGAAGCGCCTCTACCATTCACAGCTCCAAGGGGTTCAAGGCGGTCTTCTCACACAGGTCAGCAACGTGTCACAATGCAACCTGCCAGACTTCACCACCAGATACGGGCGATTGCCGCGCCTCAATGTCTACCGCCACGGGTCATCAACTCCACAGCTCCTCTGCATCCCACTCCATGCTCCAGATGCAGTCCAGCGAGGCATCCAGGCTCCAGACACAGGTACAGGCAGCATCCAGGTTCCAGGCGCTGGTCCTGCGAGGCATCCAGGCTCTCATCCTGGTCGTCCTGAATGTTGGGTGGCTTGAGGGGGTTGATGTGTGCTGCACTTGGCCCTGGCTGCTCCATTCTGCGTTTCATTGTTTTTTTTGCCTATTTTCTATTGGAAGACGACTGATAGGCAATGTTTTCCAATAGAGGCAAAAAATGTTGGGCTGACTAACGTGCGTTGTTTTGCTGCTTATGGCCTTTTGTTGGTTTTCACTCGCAAAGGCCGGAATTCCTATCGCAATCACGCTAATGTAGGCAGCAGTTTTTGCCGGTGATCCCTGAAGCTATCGCCATGTACCGATGCCTTGTACATAGGTCGCTAACATGGCGACAGCTTTCATCGGTACACGGTCCTTGTACATATGGACCATAGTCTTTTGGCTCCTTTTAAGCATGCATGTACCAAATGAAATGTTTACTGTACTAAATACACTACAGGTCATGTATTATTATAATGCATACATTGTGCCCAATTGAACAAAATGTGTCATCAGGGCCAAAGAAATGCAAAACTGAGGACCACATGTTCTGAAATCAGTGTTTGTGATTAACAAATAGAGAAATATTGCTGTTCGCTATTTGGTAATCGCAAACACTAATGAACTATAATGTGTTCAACACTATTTGAGATTCCCAGTAGGTCACAACTAGATCTAACTCATGAATAATAATGAGGTAGGTCCCAGTTTCCGGCCCATTGAGAGTCACAAAAATCACAGTATTTGTGCCTTGCTGGGAGTCACCAGACCACCATGTCTGTAATTGCTTTTAAATAAAGCAACCTTTTTTTTTTAAAGCAGCCCATTTTTTTTAAAAGGAAAAAAGAAAGAAAAGTTTTCTTTTCATTGTTTTTAAGAGAAGGCTGTGGCCTATGGTGGTGTTGGTGGTAAAATGCAACTATTTTGCGACCGCATTGGATTGTAAAACATTTGCACATACCAATGCGAATCGGTATTAGGAAGGGACACCCTTTTCAAATACCGATTACCAATCCCAAATTGCGATTCAGTGACAGGTTATTGTAATTTGGGTTTGGTACATACAAGAATCTGCCATTTTGCGACAACAAAAAGATTTGTACATTTGGCCCTGAGAGCCCTACATAATTTATTCAGAAATACAAATTTCCTCATGGACTACCTTCTGCCAAATTTGGAAATTATCACTAGCCTAGCGATCATCTCTGTAAAATGAAAGTATCCACCATCAATGAAAAAAGGTTTGGTGGACAAACACTGTAGGTTGTTACTCAGAAATAAACTCCTAAAGAGGGTGTTTGTTTCAGAAAAACAAAAAACTAATGACCTCCCACAACCTGAGAGTTTTCTCTGCTGGTGTATGGGCTCATTATTATTTTTTTCTGTTGCTCACAAACAGGTTTGTCCTGGTGTTGACGGGCAGGATAACAAGACTTTACATAGTCCACCCCAAATAGTCCTTCCTCCCACAGCCCCTCTCCATGAGTTGTGAAAGGAAGATTTCTGTTGGACAGCTTAAGGTCCACCCTTCGCTAAGTAAGAATGTCGGATTGAGGGTTTACCACGAAGGTCACTCCATCATGCTTGTGTGTACCCTGTTCACCAACTTGTAAATTGCACTCTAAATCTATGCAGAGTATAAGGGAAGGTTTAAACTTTAAATTATGGTGCAAAACCTAACCCCAAAAACACCTCCATGAACATGTGAAAACTCAACCCTTACATTTATACGCAAACAGATATAGCATAATTGCTTTACAATGCTGACATTCGGTCCTGAACAGAAGCAAAAGGCATGACGAATTATTCAAGTTTGCTCTTTAGTTTATTCTATGTAAAGCAAAAGCAGTGAAACAGAAATACAGCTAATATAAAAAATTGTACAACACAATTAAAAAATTCCCCAAGCTACATATTCACGACTATTCTAGAAAATGGATTGAAACCAAATTAATTGTCAATATAAATTAATATTCAATCTGATTTTTACATGTATAGGCCATACGTATCTGAGATGATGAAAACAACACTTAGCCATCCTATTAATTCTGTAGCTATACAAACAGAGAGCGAGACAAACACACACACACACACACACAAAATACATAGGGAAGTACACTGGAGAGTGCAAAAAGTATTGCCATTCTACATATGGAAACTCTTTACAAAGCCAGGATACTCAGCATGCACACATACAATGATTGAACCCATTATGTCATGCAAGTGAGGACATGATCCAATCTAATCACCAGGAATCACTGGTCTGGATCATAACCATTAAGAACAATAGCCCCTTTGACTAACACAAAAAGTTAAACACAATGCATTCAAATGGGAAATCAAAGTCATGTAAATTCAGAAAAGTTATGTCAGAGAAAATAACTAGGCCCCTCATGGTTTCACTAAAGGTGTCTGTGGTGAAGAAGAGAAATAAATTAATTTGAGATCTTGCTAATGAACTCCTGGAGCTCAATTGTTTGGCATCTTCCAGGGGTACCACTGCCCATGGGACTCTTTATGTTTTGATTAGAATATAAATGATTACATTTATATTTTACCAATTGCGCAGAGTTCAGGGTAATTGCTCTTCCGCTGTTTGCTCATGTGGCTGCTGGAGCTGGTCCCTCTCTCCTCATGACCTGGGTGTGCCAAGCATAGTAAGATAGATGTGTGGGAACTCGGGATAGGAGGGGCCCATCCCCAACAGCTACCAGGTTGAACAGTTTTTAGACAATTCAAACAGAGAAAGAAAATATTTTAGATTTTATGCATTTACTGTTTTGTGTATTTTATGCCAAAGCAGAGTTAGAAATTGACCTTAAGGAAAGGTACTGAGATAGTAAGGTTAAGAGGGGTTCGTAAGGGCTTGGAAGAAGTGTGGATGCTATTCACAGATATGACCTTTCAACCCCAGGCAGACATCCTAATGTATCAGAGAGGGTCAGAAATGTGAAATGGATCTTAACTTTGCAACGGCACTCTGGGAGTCCCTCCATACAGTGACTGGAACTGCCAGAATGCAAGTCTCTGACTGAAAGTGTGTTTTCAAGAACCTCCAATTTTTGGAGGGTGGAATACCTAGTTATATATCTTTAACCCGGGTGGGGATAATGTGCATATCACCTTCTTCAGAAATGACATGGTCAGGTGTCCTCCACTCTTCTCTATGAGGTTCATCTATATACAGGGGCATATTAGCAATGAAGCGGCGGAGAGGGGCGTTAACCATCTTGGCTTAATGCCTCTTTTCGCCACTTCGGAAAAGTGAGGCTGCACCATATTATCAAGGATATGGTGCAGCCTCCCGTTTCCCCCTGCAATGGTGCTATGATTTACAACTTAGCGCCAACGCAGGCACCCTTGCACCAGAGTGCAAGGGTGTCTGCGAGCAGGGAGGCTTGTTTATGTTTGTTTAAGGTTTGTTTAAGGTGTCCCTTCCTGCACATAAAAAAACCTAAAATGCCAATTTGTATCTTACTTGTCTGCTGCTTCACGCAGCACACATGTAAGTTACAAAATGGCATTTTTTAAAAAGGTTTGTTTATGGGACACCTTCCTGTACATAAACAAACCATGGCATTTTGCGTTTTCCATGTGTGCTGCACAAGGCAGCACACATGGAAAAAACAAAAAAGAGGAGAAATAAAGCATTTATCCTCTGTTCACCACTCTGTTCGCATCAAATTCAATGGGTGTTGAGGTGGAACGCCCACCACAACACCCACTGCTCGCCCGGGCACTATTATCAAGGCAGCGTTAAGCCACTTAATGTGGCTTTAAGCCACGTTAAGTTGTATAACGCTGCCTTGACAATAGGGAGGTGACCCTATTGCCACGCTTATAGGGCTGCAGATTAATGTGGCCAGTGTTGATGCTCCAATTTAAATAATTAAGAGTGTTGATAGATAGGATCAGCACTATCTGAGTCTTCATAAGACTTGAGTGCAAGCCAATCAAATTATTTTGTATCAGATAGAGCTCTAAGTTAAACTTTTTAGGTTAATTCAAAATTATATCATTAATGCAAGCAAAAAGTGGTTAATCAATAGCCATCAATGACTTAACAGTAAATCAAAATCAAGTAATGTAATAGGATAAAATTTAGGAAACTCCAAAGAATGCAATCAGCCAGAACTAAAAGTATGGTTTAGGAAGAAGACCTATATAGAATGTGCAAAGAAAAGCCACAAAGGACTGAGGGCATGAATCTGAGGTGGTTTAGAAGGCCTTGTAACAGCATCTGCTCCATCCCAATCGGATCTGTAACGTGTCTTTCCGACTGAATCGGAAAGGTTTCCGACCAACCGATTATGATGCAAGTTAGGCATTAGCAATATCCTAATTCAATTCCAACGGCATTCGGAATGACGGAGCCGTACGGAGTGGGCTCGTACGTCTCTACAGGCCACGTTTCCGAACGACCGATTACGGTGCTGGATTCGAACAGCCTTTCCAAATTGTGCCGTCCAACTTGCATGGGCAGTTGGAATCTGACTTTGGGGGTCTGTAGTGGGCCCCTCTGCACCCAGAGCCTTCCCACTGGGGCCCATGGTAGTACCCATGGGTCACCTCTTTCCAGTCATGCACAGTGTGGGAGGCACCAGGCGGTTTCCGCCAGAGGGTGCCCGATCTTCCCAAGCCACCCCTTTCTTTTATGGGAGCCTATGCATTCAGTCGGAACATAGGCTCCCATTAAAGTCAATGGGAGTCCAACCGAATCGCATCTGAAAGCATCCAGATGCATCGTACTCGCTCTATCAGACTCTCCCATTTCGAGTCGGTCGGAAACCATTCCCAAGTCAATTTAGTCATAATGATTTCCGAACCGCATCAGAATCTGTCCCTAAGTATAAATTAAATGACAGACGTGCACAGAATGTCAAAGAGAGTAAAAGAAGTCTAAATAAGTCTGTCATAAATCCCCAAAATGACATATTTGATAGGGTTTAAGACAGAAAAGGTGCAACAATATGTGGTGAGATATGACATAATAGGAGCATGGCCTCCTCTAGAGAACACAAATTAATACAATTTATTAGTACAATGAGCATTGATTAGGCGTCTAATTAGCTGTTTTTCCAAAATGGAAAAGCACACAGAGAAGCACATACACAAGGAAAAGCTTGTTCACATAAAATAAAAGTGAACATTTATTTCTGTTAATATATATAAAGGCCCATTCAAGCTGGCTCCAATATAGTCCTGCTACCTTAAGCTTAATTAAATTAGCATTATTTTTCTAATGAATAAAGATCTCTAGCATTTCCCCCCTGATGATTCCTAAAATCATCAAACTAAACAATACTACACTATAGTTCTACATTCATCATTGTTAGCTTCTTCCATGTCTTCTTCTCTGAGGCTTCAAACTATTGTAAACTCGGGATTTAAACTCATCAAATGTGACCTTCTCTTTCTACCTTTGGTTATTTTCTTCATCTTTTCACTACCACATTCAAGACCTCCTTCAAATTAAAACTTTCCAAAAGCTTAAACATAAATGCTATGCCCATAATTGAAATTATTATAATTAATATAGTTAATAGTTTTTTTAGTAAATCAAAACCAACCTCGTTGAGACATTTATCAAACTTACTGAATCATTTAACAATGTCACTGAACTTTCACCAACTGTTTCCCACACCACTTCCTCCCGAAGAATGAATTTCACTCGAAATATTAGTTATATATAACAATGCTGGACCTTAATTAAACAACACATACTACATTATTTTGCCAATGTACAACTATTCCGAATCAGCATTGCAAAAATGGCAGACATTTCTTCATTTAGATAATTCCCTCACAGTATTACTAGCCAAACGTTGTACCAAAAAAGACAACTTTCTAATCTTAATATCAACCAAAGCCACACGATTAAAGGGACTCAACACATCAAACACATTCAAAATAACCTCACACCATTCACCCTTTACTCTTTGAAAAATAAATATAATTCATCCTATTTGCATTGTATATCTTAGAGAATGCCAAGGCTAAATAACAGGAACTTACCCAATTACTTGAAATGTTAAAATAAGCTGTTTTGTTGCAAATTTGATACAAGCTTCTAAAGATAGGGTCTTGACTCACAATAAAATGTTAACAATTATATAATTATAACTACACACAGATATTCCAATCCTAGCAGACAAATCCCATCACTCCTTGTTCACATAATACACAAAATGCTTTTCTTCACTTTTGAAATCCTAAATCTAAGATGTATTAGTTAATTATTATTCATGATCTGATCTTTCAAATGAAACTCCATTCCTTCAATCCCACTCATACTAAATTGCACTCATCTTTTATTATATTCTTAAATACAATTATGTTCTACATCAGCCAGTTTAACACATTCTTCTCATGTAATCCATTAGTAATTAAAGTGAAAAACATAAGGAGTGCATTAAACTTAATACAGGCATATTATCTATAGAAACAATATAATCTACTTTATAGTCTTCAAGATACTAAAATAAACATAAGTTAGTAGATGAGTGCATATATAGCAATCAGAAACCTTCATAATATCCTTATAAGCACAAAGAAAATGAACATAAGTATGTTCTCCATACCTTCAATTAAAACCATCTCAATGATCTAACCTATCATACTTAGTGATGTTATCAAGTTGTGTATCATTTGTATGACTTGAAATGTATCCAGCAGGAAAACATAGACTCAATAAAATCCCAATTAATCTTTTCTACATAAAAACCATAACAATTATTTTAAGAGCAGAGAAAAACTCTTCTTTAAATAAAACCACCTTTTTCCTGGTAAAAAAAAACAAAATCCCCCAACATATAGAACTTATTGGCAAGCTTTAACAAAAATAGTGCTTGTCCAAATGTGGATAAATCTTGAAATGATGCAAAACAAATCTTCTTCTTTAACAGTCTGTTAAAATTTCAAAGAACAGATGTGGGCAGAAACGTTCTTCAAACACACATAAATCGAAAATCTCTCAGATCTCTCAGTCTCTCTTCCTTTTGGCACAAATGTTGCCAGATATGCTCATTCAGGGAGCGGTGCACTCCTTGTTTGGTTCTCTTACACTTTTTCAGGCAAATCTGTTACAGGTTCAGTTGATTTTTCGTAATTTCTCTTCAGACTGTCAAACTTTCCCTCACACCTTCAGACTATTCAGCTTCAAATGAGCTTATATCTTATGGTTTATTTTCTATACCTTTCCCATTTTTATCTTCATTTGTGTCTTGATTTGCTACTTCTACAACTGGAATGCCTTGGTTTGCTCCTGGGTTCTTCAAAGTTCAGTGTTTGTTTGATTTTGCTGTTGTTCTTGAATTCTTTGTTTCCCCCACTCTGGATCCACATAGTGAAATCGAGCTTGTGTCAGCAAATGAGCAGCTTGTATCACTGCTTCTTTATTTGTAGTCCAAACTTTTTTGTGGGAGATGCATTGAGCCAATACACCAAACCTGCATACTTCACATCAGCGATCATCACCAATATGACTTTGAGAAGCCCATTCCACATAGGTGAAAAAAGCCGCACTTCCAAACATATTTCTTCAACAGAACCCAATCCTTTTTTTCTAGGTTGTGGGAGGATTCATTTCTTGCTGATTGTGTAACAAGCTTCACCTGGTGAGAGTTCAATATCAACCAACCCTTTGTATTAAACCAGAAACAGATCATCGGTAATATTCAGAAGCAATATCATGAATCCTCATTGCTCTACCATCAATATTTCAATCTCGGTAAAGGCTAACAATTAAAGAAGATTTGTAAATTTACTGATGACTGCGGCCAACCATTCCTGGAACAATCCTCATTTCTCTGTGTGTAGTTTGTGGGTTCATTCTCAGAATCACAGCAACACATCCTTTGGACACCTTCTTCATTCCCTTCTCAATTTGGTGTCCCAAATAAAAAACTTCTATTTGGCAGTACTGCATTCTTGGAGGGGGCCTTTATGCCCATTTTCAGCCAGATTATTTAATAAAGAAGCCCCCTTTTGTTTTAGCTGCAATCATCAAATCATCAATGTAGTGAACGAGTTCTGAACCACAGGGCAATTTTAAACTTTCCAAATTTTCTTGAGCATATATGAAAATTTTGAGGGAATTTTTTGTATTCCCCTGTGCAATCTTACACCAAACAAGAAATGTATTTTGTAATCTCAATGTAAAATTATACTGACTATCCTGATGATGAGGAATGAAGGAAAATACTGAACACGACCCTAATCAACAACCTCTCCAACCACAGACTCAGACAATTCATCACCACACCCACCCACTCAGCCGGCCACACGCTTGACCCCATCTTCTCCGCAAGCTCCCACGTCTCCTTTAACCACACCACCGAACTCCACTGGACCAACCATCACTGCATCCACTGCACCTATCCAAAACCCACCATGCAACACTGCACCCAAAAGATCCCCCACCGCTGCTCGAGCAAAGTCACCGAAGACCAGCTAACCACCACCTTCGCCTGAATCCCACCCACCAACCCCACCGACCCTGACACTGCAGCCCGCAACCTCAGAAAATGGATCGACGACTGCTCCAACACCCTCGCCCGATCAAGAAACCCTTTAACAGACACACCAGCAAGAAATCCAACTGGTACTCTGAAGACCTCCAGGCCTCCAAGCAAACCTGCCGTAAGCTAGAAAAGAAATGGCACCGGAAACAGACACCGGACAGCTATGCAGCCCACAAGAACGCCACTCGCAGACACCGTCACCTCATCAGATCCGCCAAATGAGCCTCCTTCAAAGAACGCCTAGACAACAATGCACACAACAGCAAAGAGCTCTTCAACATCGCGAAGGAACTCTCCAACCTCAGCTCCAACACCAATGACATCCCACCTTTGCAAGACCTGTGCGACTCCCTTGCCACCTTCTTCCATCGCAAGATCGCAGACATCCACGTCAGCTTCACTGGCATGACCGCCCCGACAACCACTGAGACCTATGACCCACGACCACCATCCGCACCGACCCCTGCTCTCCTGGACCAACATAAACGACGACGACACCATCAAAATCATGAACACCATCCACTCCAGATCTCCGTCAGACTCATGCCCACACCCCATATTCAAAAAAGCCAGCACCACCATCGCACCCCATCTCCAGAAAGCCATCAACATTTCCTTCGAGACAGCAACCTTCCCGGAGAGCTGGAAGCATGCCAAGATCAACACATCACTCAATAAACACAAGGCTGACCCCAAGGACCTCAAGAACTTTGGGCCCATCTCCCTGCTCCCGTTCTCTGCGAAGGTCATCGAGAAAACCGTCAACAGACAACTGACCTGCTACCTCGAGGTGAACAGCATCCTGGACCCATGCCAGTCTGGGTTCCGCAGCAACCACAGCACCAAAACTGCCCTCATCGCCGCCACTGATGACATCAGGGCCCTGCTGGACAACGGAGAAACCATGGCCCTAATCCTCCTGGAACTATCAGCCGCCTTCGACACTGTCTGCCACCACACCCTACGGACACGCCTCTACAATGCTGGGGTCCGAGACAAGCCTCTGGACTGGATGACCTCCTTCCTCTCCGGCAGAACCCAGAGCGTCCACCTCCCCCCTTTCCGCTCTAAAGCCACGGAGATCATCTGCGGTGTACCCCAGGGCTCATCCCTCAGCCCAACATTGTTCAACATCTACATGGCACCGCTCACCCATGTCGCCCGACTGCGTGACCTCAACATCATCTCCTACGCCAACGACACCCAGCTGATCCTCTCCCTCACCAAGGAGCCTCTCACCACCAAAACCAACCTCCACAAAGGAATGAAAGCCATCGCTGAGTGGATGAAGAACAGCTATCTGAAGCTAGACAAGACGGAAGTCCTCATCCTTGGCTCCACCCCCTCGACCTGGGATGACTCCTAGGAACAGTTCCAACACCCACCGACCACGCACGCAACCTAAGGTTCATCCTCTTCTCTATTCTCTCCATAACAGAGCAGGTCAACGCCGTCTCGTCCTTCTGCTTCAACACCCTCCGCATGCTTCGCAACATCTACAGGTGGATTCCCACTGAAACAAGATGAACGGTCACCCAGGCCTTCGTCAGCAGCAGGGCTGGACTACGGAAATGCCCTCTACACAGGAGCCTCTGCCAAAATCCTGAAATTACTTCAAAACACCCAAAAGGCCTCTGCACGCCTGATCCTCAACATCCCTTGCCACAGCCACATCACACCCCACCTGAGAGACCTGCACTGGCTTCCCGTCAACAAGAGGATCACCTTCAAGCTCCTCACCCAAGCACACAAGGCACTCCACAACACCGAACAAGCATACCTCAACAGACGACTCAGCGTCTACACCCCCAACCACCAGCTCTGCTGATCTCGCTCTCGCCACAGTCCCCCGCATCCGAAGAACAACCTCCGGTGGCAGATCGTTGTCCCACCTTGCCGCCAAAACCTGGAACCCCCTCCCCATCCTCCTACGGCAGACTCAGTACCTGCTAACCTTCAGAAGACTCCTCAAGACCTGGCTATTCAAGCAGTGGCAGCACCCTCCCTTCCCCCCCACAGCGCCTTGAGACCCTCACAGGTAAGTAGTGCGCTTTACAAGTGTTCTGATTGATTGATTGTTTGATTGAACACAAATCAATCATTATAAACCATTCTGCATCTCCTGTAGTTAAAAACATCACTGCTGGATTCGGCACCATTGAAGACCATGGAATCATTATATCATTTCTTTTACACTGGTCTTAAACTGGATAGATCTGGAAAGTTCACGGATAGGCCTGGGCAAAACTTTAATTATGCCAGCGTAATTGGCATACTTTTCCATAACAACATTTACAAAAAATTGCAGAGATTACAACTGTACACTGTATTGTGTACTTTTGGGGATACATTTTAACACAAGATGAACAAAATGTTTTACTAGAGCACACCATTCCGGTTATAATTGAGTGCAAAAGTACAAATCAGAATATGAGCTGCAGTTCCTCTAATGTGGGCAGTCAACAAACATTTCAAGTAGAATTTTCAATCAAGTGGACTGTTTGAGCACTTTTTTAGCACAATACTGCACATCTGAAAGCAAGTGGCATTCCTTTGAACTCGAGACCAGTAATAAAAAAAAATGAGTTTAATTTGTATCCATACTTTTTCAGTGCTAGATGAATTTTGTGTAATTCAGCATAATTTCACATAAAGTTGTGGTACATGTGCATAGTTACTACAAATTATGTATGTTTTGTGTATCAGGTAGCACACACAGCAATCAAAAATGATACTAGATAGACATTAGCCACACTTTCTACCAAAGTCACTCAGCCTGGATTGGTCCTATAGGAACTCTGACTGTACCTGCAAATTTCAGAAAATGTTGATTAAGTACTTTAATATTGTTGACACAAATGCAATTTTGGCTGAAATCACCATGTATTATTCTACATAATGTGTTGTAGAACTGGAGACGCAGGCATATTCCTATTAACCACTTCCCCGCTCATGACGAGCTCAGCTCGTCATGAGTTGTGCCGCTCGCACGCTGATGACGAGCTGAGCTCGTCATGTAACGCGGCTTTTTAAAAAAAGCCGCGCAGCGCGAAAAAAGCCGCCGCACGCATGCGGTTAAACTGCCTTAATTCTGCATGCTCTCTACAGAACTCGATAGGACTGGAACCGTTGACTGTATTATCCCAATCTGTGACATTTGACTCATACTAGGCATGGTAACCGTTTGCAACTCATCCTGAAATCTATTATCATTAAATCTACACGTTTGTTTCAAACGTAATTCTTTACCACCTATATAACATGCACCAGTTCTCATTTGTGCGTTATTTTTGGTATTAAAAGCATAGTTAGTAAAACTTCTACCTCCAACTCGAGGACCACCATTTCCAACTTGCAAAAATTGCACACCATCACCAGGTGCTAGAAAAGCTCCTTGAACACCTTTTTAAAATAACTTTGCCTGTACTTTGCATAGGCAAGGATCTCATATAATTATTTAAATGCCAGCACAGCACACTCTGTTGAATATGTGTACTGATATCTGGAAACAGTCCCAACATGATGCTGAAACAAATACTGTCACACCTTTTTTTGCCAGATCACCAACTCCACTATGCTGTCCATAAATCTGCATCAATCAGTCATTATACATATGTATTGATTTGTAGGAAGTTGATTTGTTGGTTGAGTGAGGTGTGTACCCTTTTCAAGCAACATACACAATCCCTCTTCCAGTGAACCACTAAAGTCACTAAATTAACCTGTGCTTAACCCTCTGGTAGCTTGTCACAAAAAAAGTCAGGCTCCACATAAAGGCAATGTTCGAAGTATTTATACAGTACACAAGCAGTAATGCAGATAAAACACAGAACAAGAATAATCCAACACCAATTTAGAAAAGTAGAGTAAATGTTAAACTATTTGACAGCAAAATGACAAAACTCCAATCAATAGAAACAAAGTTATGAATTTTTAAAGTTTAAGGTAAAACATAGCGCCTAAAACATCAAAACTCTAAATGGAAGCTTCTAGTCATGCAAGAACGGGCCAAAGTTGAAAAATATGGCCAACCTCCCATATAGATTAGGCCCAGTTGGCACTTACCTTTAGAGGTACAATTAATTTGAAGCAAATGTCTCTGGGAAGGTAGAAGTTCAGTGGGGCAAGGCTGCAGGTGGTGTCCGAGGAGAAGGTGTCATCATTGGAGAGTCGTTGATGGCATCACAGTGAAAATTTCTACTTTCGGATTTAGTCTCTTTTTTGGAAGCTAAAATCTCCAGCGGGAAGAGGCTGGAGGGTGTAACCGACAAGAGTTCCATGAGGCCAGATAACCATTTTTAGGAAGACCACTGAACAAGATTTGCAGCTGCACAGAATAATGTAGAGGGAGCTGAGGCAAAGTCAGGCTGCATTGCGATGCACCTTGGGCTTCAAACAAACAAGTTGGTCCCATTCTCCCCTTGGTTCTCAGAGCAGTTTCTACCCAAAAATCTTATGTCTAAAGTTTTAGATTTTGTATCTGGACACCTTTAAAGCCAATGGGCAATGACTAGAGGGCCAAACTTTGGGAGGCAGGACTCACTCAGCATATATCCAGGTGTGGGTCTGAGATGGTTGAAGACTTTTCTGTCCCTGAAGCTCTGACCAGGGGGCCAGTCAACCAGCCCTTGGAGTCACTCTGGTAGTCCTGGGTTCATGAAGTGGAAAAGGGCTGAAGCAGCAAGTTAGGCCTCTGTGAGTGCAAGGCAGGCTCCAGGCAAAAAAACAGTCCTTCGAGGTGCAGCAAAGCAGTCTTATGAACTACACAGCAGACCACAGCAGAAGGCAGTCTTCTGAGAGTCCTTCAGCAGGTCCGGAAAGTGAACTGTAGGACAGGTCCTAGGGTGCTACTTTTGTACCTGGTCCCTTCTTTGATGTAGAAGAAGTTTCTAGAAAATTTCCTTTGAAGTGCACACAGTTTCTTGCCTCCCCTGCCTGGCTCCAAGCTGGCGGTATGAACAATGTATTGGTGGCAATTTGTTTGTATGAAGGCAGAGCACAGCCTATTGATTAACAAGTGGGGAGTTGTTCAGTGCCACCCCTCATCCTGCCAGCGATGACCTATTCAGGTGCACCTAATCCCTCTATTGTGTGGCTGTCCGTGAGGAATAAACAAAGTCCAACTAGTAACTACACACAACATTGTTACCCAAGAGTGAAGGCACCAAATAAGTATGGCAGGAAAATTCTTACGTTCTTAAAGAACCATTTTCTAAATTGCAACTTAAAATCCCACTTTACCACTAAAAAGGGTTTTAAATTACAATTTCTCATACACCACATTTGAAAAGTTTACATGTTCCTAATTAAAGCTTGGACAGTGTAATAAGGCAATCCAATGTTATCCTATGGGAGAGATAGGACTCACAGTAGTGAAAGACAAATGTATGAGTTTTTCACTACCAGGACATGTAAAACGTGCCCAATCTTTTAATTACAATGCACCCTGTCCTTGTGGCTACACTGGGCCTACCTTACTTAATAATAATAATAATAATAATAATAATAATAATAATAATAATAATCATAATCTTTATTCAGCAGTAATCACAGCTATAAAAGAGACCACTTTTAAAATGAACATCAAATACATTTTTAGCAACAAGTCACCCAAATGTGCAAAGTCGCAGAATATCCTTGTTTAGTTACATATAACAAAAGGGGGGAGAGAGAGAGAGACAAGTGGATTCGGTCTCCCTTAGTAATATGTTTAAACAGATTAGAATCCACTCAGAACGTGGTTGTGATCCCTAAAGTGATGGGGAGCACACAGTGTTGTTTAAATGCCCCTCACACACCAACAGGCCCCTTGGTGTCATGCTTCATCATCGGGGCCTTCGCACCCCTCTACGGGATGCGGCGTGCTACGACTCACGACTACGTTGGAGCACTTGATAGTGAACTATGTGTAGGTGTGTGATTAGGGAAGAAGTGTGAGTGGTGAGGTGAGGTGAAAAAAGTGAAGTCTTTAAAAAATACCTAGCTCCTAGGAAAAAATTATTTATTATGTCCTTGACTGGTATTATTAAAAAGTGCAAAGTGAGGTTGACAATATACGTATTAGGGTATATCAACCATTAAGAGCGTCGACATGTTTCGGAGTACAACGACTCCTTCTTCAGGACGAGGATATGCACGTTATCCCCACCTTACTCACATGGAATGTAGAATGTTAAAGTGTATTCTACCAAAAACAAAAACTAGGTGAAATGTACCTGTTAATGTTAATTATGGGTAAGCTCCGTTGCGCCCAATTGGCGTTAGAGGAACTTATAGTTCAAGGTTTGATGACCTCATGAGCCTAAGCGTGGTATTGGGGGATTCCTTCCTCACTGCTCAGTAAAGCAAAGGTTACTGCATGGTCTAATAGCCTGCCTTCCCCTCAACGCTGCTCCGACGAAGTTTAGTCACATCAAAAAATTTCTTGGCCTCAGTGCAATTCTTTGACAGTGAGTCACAATACAGAACAGAGAAACCATGCAAACATTAGCCAGAAACAACAGATACAATAGAACTACACAGACCTACAGTACCACAGTTAAAATTAATATCCTCAATGTAAAATCGCAAATATCCTTGTGAGTCACATCTAGAGTTTCTTGACTTTAGTGCCCCTCTTAAAAATGTAATAACACAAAATAGAGTACAAACGTTAGCTAGAAGCTGCAGATACAATAGTGCTTTGTGTGAGTGCCTAAATCTCCATTCTTGTAAAAGCAATTTAAGAAACAATTGCCTGGGATATGTAAAATAGTTACACAGAAAAACAAAATGTAGTGTATCCTGTGGAGACCTATTGTCGCAACCACATGGATCTCTATCTTCTATATGTGGAACAAAACCAGAGGGGCATGCCAGTAAATGGCGGAGCAAGTTCAATCTAAAATGAAAAATTAACAATCTGTGCTGATATTACTTGTAATAAATGAGAAGTTTAAGGCTTGGCTAGGGTTTTTTGGCAAGTCAAATTTGCAGTTTAAAACTGCATTCAGGCTGCAATGGCAGGCCTGGGACTTGTTTTAAGAGGCTACTAAAGTGGGTGGCACAATAAGTAGTGTAGGCCCACCAGTAGTATTACATTTGCAGGCCCTGGGTATATGGTATCTCACTTTCCTAGGGACTTATAAGTAAATTAAGTAGGCCAGTCAGCTATAAACAAATGTTACCACATTTTAGGGCGTGAGCACAAACTCTTTTGCACTGGTTAGCAGCAGTAAAGTGCACGGAGTCCTAAAGGCACCAACAACAAATTTAGCAAAAATTGGAGGGGTTGCAGCAAAAAGATTAAGGGTGACACTGCAGAGAGGGCCAGGCGCAACACGCCTCATCTGCATTTTGTATTTCTCTTAGCATTTTCAACCAACTAACTTGGAACCTTTCCTTTCGAATGCTCAGTTACTTGAGTATACTTCAGCATGACAATCTGAGACAGCTTAAAAAGTGGGCGTCTCTTTGTGGTTCTTGATCTGGGCACTATTCTACTGTCTTACACCCGCTCCACAAGTCTTTAGCTACCACAATCAATAGCAATGGAGCGTGATTGTCCCAAAGTACCTTTGAAATAGTCTCAATCTTTTCTAGCTCTGGATGCAAGTTTTCTGGCTCCTTTATACGCTTTGGAAAAATTTATGAAAAATGTATGAAACTCATTTTCAACAACCTTTCAAATCACATTATATATCGGTCTTGTTGGAAATGGTCTTTTTTGCAGGGTCACCCCGAAATGTTTTTTCTTCATTCTGCTTTTTGCTGCATTCATTTATGTTGGCCCTAAGACTCTGGACACAGACTCTGAACACTTTACCTCTGCTAACCAGTGCTGAGGGGCATCTGTTCTCTGCACTAAACATGATAATATTGTCTTATCCACAATTGGCATATTTAATTTCCTTATAAGTCCCTAGTAAAGTGCACTGCATGTGCCAGGGCCTGTAAGGTAAATGCTACTGGCAGGCCTGCAGCACTGATTGTGCCACCCACTTAATTAGCCCTTTAAGCATATCTCAGGCTTGCCATTAATGAGCCTGTGTGTGCAGTTTACAATGCCATTTCAACCTGCAAAATATAAACCTTTTGCCATGCCGAAACCTTTTGTTTTTTGTAAATACACGTCACCTAAAGTAGGGCATGGACAACCCAGAAGGCAGAGTGCACTTTATTTAAAAGGCAAGACATGTACGTTTTAGTTGTCTTTGTCTACCCTTCCAATTGGTGCCACCCCAGACATAGACCCTTAGAAGAGGACCTAAGGTGCTTGCCAGCAGAACTGATAAATCTTCTCTGCTGAGTGACGCATCCCTAAGCAGAACTAATGCATCTCCTCGGCTGAGCGGTGTATCCCCGAGCAGAAACTAGGTATCGCTGGTGCTTCATGGATTGGACTAGTTGCAAAAGAGTTGCATTGCTACCTCGTGCATCTTGATCCCCGAAGAATCGCCTTTGGAACCCCCACTGTGCTGAGCTTATCACGATGCAAGCACCTTGCATCCCTCATCGACATCAGCCTTTGCTAATGACGCTGAAACACAGCATTGCAGCTTCACTGCTCATTGAACCAACACATCACCTCAGCTGCGCCTTTTATCCTCGACACTAGACTTTATATTGCAAGCCCTGTCGACAGGACCATGCATTGCAGCCTCGCTGCATCTTGTAACTGACACATCAGCTCGGCTGGCAACATGTCTTTGATACAGATCCATGCAATGCTCTGCAACCAGGATTTAAGGCACTCTTTTCAGCAGGCCTAACTGGGTCCCTGTAGCCAGCATGTGGCCCATCACGATCTGCATGAACTTGTGACTTTGTCCTGGGCCGGCACAAGCAGAAGTCCCCAATAGCACAATCATGCCTCGATAATTTTGTATTTTGCGAACCGAGATGAAAGAACATTTAGATATATAATAATTTGATTATCTGGGGCTGAAGGACTGTTTGCAGTGTGTTTATTAGAGCTGTCATTTCCTGATTTTCTTCCATACCAGATTTGATGATGATGATGTGCTGCTCATCTACCTGATGAATATTGTTGTTGTGTAGTGTTTGTCTTTGTCACACCTTTTCCCAACACCCATTCCAATCCATTCACCAAACCCCTAACTCTCTTCCCCCAGGCTGTTTGATATATTGAGGTGTGACTTTTGAATTTAATCAATCAATCAATCAGAGCATTTATATAGCGTTCTACTCACCCGGAGGGTCTCAAGGCGCACATTTGGATCACACATTTGGTGGGGAGATGTGGTGAAAGAAACAACAACTCACTTCAGGATGCAATAAGGTTTTGAAAGATTGAGAAAGGTAACAGCCATCACTTCATCTATTCAGGTAACTGACCTAAGAAGTGAAGTGAACTAGTTTAGTTAGTAAATTCTACTGAAGATGAAGACTTTTGAAGACTTGTTCAATCCAGCCACATCATGTTCTAAAAGTGCATGGGGCACACTGCTGGATATAAAGGCTTGAAAGAGAGAGAGCACAAGATATCGCTGGCAATCCCCTTAGTGGTCAATATAGATACAGAGGGTAGTAGGACAAGTGTATGACTAACTTACTTATCTAAATATACACTTAGATAAGAGACTGAGTGCTGCATAAGTGGCAAAAGTTAACATCCTCAAGTTATAAGACAGACCAAGTGTGTTGTTCTTACTCTGGCAGCGGGGTAATGTTTGGTTATAAGTAAAGTAAGCAACCTAGCAAATAAATAATTATATTGCAAGGGACTTCAGAATCAGCTAGGATATGTCTAGGGGGAAAAGTTGATATACAGTATGTCACTGTTCAGTGGGCAGCTTTTTGTCATTTAATAAAAACAGGATACGCTAAAAGCAGTGTATAGACAAAAGACAGATTGCGCCACCACTTTCCCCTAACAAAATATTTGCCCAAACTAATGTCTAAATAAAGGCCAACAAGGTCTTTCTTGGCTCATCTGCCCATTCCCACCCTCTCTACCCACAACAAAAGTCCCTCTCAACAAAGAAATTATGTTAAATAAGGGGCTTAGAGTGGGTCTAGTCTGGTGTGAACGCGTGCCACCTCTGGGTAAAGCAGCACCAGCTCCCTTACGTTGCAGTGGAGGAGGTAGTCTTTGTATAATGAGGGGTGCTAGCAGTGGTGGATCCTGACTGCTGGTGCCCCTGTGATTTTGTGGCCGGGATGGAGGTGCTAGCGGCTGGCCAGAGGGACTGGAGGCAGTGGCACACGCCTCTGTCTACTCTTTCTCCAAAGCCACCAGTTAACAATATTTGGCCTGGATGGGCTCCATCCACCAGCAATGTAGCTGGATGGATATCTCCTGCCATGATGGTGAACCTGTTATCAAAAAAAATGTCCTGGCCCCCATTTTCTGTGCTGCTAATTTATTCAGCAGATGCAACATACAACACATTTAGTCATTGTATTATACTTCAACAATTGTATTTGAATCAAATCATTTTAAAACTCCAATTGTTCGTTTTTGATGCATTGAAGGAATACACATATCATTCTGCATTGTGTACCTTAGTGAACTCATAACAAACATGTATTCATAAACTCATAACAAAAAATAAAGACAATAACATCAAATCATTGAATTACACCAGTCAATACTGTAGATTGCCTGCCAACGCTAAGGCTAATTTCATTGTACATGAGGCGCAAAGACAGACAGGCTACGGAGATAAACCTATTTTAGGGGGGCCTCTCTCGGGGTACATTTCATGTAGCACCCTCACTAGAGTCCCAATTGATGTGGATCCCTCGTAGGCGGATATGGCGAGCCGACGCATTTCCAATCCCCTCTGCCTTAGGGGACTATCATCAGGGCTTAGACCACGGTGTAATCTTGTATTCTTCAACGGGACTCAATCATTCTTGCAACAGATATTTCTTCTTCTGTGGTGGGTGTGTACTCGGTATCTTCAAACGTATGTATTGAAAAATGCCGAATTGTTTCCTTGTTCCCGATCAAAATAAGCTGAGGCTTTCATTTGGAGGGTTTATATCTCCGCCTTGAGCAAACAGTTCCTCTTTCAAATTATAAATCATAAATCTCATCAACCTGTCTTTCTCTTCATCTAACAATTAGTTTGGCGTTTACTATTTTGGTACCTTGTATTCTTCAACGTGACTCAATCATTCTTGCAACAGATATTTCTTCTTCTGTGGTGGGTGTACCTAAACATATCCAAATTAGTATCAGTGTACAAGTCTAAAAGTTGCTGGCAATTATTATCACAGTTACGTCTTTGTTTCTAGACTTACTCGGTATCTTCAAACGTATGTATCGAAAAATGCCAAATTGTTTCCTTTGTCCCGGTAAAATAAGCTGAGGCTTTCATTTGGAGGGTTTATATCTCCGCCCTGTAACAGATGCATTATATTTAATTAGCAAATGTATATACCCCTCTGTTTTTGGCATTGAACGAGCTTGTTACGGCGTTTCTCTTACTTGAGCAAACAGTTCCTCTTTCATCAATGGCTTCCTACATCCGTTGTTTCGAAGTTCCTCTTACTTGAGTGAACAGTTCCTCTTTCATCAATGGCTTCCTACATCCGTTGTTTCGAAGTGTATTCTGGATGGCCTGACAAGATCAATAATGCCTTTTTCACTTGAATGTTTCTCATAGTCTTAATTCTGTGTTACATCTATTGCTGGTAATCATGCACGCCTGTACTGTTGTGTGGGCCCCCTTTCCTACTTTTGCGGTGTGCGCGTTGCTGCACGTCTCTATCTGCAAAATATAGCTTTGGAGGAAATATTCATGCAGTTTGTTTCTTCAATGCTCAGATGTCAATTACGAAGTGCATACAGTCTTGCCGCTTTTCCTCATGTACAATCGCTTCTCTGATTTAAAAGCTACTAAAGAATATTTACACAATCATTTCGCTTAGCTGCTAATTCCACGTACTCAAGTTGGATCACTTACGTTATAGAAGCTTCCTTTAGGTCGCAGTTTATCCGTAGAGTCTCTGAGTTGACACGCATCAATCGGTGCTTGTGCTGGCTCTTCTTTTACGTGTCACCCTTCCTGTCACTAGCCCTAGGGGATTCTGGGACTTGTAGTGACATTGAGTGTAGATGTTATTCTATGATCGATTTTAGGTTCCATTTCCCAGGTTGGTGAATGCTTTTTTTGATTTTGGGTCTTCTCCCTCCATCATATTAGCACTTGATTCAACTCAGTTAAATCATTTAACCCATTTGTTGTACAATGAAACTTTAAAATTAGGTAAGCTTCTTTTTTTGCTAGCAGAATTTCTAAGTTTCCTCCACGTGGGGGCGACTTGACTCGGAATAGAACGGTCCATTCAAAGTCTCTTTCCGAATGGTTGTGTTGTACGAAATGTTGGACCATCGGGGCAGTCAGGACTCGAGTTTTGACGCGTGATCTGTGCTGCACAATTCGTTGGTTAACTCGTTGTGTTGTTTTCCCAATGTATAACTTAGAGCAGGGACATTTGATTGCATAGATGATGTTTCTCTTTTTACAATTAGTAAATTCAGTGTGGGTCCACTTAGTGGAATCATGTGCAAACTCATGGCCTTCAATTGTCGTGCTTCAGACTGAGCAATTCCCGCACTTGCGGTGACCTTGGATTGGAGGTAAATTCCATTCTGTCCGTAAGTCATTAACTTTGGGAGATGCTGTGACCATATCTGCTTGAATTAGCTTTTGTCCAATGCTTTTTTTCTTGTGCATGGCAAATAAGGGTTTTTCCATTGGGCATTCCAACTCCATTAGGAGGTGCCAATTTGATAGAATTATTTTCTTGTATTTATTAGTGTGAGGGCCAAACGTGGATACACATACTAATTTCTCCATAGGTGTTTTTTCTCTTTTAGATAACAGTGTTTCCTGTGGGGTATACCTCGATCTTTTGATGGCATGTTTCAACAACTTGTGGGAGTAACCTCATTCTCTTAGTTGGTCGCAGAAGATGGTAGCATTTGCCATAAAGTCTTCTTTGCGGGCGCAATTGCGTCTGATTCTCAATAGCTGTCCGTATGGTAAGTTGTTTTTTAAGTTGCTGGGGTGAAAACGCTGATAATGTAATATAATATTTCTGTCTGTCGGTTTGCTGTGTAATGTTGTTGCCAATTTTTGGTCATCTTCAAAAACTTCTACATCAAGGAATGTGAGTATTGATCAACGTTTCGTCATGGTGAACTTGATGTCTGGGTGTCTTGTGTTTAACCATTCGTGGAACTGTACTAATCGGTTTTCAAACCCACTCCATACACACCAGATATTGTCAATGGATCTATACCACTGTATGAAACATTCGCTGAAAGGATTGTCATTATCAATAAATCTTTTCTCGAATAGTGCCATGAACAAAATGGCCATTTCAGGTGCAAAAGGACACCCCATAGCTGAGCCTTTGACCTGCTTGTAGAATGTATTTTCAAATCTGAAATAGTTCAGTTTCAGTGCAATCCGAGCCATATCTAAAATAAATTCAGTTGGCACTCTTTGTGGTCTTATGCGAGTCTCAAGGTAGACCTCCATGGCTTCCAAGGCTTCGTCTTGAGGACTTTGTGTGTAAAATGATGTTACATTAAAGGACACTAACCACTGTGTGCTTGCATCAAATGACTGTCCTTCTATTTTATTAAGGAAGTCAGTAGTGTCACGTAAATACGATGGTACTTGATCAATGAATGGCTTTAGAAAAATGTCAACATATTTGGCGAACGGCTCTAGCACTGATGCACAACCGTAGATGATCGGTCTCCTCGGTGGATCTCGCATATTTGTATGAATCTTCGGTAGAAAATAAATCACTGGGGTCCTGGGATTTGACTTGTTCAAAAAAGCATATTCTTTGGGTCCCAGGATTCCTTCCTCTAGTCCCCATTGGAGTTTTTCTTTTATTTCCTGTTCGATTTGAGGCGTGGGACCTTCGCTCAATTGTCGGTACCATTCCTTATTCAAAATTTGTTTATTTGCTTCAGCTACATACAGGTGTCTGGCCCACACTACCATGGCTCCACCCTTATCGGCAGGTTTTATTATGATGGAGTCTTCTTTCTGTAGACTCTTTATTGCTTCATGTTGTTGTTTCGTGATGTTCATTTTGGAAAATTGTTTCTGTTTCTCAAGATGGCAAATTGAGGACAAAACTGCTTGTTCGAAAGCAATAACTTGTTTAGGCATCATGTGCGATGGAGGGGTGAAAGTCGATTTGTTAGTTAGACCAGAGGCTTCACTATTTCCTTGGTATTCTTTTCCTGCGAAAAACACTTTCAGTCTGATCTTGCGAAAAAGATCAAGAGTCTCTATTTTTAGATTTGCAAAGTCAGTTTGAATGGAAGGAACACATTTTATACCCAGCTCGAGCACAGATTTCTCAACTTGTGTCAATACTCTTGATGATAAATTCTCGATAGTTATGGTATTCAACTCTTGTAATAATTCTTGTGAGTTCTCATCTCCCATTGTGGTTGTGGTGGTTTGAAGCGCACTCTCGGGTTTCTCGGGTCGCCTTGTTATAAAAAAGCACCCTGTCTTTTTGATGGCCCTTCTAGGGGATTTGTGTCTCCAGCTTATTTTGACCGGGAACAAGGAAACAATTTGGCATTTTTTGATACATACGCTTGAAGATACCGAGTAAGTCTAGAAACAAAGACGTAACTGTGATAATAATTGCCAGCAACTTTTAGACTCGGACACTGATACAACTAATTTGGATATGTTTAGGTACACACCCACCACAGAAGAAGAAATATCTGTTGCAAGAATGATTGAGTCACGTTGAAGAATACAAGGTACCCAAGTAGTAATCCCCAAACTAATCGTTAGATGAAGAGAAAGAAGGGTTGATGAGATTTATCATTTATAATTTGAAAGAGGAACTGTTTGCTCAAGGCGGAGATATAAATCCTCCTCAGCTTATTTTGACCGGGAACAAGAAAACAATTCGGCATTTTTCAATACATACGTTTGAAGATACCGAGTACACACCCACCACAGAAGAAGAAATATCTGTTGCAAGAACGGTTGAGTCACGTTGAAGAATACAAGATTACACCGTGGTCTAAGCCCTGATGATAGCCCCTTAAGGCAGAGGAGATTAGAAACGCGTTGGCTCGTCCATATCCGCCTACGAGGGATCCACATCAATTCGGACTCCAGTGAGGGTGCTGCATGAAATATACCCCGAGAGATGCTCCCCTAAAATAGGTTTATCCCGTAGCCTGTCTGTCTTTGCGCCCCATGTGCAATGAAAATAGCCTTAGCGCTGGCAGGCAATCTACAGTATTGACTGGTGTAATTCAATGATTTGATGTTATTGACTATATTTTTTGTTATGAGTTTATGAATACATGTTTGTTATGAGTTCACAAAGGTACACAATGCAGAATGATATGTGCATTCCTTCAATGCATCAAAAACGAACAATTGGAGTTTTAAAATGATTTGAATCAAATACAATTGTTGACGTATAATACAATGTCTAAATGTGTTGTATGTTGCATCTGCTGAATAAATTAGCAGCACAGACACGGGGGCCAGGTAAATCTTTTTGATAACAGTTTTAAATGTCCTACCAGGCCCCCATAATGGACGTACCCCTATAATTTAAAACATGATGGTGAACCAGCAGGAGTAGTTGTATCAAGAAAGTAAAGAAAAGAATAAAGACAAATTGTAACTAATGCTCAGTGCAAAGACTTGTTTATATAGTGGCACAGTAGCAGAACATTGCTGTTCCCCTAGGGACATTGGAAGTTTTGATGTGATTAAACACAGGGCCAAGTGTTCCCTGCACATTCATCACAAAAAGCACTGAATGAAAGGAATTAAACCAGAGTAACACTAGAATGTTATGTTATGTTAAAAAATATTTGTAGATCGCACATACACCAAACGGTTTCGTGGCGCTAGATATAGGAAGTAGACTGCTGCTCGTTGAGTCATTTGTATGCCTGGGAAAACAACCAGGTTTTTAATTCTCCTGACTAGAGGGTAAGCTGTAGAGGATCTGATGTTAAAGGCAAGATAGTTCCAAAAATGAGCGGCCAAGACCACAGATCTAGAGCCACCTACTCTCTTCCGTTTGAAGGTAGGGTCAGGTGGGATGACCTCAAGTTCCGAGCGGGGATATAACTCTAGATAAGGGTAGAAATAAATTATGGGCCAGTCTTGTGAAGAAATAAACGGATGAGACATCCAATTTTAAATGCACAGCGCTATGTTACTGGGAAACAATGTAGCGTCCTCATTAGAGTGGCATCTTGCCATCTTGGCTGAGGATTAATCAGTCTGTCTGCCTGATTTCACACCAACTAATCTTTTTGTTAAACACGTCAGAAGGCCGAAGTAGAGTGAATTCGCATAATCAATATGAGAGTGTAGTGTAGTTCCTATATTCCCAATAGGCTCTGCGCATTGGAATAACATAAACAATAGTTTAGACGTAGGACTTATGTCGACTAGGTCTCTATTGAATATGTTAGACTTAATTATGAATGCCAGCTAGCTCAGAGGTCACTAGAAACTTTCTTGAGTACACAAGAAGGGATTAGTTTCTGACAACCGCATAAACATCACAACTTTGCTCCCTCCAGAATAAGGAGTATACCTCCAGAGTCGCGGAAACAATAGATAGATATTTTACTCAGTCAATCGTGCATGCTTAGTTTCACCAGAAGTGTAGAGAAACAGAGAGACGGGGGTTTTCAATAAAAGAGGTTATTTATTGAACAGTCTTCTTCCTCATGCAAGAGAAGTAAATTGCTACAATCGCAATACTTGTCATAAAGTAAAGTGCGTACAGTAAAAGGAGTATTATAAAATAATACTGTAAAAGCATGTTAAGGTTTCTAAGCCATACGGTGTTTAAAATGGATAAAATATAAATCATGACTAAACGTACTCAACTGGTGCTTCAAAGATACGCCTACCCTGGTGTACCTAACCTAAGCCTAGTACATGGGAAGGAGTAAGTAAGCTGTGGTTTGAGTTAAGATAGTTTCTGCCAAGAATCTAAAACAAGAATTCTCTAAGGGTCTAATCAGCTCCGTACCTTGGTTATAGAATGAAGGAGGTCTTGTATCTCTCTCTCAGGACTCGATCTCCCAGCAACCCACAAGGGTGACAGGGAAACACTGGAGCTGGATTTCTCGGCAGGAGAAAAGACAGCGTCTCTCTCAGTGCGTCAACGGGTGGGTCGGCTTCCTTCGGCACTTGCTACAGTAGGGGGTCGGGCAAGTAGATAGTTGATCTGCTCCAAACCACCGTGTCTTTTGCTAGGGCAGAGGCTGGTATATTTATACCTGGAAGGTGCCGAGTTTGACATAAGGTTGGACAGAAGACGTCACTAAGAACTCGCAGTTCTTTCAGGACTCCGGGAGTTCTAGGACAAATCAATACAGAAGCAGGGGGAATTCCCGGGCTGCTGGAGGCTTGGTTTGTTTAAGAACACGTTGTGCTTTCTAGGAGTCTATGGGAGTAGCCTTGCTGTATTTGGACTGCATTGGCTATGTCTTAATATGGGTATGATTCCTATGCCTATATAAGGATACAATTTGATATAACCACATAAGGGCATGAATCGGGAATATTTCACTAGAGTCCTAGATTCGTCTACAACACCCACTCCACGTAAAATGTCCATCATTACTAAATACTAAGCAATTTTAAACATATCTATTCATGTGTTTTCCATTGAAGTACTGGGTTTTTCAGAACCGGTAACCCAGCGGTGCCAGGGACAACACCCTATGACTTTGCGTCCTTCCTGTTTCAGACTACAGAAACACAGAGTCTTCTAGGTGAAGTCAAAGATCGAATTTATTGGCTGCAACCAAGTAACAGGTATCCTAGAAGTACAACACGGTGTATATTCTCAGGAGACTGCTCAATCTTACAAAGCCAGCCTTCTCTTTTTATACAAAATATTATGCTTCAGGCAAACATTCCTATTTTTACAGTTGACCATTCACATATTTTCACTACAAAGAAAAAACAGCGTCATGATGACAATCCCACATTTCAGTTTGTTCAGCCCACAATCAATTACCCGGCAAGGCCCAGTATTTTCATCAGATATCGATGGACCCCCAATAAAAACGGGCACCTCCTCCTCGTAAAGCAAGTCATAAAGAAAGAAACAGAGGCAGGTGTGTGTAAGATTAGGAAAGGTTTGTGTGCGATGAAAGGTTTATGGCATGTTGTGCCTTGATGCTATCTCGACCGGCCACTGGGAGAAGAACTGCCCAAACAGGTTCTGCCTTGGGCAGTGGAATCAGCTTGTCCAGGTCGCAGAGAAGTCAGCAAAGGTGTACGTGTCCTTCAGAGTCATGATTGGCCTTTATCATTGACCTATGTGAGGGCAACTCACAAAATGGCTGCCGTACGCAAAATGGAACCCATTGGTTCAGGACGAAAATGACGATTTCAGGGTGAAATCGTCACTCGAATATGACGAAAATGCTTGTGCATAGTATACTGGCCATTTTCGGTCTGCTGGTATCAAAATCGTCATGACACGACAATGTTTATGACACAGGTCCAAAATTTTCAGTACCACAGACCCTCCTTTTGCCCTTACATAGGCAATAACCTATACCACATGCTAATCTGTGTCCAGGTCTATATTCCTAAAGTCATTGAGATGTTGCTGTAGCATCATCCTATTGCTTAGCTCGTCCCTCGATACAGGTTTCCTTACACATGATGTAGCACAAAGGCCACATATTGCAGGTGCACACTGTACGCACAGACAGAACAGGAAAAGAATGGCTAAGACCATCCCAATGACCATTAGAATTTTCCATCCCCAGCCGGATACCAGTTCCCAGAACCATCCCATTAACGACCAATCTCCTTTGTCTACATGAATAGATTTGGAAATCTTATGTAGTTTGGAGATGGCCTGGTACACTGTTGGAGTGTTATCTGGAATGAAAACACAGCAACTCGATTGGATCAATTTACATACCCCACCTCGGTCTGCAAGTATGACGTCTAACGCGACCCTGTTCTGAAGGGTCATAAGACGATCCGACTGGAGCTCAGCAGTCAAGTTACTAAGGGCACTGGCAGTTTCAACCACGGTGGATTCAACCACCCTTGTCAATTGCCTCATGTTCTTGCTGTTAACCATGGGTCCCCAGAACGGCAGAAAACCCCTCACGAAGTCTCCAAATTCTTGTTCTGCAGTGTCCTCTTCACTGAAGACACCTCTAACTATCCTTGTCTTATGGTAATCTGCCGCCGCTGTGTAGGTGGGAGGCAACAGGAACGAATAAAAGCATGTGCCCGAAAAGTCATGGGGCAACCATGTATAGGCTCTATCATGGCAGATGAAATAGGTACCCTTAGCTGCTAAGAACGGAGGGGAAGTCTGAGACGCAAAAACATATGTCTCAGTGCAGATACTCTTCCCTAACTGAGCTCTGGGATTCTTGCCAATACCTTGCAGACATAAGTGACCCTGATGGGGTACTATCCAAATCGGGGAAGATCTCTTAGCTTGCTGTTTCTCACTCAGAGTAACTCCATATCCGGTCACGTTCCATCCTATATATACTAGTGTCTCTTCCCTCGGGATAGTCTCATAGGAAATATCTTCCTTAATCATGTCTACTATACCCTTAACTAGAGCACTATTATCTTCCACAGAAAGTAGGGGGTAGGTTTCATGTGCGTAGATGAACATTGTTCTGTATGCCCACACAGAACCATTATGGCTGAAAGGCAGGACCAGATAAGGGATACCTTTATCCGTTGTGTGAGGCATAAGACCACACACCCAACAGTTAGTCGTGTTCATTACTAGTTGGTGTTGGTGTAAAAGCTGAACGAAGGAGTTATTAATAAACTCTAATCTCCTAGCGGATTCATGTTCAGGAAGAGATTGGAAAGAATGCGAGGAAACAGTAGGAGGAGGTATGGGCGATGTAGTGGATGCAAATGTCACTCGAAAAGAGAATAAAACATATCCTATTAAAAACATCATAATACTGAACAACATGAAAATGTATAATATCAAAAAACGTTTCTTGGTCATCATTCTGCAAATTGTAGTCTTAAAGTTCATTTGTTTGGCAGGTCTCTCCATCTCGAAAAACTCCATCCTCTCTAAAATGCTGCTCGCGATGGTAGGGTGTTCTATGCTAAAGGATGCTTCTGTCAGTTCAGGGCAATTCCCTTAGACCAACCAGAACCGTCGACCTAACGTCTTCGGCTGCACCCCAAAGACTTTGGGCAACCGCGACCCTACAGCTGAACCCAGATGGTGGTTCGAAAAACAAAAATAAAAAAGTTTCTCAGATGAGAGAGCTGCACTTTCAAAAATAGCAAAGAAAAAGGAATATTTATTTGTCCATAGTTCTTCGGCTATTTGTCCATAGTTCTCGGCCTCAGATTATATCTTTTCTTTCCAGGTACTGTCTGGTCTTGAAAAAGGAGTTCAGGCTCTGTAGTGTCCAATCGAATTGACGGTGGCACAGCTTCTTGCAAGAGATTGTCACTTTCTTGTTCAGAGTTTGTTCCTTTTATGCGTGCATCACTGAAAGGCAGAAATCGAGGCACAGTCTCAGGGTCAGCAACACCCTCCCGGACCCACCGGTCGTACGGTAGAGGCAAAGGCAATGTACGCCGTGGATCCAGTTTTTCTTCCCCTCCACTCGAACAGCTGATCTTGTTGATAGCAGGACTAGGTAGGGGCCTGTCCAGCGGGGCTGATCATTCTTTGTCCGCTGGAAATTTTTCACCAAAACCCAGGATCCAGGAGTAATCGGATGTCCTGGAGCTTCAGAGACCTGAGGCAGAGTATCGTGAACCTGTTGGTGTAAAACACGCAATTTAGCCGTCAATTCGCACAAATAGTCAAGCAGTACAGGGTGTTCGATCTCACTGAATTTTTTCGGCCTTGGCACTCCCCATATGTTGGCCGGACGGCCGAACACAATCTCATAGAGTCCCACTCGCGAATGCACAGACATTCTGGTTGATAGGAGTGCCAAAGGCAGAGCGTCAAGCCATTTAAGACCAGAGCTTGCTTGAATTTTGGCCAATTTTAGTTTTAACGTGCCATTGTAGCACTCTACTAGTCCAGCTGATTGGGGTGATTTGCAGCGTGGAATTTCTGTTGGATGCCTAGCCCTTCACATACTTTCTTCATCACTCGACCCACAAATTCACTCCCATTGTCACTCCAGACCATTCTCGGCATTCCAAACCTAGGGAAGAACTGTTTGGCAAGGGCTTTAGCTGTGGACAAGGCAGTGTTGTCCTTTAAGGGATATGCTTCTATCCATCTTGAAAAGGCACAAACAACAACGAGTACGTATTTCAGATTGTTGCACCTTTCCATGTGGATGAAATCTAGCTGCAAAACCTCGAACGGATACGTTGGAGGTGCAAAATGACCAGCTGGAGTTGGGGTTCCCCTACCAGGATTGTATTTCAGACACACCATACAATTTTTGACCAGGTTCTCTGCACACTTGGGAATTCCAGCGTTTTGCCATACTGGAGCCAACAACTTACAGATCCCTTTCACACTGATGTGAGCCATTCCATGAGCCATTGTAACAACTGCAGGCACATACGCATCAGGTAACAACCATCTCTGATGCTCTGAAAATTCAACCCAAGAACCATGCGCATTCAATGTACCCGTACTTTCTCTCCACACACTCAACTCTTTCTCTGTAGCTTCAGCTTGAATAGATTTCACACTTTCTATCGTGTCTTCACACATTCCCACGTCACCAATCCATCTTGCAGGGCCTGCAACATACATTCGACTCATCACATCCCTTGCTGTTTCGTTTGCGACTTCATCAGCAAATGCATTTCCACGACCAACATCTTCAGTCACCTTCTTGTGTGCACTACATTTTACAATCGCGACTTGCAAGGGCAAAGTAAGTGATTCAAGAAGCTCATTCACCAACTGACCATGCTGAATCTTAGTTCCATGCGAAGTCAGGAACCCACGTTCTTTCCACAATCGTCCAAAACTGTGAGCCACACCGAATGCATACTGGCTGTCAGTATATATAGTCACTTTCATTCCTTTCGACAACACACACGCTCTCGTAAGTGCAATCAATTCTGCTGTTTGAGCTGAATTATGTGGGATACGTGCAGCTTCAACAATCGTATGCAAAGTCATAACAGCATATGCTGCAGTCGTATCACCATTCGGGAGCTTGAAGCATGAACCATCCACCCATAAGGTACCATCACACTTCACAAGAGGGGTGTCCTGGAGATCTATTCTCCCTTTCGTTTCTTCTTCTGTTCTGAGGAAACAATCATGCTGTTCAGAAGTATCTAACTCAGTTTCAATCGGCAACAACGTAGCTGGGTTAAGCGTGTTGCATCTTTTTATGTGCACATGACTCGCTAACAGTGTTAACTCGTAACCTGACAACCGAGCACTAGTTAAGTGCTGTGTCTTAGTCCTGTTTAACAACGTGTCTACTGTATGTGGAACCATCATAATCAATGTATTATTCATGACTAAAACAGCAGACTGTCAAATAGAAACAGCTGCTGCTGCTGTCGCTCTCAAGCAACTAGGCAACGCTTTAGCTACCGGGTCCAAGGTTGACGAAAAATACGCACATGGACGCTGCCTGTTCCCAAACAACTGTGTTAACACTGATAATGCACAACCTTCTTTCTCATGGACATACAATGTAAAGGGCTTACTGTAGTCGGGAGCCGAACATAATGCATTGCGCAATTCGGAAAACTTTTCTGACACTCTTCAGACCATGGGAGGGGATTCGGTGTATCTTTGCAAGTTAATGCCACCAAAGGTTTGGCCAACAACGAAAAATTTGATATCCATTGTCTACAATATGATGTAATACCCAAGAAAGCACGCACTTCTCTTTGTGTCTTAGGCACACTTAGTGTCGCTATTGCCTGAATTCTCTCTGGGGTCAGTTTCCTTCCCTCCTTCGATAAGAGATGACCTAAGTAGGTCACTTCTTGTCGACAATATTGCAATTTCGAAAGGGACACTTTGTGATGCAAATCAGACAAATAATGCAACAATGACAATGTTGCTTCTTTGCATATTTCCCCAGTATCTGCAGGGATGAGCAGATCATCAACGTACTGAATAAGGGTAGCGCCATCAGGTAAAACAAATGTGTCAAGCTGTGCTTTTAAAGCTTGACTGTATATCGATGGACTTTCACAGTAGCCCTGGGGAGCGCGTTTGAAGCGGAAGCTTTGACCTCCTAAAATAAAGCCGAAAATATCCCTACTTTCCTCAGCAATAGGGGTGCTGAAGAAAGCATTCTTCAAGTCAATCACAGAGAACCAAGTAGCGGAAGCTGGAATCCTAGTCAATAGGGCAGTGATATCAGGAACAACTGGAAATTGTGGCACAACTATTTTATTCACCTCTCTAAAATCAATCACAAATCTGTAAACAGGTGGCTGAGAAGGATCGGTACGCTTCAAAACAAGCAGAACAGGACTATTGCAAATGTTGCCTCTTGTCTCTTCAATGACATCTTTTTCAATCAAATCATAAATGATCGCTAGCAACGCTTTCTCACCTTCACTAGATATTTTATATTGAGGAATTTGTGGCATTTTAACTAGGCATGGGCGGATCTAGCGGATCTCGCGTACGCGAATTTGCGGATTTACGGATTCGCAATCCGCAAAATCCGCGAACTCTCGCGGATTAGCGGATTTTTCCGTTTTTTTTGTTGGCGAGCGTTCGCGAGGATTTGTGGACCATTTCGCAATTGCGAACTTACTTTTCGGCTCGCAACGGCCGCGACTATGTTGTTTCTACGTCTGGTTTATCATCACAGGTTCACAGCACCCTCTGTTTCACCACTGCCTCCCTCTGGTACACCCATGCCACCCTCTGGTACATCCTGACTGCCACCCATTAGGTTTGTTTATCACTGTAGATTATGGGGGTGAAAAAAAGCAAGCACACCGCCCTGCTTCAACTGCCATGAATTAATTTGGGGTTGATTAATGTGTCACTTATTTTTAAACTTCCAGTCTGGCTGGCACCTGCTTCCTTCCTTATCTGTAATTTGCTTTCTGTTGCAGTGAAAGCAAGCACACCTGCCCTTCTTCAACTGCCATGAATTAATTAGGGGGGGGATTAATGTGTCAGTAATTTTGAAACTTCCAGTCTGGCTGGCACCTGCTTCCTTCCTTATCTGTAATTTGCTTTCTGTTGCAGTGCAATGTTTTTTCACAGGACCTTTATGGTCTACTTGTAGCTATTCTATGAGCCTGCTGTTTGGGTCATAGCAGGGTCATGGAATAGTTGCAAATAGGCAACTGAACTCTGGAGGGGCCCCTCAGGAAGCACTAGAGTGAATGGTTACTAATGTTAAGTTTGAACTTTTGCACCTGCTGATTGCTTTCAGTTTAGCAAAAATCGTTTTTCTGCAATTTCGCGTCATTTGCGGGGCGCAAATCTGTGCGAGATCGATTTCGGAAGCCGCGAATGCGAGCGAATACACTTTTTTTTTTTGCGGCGTGTATGTTCGCGTGATTTTTTTCGTGTTCGCAAGGCGCTTGTAGCTATACGTTTGCGAAGTTACCCTAGCGGTCGTACACGGGCGCAGCCATCTTGTTTGCGTGACGTAATTCCGTTTCCGGACGCTATGTGTAATCTCGCAAAGTGTGCTGCTCGCTAGTACAATTTCGCACGTGCTCGCGAGGAAAATCTCGCGCGAACTTACCCACGCGGTCGTGAATGGGCGCGGCCATCTTGTTTCTCATTCATTGCTATGGTTCTGGGCATGCTTTCTGTATCCTCTCTGAATCTCTGCCATCCTTTGCTTTTTTTGAAGTTTATTTGATCTATTTTACTTATTATCTATCCCTCTATTTTTCTAGCTCTATATTTTTGTGTTTTCTGCTACTTTTTGTTAATTTTAAACTACTTTTTTAAACTCTTTTATTTTCTTCTTCCCTATTCTATTTCTTCTTTATTATTTAACTGATTTCTGCCCAGACCATGGTAAAGGGAGCCGGGAAGCACCCTGAGAAGGGGAAGGGTCCCGCACCCCGTGCCCGGCTCCCGTGCGGGCGTTTGAGGGGGGAGCAAGTGATGCCACGGGAGATCTTTAGCGCGGAGGAGGTGGCCGCACTCATCTTCCACGTCCAGCGCCGCCTCCCCAAGACGATCCTGGGAGGCGGCAAGATCGCAACCGGCTATGGCATCCGGGAGCGCCGGAAGCGGTGGGAGAAGGTGTGCCGGGCCATGTTTAAGCTCTCTGGGGTTCGGCGCACCTATAACCAGGCCACCCACCACTGGACAGATGTCATGGACCGGGAACGGGACTTGCTGGACGCGCTCGGCGTAGAGGTCCCCGGGCTTGGTGAGTAGTAGTAGCCATTTCTAGCTATTTCATCACTAATCTGTTTTATCCGGCTCTGTTATTTGCAAATCTTTGTTTTTTACCAAGAGCAATAATGCTGCCGATTACATTAGGTAAATTATATTTCAAAATCTTCTATGCATTTCAGGTGCACTGCTCTCCTTCTCAGTAGCCTTGCTTGCTACTATGCCTATTTGTTTTGTATTTTGTGTTCATTTCATTGGCCTGAGAAATTATGTATGAGTGTAGTGTAAAGAACTGCGTAATGCTAGACACTAAGGGTCATATTTTCAATTACCGGCGCATCCCTGCAAAGTAGCAGGGATGCGGCAGTAATTGTGCGCCATGCCACCACCACCCATTGGCCCAAAACGTCACAGAAGCCTTACGCATCTGTGGCGTAAAGGCGGTGCATTGCTGGAGTTGCGTGCCAACGATGGCGCAGCTCCAGCAATGCTCTGGGGTGCCCTATCTCCCCAATGCTGCATCAAGCCGTACGTCGGCTTCAAGCAGGCGCAGGGTTTGAGTCACGCATCATTGTCCTAAAAGTGACTGATTGACATCTTGTAGATTTCCCTCAGCTACTTTTAGGATTCGTTCCTGCGCAGGAACGCCCTCCCTTGCGCCGGAACGCCCCCTGATGGTGCAGGGCTTTACAACGTGATGCATCTCCCATATGCGTTTTTTTTAATATATACGTCGCACCATGGCGACTCTTTTGTTCTGCCGCTGCGTCACAAAAGTCACGCATCAATAGAGGAAAATGAGCCGCAAGGGACTTCTAAATCAGCCCCAACAGACTGAAGTCCAGTCCTTCCTTTAGACACATGGCTATAAGAAGAAATAGTGGTGGTGGTCGGTGGATTGATAGTTTGAGTATTCACTGATCTGCAAGCAGGGTGGACTTTGTCTGTCACTTTGCGTGCTGCGGACTTCTGCCTGCCAGGCCTAGGCAAACCTTTTTAGTAGTCTGTTTATTGAGTTACATAGGAACTTTGAAAGTCAACGGTCCGCAAATCAGGCAATACGAATAACGTAGTATACCATATGAGATAGGTCAATATATCCCGTGGAATAGTTGTCTATCTATTTGCTATTTCTCCAAAATATTTTGTTATAGTTCTTTTGAAATGTTTGATTTGGTTGACAAATCTCATCCATGTTTTCTGGTCTTTCTTTCTTTCATGTTGTACATCAGCTCCCCCCAAGGGCAAGAGGACACAGGAGGAGGGTGCTGTTCAGGAGGATGCAGGCCAGGATCGGGCAGGCGAGGGCTCCTTTGCTGGCCCCAGTAAGTTTTAATTTTACCTATTTTTCCCTAGCGTTCCTCATTCGATTTTTTCTAAATCGTCTTTGATCTTCTTGTAGACTGGATCTAAATTCTTATCCTGCCTCGACTATGACTCCCTGTGGTATTACTAGATTATTCTTATTAGTCTGTTTGTGTAGCTAACTAAGATTGCACATTTGGCAATTCCATTGGACTCCCATTCTAGTCAGCAATAGCTCTATGCACTGAGTGCAGTCCTCTGGGATTGTCCATAATGTCTTTTCAAGTCTTCTAAATGTTTATGCTTTGACAATTGCCAACAATAAAAAGGTGAATGACCACCAAGAAAGAATAAGATACTACTTTACTTTTGTTTTGGATAGGGGGACAATCCATTCTACTACTGTTGAAGGGACAAATCTGCACAAACCGAACTATGAACACTAAATAGTGCATTGTTTATCAATTATAATAGGCGCAGGTAGACTTTCTTTCCACATACCTCAGTGATATCAGACTTTGAAGAACCCCCAATCTCCTTACTGACTAGATAGTGTGGCAGAGTCATTTAGCTCCCCAAGTCACCGATGATTGATCCCCAATGATCATTAGATTATCCTACGCAGGGCAAGAGTACGGAGTCACAGTCAAGAAGTGTCAGAGGCACTCATGCTTGCAAAAATTCCAAAACCTTTAGCTCATCCACTCTAGTCTGGAGGACCAAAAACCACAGAGTCTATTTAAGTTTAAAAGCTTTATTAAAACTAAACACATTTATTAAAATCAACTTTGTCATAAAAGTAAACGTTTAACTGAAAATGGAAAAGTGCTTAGTGCTAATGATTAATTGGACACATTTCTTGTGGTCGAGCTGAGCTCTCACCTGGTTTGAACTTGAGCTTGACCCTGATCGTGTTCTTAGAAGTCAAGCTTCTGTTAGGAGAAAAAGTGTTGTGTGTTAAAAATAAAAAGCAAGCATTCATCAGTTGTGCCAAAAAGTGCAGCAAGACAACAGCCTTCCCTGGAAAAAGGGACATTTTTACTGTAGAGTATACAGTTACAAATTATTACATTGTATTTCGTATTTTTTAACTTTCTTTATTCCTCCTAGACCAAATATTATACAGTAGTGAGTGGTGTATTCTAACATTCAAAAAATTTACTTTGTAGGTGGAACATCTGGTGGCGGGGCCAGTGCGGAGGTGGTGGATGAGGAGGACAACTCTTCTGGGGAGGAGGCGGTGCGAGTGGCGGACGACACCAATGTGCCTGTGAGGGTTGACACGGTGGTGGCGGGCACAGGTAAGCTATATATTCGAAAAGCGAAAGAAGGGTGTAAGTAAGTGTGGAAGGACGAGAAATTTTATGATGGCTGGCAAAGAAGAATGATATGTGTTTGCTTGGCCCCCGAGGTGGCTGGGAAGGAAAGAATATGGTATGGTGCATGGCTGGGTCAATGATGAAGCAAGGATGGGTGGAAGGACAACATCCTGGGTGGGTGAAACATAAACTGTATGTGTGCATATACTTTGAATGGATGGATGCCTGGAGCATGGTATTATCTGACTCTTAGATAGCACATGTGTATCTAGAGAGAGTAGATGGTCACTGGATGAACTAAGTGTTACCTTGAAGAGCATGTAACACCGCGCCCGCACGTCCGTTCCAGTGTAGGGAAGGCAAGGAAAAGAAATTGTAAATGTGTCCAATACTACCATGAATAGTAGCAATAGTTTGTATTGCAACTGCAAGCACAGCATATATCCGGTTATTACGGTGGACACTCCGTACCTCTCTTAATAACTTTAGTTTAGTAGTAGTACGTCATTCATGTGTGGGTGTATCACTGTTCACTCGATAATAAGCAAAGCACCTAAAGTCATCCCATATGTCATCAAATACATCCCATGTGAAGTGATAGATAATCTAATTATTTAGCTTCTTCATTTTCCTTTTCTAGTACTTATTTGCACTGTAGGGTGAAAGGTAAATTAATTAAGCAGTAGCCCTTGTAACAGAGTATTCTCAGTGCCACCCGTAATAGAAAAGTAATAGCTTCACCACCTGCATGTACTGGACCGGTACAGTAACGCAAGTCTGTCTCACTCATCATGGTGTGCGTCTGTTTTTCTCGGGTGCAAGTTCACTGCGCTGGCATTCTGCCGGCTTGCATAAGATAACGTACCAATTTTCCGAAACAAGAGAGAAGAATAAGACTGGTGTACTGTCATAGTCGACTGTAATGGAAGTCCATAGTGGTCGTAGAATTTGTTCATTAAACTACCACTAATGTTAGAGCAAGGATGCAGAAGTGGGAGGTTAGATAGATACTGTCCTCAATAGTTATGTACTGTGCTTTCAATTTGCTACTTGTACTGTGACACAACTTTCGGCTCAATCACTTTGTGTTATTAATGTTAAGGAGCATTGGTTACAGACTATGTCTTTCTTTCTTCATATAGTTGCTCCTTCCAAATCGACATCACGGAGGGAGCAGGCTCGAATGGCCCGGCAACGGAGGCTGGATGCCACTGTCACGGAATATCGGCGGCTGGTGGCCCTGGAGGAGTCGGAGAACACGCAGTCAACCGGTGCAACCACAATATCCTCGACTGGGACAGCTGCATCCTCCTCCGTGACCCCACGGGCTGCCAGCCAGCGCAGTGCTCCAGCGGTACGGAGCCAGGCTAACAAAGCCAACCGCCACCGTCAAGCAGCAAAAAGACCAGCTGCCCCCCACAGGAGCTGCAAGGCACGCCAGCGCCGCCTAGGAGTGAGAATGTCCTACCTGGAGCAGGAGGTCCATAGGTACAAGAACTTGGTGGAGGGCCTCCGCTTCGAGCATGCCACCCTCCGCAAGGAGTATGATGCCCTGGCCGCAAAATTCACCAGCACCCTCCAGTAGTGGAGTGTCCCTTGCCCTTTTTTTAGAGACTTTTGGGGGGTGGGATTTGGGAGTTGGGTGCTTTTTGGGACTTTTCAAAGACAATCGTTGGGGTTAGGGAGGGTCTTGAGGGAGATTATTTTGTTAGGGCTGCATAAATATACTTTTTTAAACTTTATCTGACCATACCTGTTTTTTACTGCTTTTCAGTCTGGTGGGTGGGGGTGTAACAGTAAGTTTGTTTTCCTGAAGAGTCCTAGGACTTTAGTAGTACTACCGTCAATCTCTCGTCTAGTCCTAATACTCCATTATACTACCTCCCACCAAACGCTTATCTTACCTGTAATTTGTGTTAGAAATTAGGGCTAGGCCCAGGGCTGGCTCCACGTGAAATGGGGATTAAGGTTGGCAATCCTGGGCGGATGAAATTTCCTCATTGCGGTGGTACTAGTGGTGTGACACAGTGGCAGTTGCATGCCTATGGAAAAAAAGAAACGAAACCTGGTTTGTCCTTACTGTAGCATTACAACGGTTACGGTACGCTCGAGAATTCTGTATTCTGTATGTTGTTGGAGTTGTCCTGTTGAATTTGGTAAGTAAGTTGCATGCAGCAAACAATTCCTCTTATTAGCGGCACTCCTCCATTCCAGCTGACGCTTTGTCCATCAATGTTGGTGACCACTGACAGAAGACACCCTGTCCACTGCCTGCCTGGCGGATGTTGACTGAAACCCGGCCTGTAATTATTGAACGGAAAACAGGAAGTGCTATTACAATACCACTGATAAATAAATATAAGGTATGTACGCTGTGTGGTGCAAAAAGTCACACTTTGATTTCCCTAATAGACAGTACAATATTTTTGAAATTGCGTACTCTGTCAGAGTCACCTTTTTAAGGATAAATAAGTATGGCCAAAATATTATAGCGGATCTTTCCCCTCAAGGTAGGTGTACTGTAAACTGTGTTTTAGAACAAAATTTGGCCTTCCCAGCAATGCTCCCACCAAGACCCTTACTAAAGCCAGTCGCAAATGTAGAAGACCCCCAATCAGATCTCAAAAAACAAGGCCTAGCAGAAAAATGGTGACAAAACGTACTTTAAAAGTAAAAGTAGGCCCAAATACACCCTTACCCACCGTGGATTGTATTCAAACCACTTGCAAGCAAGCAAAAGTATCCATAGCCAGCATCGCTCCAAGAGTGCTCTAAAACCCCAGAACTGAGTTGCAATAGAACACCCCGAAACACATGCAATCCTGCTGCTAACGCTAACCCTAACGAACCCTAAGTTACAAAAAGTGCCAAAAGGTTTTGCCTTATGGATTTTGTCCAAAACACTTCTATCCGGTATTAGACCTTCCCAGGAATGCCCCAAGACCCGCCAACCCACCCGCAAAAAAGCACGCGACAACACCCCCAAACAGCCAAAAAGCAAAATCTCATACTTACAATATCTCTCGGCCTTCGGTCCAAACGCGCTGTGCAGCTAGGTCATCATCATCATAACTCCTGTTTTCCACCACGGACTTCCTGAAAAGGAAATGCAATCAAGATTAGACTGTCGCAGCAGTGCTTTGACAGAGACCCCGCAACCCACCCACAAACACCAGGAAGCCCCCCAAAACGCTACATTGAGCAAGATGTCAGAAGAAATAGCAAAAAAAAGGCTTTTCCTTATGGATTTTATCCAAAACACTTCTATCCGGTATTAGAACTTCCCAGGAATGCCCCAAGACCCGTCAACCCACCCGCAAAAAAGCACGCGACAACACCCCCAAACAGCCAAAAAGCAAAATCTCATACTTACAATATCTCTCGGCCTTCGGTCCAAACGCGCTGTGCAGCTAGGTCATCATCATGATAACTCCTGTTTTCCACCACGGACTTCCTGAAAAGGAAATGCAATCAAGATTAGACTGTCGCAGCAGTGCTCCCAGACCCCAAAACTCACCCACAAACACCCGGAACCCCGCCAAAGAGCACCTCAAAGGCAAGCAAGTCAGCAAAAACGGCAAGAAATTTCAGCCTCATATTTGGTCCTAAACACTTCTATCCGGTATTAGACCTTCCCAGGAATGCCCCAAGACCCGCCAACCCACCCGCAAAAAAGCACGCGACAACACCCCCAAACAGCCAAAAAGCAAAATCTCATACTTACAATATCTCTCGGCCTTCGGTCCAAACGCGCTGTGCAGCTAGGTCATCATCATCATAAGTCCTGTTTTCCACCACGGATTTCCTGAAAAGGAAATGCAATCAAGATTAGACTGTCACAGCAGTGCTCCCAGACCCCAAAACTCACCCACAAACACCCGGAACCCCGCCAAAGAGCACCTCAAAGGCAAGCAAGTCAGCAAAAAAGGCAAGAAATTTCAGCCTCATATTTGGTCCTAAACGCTTTTATCCGTTATTAGAGCTTCACAGCAATGGGCCCAGAGCCGCCAACTCACCCGCAAAGAAGTAGAACACCCCCACAAGTGCTGAGTCTTTCTTCATTGGGCGTAATCCAGCCCTCTGCTTTGAGGGAAATAGGAGGAGGAGGATAGAGGAGCATGTTCTTCTGAACTTGTGAACCTGAGGAATGTAGACTGCGGCACCTTCAAATCAATAAGCAAACAAGTGAAGACAGTTCTGCTGATGGGCTTGTTTTTGGGATTAGGTGATTAAAGTTTGAATTAAATTAACTGTGGAAAACAAAGAAAGACAGACACACAGGAATAAAAGTGAATAAGGACGAAAAAGAAAGTTATTGATTCATTGTCTCATTTTCAGGGCTCGGTGTCAGGGAATAAGAAGAAGATTTCGTCATCATACTCTGCGAATTCAGGCAGGATGAGGTCAGTGTCACCGAACAGAGAACAAATCCCCTCATCTACATTGCCGTCCTCCTCGTCTTCATGTGGCGTGCTTTCTCGTACTTTGTAATCTGGTGGTATGAGGTGCTGATTCATCTTGATCATTGTCAGCCGCTCCACATTTTTGGGCAAGAGGCGGCTCCGTTTGGGAGTTACAATGCCACCAGCAGCACTGAAAACACGTTCAGAAGACACACTTGCAAGTGGGCAAGACAAATAGTTTATAGCCAGGTTGGAGAGCTGTGGCCACAATTGTTTTTTCCCATGCCAATACTGCAATGGCTCATCATTAAGAAAGACCTCTGTTGAGTCATTCAGATAGTCCTGCACCATCGACTCAAGGTCCTCAACGGTTCCTCCACTTTGCTTACTTTTTGCTGTGCCTGTGACATTTTTTCGAGAACCATACCCAAGCAAAGTTAGCCAATCCTCTACAGCAGCCACTGTTACTGTTGTGTGTGGTGCAGATGATCCGGTTGCCGGTGTCTTTAACAGCTGAGAGGTCACTTGTGCCACAGCCACAGGTGCAGAAGTGGATTCTTTTGACTGGGGATGGCCTGCTGATGCTGATGCTGATGTACTGCCTTCTCCTTCAATATCCTGCCGTTCTTTTTCAAACCTCTTGGCTGACCAGGCTAGCCAGCGTTTGTACTTTTTAACATCTTCATCAGCAAAAGGAAAGAATGCTTGGCCTGCCAGCGCCTTTTTGTAGCGTGGATCCAGAATAGTAGCACAAATGTAATGCTGTTCTGAGTTGATCTTTTTAAGACGTTCATCACCACGTAGGCGGTCTAATAATTTCTCCGACAAAATAAAAGGGTCTTTTTTTTTCATCTTTTTCTAACTCAGAAGACACCGCCTTCAGTTGGTGCTCCAGCATGCACAACAATGGGATAGCTTGTCCCAAATTACAGTCCTCCTGGCTGACTGCACGCGTGAAGAACTCAAAAGGACGAAGCATGTCTGTCAGGCTTTTAACTATGTCCCATTGCGCCGCACCCATCCGCAGGTCCTTCTGAGCTGTACCCTCTGTTAAGAAATAGTGATCGAGTACCGTATACTGCTCATACAGACGCTCAAGCATGTAGAAGGTTGAGTTCCAACGTGTTGCCACCTCCTGGATGAGTGCTTTCACTGGCATTCGACGTTCAAGTAGCAGCCTCCTCAGATGCTTCCGGGCCTTAAAAGAATGGCTGAAATGGTTGCACATTTTGCGGCAGGTGGCCATTACCTCGAACGCTGTACTGTCTCTATCACTCAAGAATTTTTGAACTACCAGGTTGATACAGTGCGCCAAACACGGCACTCTGAAATATGCACCCATCGCCATGGCCTTAACTACATTGGCACCATTATCCGTGGAAACATAACCAATCTGGCGTTTTTTTGGGGACAGCCAGTGAAAGACCTTTTTGTTAAACTCGTCCAAAATGTTTTCTGCTGTGTGACTTTTCTCCAAGCCAAACATGGCTAGTGTTGCATGTTTCCGAGCAGCTTTAAAAACTTGGTCCGGGTCAACACCTGCGTTTAGCTTTGCTTTAACACCTGAAAAAGAGACCCAGTGTGCAGTGATGCACATGTAATCAGCGCCTGCGCCACTGGTCAACATGTCTGCTGTCAGATGTATAGTGTGAACAGCACTCTTCTGCAAAGCTGCCCCAATCGCCTCCAGCACATCTTCATGTAGTGCTGCAACCGCAACTCTGGCAAAATAGAACCGGCTAGGAACCTTCCATTTAGGGCAGAGCGTTGCCACTAATTCTAGAAAACCTACCGCTTCTACAAAAGAAAAAGGGAGAAGGTCCACAGCTAGCATTTTAGCCAGCTTAGTGTTATACAGACGCGTCAGTGGGTGGTTGCGTTCATATGGCGCGTCTGAAGAAAACATGGTTCTAATGTTGCCCTGGACCAAGCATTTACGGGATGATAATGACTTCGTTGACGCAATTATGCTCGCTGGTGAACTTTTGCGCGTTGGTGTCTCACTCGCTCCAACACTCTTAGTGTGCCTCTCATGGGGTGTGCTGCTGACAGGGGTACTGGGTGTAAGTGAAGTGTTTGACACGTCTTCTTCCTCCTCGTCATCATCAGATGAAACATCAACGTTTTCTTGACTTCCAATTCGGGCTTCCTTGATCGCCTTTAGGTGCGCAAACCATTGGACAGTATGCTGTCTCTTAAGATGACCTGTCTGGCCTCCGGTACCATAGTTGGTACCTGACTTACCACGACTAACTGCAACCTTACAAAGGGTACAAATGGCGAACTTTTCCCTTTTTGGGCAAACAGTAAAGAAGTCCCAAACTGGTGACTTGAAGTGTCTGTGGGGCCTGGAGGAGGCGGCGATACTGGTGGTGGTGGTCATGCTGCTAATGCCAGATGAAGTGGAGGATCTGGATTGCCCAACTTTTGGACGTTGTGCACTTTCACCGCCACTAATTAAGGTCGAGGTGGATGGAGGTCCCTTCTTGCCAGAAAGAAATATGGAAGCGGTACGAGTTGGTGTACTACTTAACTCCAATGATTGTGGTGGTGTTTCCACTGCCTCCTCGTCGACAACATCATCATCATCACGCTCAGCAGCTTTTCGGGCTAGGGTCAAAATGTCTGTTTGCTGCATGCCCGCTGGGGCTGCAGTTACCTTTATGATGACTGGGTCGTCGTTGTCAGAGTCTTCATCAGCAGCAGTATCCGCCACTTCTTGCTGAGCCTCATCATCACACTCCATAACTCTGAGACTTTGGACGAGCTTCCTTTTACGCTTAACTACCTTTTCAGATCATGGTGTGCCTCACTCTCAGACGGCAGTGGTGCTGGTTCCCAATTTTGATCCGTATCATCAGAAGGAGGTGTGCTTGAAGAAGATGTAGACACCACCCTTGATCTCTTCCTTGCTAGGGGTGTGGAAGACAATGAATGATCATCAGGAGGAGTGTCTTCCTCAAATGATACCTCGCCTTGATTGTCGATTTCCTGATGTGCCCCTACTTCGGGAGGAACAACTATTGTGGGCAATTGTGACCCTCCATGCACCTCTGGTTGCGCATCTCCTTGCGCTGCCTCTCCTTCCACATGTACTTGGGCTTGTACTTGCACATGTGATAGTTGTTGCGGCTGTGGTTGTTCAACACTCGTCAGATGAGCTACAACAACCTGTGTTGATTGAGGGACATTGCTGCTGCTTTCTTGCGATGAGCCAACATCACTGGTCGATGGTGATTGAACAACTATACTGGCTGCCTCTGCAGCACTCAAGGGCTTGGACTTAAGTTGGCGTGGTGGTGGTGGTGGCACTGAGCCCAATGGAGCGGGGGTGCTGCTCCCAGCTTGGTCCCCAGCAGATCCCGCTGCTGCTGCAGGCATACTTTTTTTTTTACTCCCAAAAAAAGGGGCGGCCGGCACACCAGTCTCCTTGGTAACTTGCTTCTTCTGCTCCTTACTGGCACCTTTCTTGCTAGAGGAGCTACGGGTAACTTTTTTGGGGCCATCTTCTTCAGAGCAGGTCAGAACAGCAGGCAGCAGTTGCACGAGTTGCAGAGTTGTCTGTGTCCAGACGTGACATCGCGTGACGTTATGCTGCACACACACACCGCTGCAGGACTTCTTCCTGGCACCGGTGGTTCTCTTGAGTCTTGTGCACCTAAAAGCAATGGAAGACAGAGGAACATCAGTTCAGTTATACACCCCAAAAAATCGACAAAACACAGAAAAATCAGCACAATCCCATGCCATCCATGATGTTTACATTGAAGACACCCCACAGAAAGACTAGGGCCATGCAAGTATGCAACACTCACTACCCCTGGGCATAATGGATGAAAAGTAGGCAAAATAAGTGCAGGCCTCAGACACTGCCTCTCTTCAAAATGGCCCCTTACACCCCAAGCCAGTCCACATCAACAGTACACCCCAAAAAAACAGAAAAACAGCCAAAAATCACCACAATCCAATGCCATCCAGGATGTTTACATTAAAGAGAGTGAGACCCCACAGGCACACTCAGTCCATGCACCACTACCCCTAGGCAAAAGGCCACACCAGCATCCCCAAAAAAACGACAAAAAACACAAAAAACAGCACAATCCCAGCCCATCCATGGCCTCAATGGTGTTTAACTTCAAGAGGACACCCCACAGAAAGACTAGGCCCATGCAACACTCACCACCCCTGGTCAAAGGGCCCCACCAGCAGCCCCAAAAAATGACAAAAACGACAAAATTCAGCACAATCCCAGCCCATCCATGGCCTCAATGGTGTTTAAATTCAAGAAGACACCCCACAGAAAGACTAGGCCCATGCAACACTCACTACCCCTGGGCATAATGGATGAAAAGTAGGCAAAATAAGTGCAGGCCTCAGACACTGCCTCTCTTCAAAATGGCCCCTTACACCCCAAGCCAGTCCACATCAACAGTATACCCCAAAAAAACAGAAAAACATCCAAAAATCTCCACAATCCAATGCCATCCAGGATGTTTACATTAAAGAGAGTGAGACCACACTACAGGCACACTCAGTCCATGCACCACTACCCCTAGGCAAAAGGCCACACCAGCAGCCCAAAAAAAAAGACAAAAACAACAAAAAACAGCACAATCCCAGCCCATCCATGGCCTCAATGGTGTTTAAATTCAATAGGACACCCCGCAGAAAGACTAGGCCCATGCAACACTCACCACCCCTGGGCAAAGGGCCCCACCAGCAGCCCCAAAAAAACGACAAAAAACAATAAAATCAGCACAATCCCAGCCCATCCATGGCCTTAATGGTGTTTAAATTCAAGAAGACACCCCTCAGAAACACTAGGCCCATGCAACACTCACTACCCCTGGGCATAATGGATGAAAAGTAGGCAAAATAAGTGCAGGCCTCAGACACTGCCTCTCTTCAAAATGGCCCCTTGCACCCCAAGCACATGTTGCCTGTACCAGCCAGCACTCAAGATGGCCACCACCACCACCCACATGGCCAGTCCACATCAACAGTACACCCCCAAAAAACAGAAAAAAAGCCAGAAATCACCACAATCCAATGCCATCCATGATGTTTACATTAAAGAGAGTGAGACCACACCACAGGCACACTCAGTCCATGCACCACCACCCCTGGGCAAAAGGCCACACCAGCAGCCCCCAAAAAACGACAAAAAACAATAAAATAAGCACAATCCCAGCCCATCCATGGCCTCAATGATGTTTAAATTCAAGAAGACACCCCACAGAAAGACTAGGCCCATGCAACACTCACCACCCCTGGGCAAAGGGCCCCACCAGCAGCCCCAAAAAAACGACAAAAACAACAAAAATCAGCACAATCCCAGCCCATCCATGGCCTCAATGGTGTTTAAATTCAACAAAACAGTTGTATCATGCACCCATAACCAACCCTGGTCCTACTGAATACTGTGGCTACCCACAATATAATTTATTTAATGTTCTGAAAAAGTTCAAAAATTGTAGTTGCAGCAACTGTAATGCCCCAAACAAACTTACTTGTGAAAGTTGATTTCTAATCCAAAAGTGATCCAAAGAAAGTCAAAAAGGCCTCAAATCCAAATATCCAGCAGCACCCACAAAAAGTAATCCTTCCAGCTCCAGATCCAAATGAAAGTGACCAGGAGATGGACAAAGCACTGGGAGGAGCCTGCTGGACAGGAACAGGAAGTTGGAGACTGTGGGGCACTTCCTTCCCTCCCCCCCCCCAAAAATGGACTCCTTGCAAAAAAAAGGCCATGCAAATGTCAACCTGAGGAGTGATTCTGATAAAAATCATCATTTTCTGAAGGTTTAACCTGTTTGCTGGTGGATTTCTTGTGCAGAATTGCAAAATCTCTATTTCCCGAGTGCGAGATTGTTCCTTTCCGCCGTAACTACGTGTTCGCAATTGCGAACTCTCGCGAGGTGTGCTGTGCAAGGTGGCAAGCCGCGATTACGTATTCGCGGGCGCCAAACTCCCGCGGAATCACGCAGCAAGATCCAAAATGGCGCGGCACTCGCAAAATATGATTGAGAAAAACAATTTGGCAAACGCTTAATGACGGAAAGTGAACGCCGTGCACCACGCCGCGCGCCGCAACCAAGCAAAAAATCCGCCGCGAGCGGATTCACGGATTTTACGCCCATGCTTAATTTTAACATTGGCTTTCAATGTCACAACATATGGCGGTATTTCCGAAAGACCCACATCATTAGGACCAGTAGCCCAAAGAATATCAGGAAGAAGCAACAATTCTGTCAGAAGTTTATCCGTTGACAAATACATTGGGGAAACCACTTTCTTACCTAGTGTAAGTTGTACTCCCGAAGGAGAACAATACAATGTCGCATACAATCTTTTCAACAGATCCAATGCTAACAAATTTTCACCACAACCTGTCGTTAGAATGAGGGGTGCCTCTAATTCACAGGGTCCAACAGAAAGGGACATAGGACTAGAAATCGGGTTCCTAACTGGGGCGCCAGAAAAACCTACTGAAACATTCATTTCGCCAGACAAAGGTGCGCCAGGGAGTTTAGAGTGCATAATAGAACTCTTTGTAGCACCAATATCCAACAGAAAAGGTTCTGACACACCTGATGTAATCACCTCAACGTAAGGTCCACTCTGATCTACTGGAACTGAAACAACTCCCTCTCTTTGTCTATGGCTGTCCTAGCAATCATTACCTTCCATATTCTCATCTTCTGCATAGTAGTCATCAGCATAGTACTGAGCTGTCCTATTAGACGCGTTATTCTGCTGATCAAACCTATTCATTGAATTTTGAGGTGGAAATGAGCGTGCGTTCTGGGGGAAATTTCCACGTCCTCTACCTCTAGGTGCTTGTGAAATACCTCGACCTCTTGCGTTAGAAGCACCATTCATACGCTGTAATAAAGCAGGGCAGCTACTTTTAAAATGGCCCTCTTCCTTACAATATGCACACTGATTAGGGCCCACAGGAAAACGTTGTTGAGGATATTTGGTCCTTTGCATGTTTCTCTGAAACTGCTGAGGCTGCTGATAGTTACTTTGGCCACCACGAGGCGGGTACGCCTGTTGTAATAGGACCTTTGTTTTTAACGCTTTTGTTTTCTTTTCTACTCTATCTTTCTCGTCCTAGTCTCTATTTTCGTAATACTGCGCAGTAGCCAATATCTGTGCTGAAGAAGAAACGGCCCACAAACTTTCTGAATCTTTTAATTTCTTACACAACTCGGGAAGCAAATTATGCACGAACTTGTCAACGAACAACCGTTGACCACCTTCTGTACTCATATCTTGACCACTGTGGTCGACAAACGTCTCTTCAAACCTAGTGAAGAAATCAGACACGGTCTCATCTTTCTTCTGCTTACACGCAGACAACTTGTCCCAATTCACCCTCATAGCAGGCATCAAAGTCTTCATGTAAGTAATTATCCTACCAGGGAGCTCTGCCACTAAAGGTTCGGGTTTAGCACCACCAACTTGTCGGTCGTCTGCAGCACTAATATTAGCCCATGTGTCACCTAACTCCTGATCATGATCTGCATGACGAATCTTTCCCCATAAAGGCTGTGGAACAACATTTCCAAACAACATGTCTATATCCGCTAAATTCATAATGCAAGAGCCTGCAGTCTGTGACAATTCCTTGTAATACCCTGCAGGATTTTTACGGGGATCAGGTAATGTCTGCTTAAGGGCCAATACTTCAGCGCGCTTCCACGGAACATGTACCCAAACACGCTGAAAGTGTGCTGGAACGGCTGGGGGAACATTATTCAGACCAGCCACCACTGCTTCCTTCCATACTGGGGGAACCTCCCTCATGGGGTATTGTCTCACCTTCCTTTTAACAGAGGAATCAGACTCAAACAACGACCGAGAAACACCTTCACTCCTAAACGACAACAATGTCGCAACTGCTTTCTTAACATCTGAACCCACAATTGCGCCTTTCCCAAACTCGAACCGTATATGACATAACTCAGGTGGATTGGGCTCCAAATCATTCTCCTCTAAATCCTCACTCAGGAAAGTACACATTTTCTCAAAAACGTATCTCTGTTTTGGTGCTTCCCACTGATGGAAGACATCCATAACAGACTCTAGCTCATATTTCGTCGGTTCAGTAACCCATTTATGTGCCAAATAATTCAATGTGTCCTTCTCCCTAGAATCAGGCAGTTGGCTACGTAACTGTTTACGCTCTGAGACAGGAGATACACCTGTTGCTCCAAAGAGAGGATATAGAAGGCTAGCAACAGTGCTAGTCATTCTCTGGTGAACAGAGGGAGAAGTTGATGAAAGGACAGGCGGAGAAGCAAAGTGAGGCAAGGCAGATGCAGAGGCAGTGTCAGGAGGAATACCAGGAGTGGTAGTCGATATAGTGGTCAAAGTTGTAGGAAGTAAAGGCAGAGCAGATGTCAAAGTCGGTGGCCCTTGAGGAGGCTGCACCGGAAGAGTAGGAGCCAACTGAAGAGCAGCTAGTTGCTGTGGAAGAACTTGAGGAACAACAATCGGGGGTTGCACAACTAAAGGTTGTGGTGGTGCTGTAGCACTCTATGCATAGGGGGGTGGCGAACTCAATAAGTGAGACATTAGGGGATCTTTTTCAAGCTCTTTTGCTGCATCTTGCTGAAGAGGCGGCAAAACAGGGTAACATTTATCGATAACCATTTGACGTTGCCTGTGCAACTGCTCATTCATCTGTTCTTCTTCGTTATCTTTAAACTGCATGGCAGCTTGCATTACCGAGATACCCTTTTCTCTTTTATTTTTCTTCTCTAATTTAATTTCTTTCTGTTTGGCTTCCTTACGCCATAGGCGGAAAGAGTCAAACATCGCCGGCCGGGCTTTCTTCTTAAAAAGTCTAACTTCTAGATTATCTAGGATTTCCGTATCAAAGCTACCATATTGGGGCCATTTTAAAACACCATCCTTCCTGGTGTATTTGATCCACACTTCATTGTATGTGATGGGGCCTAGTCCATGCTTCACATAAAGTTCATAAGTTGGAGTTCCAATCGGAGGAACCGGACACGAGTCCTCCAATCGGGAATCCCTATTACAACCAAGATAAAACAAATTTCCAAGTCTGCTAAGACCAGGCATCTTCGCTCACTAGTCTAGCTTCAAACTTCAAAGGATTATCGATTACGATAGTCTCGTGAATACACAAGCCCCTTGCTTTGGTACTTGCAAGTTCCAAATCAAAGATCCCAAGGGGATACCCAAACTAAGAACCAAACTAAGGACTGGGAGACGCTCCACTTATACTTAACTGAGGTATCGATGACTGCACCAGAAGACTCATCTATCGTTTCGCTCTACCAATCATCAAGGGTCCAAAACAGGGCGATAGTCAGGGCAGCAGTCCTTCGTAGCCGTCGGGAAGCGGGGAACCTCGCAGCAAAGACTTTCGGACCACGTCGACATGCAGGGGTCGATGAAGTGGTGGCCTTCCTCCAGAATTTTCACAGGAAGCTCCTCACGAACCTCTGGCTTGGACCGGTACCGCTGATATCGCCCCACGTTGGGCGCCAACTGAAGTACTGGGTTTTTCAGAACCGGTATGAACTGGTAACCCAGCGGTGCCAGGGACAACACCCTATGACTTCGGGTCCTTCCTGTTTCAGACTACAGAAACACAGAGTCTTCTAGGCGAAGTCAAAGATCGAATTTATTGGCTGCAACCAAGTAACAGGTATCCTAGAAGTACAACACGGTGTATATTCTCAGGAGACTGCTCAATCTTACAAAGCCAGCCTTCTCTTTTTATACAAAATATTATGCTTCAGGCAAACATTCCTATTTTTACAGTTGACCATTCACATATTTTCACTACAAAGAAAAAGCAGAGTCATGATGACAATCCCACATTTCAGTTTGTTCAGCCCACAATCAATTACCCGGCAAGGCCCAGTATTTTCATCAGATATCGATGGACCCCCAATAAAAACAGGCACCTCCTCCTCGTAAAGCAAGTCATAAAGAAAAAAACAGAGGCAGGTGTGTGTAATATTAGGAAAGGTTTGTGTGCTATGAAAGGTTTATGGCATGCTGTCCCTTGATGCTATCTCAACCGGCCACTGGGAGAGGAACTGCCCAAACAGGTTCTGCCTTGGGCAGTGGAATCAGCTTGCCCAGGTCGCAGAGAAGTCAGCAAAGGTGTACGTGTCCTTCAGAATCATGTTTGGCCTTTATCATTGACCTATGTGAGGGCAACTCACAAAATGGCTGCTGTACGCAAAATGGAACCCAAGGGTTCAGGACGAAAATGACGATTCCAGGGTGAAATCGTCACTCGAATATGACGAAAATGCTTGTGCATAGTATACTGGCCATTTTCGGTCTGCTGGTATCAAAATCGTCATGACACGACGATGTTTATGACACAGGTCCAAAATTTTCAGTACCACACCATCCCACCCCAAAACACATAAAATGCATTTGAAATGGTATATACACGAAAAATGAGTATTATACTGTACGTTTTCAAGCAGTGATATCATTCAGATAATGCATATATTGTACATTGGAATGTTGACTGAATGAATCACAAAATTTACATTTATGAAATGGCTCTTAATACAGAAGAGAGGGTCGGGACCATTTCATCACATATTTATACAAGACTGTAAACGTGCTAGAGGCTGAGTCAAAATATTGTCTCTAGAGTTTTCAAAAAATAGAAATCTTGTTCTCTAAGAATAGTTCTACTTTAAGCAGAGTATCATGTGCCAAAAAAGTAAATATTTTGGGAACGGGGAAAAATAATTTTGCTTTCAGGGAAAAAATAGTTCCAGAGTTTTTAAAAGTTCTGTTTATCAAAACTGAAGGTCGAATTCAGAGTTCAGGGAACGCTGTGTGCTCGTGTTTTCAAAAGCTATTCTCGTTGTTAGGAGAGAACATTAACTCAGATAGGCAGGCAAAGAATTCGTCTACAACAGTAGGTGAAAGTTGGACCATGTCCGAAAAAGTAGAAATAGTGCATATGTGAGATGCATTGCCGTCATCGGTGTCTAGATCAGCAATGGTCACAGAAGGTTGTACCTGTGTGCCGCTTTCATCTCGTACCTCACTGCCACCTAATCGTAATGGTGAGGTCTCAATGAATGCCGTCATCAGAATAGGTAGCCGCTGGGGACAACACGGTGCATGAGCCGTTACCGAACCAAGCAAAGTATCGATATCCATAGGTACTGCTGATGGGAGTCTGAGACAGACATCTAACACGCATTCTTCTCCACAGAGCAGGCATCGTAGAACAGGTAGGATGCAATCTTGCCATATTGGTCTGAACGAAAGAAACCAGGTAGTATTCAGATCTCTTAGCCGAGCCAAGCCGAGGACTTTAGTAATCCGATCTCGGTATCTCATTGCTAGGAGCGTTTCTTCCATTGTAGCCTGAGTTTTGTCTGTGGCTGGACTTGCCATATCGGAGCAGAAGGAACAAAAATAAGATTCCTGCTAGGAGTCCCAATATGAGAGGCAGGCCGCCGAACACAGAGTGCACTAAATTTGGGAAGATGCTCAGGACTGCTTCAAAGGGTGTCAACAGTCCCGAAAAAATTGTCTTAAATACATATTCAATGCCACTGGTATCAGACATGTTTAAGATTTGACTTAACATTTCTACGAAATGTATGGGACAATTTGTTGATAATAATGCATGTATCTCTGCTGCTGTCCTTGCGACTTGCAGATCATACGTTTCTCTAGACGAGGTTAAAGGCACAGTTGTTTGTAAAAGAATAGACTTCATTCAGCTTAAAGTATCAATTTGATAGAAGAGATATTCAGAGAAGGCCATATTGTTGCCTCCTTGTCTGGTTTACTGTTTGGATACAATACTTGCATACAGCAAGTGACCCTGGATGTAACACTGACGAGATAGGCCGTTCCTGGCACCATGCAACAACAGCTGCGGTCACTTAACATAACGTAACTGCCATTGGAAAGTTGTCTGAAAAAGGCTCTATTTGTGTAGCAGGGGTGCCGTGCAGGTGGCATGAAAGGTTATTTGATGAACCTTCGCAGGCTCCATGCAAGTTAATTCCGTTACACAGAAGTGTACCACTCAGTGAGTTTTTACAGTTGTTACCACTAAGAAATACCTGTTTTTTCTCCCCACTTCAACATTTATGTGTGTAAGGTAAATTACAGGTTGACTTGATGTACCCTTTACCCAACCTTTCATACAGGCCCGCTGGTATGTGCTTTGGCAATATTGAAACTGAAAAGTCTTATCGGAATTGTAATGGTGCCATGTATTATCCATTCAATGACAGGTCTTTCGGAGATTGTCAATGGTAATCTTTCTAGTTTTTCAATGCTCATCACCGTATAGTCTGCTCCTCTTTGTGCCAAAGAGATTTGTTTATCTGTAAGGTTAAAGACAGAAAATAATGACGTTGTGTTGATTAGACGCCATGGCACGTAGCCTGAACGGATATTTTGTAACGTCCAGCCTAACTGTACAATAGAACGTAATAAGGACTGGCCATGTTGTAACATTAGCATATCCTCTTCTATTATATCAATAGCAGATGATAGAATGCTGTCCAGTGAATACATTCTGGAGGACAGAGTCATTAACCCAGTGTCCACTACAGACAGTGATTTTTCCAAATTAATACGATCAATTTCATTTTTTTTTCAGCAGTTTCAATTTACATTATTTTCCAAGCTTCGTTGTAAGCAGCATAGATACTGGCATATATGAAACGTTTTTGACGCTGTTTACTTGGTCCCAATAAGAAATCTCGCAAGTCAGCACCGTCTTTAAGTAAGGTCAAGTGTTGCTTAATTTCAGGTAGTGTGGATTTCTGTAGCCATTCGAGGCATAGTTTTCCTACACTGTATGTTGTTATTATCCCTGGATGTTATCTCTGGGAATATCTTGGGTCTGGCCTGTTCTGTTTGAACCCCAGTGTTTTGTTCAGGAATCTATCTTGACAGTTATTAGTGTCTGTGGGCCAGATCAACCATTTTCTCCAATCAGGATTAGTTCTATTTTGCTGTAAAATATGGGATACGTCTATCTCCACATCTGTAGTGCTATTACTATCAGGTATGGGTTTTGGTATAGACGGTTTGTTTAAGTCCTTTATCCTGGCTAGGGCAAGACAGGTTGTTTGTTGAATGGTGTCATTCAGGAATATTATCTATTCTGGGATCATGCAGGCTCTAATGATTCTAAACCTTGTACCTGCCAGTCTTTTGTACCCCAGACAGTTTTTGTCTCAATGTTGTTTTTCCAAAATTTAAAACCAAATGTAGACAATTTTTCATAACATTTTGCAGAATAAATCAGTTTAGTATTTGTCAACATGTTTTTCATTCCTGTCTTATTTATAATCTGAAAATAAAACATTTCTGGATCAGTGTTATTAAACCCTGAGAAGTATGGGAATTTCTCATAAAATGTTTTCGAGCTGCCTTTTATAATCAATGTTCCCATTGATTATAAGTGAAAACATTTCTAGGATTAGCAGATTTATGCAAATAGTGGTGCCCATAATGATTAAAGCAATACATTTCTTCATAATCTGATGAACCTTCTAAATAATCATGTTCTGTAAATTTTGCTGACATTTCTAAATCTGACATAATATTATTATTATTTTCAAAGTCCCAATCATCAGAGAAAGTGCTAGGTGATACAAAGTCACTTAAAGAAACCTTGAACTGATGCGGATATTTCAAGAGTTCAACGGGGCCATAGATGTCGTAATCAGTAGCGTCCCATGCTACACCACCAGGTATAGGAATGACTGTGATGTTTACTGATGATAGTTCTCTTTTTTCAATGTGAGAAGATCTGTGAGGCTTTAGAACCAAGTTGATGTTCTGACTTGCTGTGTCCATTGTACTGTATTTTCCATCAATCGTTCTTCCCAAGCTTAAAACCAAAATGAGCCAGAGTAGGAGGAAAAGTATACCTAACACAATCCACAATTCAATCCATGGTGAAATCAGATATGTTTCTCCAAGTTGATGAAAGAGTTCAGTTGTTTTTTCTTTGACATTTTTCTTTGCTTGCTTTTCTTCATGTTCACTTGGATCTTCAGAAAAGTCATTGAAATTGATTAAGTAACCAGATGCAGTTCTATCAATTGTTGGAATTGCTTCAGGATTTTTATTAATCTTTGTAGTTGCTTCTTCTTTTTTCATATTACTATAGTCAGAGGCTACATCATTGTAGATTGGTGTTTCCTGACAAGCTGTTGCGATTTGGGTTTCAAGAGGCACACGTTCCATGGCTTTGTTGCATAGTCCTTCTTTTTTACTGCAGGTTCATCAAATGTGATTAGTCTCTCAGTTTGAACCTCTTGAATTGTAGCAAAGTTTGATCTTCTGCCTACTACCTATTATTGGCCACATGATTGTGGTTTTACCAGGTCGATTGATACAACTCTGTTCTCCTTTTTACCAGCAAGGGGCGGTAGTACTACTGATCTTGTTCCGCTGATAGCTAAGACAGGTACTGCTTATCTGTAAGAAGGCCCAAATTCCTTCTTCACCGCGATCTTTTCTCTGACCAGACACCCAGTCTTTGGAATCCAGACAGGTCTTGCTGGGACAGGTGTTTTTTCTTCAGTGGTCATTGGTTTTAGCATAGTGTTACTTAGACTTCTTATTGTTTCATTTAAGTCCTGTAAAACAGCCAAACGATCTTTGATATCAAAGGTTTTTTGTTCCACCACTGAAGTCTGACTATCGAGGTCTTCGATTATCATTCTTGTACCAAACAAAAGTTCATACGGAGTGATTCCACCCAGAGAATGTCTTGGCAGATTATTAAGACTACGTTGGACACTTATTAGATGTTTGATCCACCCATCACCCGAACCTAATACCCTCGCTGTTATAGATTGCTTTATGTCACGGTTTTTTCTCTCCACTATCGTATTTCCCTCAGGATGGAATGGACTAGAGTACCGCAATGCAATGTCCAAGCTGGCCATGGCCTCCTTGTAAGCTCGAGAGCTAAACGCAGGACCCTGGTCAGAATGTAGCATGCCAATTGTGTATGTGCCGAAAAAGACTCGCAAATTTTTTATAACAGTTCTGGCGTCAGCGCAGCGCTGGGGCCACATCCAAATGAATCGCGTCTTAACATTTATGGGATCACTTCTTTCCGTGCGGACGTCTGCATGTAGATAGCCTAATGCTGTCTAATAGAGGTATCTGGGCTGGTATCTGGTCCGGTTCACAACTGCGATCTCTGTTGCAGTCCTGACAATCTAATGCAAAGTTATAAACATGCACGCTCATCCCCGCCCACCAGTATTTTGATTGCAATTCTATTAGTAATTTCAAGATCTCTTGGTGCCTCAGACCCATTCCCATGTGTGCTTCTTGAATCAAGTAAGGCCTCCGGTTCGTGAATCTAGAGGAGGGGTAATTTTAGTTTATCAGAATGTTACAGGGCGCTCTACCAGAGATGGACGCTAAAGTAGTCGAAAGAATTGAGTAGGTCAGGTGCAAAAAGACGAGTGGAGAAAACCCCTTAACCACTCAACCGTATGTCAACAGAAGTCAACACACAAAACCAATTACTGCAGTATTGCCTATGCACACAATAACATAATATATTTCAGTCGAATATGGTTATAACACGCAATTTTTATAGAAAGCCAAAGTCAACAAACAACAAGCCCAGTGTTTGATTCAGAGGTGCTTTTGGGAAGGTTTAATGATTCCACACCAGCCGACACGTGTTTCATCGCGTGGGAACAATATCACAGCGACACATCAGGGCTGTGTTAAAGGTAATATGGCCAATAGATCGCTCTACCGGTTATATTTCCGACCCGGCAGGGCCCTTGATCTTGTAGCTGATTATCTTGAATGTGCGTTATTCCGAATAGTGAAAGAAAGGTCTTTAGAAGGTCCCAGTCACTCTTCAATACCAAAGGACGTCTAGTTTTCTGAACGTGGAGTGGTCCTCTACTTGGAACACGGTGACCCGGGAGTACTGGCTATATAATTTATGGGGTACACTAACTCTGGTGTCTGCAGTTTCCACCTGAATGTATTCATTCGTGTCCACTGTCTCCAGAAGATTCATCAGGATCTTGCGAGCTATGGTCACTTCTGCTGCTCTGTCTAGCATTGTCTGGGCCTATTCTCTGTTCTTGAGTTGTGTCCTCAAAATCCTCGGCATGTTTTATTTTAATACCATCTACCTTCTTTTTGGGAAATTGTAATTTTTTACTTTGATGAGCAGGTACCTTGTCTTTGGACTTGGCGCGCTCTTCTTTATGTTCTGACCATCCTCTTCTTTCATATTTCTGTGAGGAAGTCTGAAAAGATCGAGAGGGACGTGTATCATTATCTTGATAACTGTCAGGTTTTCTTATATTTTCCCTATTTCTAAGGTTGTATCTTTTTTCAGAGGGCTCCCGTTGTGGAGACCTGTCCCCTCGTTTTGCGGGTAATTTGCCAATGACTGATTGTATAGTCCATGGTGTTATTTTATTTGTGTTCCCCTGGTGAGGGGTGTGCTGTGGAATTTTTATTGGTGGCTGAACTGTTAAAGTCCGCATGACATATTGGACCAATTGTCTATGTATATTAATTAATTGTTTTAGCTGAACTAAAAGTTCTCGGTCTGACATTCCTTCAATGTCAGGATGTGGTGTATAGCTGGATAGAACCAGCCATGTGGCTCCTGGTCTACCTAGTGGACCGAGCCTGGTAATGTGATTTTGATGTTTTAGGGCGCCATTAAACCAGAGCTGATGCTCTTGGTAAGTTAGTGGAATTTCAACGTCCTCGAAGGGGACGTATTCCTCTGGAGGTTCCTCTGCTTTGTAGTAGTGGAACTCGTGTGTCACAGCATGTGCTGCTGGAAAAGTTATCCATGAATAGAATACCTCTGTGTGCCGATCTTCATGTGCCTCTACCACAAATATGACTGTACCACCTCTCGATGATACTCCATTTTCTATAAGTTTTAAAGTTATGGTTTTCCTTAGATTTACCGGGATGAATATAGCATCCGGGTCATTTTGTTGGAGAGCTGTGTCATCTAAGACTGCTTGAGCTGCTATTCTAGCTCTCTCCCTTTCTTCTTCACTTTCCGACATTTTTGCTGAAAGAAAGTTTGAAGAGCAAGTTTCAAGGAAACAAAGATTAGGTGCACAATATTTTGGAATACTGTATACCTTCAACGTTGACTAAACCAAAAACGAATTCATAGGATTCTCATCCTACTTAGTTTTGGCGGATATTAACCTTTCACCCACTCCAGACGTCTATTGGAGTTTTTACGGGAAAAAGGGGTCTAAAGCACGACTGAGTTACTCTAGTATCTAGCGTTAAATTATCGCCTTACCAAACGTTGGGCGCCATTTAGTGTAGTTCCTATATTCACAATAGGCTCTGAGCATTGGAATAACATAAACAATAGTTTAGGCGAAGGAATTAGGTCGACTAGGTCTCTATTGAATATGTTAGACTTAATTATGAATGCCAGCTAGCTCAGAGGTCACTAGAAACGTTCTCGAGTACACAAGAAGGGATTAGTTTCTGACAACCGCATAAACATGACAACTTTGCGTCCTCCAGAATAAGGAGTATACCTCCAGAGTCACGGAAACAATGGATAGCTATTTTACTCAGTCAATCGCGCATGCTTAGTTTCACCAGAAGTGCAGAGAAACAGAGAGACGGGCGTTTTCAATAAAAGAGGTTATTTATTGAACAGTCTTCTTTCTCATGCAAGAGAAGTGAATTGCAACAATCGCAATACTTGTCACAAAGTAAAGTGCGTACAGTAAAAGGAGTATTATAAAATAATACTGTAAAAGCATGGTATGGTTTCTAAGCCATATGGTGTTTAAAATGGATAAAATATATACATTGATAAAATCATGACTAAACATACTCAACTGGTGCTTCAAAGATACGCCTACCCCGGTGTACCTAACCTAAGCCTAGTACATGGGAAGGAGTAAGTAAGCTGTGGTTTGAGTTAAGATAGTTTCTGCCAAGAATCTAAATCAAGAATTCTCTAAGGGTCTAATCAGCTCCGTACCTTGGTTATAGAATGAAGGAGGTCTTGTATCTCTCTCTCAGGACTCGATCTCCCTGCAACCCGCAAGGGTGACAGGGAAACACTGGAGCTGGATTTCTCGGCAGGAGAAAAGACAGCGTCTCTCTCAGTGCGTCAACGGGAAGGTCGGCTTCCTTCGGCACTTGCTACAGAAGGGTGTCGGGCAAGTAGATAGTCGATTTGCTCCAAACCACCGTGTCTTTTGCTAGGGCAGATGCTGGTATGTTTATACCTGGAAGGTGCCGAGTTTGACTTAAGGTTGGACATAAGACGTCACTAAGAACTCGCAGTTCTTACAGGACTCCGGGAGTTCTAGGACAAATCAATACAGAACAGGGGGAATTCCTGGGCTGCTGGAGGTTTGGTTTGTTTAAGAACATGTTGTGCTTTCTAGGAGTCTATGGGAGTAGCCTTGCCGTATTTGGACTGCATTGGCTATGTCTTAATATGGGTATGATTCTTATGCCTATATAAGGATACGATTTGATATAACCACATAAGGTCATGAATCGGGAATATTTCACTAGAGTCCTAAATTTGTCTACAACAAGAGATGACGAAAGATAGGACGACCTGAATAAGGTCTTCCTTGACAAGGAATCTACAAATTTTCCTAATTTTCTGAAGCTGGAAGAAGCAGGTGGAGACTAACTTCCTGGTCTGGGACTTAAAAGAAAGGTTGCTATTGATTGTGACACCAAGGCTCATGGTTGAGAAGGATGGCAATGGTGGTGTTCCCAAATCAGCAGGCCAGAGTTCCAAGGATTTCGAGAGCCACTGACTAAGATCAGATCTGTTTTGTCTGGATTCAATTTTAAGTGATTACTGTTCATCCAGTTATGTATATGTAACATTGTTGTCTGGAAATTCAGGATGGAATCAGGGGTGTTGCTGAAGTTGAAGATCAGCTGCAAGCCATAATTAAAGATGCACACATTCTTTCCCCTAGAGACTGAATCAGTGGGAGAAGTTACAAATTGAACAAGTACAGGGAAAACAAAAAATCCCTGCGGCACACCGTAGGTAAATTTAACATTGGGAGCCGTGAATTGGGAGAGGTGAACTGATTGGGAGCGACCATCTAAAAAAGGATGTGAGTCATTTGAGGGCAGATCCCTGCATTCCTGCATCCCTGACACGGTCCATCAGAATTTCATGGACAACCGTGTCAAAAGCCACAGATAGATCAAAGAGCACTAGAGCTTAGGTGGTGCCCTCGTCTGCTTCTTTCCTCATTTCGTCTAAAACTGTCAGGATTATTGCCTCAGTTGAGTGAAAAGGGCGCAAGCCCGCTTGGTGAGAATCAAGGAATTGAGAGTGTTCAATAAAAGAGCAGAGACAGTTGGCAATACAGGCTTCAAACACCTAGGCCAAAAAGAGGAGCAGCGAGATGACATGATGGTTCAATGGGACCAAAGGGTCTGCACCTGTTTTCTTGACAAGAGGAACTATTACTGCTTCTTTAAAAGCTATTGGGAACAGAGCCCTGAGTTAATGAATCTTTCAGAAGAGAGAGAGCGGGATCAGGGCATGCATAGAAAGCTTCCCTCAAAATATGAGGAGAGCAGCTGTGGGCAGGAGATCCAGGTTTGACTTTGGTCATCAGGTCCAGGAACATTTCTCTGCTAATTACGGGGAATTGATGGAGAGAGTGAGGATTCCTGGAGACACTGGCTGGGCATCAAGGGGAAGGTTAAGGGGTATGCTGGCTTTAATAGTAATGATTTTATCAATAAAAAAAGCATTCTGAGAATTACATAGGGGCATATTATCAAGGGATTTATCTCAGCTTTTTTGGCTTTAAAAGCCAAGAAAGCGGAGATAAAATTATCTCCCTATTACCTAGCTGTCGCTAACACTAGTAAGCGACAGCTAGTAGGAGATAGCGACCATCTTGGGCCCCGCTTTGCATGTCAGAGATATTTATCAATAATGACATGCAAAGTGGGCGTGCCAAGATGTTAGCGACTGGAAACAGTCGCTAACATCGCTATCTCATATTACCAACATTTGGAGATATTCGCGCTAAGCGCAAATATCTCCAAAAGCTAACACCTGCCCTGAGCAGTTCTTAGCCATGTTATCCAATGGGAGTTGAATAAGATGGCTAAGAGCATTAGCTCAGTAATGCATGAATATCGCGGACTTTACAGCGATATTCATGCATTTCGGCCGATTTTTATCGCTTAGGAGATAAACGTTGATAATAGCAAGGCTCCTTAGCGATAAAAATCGCCGCAACACGGCGATAAAATTATTGCCGCTAAGCCAACATAGCGATAATTATCGCTAGTTGTTGGTAATATGCCCCATAGTTACTGAGTAGGGACTAATTTAGCTGTAACTCTATCTGGACTGGATAGCTCAGTAATAATCACAAATATGTCTTTAGATTTATTTGTAGAGTTCAAGATCTTGTTAAAGAAGTAAGTGGCCTTAGATTTAAGTTGAGCTTGGTAAATGTCTTTTTTGTCTGGAGAGTAGTTCCGTCTCCAGATATATTCAGTGCGGTGCAGGGCTAGTTTCTGAGAACTATCTCTAGGCATCACGTCACCTGGAATCAAAGTATTTTGATTTTTTGTTTGAAGGATTTCTTAATAAAAACTAAACAGACACTTTGGGCCAGATTATGAGTCGGACGGACCTCGGACCACCATACTCGTGGTGGTTTGGCGCATCCAGCCACTGCTGTACCCACGGTTCAACTGCCCGATTATGACTCGGGCAGTGGGACTGCACTAGGACCCCCGGTTCTGCTAGGGAACTGCCATTCCCTGGCATTGGAATGGCAGTTAGAGGCTGCAAAATGCTTAGTGGGACTGCTGCTGTCCAGCCAAACATATTATGAGTTTCCTCTCTTCTAGGCTTTTCATGGCGGTTCCACCACCATAAATAGCCTGCCAGAAAGGAGACAAAGAGGGCCCTACAGGGACCCCCTGTGCCTCAGACGTATGAGGATGCACACAGAGGGGCATATTATGTGTCCCCCTGTGTGCATACACATGGGTTCCTGCACACTATTAACTTACGAGGCCATGCTGTACAGAAAACTTTTGAGGTGCTCCCTTTTCGGTGCCTTTTTAAAAGGCTTTTTCGCCTTTTATAGGACAGTTCAATAGAAACCGCTACACCCCCAGCCTGCCAGACTACGAATAAGTCATAATCTGACGGGTGAGCAATGCAAGCTATGGCAGAGAAGTGGCGCAGCGGTTTGCTCTGCTGTGCCACCGCTCCACCAAATTCTCAAAATTTGACCCTTTGTGTGTATAAAGAAAAACCACCTCTCAATAATGAGTAAGGTGTATATGCAGCACAATTAATAGTATTATTTTATGTAAAATATTAATAGAGGCATGCTAGGTCTGTCCTGGTCACTCCCCCACGCCGCTCGGCTACCCCTGTGCACCCGTGACACTGCTGTCTCCGCCGGAAGTTCGACGCGGGTGACTGCCGCTGTATTTCTGCCTTATTTTGTTTTTGTATTGGTTTTCTCGCCTTGACTGCTGCTTGTGATCCCTATATTCTGCAGTTTGCCTTTTCTTCATCTGTTTTCGCTCCTTGCGCCCCTCGCCCCCTGTACCCCCCGGCCCACGCTTCCCGCCTCTGTTCCCCACACCCCCGCCCCATTTTGCCTTCTGTGACCCTTCCCTTGCCCATTGGCCGCCCCGCTCCCGCCTCCCAGCTGCTCCTTCCTCCCACTTCGCCTCTTATGAAGGCGCGCCAAAGGCAAGCCCGTCTGCGCCCGTCCGCGCCTGGACCGCGCCCAGCGCCAGACCCTCAGGCCCTCAAGCAACTGGTGAACACCCAATATCCACTGCGCAGGCCACACGCTAGACCCCATCTTCTACGCCAGCAAACACGTCTCCTTCAGCCTCTCCACCGGACTACACTGGACCGACCACAGCTGCCTCCATTTCACCTACAAGAAGACCTCAACACACCACCGCACGCTACAGATCCCCAGCAGATGCTGGAGCAAAATCACAACAGACCAGCTCACCACAGCTCTGAGCCAGAACCCACCAGCCAACTCCCCCGACACCAACGAGGCAGCTCACAACCTCACACAGTGGAACACCAACTGAGCCGACAACCTCGCGCCGCTGAAGAACCCCCCAGGCAAGAACACCAACAGAAAAACCACATGGTTCACCTACAAACTGAAAGGCTCAAAGAAAGCATGCCGCACGCTCGAAAAAACCTGGCGCCAAGAACCAACGACAGAAAACATGACAGCCCTCAAGAACGCCACTCGCGTACACCACCAGCTGATCCGCACCACCAAAAGGACATAATTCAAAGAGCGCCTGGACAACAACACCCACAATAGCAAGGAACTCTTCAGCATCGTAAAAGAGCTCTCCAACCCCAACGCCAGCAACAACGGCATCACACCATCACAAGACCTCTGCAGCTCCCTCGCCACGCTCTTCTACCGCAAGATCGCAGACATACACAACATCTTTGACACCCAGGCTCCACCTCCAGTCTCCACACCAACGATCCCCACCACCACCCTCAGCAACTGGACCCCCATCAGCACAGAAGACACCACCCACGTCATGAACACCATCCACTCCGGCTCTCCCTCCGACCCATGCCCCCATCACATCTACAACAAAGCAGATGCCATCATTGCACCCCACCTCCGGAATGTCATAAACAGCTCCTTCGCATCAGCCAACTTCCCAGAGAGCTGAAAGCACACAGAGATCAACACCCTTCTGAAAAAACCCAGAGCGGACCCTAAGGACCTCAAGAACTTCCGCCCCATCTCTCTCCTTCCCTTCTCAGCTAAAGTCATCGAGAAGACTGTCAACAAACAGCTGACTGCATTCCTCGAGGCAAACAACTCACTCGACCCATCCCAGTCTGGATTTTGAGCCAACCGCAGCACCGAGACAGCCCTCATCGCAGCCACCGACGACATCAGGACCCTGATGGACAATGGTGAGACAACCGCCCTCATCCTCCTAGACCTCTCAGCTGCCTTTGATACCGTCTGCCACCGCACCCTAACATCCCACCTCTACAACACTGGGATCCAAGGAAAAGCACTGGACTGGATCACCTTGTTCCTCCCCAACAGAACCCAGAGAGTCCGCCTCCCACCATTCCGCTCCAAGGCCGCCAAGATCATCTGCGGTGTACCCCAAGGTTCCTCGCTCAGCCCAACCCTCTTCAATATCTACATGAGCCCCCTCGCTGCCATCGCATGCAAACACAACCTTAACATCATCTCCTACGCCGATGACACCCTGCTGATACTCTCCCTCACCAAAGACCCAACCACCACCAAAACCAACCTCCAGGAAGGAATGAAAGAAGTCACGGAATGGATGAAGCTCAGCCGATTGAAACTGAACTCAGACAAAATGGAGGTCCTCATCCTAGGACAATCCCCATCCGCCTGGGATGACTCATGGTGGCCCACTGCACTGGGCACCGCACCGGCACCCACGGACTGCGCACGCAACCTGGGATTCATCCTGGACTCCTCACTCACGATGACCAAACAAGTCAACGCCATCTCATCCTACTGCTTCAACACCCTGCGCATGCTCCGAAAGATCTTCCGGTGGATCCCCACAGAAACCAGAAAGAAGGTCACGCAGGCCCTCGTCACCAGCAGACTGGACTACGGGAACGCCTTATACGCAGGAACCACAGCCAAACTTCTGAAAAGACTGCAGCGAATACAGAACGCCTCCACACGACTCATCCTCGACATCCCTCGCCGCAGCCACATATCGGCCCACCGGAGAGATCTGCACTGGCTCCCCGTTAGCAAGAGTATCACATTCAGGCTCCTCACCCACGTACAGAAAGCACTCCACGACATGGGTCCCGAATACCTCAACAACCGCCTCTCATTCTACTCTCCCACCCGCCAACTCCGCTCCGCCAGCCTCGCCCTCGCAGCCGTCCCACGGATCCGCAGAGCCACCGCCGGAGGACGATCATTCTCCTACCTAGCTGCCAAGACATGGAACTCCCTCGGCGGTCACCTACGACTGACCCAGGACCATCTCACCTTCAGAAAACTCCTCAAGACCTGGCTATTCGAGCAGTAGCGCCCCCCCCCCCCACTCTCCCTCAGCGCCTTGAGACCCTCGCGGGTGAGTAGCGCGCTCTATACATTTACTGATTGATTGATTGATTGATTGATTGGGTTGGCTACTCTTTGTAGTCTGAAGCTGGGGAAGATGTAATTGTCAATGTATTATCTTACATTAATTCCAAAGGCCATGCCCTCCTCCAAATGCCTTAAATTCTACCCTTACTCCAAAGAGGCACATGAATAATAATAATAGTACCCCACATACATTGCGTATAATGCTGATGTCCTGTCTGCTGTAAGTAGGCAGTGGAAAATATATGCACTGAAGTACAGAGAAGGGAATCGAATATGTATTTTATTTGACAGATTCATCACAGTGTATCCCATCCACCAAATTCAAAATCAGGCACTTAGTTCCACTTTAGTCTCTAGCCTCGCCCTCCACCACAAATTATTTTCAACAAACACCTTCACTAGGCAGGAAGGAACTTTACTCTACTGCAAGGTAAGTTAGAGGGATTATGAGAGGTAGAGGTTTCGCCATAGACTAGTGGGGTGTCACTGATCATCATGTGCTAAGATTTTGCTTAGTCAGTCACTGTAGTTGATGAATGACATAAGGGAAAGCTTGGAACAGGTGTAAATGTGTCATAGAAGCCATTAAATATATACTTGGCCAGAAAATGAGGCACACGCCAAGAATGGATTTTTCCTTTTTTTGATAGGCTGGAATAGAACTTAGGAAAGAATAATGGATTTAAGTAGAAGTAGGAGGTGAATGAGTGGAGACTGGGAAACAACCCATGTTTTCAGTTTGAAATGTATTAAAAACATTGTCATGCTGCTTTAACTGAAGCAGACACACATTACATAGCCAACACTACAGTGCCAAATTTAGCCATGCTGAAGTTAGGTCACCAGTAGCGAAATGCATGGGCTGGGAGGAGATGATGATGGGTGAGATACCTGCCTCATTTAACATATACAGTATATTTAATTTGTCAATAAGCAAGCAATGTTACATACCATCACTTGTCCCTGCCGCCGCTGGGACCCCTCCCTCTCCAACCCCTTGGGGCTTTTCCGTAGCACTGGCGCTGCTGCTGGTCCCATCACTGGTGGTCTGTGTGGGTAGAAAACAAAAAGTGCTATTTTAAATGCCAGATTCAATTTCTAAGTAATAATTATTATTTGTGAACAACGTACTATAGCAATGCCTCACTATAATTTGGTTAGCCGTATCTCCTATTGAAACTATCACTTTGGGAGGTTTGTTGATTGACATGTTAGAAAAAGTGAAAGTCAAGGCAACCAAAACCTTTTTTTCTCATAATGGATGGACTGAGAGTATGATGAGTCATTGAAGTGCAACAATAAAGGGGTGGGATGGTCAATGAAGGACATATGGACTTGGGTGGCTATTGAAATGGGATCTCATTACTTTCCTGCCATGGAGCACTGTCATAGAAACTGCTGATATACTGTATAAACGACTGATTACACACCACTGGGTGGGTTTATGACCATGGCCACTCTCTTGTTTTGACAGTTTGAGCATGTGCAAGAAAGCCTTCTGAGCATGCATGTGTGATGAATAATAGCTTACTTGAAATCTTCATAGTACCAAAAATGAGTTCTCTTAATCTTACAGCACCACTAAAGTGGGAAAACTAACTAGCAGAAGACAGCCGTAGACAGGAGAAAGAAAGTAACAGAAACATGAAATGTGGAAAAAAGGATAATGTAGGGATAAAAAGAACTTAACAAACATGAGATAGAGGAGTTGAAAAAAGAGACTATTAAAAAAGGAACAAGGTAAATTATTGTACTACATTGTAGATGTAAAAGTTAGGAAAATAGTGCAGTTTTAAAAGTGCACAAAACCCTTTCTGCTGCTCAGGGACTCAGCTCAGCTCCAACTGCCTCTCCAGGAGCTTCAAATTAGTTGCAGTTGCGTGTGTAGCCACTTCCTGGTAGGGAGGGGAGGGTGGTAGCACCTGATTGGCTGCCTACTTTAATTTCACTTTTGTTTGCTTTCCGCTTCGGTATTTACCGAATCGGTATTTACCGATTCGGTATTTGAAATGCATTCCTATGGGCCAAAAGGCCCATAGGAATGAATGGGAAATACCGAATCGGTAAATACCGATTCAGATAATACCGATTCGGTAAATACCGATTGTCCGTTTCTGATTTTTGCCGAATCGGTATTATTTACCGATTTTTTTATCTACATCCCATTTACCGATTCTAAGATACCGATTCGGTAAAATTCGGTATTTTAGAATCGGTAAATTGGGATTACCTACATCTGGCCCTAGATCTTTAATGCTGGCTCTCACTTTATCAGCCTGTACATTTTGCTCTTCACAGGTGTGCTGTCCCCAGTGTCACTATCATGGGAACACCATGTAGTGAGTCCTGGTATAAGGGAGAATAAAGAGGCAAACTGTCCTAACAATGTTTGGCAGTCTCAATATTAGTCTAGGGTGAGTGTACCGGGAAGGCTGACACCCTCCACTGACCCATTCTGCTCCTTGAAAGAAAGTAGGCCAGGGAGAGGTTTACTCTCCTCTTCCTCCTCATCATCTGTGACCAGAGGCATGGTCAACTCACACCTCTCGAAATGGCATTTGAGGTGATTGACATGCAGGACCCTTGAAGGCCCAGACCAGTAGTCCTGCAGGGACCTGGTCTACACAGGCTTCTTTACCCACTATTTTCAGCTAAGCTGAAACTCAGCCAGAGTGACCTATGACCATACCACTATTTCATGACCTCCTAGCTGAGTTCTAGAATGGCCTTGGCTTGCTTCCAGAAAATTTTCATCTGGGTCCAAAGTTCCGGCATGTATCTGGCCCCACTCTGGGTGCACCTTCTTGGGAGCCTGCTCCAACCCCTCCTTTACCAGACTAAGAGGTCCTCTCTAGGAGTGGGAGGAACTCACAGAATTTGACTCAGCCGAAATCTGCAGTTACAAAAATATCCAACAAGCAAAAATAGCCATGCTGCGCAATAATTTAGCGCCAGGAGTTCGCTTCCTGCTGACAAATCAGCGCAAACGGCACACCGCAGCACACCAGCACACCAGCCACGCAGCTACTCAAATTGATGTTGCTTCTGCTCGATTATATTTTCTACTTGAGCAACAGCCTTCTGATCAGGATTGATTGCGACCGCTCATGGCTGCATGTAATGGAAAAATCCTTCCAAATGTCCTCCTAGTCGCCACAAATGACAGTAGGGTATGCCAAATCTCTCACAAACTGCCAACGTAGCATTTTGGTGCAGGTGAGAGAAAATGTTCCTCTATGCGGCGATAGGCAGAATTTGTTACAAGAGTAACATGTAGAATATGTCACACACCCCTAGTCCTCTCACATGGTGCCCTTACAGAAGCTCAAAGGGTCTAAAGTCAACCCCTTTCTGTGGTACCTCCCTGTAGGCAACTAAAAGGCATGACAGGAGGATGTCTCACTTCCACGTCAAGGGCTTCGACAGGCCCATGATCTTGCCCTTCAGGGTCTTTGTTAAACCTCTCAACAGACCCATTGGTTTTAGAGTGTTAAAGAGTGGAGAACTTATAAGTTACCCCACACTCCTTCCACATGGCCTTCATGTACCACAACATGAAGTTGGTACCACGGTCTGACGCCAGCTTTTTGAGGAATCGCACATGGGTAAAGATCCCCATCAGTGCAGTCACTCTTCTCTGAAGGATAGCCTCCGGGTCCCAGGTGAAATGATCCCTGAAGACCAAAATAAACCTGTTCTTCATGGCTGTCTTGGGGCTTGAGGCCCAACAATGTTTATGTCCCCCCTTTCAAAGGGGGTGCCAATGAAAGGAAAATGTTGCAGGGAAGCCTTGCACTACTCTCCTACTTGCCACTTGCCTGGCAAGTAGGGCAGGACCTATAGAATGCATTTGAGGCCCTCCTCATTTCAGGCCAATAAAATACGGTGACAAGCCTGTCAAAGGTGTTGTCCTTCCCCAATGACATACAAGGGGTACATCATGAGCCAGCTCTAGTAGGAAGGTCCTGTAGCACTGGGGGACCACCAACACATGTTTTGTCCCATGATTAGGAACCCTAGGCTTGCTATACATGAGACTATTCTCTCAGTAGATCAGGTGATGGCCAGAGGTATCACCAGAGGTATCACCAGCTGCCTGGGCCTCCACCTGCTGCCATAGGCCCACAGGAGTAGAGCATTCTAGCTGTGCTTTGCAGAACTTCTCCCTGGTGGAACCCCCTTCCTGCTGTCTATTGGCCAGCTCAGGTAGTTTCTCCAGGGTGACAACATCCTTCCCTGTAGTCTCTGAAACATCCCCCTCAGCTCCGCCTCCTATTGGAGTGTGAGAGTTGCAGGAGTGGGTCTCTCACGCCCAAAGCCCCACGCCCCACGTTCTTCCTCTTTATGGCAGGCACCTGGGTCATTTTAAAGCATTCAAGTCTCTTGATCACCCTTGCGGGAAGAGAATGGACTGTGTTGTCAGGCACACTCACTCAGGCAACATTAATATCTCCAAGTGGGACTTGAGCACCAACTCTTTCCAGACGGTGTGTTCTAGTACATTGCCAAGTGGATAATCCACTGACATGGACAGACTCACAGCTGCCCTCAAGGAACCTGAGACCCCCTACCTAAAGGGAACCAGAACCACTGGGTAGTGACTCTCATGTTTTTCAGCTGCAACAACTTGGTGATATACATTAGGGACTGCCTGCTCTGTGGTAACCAGATGACATTTGATGGTTGCCATGCTGGCTCTGAGTCTCTCAGAGCCTCTACCCTCTGCCCACTGATGGTGACCCACTGCCTGTATTTTCTAGCATTACTAGGTATGTGAGTTCTCTGCACCATCACTCTGTCACCAAGAGACACCAGGGTAACCTCTATGCTGTCCTCCCCACTTACTGTGACAATTTAACCTCCAAGGGCTTCACAAGCCAACCCCAGTGACTGCACCCCTGATCGGTGCCAGTTTGAGACACTTGGCACCCCCCTTGAAGTGCCCTTACTGCTGGAACTCCTAGCACTTAGCGGGTGCCTTCCTTGATGCCTTATTGTCAGGGAACCATTTCTTCCTCTGCTGCTCAAGTGGGGCTTCAGAGTCTTGGCCCTTGGAACTATTTCAGGGCCCTCTTGATAAATCCTTGTTTTTATGTTTATTTCCCACTCCTTCTTCTGATGGGTCGGTGCCTACCCTTGTGGTGATTTCCCCAGATATATTTATGTGGACCCTGGTGCTGACCCAGTGATCTGCCTCCTTAATAAACTCCTTGGAGTCAGAGGCCTTACTGTCAATGAAGTGTTGGTGTAGATCTGCAAAACAGAAACTAAACCTGTGATCCTTTGCATTAAACTTGTACTGTCCCTGATAATCCTTTACTTCACTGCCCTTCACCCAACCACCCAGTGACTTACAAAAGGAATCCACACAATCCACCCACGTCTTTTGGCCAGCTTCTGACTGTACCTACTCTTCTTTCTGTAATTCTCTGGTACACTTCCTGAAAAGGGCTTTCTTAATGAGGGGATACCTCATCCTGGTCTTCCTTCTCTATGGTCAGTAGGGTGTCCCTCCCTTCACCCGTCACTAGGAATATGTCTCCACAGACAAGCCTCCAGTCCTCTTAAGGGATCATGTGCATCTGTAAGGCAATATCATAAGCCTCAAACCACTTTTCAATATTGTCTCCCACAACAAAGTCAGACACAAATCCTTTAGATAAATGAACCCCCCAGAAAGTATACTGCCACCATTACTGCAGGATTAGACCTGCTTTGCACTAATATGCAGCTCTCTGAGACATAGCTCATGGGCCATTCCCCTGTACTCCCTAGCCAGTCTACTCTCTTGCAAAGTCCTTTCAGCCTCAGCCTTTCCTTTACCAAGGCCCTCTCAGCTTTAGCCTTCTTTGCCTCCATGGCCAGCTTCTTTTCCTCCATCCGGAGTTTGGCCATCTCCAGCCTGAATCCCCTGTCTTTCCTCTTCACCACCAGCTCCTCTGGGCACCAGCTGTAGGAATAGATACAGCTCCCTGCCCAGGTTGGGGGCTCCACTCTTGGAGCCTCAACTGCGAACCGGAGCTCAGGGTTGCCCTCTCCTTGTTTATCAATCACATCATCTCCTTCTGTGGTTTCAACCACTGACTGATGGGCTTCTGCACAGACATTCAGAACAATTTGCATCTCCACTGTCCTGGTGGTGCTATTAGCGAGAATTCCACTTTTTGTGCAGAACTCCTTGAGCTGGGCCACAGTGAAAGCATCCATGTTGTCCAGCACAAATTCCATTGTTGCAAAAAACTAAAAAAAGCGAATCAAGGAGAATTTAAACTGGTAGTCTACATCAAAACACGGTATTTAAGCTACCTATTTTCTATATATATTTAAATGATGGTGAAAGACCTACAAAACTTACAAAATATTTTGGGGCTGATTTATGAGAGGCTTGCTCCACCAGAGTGTCACTTTCTTTGAAGCTCTGGTGGCCCAAGTGTCTTAATCATATCTTTGAGGCGACGCAAAGTAACACTGTGTGACTTTGCATGGCCTCACTGATATGGAGTAAGACGAAGCAGCGCAAGTTGCTGTGTTGCCTTACTCTATGTCAAGTAGGCTTTCCATTAGCATTGCGGCATAATAAGCCCTTCCTACACAAAAACAATCCTTCCTACATTGGCGCTAGGCAGCAATTTGTGCGGCCAATGCAGGGTAAAAGGACACGAATGCCCTATATTCCATAAATAAGCTGATTTCCTGCCCTTTCACATTGGCGTAGGGCAGCACAGCAAGAGGACTTGCAGCACTGATCTATGCCAATTCCTCATAAATGAGGCCCTTTTATTTTAGCCACACTTTGATCATGCCTCACTCTCACTGACCTTTGGTTTGCTAAACACTGTTTAATAATATTTCCCCACTGTAAAAATGATTTGCTGCAGGATTGGGGCGTTTATGGTTGTCGATAGTTGCCAGTGATGAGGAGTACCAAGTTCTGGAAATTGTTGTCAGGAGGGGTCATTACGCCTAAACATTTTGACAGGGATCAAAACATTTGAAGAACTCTGACCTAGAATATCTGTAGTGCTTCATGTATTCAGACTTTTGACTTCCGCTTTATCTCTATTACATTTGTAATCAGAAACTGAGGCATAAATATCAATCATGTTTATAAGGGTTGTGATAGATGTTCTGGCATTTTAGGTAACAATAAAAATGTCATCTACATACACATTTGCTGACACTTTTACAATGGTGGTACTGAAATCAATACCATAAATCTGGTCACTGGATTAAATATTTTTAATTAGAAGCTAAAGAGGCATGATTAAAAGGGAAGGTGAGACATCCTGGACGTGTGCCTTTCTGGAGTTTAAATGGAGATAAAATGACCCCACCTGTTCTTACCCTTGCACTCAGATTACTGTATACAGTAATTATCCATTTTTTTAAAAACAAAAATCTCCTAAATTATATTTTTTTAAATATTCTTCAAGGAAGCGACGTGATACTTTATCAAAGGCCATTTTGACATCTAAAGTTCTAGCTATAGTTTCTGCGTTGGTTACTTTCGCTCTCTCCAGCACATGGCACAACAGACAAGTGTTATCATTAGAAGTGATTTTTCATGAAGTCTGCCTGTGATCGGACAATTAGGCAGGGTGAGAATGGTTTAAGTCTTTTGGCTAGTATTTTAGCATAAATTATCCCATTAAGATTAATTAGTGAATTGGCCTATATATATTTTTTGTCAATAGTGGGCCTTTGGTAGAGCTATTATTATGAGTGAAGGCAACGTAGGAGTGTCTTCCCTGTCAGAATAAATCAAAGAAGCATCCATTTCTTGTTGACATTCACTTCATTATTCAAAGGTGAATGAAAGCGCCCTGATTATTCGCTTTGACATAGTAGAGGATATTATAAGTAAAGAGGCAAAATGGCATTACTGGCTCTAAATAAACCAGACATCATTTACCAAGCAATTCTGACATATGCCTGAATCTGCAATTAACCACCAAATGGAACCATACTTATAATAGTTCAATGTTGAGCCACTATCTGATACTCAAGAACAAACCGGGAGAAACAATGACTCCTATGTGAAATTAATAATGTTTTTCTTTTTAGCCTTTTCGCAAGCACACAGCTTGTATTGTCTATACAAAAACCATCAGTACTGAATATGGCTCCCTAAGCATCCCTTAACCTTCACTTAGGGGAATATATAAAACTCACATCCACATATCTTTTCCCTAGGGGTAACGATATTCCAATTACCCCTATAAGAACCATAGGATATATTTCCTGAACCCATCAAGAAAGGACAGGCTTAGTCTGCCTACCCCTAATCAGCCATAAAGTCTCTTCCAATTCACAAAAAAAACTGCCTGCTCTTCCCATGATTTTTCTTTAGGATACTTAGGTTCATGAGTTAGAAATTGCTCCGACCTACACAGGGCAAGAATACATCCTTCCCTGATTATAATCATGAATTTTCAATTTTTCCTATTACTCAACGTCTTTATTCTAAATTTTCTAAACGGTTGGATACAATTGATAATTAATAAAAAATTTACTAATTACTTACCCTCACTTTCTAACAAGTGATCCCCAATGTTTTCTCAAGAGTACGATGATGAGCACTACACACTTCATAATATTGGCCCATATGGCGGAACAGCTTACCCATGCATCGTAATTTAAAATGTTTCTTTAATCACACTTTAGCATTGGCGCTTCAGTATTACGACTATATACCTTGTAAATATCATGTAATATAAGTGAGGACGAATGTATACTGAGACCAATCCCAAAGGTCAGTCGAATACTCACAATCTCTAAGCAAGTCATAGATGGCTAAAACAGTCAATTATGGTGAATAGGATACATTTCAAGATTGTGGCATGTTAATGCTGAAGAGTGCCCCTTCGCTTGAGTAGAAGTGATATAAAAGACAGAGGCCCAGATGTAGGTAATAGCAATTTACCGAATGGTAAATACCGAATTTTACCGATTCGGTATTTACAATTCGGTAATTGCTATGTAGGTAAATAATTCGGTAAAAATACCGAATCTGTAAGATTCGGTAATTACCGATTCGGTAATTACCGAATCGGTATTTGCCATTGATTCCTATGGGCCTTGAAGCCCATAGGATTCAATAGCAAATACCAAATCGGTAAAATTACCGATTTTACAAGGGGAACAGGGTGTCACTTTGACACCCTGTTGCACCCATGTTTCGAGCTTGTGTGCCATGTGACACACAGACATGCCCTTAGGGCATGTCTGTGTGCCACGTACACTGGAATTCGTTATTTACCATGGAATAGTATTCCATGGTAAATAACGATTCGGTAAGGGCCTGTGGCACTGATTACAGTGCCACCTACATATTGATTTACAGAATCGGTAAATTTACCGATTCGGTATTTTACCGATTCTGTAAATTTACCGAATCGGTAAATATACTGATTCTGTAAATAACATGCCCCCTACATGTCAATTCCCAAATACCAGTCGGTAACGGCCCGACCAGTAATTGGAGAGCTACATCTGGCCCAAAATCTCTTAACTATTCCAGTCATAGCACCTTAATACCCTGCCAAAACATTGCTTCAGAGGGATTCAACCCATGGACTGAGGAAAGATTTCATCCATCCTTAACGACATATTTGAAGCCTGACTTCATATTAGCGTTATGTTGTGCAATCAAGTCATCTTATTTTCACCTGCGTACACTCCGATACCATAAATCACACGTTTTCTTCTTAAATGTTTAGCATAGAACTAACAGGTCCGGGTGCTCGTGAGCTGTATGAGCCTCATATAAACACGGGTTTTGAGTGTTTTAAAATCTACAGAAGCATCTTTGACAATCAATCTGATCTGGACTTAACAGTGGCGGCTCCTCCTCTATGACGGCGGAGCGTTGCCTCACTGCTTTCTCACAGTGCGAGAAGCAAAAACATAAAATGGTAATAACATTTTGTTATTACAATTGTATGTCTCCTTTGCCGGGGGGCATGTGGGCAGGCTGCTCTGTTTATGGAGCAGAGGCAGGGGATGAGGGGTTTGCCCACTCCTGAGTGTGCAATGATTGTTTAGTCGGCCCTCTCGGGCCACCCAAACCAGTCATACACACTTTCTGCTTCTCCATGCAGGCTGCATTGCAGCCTGCATGGAGAACATGTCCACCTCTCCATCCCTGGCTTAGCGCTGTGTCACGGCACTGAGACCAATCCCAAAGCTGCATTGCAGCATTGTGATTGGCTTAGGGGATGGAGCCTGGCAGCCTGCTTCCTGTTCCTGTCAGAGGCAGGAGGCAGGAGCAAAGAAGATACAGGACCCAGCCTCTCGGTAAGTTGTATAAAAAAGAAAAGTGCATTATGACCCCCACATGCAACTCCCACACAAACCTCCCATGTGCCCCCCACACCCCCGAGCCATGCCGGCTGCAACTGGGACTTAACATTCTTCGGATACCATCCAGTCTGTGTGCACTACATCATTTTGATACATTTTTGTACCTCCAAATATCCCAACTATGTTTAGAATATCAATATGCTGCATTAGTCGTAACGTACCCTTCCAGTCACAGCACTAATAAAATACTCCAATAATGCTTCACTGACATCATCCGATAAAAAACAACTGCACAATTTGTTCTGCATATTCTGATCAAGACAAGTCTCCCTTAAAGCAATGGTTTTGATGCATGAACTGAAAATAGGTTGGTTTTTTTTTTGTAATATGCAACTGATGCTATATACACAAAATATCTGCTGCTTTTAAGAATTTATTTTACCCAAGGTTTCCTGCATATGTGAACATGTGAACAAACTTATCCGGTACTATTGTCACAAACGTATGCTTAACATTTTGAGCTGATTATGAATCTGAATTTTGGAAGGAACAGAATCTGACTGATGATCTGATGAATGTAAAAAGGATTTTTTTTGAGGTACATAGAATCAAAACCAGTTTTTAATAAAAACGTGAATGAATTAGCTATATATCTGAGTACGTCAGCTCGACTAAAGCTGACTGTTAGCCTGAAATAAAGTCTTTGTCCTGAACAGAATAATCACTGACTCCATTACTAAAACACGCCATTGTGAAAACCTTATTAAAGTATGAGATCCAATTATTCTTTCCTCTCGATTTTGTCTTTCTGAAATTCCACACTGAGCCCTGCCAGCACTTATAGACTGAATTTCTTGCCATCTTATTGCTGCTTTTTCACACTTTCTTCCCCAAGGCGATAACTCATAATAGTCACATATTCCCAATGAGGACTTTTGGAGCCATGAATTGATTAATTCACTCCACTTGTTAGACAGAGAGGAATGGGTGCCCATTCACTTCCAATATATGGTGATGGTCACTTTGGAACAGTGGATCCCAATCTTAACTATCTTATTCTCTTTTTTGTCCTTTCGTTCTTTACAGCTTTGAAAAAGACTAAGGCATATTAGCTTCAGAGGACGAAACATGTTTTGGCTGTTCTCACATTCTACACTATACATCAAATGGCACACTCTATTTTCTGAACATGGAATTATTCACCTTTAAATAAAGAAGTGCATGTCAATCAACAAATGGATGCTACTTTGATATATTCTGAAAGGAAAGACACTCCTAGTTTGTCTTTAAATTACTTATGACTGGGATAATAAGGGTCTAAACTCCATTGGAGTGCTCACCCACAACAAATCAGGTATTTGAGGATGATGGGCCCTATGCATTATTAGTAAATACTATATTGGCTGAGCCTGTGGGGCTGGAAATCAAATCAGAATCTGCAAATCAGTGAAATAATACCACCACATTAGGAGTGAGTGTGTCATAGTAAGCTTTACAAAAAGTTGCAGTAAAGCCATGCGGGCCTTAAGCTTTATTCAATTTTAGAGATGTTATTGCCTTGGATATCTCCTCTTCGTTAAATGGACAGATTGAGTGCTGTTTTATTATCCTAGTGTATCTGTGGCAGGTTAATGTGATCTAAATAGGCTTTACAATCATCAAGGTAGGCTTGTGAGTCATTCCTGTAAAGAGGTTCACAAAATTCTTTAAAAGTCTCCAAACTTTTTTGATGATTTGTTTGTGTTTTCTTTGACTTACCTTTAAGCGGGGTGAAACCATTCTAGTTTTTTTGTGTTTTAAGGAGGACTCAAGCATGTTACCTCCTTTGTTCACATCAGAGTTTTAGGCTTTTGGATCTGTTGACCCAGACCTCACCAATCACACCTAGTATTCTAATACATTCGTATTTTTTAAAAAGTAAGTGTAGGGTAGAGTTGTCTCGTTTCGCTATGTGGGACATCTCAAGCTTTTTAATTTCATCTACCAATTCTGTTATTTTACTGATATTGCTTTTATTTAACTTTGCTTGTAGGTTTATTAGGATTCCCTTTTAGTGTTGCTTAGAGTGCATCAGAAAATATAGGGGGAGTTGAATTTCAGACAACGTATTATCATTCACATAACCAATCATAGCTTTTTCTATTGAGTCTTTGTTCTCTTCACATATAAGAATGTCACCATTAACAGTAAGAATTGACAGGGTAGTTTACAGCTAAACAACAACAAATTTCCATGTGTGCTTGCTATTCTTTAAAAACCCAGATTCACCATATAAGAAATCAATACTAGGGTCACAATTTGAGCAAGAATTAGCAACATTATTAATTAATATCAGTAGTCTCTGTCTCACTACATGTACTAAGAACATTCATTTATTGTTGTACAAAATCTTTTTTTTAATACATGTGGTCATCAAGTACATAAATCATTTCCCTCAATTACATTACGTTAAAAATGTTTTTATACAAAAAAGTAATTGTCGACAGAGCGTTTCTGTGGAAATCGAAATGGTTCCCACAATCTTCTTCAGAACCTACATTTAAAAAGAAAAACGCTTGTAGCTCTTTACCAAACATCACTTCAATCAGTGATAATAATACCAATGATGCAGAAGACTGCAGTCATCGCTGCCCGAAGGCAGAAACAAACAGAATTAAATTAAAAAAGAAAGCTGATAATGTAAAAAAGATATTAAGAATCTTTCCAAGGATAACCCTTACCCCTTGAGAGACAATTATTACAATATCAACTCACCACAGGACAGATAATACATGTGGGGTAGGTACAAAAACAAACAATCAGTCACTTTTCAGACTCCTTAGCAGAATCCGCCGACTCTGACCCCCAGGAGGGTCCTAGCAATGTCAGCACACACCCAGGCCAGACTTTTATTTAGCTCGAGCCCACAAGGGCATTGGAAGAAGCAGACCATGGCACCAATACCCAGTGATTGCCATACAACATTACAGGTGGGACCCCCAGGGACCATATCTCCGCTCATACAGTAAGGGCTAATAACACACAGCAAATTCACATTTTTGGTGTATCAAACTATACTCTGTCTTCTGCAGAAATTCCACTTCTAAGCAAAGGGATTTCCTATATTATAACAAAATGAATTTGCTTTTTTGCATTAGAAACTAAACTATTATAGTTCTTCTGTAAAACAGGACTCAGACTAACCTTTCTAGAAAGGAATGAACCTGTAAATGACTCTGTAACTGGCTTGAAGTCAACCTTTTACCCTCCCAGTACATTTATGCCACCGGGACTACTTACCATAAAAAAACTTGTGTGCAAAGGGCTCTGTAGCACGAAGGAAACAAGGAATTACATTCCTTGCAATATTTCTCTAGCAGAAAGGAAAGCTCTCTTAGACCTGAAACATCGTTCCACTATAACAGTGAAACCAGCTGACAAAGGGGGAGGAATAGTCCAAAAGGAACACACAGACTATGACTCCAAAATGTGAAGGCAAATCTCTAACTCCAACTAATTTCACTATAAAAGACTTTCCATCTGTCCATTTAGGAAAATCAAGTGTGAAATACTTAAGGTCACAAGTGAAGGTAAAGAACTTTTTATCTGAAAAGGAGCTCACATTTTTAACACAGATAATCCGCACATTCCTGTTCTATACACTTCACCCAAAGTCTTATCTAGAAACTGTACCTACAAGGAGGATTGCTTCAGAGGAGCAAACATTCTACAGGGCAAATTACTCACCAGGGGCTACCCCAAGAGGATAGTCAAATTTGCTCTTAAACAAGCCTGGTAATGTCCTAGGAAGGAGCTGCTATAAACAAAGAGCAAAACACCCCTCAACAAACTGGTATGTCTGACCACGTTTTGTCCACACACTGACAAAGTTTAACATTTGATCACCAAACACTGGTACATTGTTGGGAGCATTGATCCCTTTATCCAGCTTCTAATGTTTGCCTTCAAAAGAGGTAAACAAATTAAGGACCATTTGGTCCACTCTACTACCTGCGGCCCCGCCCCCCCTTTTGCCTTCTGTACCCCGCGCAACCCCGCTCCCGCCTCCCAGCTGCTCCTCCCTCCCTCCGGATACTTAGGGTGTTCTAGCGCGACGGGGAGCTGTGACCTGACCTGACCCTGGTCGGTGACGGTCACTCCACGCGGCTCTCCGTGAGTGTGCCTGGTCTCCCTACCTGCCTCTACCTGCTCGCTACCAGTGCTTGTTTTTTGTTTCGTTCTCGCCGTCTTTTTCTCGCCCTCCCTACCTGCCTCTACCTGCTCGCTACCAGTGCTTGTTTTTTGTTTCGTTCTTGCTGTCTTTTTCTCGCCCTCCCTGCTCCTTGCGGCTGCTCCCCTGTGGCCCCGCCCCCCCTTTTGCCTTCTGTACCCTGCGCCACCCCGCTCCCGCCTCCCAGCTGCTCCTCCCTCCCTCCAGATACTTAAGGTGTTCCAGCGTGACGGGGGAGCTGTGACTTGACCTGACCCTGGTCGGTGACGGTCGCTCCACCCGCCGCGCGGCTCTCCGGGAGTGTGCCCGGTCTCCCTACCTGCCTCTACCTGCTCGCTACCAGTGCTTGTTTTTTGTTTCATTCTCGCCGTCTTTTTCTCGCCCTCCCTACCTGCCTCTACCTGCTCGCTACCAGTGCTTGTTTTTTGTTTCATTCTCGCCGTCTTTTTCTTGCCCTCCCCGCTCCCTGCCGCTGCTCCCCTGCGGCCCCGCACCCCCTTTTGCCTTCTGTACCCCGTGCCACCCCGCTCCCGCCTCCCAGCTGCTCCTCCCTCCCTCCAGATATTTAAGGTGTTCCAGCGCGACAGGGAGCTGTGACCTGACCTGACCCTGGTCGGTGACGGTCACTCCACCCACCGCGCGGCTCTCCGTGAGTGTGCCCGGTCTCCCTACCTGCCTCTACCTGCTCGCTACCAGTGCTTGTTTTTTGTTTCGTTCTCGCCATCTTTTTCTCGCCCTCCCTACCTGCCTCTACCTGCTCGCTACCAGTGCTTGTTTTTTGTTTCGTTCTTGAAGTCTTTTTCTCGCCCTCCCCGCTCCCTGCCGCTGCTCCCCTGCAGCACCGCCTCCCCTTTTGCCTTCTGTACCCCGCGCCACCCCGCTCCCGCCTCCCAGATGCTCCTCCCTCCCTCCGGATACTTAAGGTGTTCCAGCGCGACGGGGAGCTGTGACCTGACCTGACCCTGGTCGGTGACGGTCGCTCCACCCGCAGCACGGCTCTCCGTGAGTGTGCCCGGTCTCCCTACCTGCCTCTACCTGCTCGCTACCAGTGCTTGTTTTTGTTTCGTTCTCGCCGTCTTTTTCTCGCCCTCCCTATCTGCCTCTACCTGCTCGCTACCAGTGCTTGTTTTTTGTTTCGTTCTCGCCGTCTTTTTCTCGCCCTCCCCGCTCCCTGCAGCTGCTCCCCTGCGGCCCGCCCCACCTTTTGCCTTCTGTACCCCGCGCCACCCCGCTCCCGCCTCCCAGCTGCTCCTCCCTCTGGATACTTAAGGTGTTCCAGCGCAACAGGGAGCTGTGACCTGACCTGACCCTGGTCGGTGACGGTCGCTCCACCCGCCACGTGGCTCTCCGTGAGTGTGCCCGGTCTCCCTACCTGCCTCTACCTGCTCGCTACCTGTGCTTGTTTTTTGTTTCGTTCTCGACGTCTTTTTCTCACCCTCCCTACCTGCCTCTACCTGCTCGCTACCAGTGCTTGTTTTTTGTTTCGTTCTCGCCGTCTTTTTCTCACCCTCCCAGCTCTCTGCCGCTGCTCCCCTGCGGCCCCGCCCCCCCTTTTGCCTTCTGTACCCCGCACCACCCCGCTCCCGCCTCCCAGCTGCTCCTCCCTCCCTCCGGATACTTAAGGTGTTCCAGCGCGACGGGGAGCTGTGACCTGAACTGACCCTGGTCGGTGACGGTCGCTCCACCCGCCGCGCGGCTCTCCGTGAGTGTGCCTGGTCTCCCTACCTGCCTCTACCTACTCGCTACCAGTGCTTGTTTTTTGTTTCGCTCGCCGTCTTTTTCTCGCCCTCCGTACCTGCCTCTACCTGCTCTCTACCAGTGCTTGTTTTTGTTTCGTTCTCGCGGTCTTTTTCTCGCCCTCCCCGCTCCCTGCTGCTGCTCCCCTGCGGCCCCGCCCCCCCTTTTGCCTTCTGTACCCCGCACCACCCCGCTCCCGCCTCCCAGCTGCTCCTCCCTCCCTCCCACTCCACCCCTCCCACTACGCCATTTATGGCGGAGTCCACGCGCACGCACAGCGTTCACGCGCAGCGGGTGCGTCAATGGCGCGCCAAAGGCAAGCCCGTCTGTGCCTGTCCGCGCCTGGACCTCGCGCAGCGCCAGGACCCCTGGTTCCTGAAGATGCCAGCCCACACAACGGATTTACGACGCCACCACCCTCCACACACTCAATGCCGGCCTGAACCCCGCCTGCTACCGAGCCACCCCGAAACGCACCCACGGACCCTTCACCTGCAAAGCCTGCAAGTTCACCTGCCTCCGGACCTGAACCGCTCCCGCCAAGCTGAGCCCCAGCAGCAACCACCTCAAGTGCATCCTGCTCAAAACCCGCTCCATCCACAAGCACGCCGTCGAACTCTGGAACCTCCTCGACACAACAGCACCAGACGTCACCTCCGTCACAGAAACTTGGATGAACGCCTCCTCAGCGTCTGACATCGCCATAGCCATCCCGGACGGATACAAGATCACCCGGAGGGACCGTGTCAACCAGACGGGAGGAGGCATCGCCATCGTACACAAGAACACCATCCGCATCTCGACCAACTCCGACGACACCTTCACCGCCGCCGAACACATCCACTTCCAGATACACACCGACCCCAAGACGACCCTCAGAGGCACCGTCATCTACAGACCCCCGGGACCACGCACACAATTCAGCGAAGACATCGCAGACTTCATCAGCCCGCACGCCCTCCCCTCCGCAGACTACATCCTCCTAGGGGACCTGAACTTCCACCTGGAGAACAACAATGACAGCAACACCACCACCCTGCTGGACAACCTCGCCAACCTCGGACTACGCCGGCCACACGCTTGACCCCGTCTTCTCATCCAGCAAGCACATCTCCTTCAGCCACTCCACCGGACTTCATTGGACTGACCACAGCTGCGTCCACTTCAGCTTCAGAAGAACCACGACCCACCACCATCCGCAACAGGTTCCTCACCGGAGCTGGAGCAAGATCACCGCCGAACAGCTCACCACCTCCCTCAGCCAGAACCCTCCCACCAGCACAACGGACCCCAACGAAGCTGCCAGCAACCTCACACAGTGGCTGACCGCCTGCGCCGACGACCTCGCACCACTAAAGAACCCTCCCAGCAGGCCCGAAAGCAAGAAAACCCCGTGGTTCACTGACGAACTCAAGGACTCCAAGAAGAACTGCCGCACCCTCGAGAAAGCCTTGCGCCACGACCAGACCTCAGACAACAGGACCGCCCTCAAGCACACCACCCGCAAGCACCACCAGCTGATCCGCGCCACCAAGAAGACAGCACTCAAAGAACGACTGGACAACAACGCCCACGACAGCAAGGAACTCTTCAGCATCGTCAAAGAGTTCTCCAACCCCAGCGCCAGAAACAACGACATCACCCGCTCGCAAGACCTCTGCGACTCACTCGCCTCGTTCTTCCACCGCAAGATCGCTGACATACACAACAGTTTCAGCGCACAGACCACGCACCCAACCACCGAACCAACGACTGCCACCTCCACCCTCTGCAACTGGACCCCAGTCAACACCGAAGACACCACCCGCACGAGTTACACCATCCACTCCGGATCCCCAACCGACCCCTGCCCCCACCACGTCTTCAACAAGGCCGACGCCATCATTGCACCCCTGCTTCGGGACATCATCAACACCTCCTTCCGCACTGCCACCTTCCCGGAGAGCTGGAAGCACGCCGAGCTCAGCGCCCTCCTGAAAAAGCCAACAGCGGACCCCACCGACCTCAATAACTCCTCCCTTTTCCTGCCAAAGTCATTGAGAAAACGTCAACAAACAGCTCGCCGCCTTCCTCCAGGCGAACGGATCCCTCGACCCCTCGCTGTCCGGTTTCCGAGCCAACCACAGCACCGAGACCGCCCTGATCGCAGCCACCGATGACATCAGATCCCTGCTCGACAACGGGGAAACAACGGCCCTCATCCTCCTGGACCTCTCTGCAGCGTTCGACACTGTCTGCCACTGCACCCTAGTGCAGCGCCTCAGCAACATCGGAGTCCAAGAGAAGGCACTGGAGTGGATCATCATCTCTTTCCTCACCGGAAGAACGCAGAGAGTTCGCCTCCCCCCGTTCAGATCCGAGGCCACCAAAGTCATCTGCGGCGTACCACAAGGATCATCACTCAGCCCAACCCTCTTCAACGTCTACATGAGCCCCCTCGCAGCCATCGCACGCCAGCACAACCTCAACATCATCTCCTACGCTGATGATACCCAGCTGATCCTCTCCCTCACCAGCGACCCCGCCACCGCCAGAGCCAGCCTACACGAAGGGATGAAAGACGTCGCCGAGTGGATGATGAACAGCCGCCTGAAACTGAACTCAGACAAGACGGAAGTCCTCATCCTGGGATCATCGCTCACCGGGACGACTCCTGGTGGCCCCCTGCCCTGGGCACCACTCCCAAGCCAACGGATCACGCACGCAACCTGGGCTTCATCCTGGACTCCTCCCTCTCGATGACCAGACAAGTCAACGCCGTCTCCTCATCGTGCTTCAACACCCTGCGCATGCTCCGCAAGATCTTCCGATGGATCCCCACCGAAACCAGGAAGACCGTCACCCAGGCAATCGTCATCAGCCGACTTGACTACGGGAACACCCTCTACGCCGGAACCACAGCCAAACTTCAAAAAAGACTCCAACACATCCAGAACGCCTCCGCACGACTCATCCTGGACATCCCCCTACACAACCACATCTCCGGCCACCTAGGAGACCTGCACTGGCTCCCCGACAGCAAGAGAATCACGTTCAGGCTCCTCACCCACCCACACAAGGCTCTCCACGACCTGAGCCCCAAGTACCTCAACGACCGCTTGACCTTCTATACGCCCACTCGCCAGCTACGATTGACCAGCCACGCCCTCGCTGCCGTACCACGCATCCGTCGAGCCACCGCCGGAGGAAGATCCTTCTCCTACCTGGCAGCCAAGACTTGGAACTCCCTCCCCATCCACCTTCGGCTGACCCACGACCATCTCTCCTTCAGGAACCAGCTCAAGACCTGGCTGTTCGAGCAGTGACGCACCCCTCCCCCCCAGCGCCTTGAGACCCTTCCGGGTGAGTAGCGCGCTATACAAATGCCTTGATTGATTGATTGATTGAAAGTAGACTAGTTTCAACACCAAGAGAACCCTAGAAGATACCTGGGGTCTCCAACCAATGAAAGAACATTATCACTGTGGGAGTTGTGCAGCCTGTAAACGCAAACACATTAGGAGCATGGCACTATGAAGGTTGACCTCTAGCTGTAATTTCAAAAATGTAATTTATTGTATGTGGTGTCCATGCAATTTGCTGTACATAGGACAAACGTCACAACCAGTGAAGACAAGAATTGGCCAGCTTCGGAGAAAAATAAGATGCGGGTTAACCAACCCCCATTTGTTGCTCATTTTCTGGAACATAACCATACTGCTGAAGACTTTGGAACATATTTACAATGAATTGGAATGGTGCTGCATGCAATTTAGCTATACTGCACTGCGTTATTTAAAAGAACACAGGGATGTGCTGTATTTAAAAGAATAACGTGCACCCCATGGGGTTTACCTTGTGCTTGCGCTAAAAAAGCTACCCAGTGTCAGCACATGCGCTATTGCACCATTGTGCAAGGGTGGCTACATCGCGTTTGTGCAGACAGGGCTCCCTTCCTGCACAAAACCAAATATTAATGCTGTTTTGCTCCTTCTATGTGTGCTACAGAATGCATTTCACATAGAAAGAGCAAAATATGTGGAGAAATAAAAGTATTTCTCCTCGTTACACCACTCTAATGACTCCTTCTAAAAGGCCATTGTAAATCTGGGGCAGTGTCAGAAAGCAATGGGTGTTGCATGGTAATGCCTGCAGCAATACCCATTGCACGCCCTTTGCCACAGAAAACTGTGGTGAGGAGGGCCATATTTACAAGGCAGTGCTAAGTTACGCAAAGTGGCTTAGCGCCGCCTTGTAAATATGGGGGTCACAAATAAATTGAACAACCTGTAATCAATATAAATCAAAAAAATATATCCAGTGAAGGATATATAAGGAGACTGATACTGACCAAAATGGTTCTCAAGGTAAATCATTGAGTGTAAACCTTGTAGTGAGTTAATTGACAATTTTATGAATAGCATTCCAAAACAAACGAACACATGGACTATGCACATCTCCTCCCTCAGCTTTTGAGTCAAGCTTAGCCCAGAGTTATTTGGGAAGAGTTGTTCATAATTAGTGAAAATAGGTAGCATTGAAAAATCCAAACAATTAAGCACATCACCCCCACCTAAAGTTTCAGGAGGATCTGTATGCCCTTTAGCTGTAGGTAAAGTTTTACTCACTCACAGGTCCCATTCAGTCTCAGCATCCGAGGTTTTCTCCCCTTTTCTCCCTCGTTTCGAATTCTAGTTTGGGCTCCCTTATTCAGTGCCTTATGCAGTGCCTTGTGTTCCGGATCTTTTATCAAGTGGTGACCAGTCTGCTGACGTGTGTCAGGTCCGGGTCAAACCCGCCTCCATAACGCCGCTAGGTCTTTTTCAAATCCACTGAATAGCCCAAGCGTCCAGGTGCCGGGTGTTAGCAAAAAGAATGCCCGCTAGCCTGAGCCTGAGTCTTCTCACTGCTTCACCGCAGTTAGTCGCAGTACCCACATGACAGTGTAACCATAACAGTGTAGCAGTATAGCAGTGTAGCGGTGTGGCAGCAGAGTAGCCCAAGTATCCAGGTACCAGGTGCCAGGTTTTAGCAAAGAAAGTAGACACCTGTGTCTTTTGTCAAATGTTGAACAGTCTACTGACGTGTGTCAGGTAGGAGTCCCAAACCCACCACCAGACCACCTCTGGATCGTTTCAAATCCGATAAGTAGCTGAAGTGGCCAAAGAAAGAAGCAAAGTTTTTCAGCTATGCCCGCATGAAACTTCTCACCACTTCACTGCCGTTCCCCTGCAATCCAATGTAGCCATACAGTGCAACAGTGTATCGGTGTATCGGTGTGGAAGCGGAGTCGACTTTCATATGGTCTCGTTCTCAGCTGGGCATCTCAGCCGCGGGTCTCGACATGCAGCTCCTGCTGAGGCTCTCAGTGATTTCACTGCGCCCCGTTTCAGCTGCGTTTCCCACAACGGCACTCCCCGTGTCCTGCCTCAACTGGGGGTCTCAAGCCGCAAGTCTCGGCCTGCGGCTCCCGCCGCGGCTCTCAGCGGCTCTCCCCGTGCTCAGCTGCGGGTCTCACGCCGCAAGTTTTTTGCCACTCTACTCATTTGCCGTGGCTCTCTGCTCTCAGCGCGGCAGGCAGCGGGGGCGCTCTGCTGCTCTCGAGTTCGTGTCTATGTCCCGGGTGGCAGCTCGGGTCAGCTCTTGGTTCCTTGTCTGTGTCCTGGGCAGCAGCTTGAGTCGGGTTGTGTCGGCGGCTCTGATGCTTGTACTTCTTCGTGCTCTGAGCAGTTTAATTACGTTTTCAAAGGTAAGTATCCTTAATGTTTTTTAGGGGCCTTGTGTTCCATACTCCAGATTCAGTGGAAGAGAGGGATCCTTGCTGCAATTCTGTGGCGGCTTCAGTCCGTCATCTTGCTCCTCCTCCCCCTAGAGCTCAGAGACTCCAAGCTCCCTCTGGACTGTACTGTTAGTTGGTGTCTTGGATATATCTATGGTATTTGTGGCCTTATGTTTTTCGGGTTGATATAAGATGGTCTTTGTTAGCTTATGTATCCCAGTATGCTAGGTAACTAGCCTTAATCTTATTGTCCAGGTAGCGAGGGCTTAACACCCACAAAGGCATTTTCCAGCTGTGTACATCAAAAATATATTAAGTAACGAAGCCAAGTCCCCCAAAATTGTTCAGAGAGCTCGCAAAAATCTAACCCTGGTGACAATTTCATATGACGTTTTCGGTACTGTAATGTATACATGCCACTAGAAAAGAATGGAAAATGTTAACTATAATTAATAATAAAAAACTAAAATCAATAGACACAGTTTATAGTTACCAAATGACACCATACGCATGCTCCAATTAAGTCTCCGTTTAAAACCTGAATGTATTTTGGGAGTTGGAGTCACTAACCACCACCAGTGGCGGCTGATGACATTTGAAAGTGGTAGGGCAGAAACTGCTAATCATACTGCACCGTAGTGAGCGAGCGTAGCGAGCGAGCATAGAGAGCGAGCCTGAATCCCCTAAGGAGGGTTTGGGGGGATCTCCCCCCGAGAAAATTTTGAAAAAATTGTGGAAAAATGGTGCATTTCCAAGCAAATTTGAGAAAGCAGGAAGGTTAATAAAGCAATTGTCAAAGTGCAGGTATTACATTATTAAAGAACTGTCATATAATATACTAGGTAGCTGCTTATTCAGTATAACAACAGAGCTTCATAACAGACTTCAAGATACAATGATGAGAACCTCACAGATTGTTTTTATTTAAACTGCAAACAACAAAACAAACCACTTTTTTGATTTAAACTGCAAACAACAAAAGAACCAACTAAACAGGTCACAAATTATCACCATTCAACATATTTACTTTTTGTATCTAAATTCAGCACGTCTGTCTTTAAGCGCAGCAAATTTTTCAATTACTTGAACGTTAAAGTCAGCAATATTTTGAACAAGCTTGCTCTCTATAGAGAGCATTGCCAACGCATTGAGTCTTTCCTGAAGCATGGTGTTCCTCAGGAATGTCTAATCCTCTTTAAGGCGGAAAAAGATCGTTCTGCCTCTGAGGTTGTCATAGGAGTTTTCAGTAAAGCTACAGTCTCTGTAAATGTCTTTTCCATATTAAGTTCATGAATTAAAGACAGCAAAGACCTGGCATCTTTGGCATTTTGGTACACAAGCATTGAGTACATTACTGTCAACTCACTTTTCAGGTCCTCTTGGTTGAGCATCGGATAAGCTTCCCCAGCCTCATGCAGAGCATGCTCAGGGAAGGATTCATTATATTTTTCAAAGTATTTACTTTCCAATAATGCGGCACTCCCAAAATGTTTTGTGAAAGCAAAACGCTCTTATGCCTGCACAATTACAATGTCACAGATCTCTTTTGCACTTCGGACCAGAGTGGTGATGTTTTTCCTGCGGTTTGAAAAAGTTGAAGCCGCTGGCAATTGGCTGTCTAAGTTGTCAACCTCATCTCTCACTATGTTTATGCTTGCGACAAACTCCGTGGTATATCTTTTCACAGACACATTATCTACGTCTCGTCCTTGCAACTGATTGTATAAATTCTCGACCTTTGTCATTATCTTTTCAAATAAAAAAAGAAAGAACTGAGACTTTCTATCTTTTAGTGTTCTAGCAAAGCCACGGGCTTCACTGTGACTATTGAAATCAAAGGTTTCATTGGCTTCTATGGCTTCAAAACATTGCACAAGGTCCTCCCTATATTGAAATATTAGTTGGACTGTACGTATGTTATAGTTCCAACGATTTAAGGCTCCCCTCGGAACCTTTTTGTCCACAATCTCCAGAAGTGCTTCCAATCTTTTTGGGGAACGTGAGAAGAATGCTGCCATGCCTCCTACATCCTGAAAGAAAATTTGTGTCTCGGAGATCTTTGATACTGCCTGTTGCATAATAAGATTAAGTTGGTGGGCGTGACAGTGCACATAATGAGCATTCGGGTAGACATCTCTAATTCTTTTCTGAACGCCACCATGGCTTCCACTCATTACGGATGCACCATCATAGCTTTGTGCAATAAGTTTTTTTCTTTGCTGCAGCTCTGGAAAAATGAAGTTGAGTTGACGCAGTATAGATGCAGTAATGGTTTCTGCAGTAGCAATATTTTTTTTTCTCTTTCCTGCCCCAAGAGAATTTTTGTGATTGAGGTCTTTTATCGATGGTGATTTTGGAGAAGAAGGTCCTAGCGGGATTAACCTCAAGTTAACAGGAGCAGCTTGTTAAGACTGCAGCTGGGTGGTAGGTTCATCAGCGCTCAGCCAGGGATCTGGGTGTTAACAGCTCATTGGCTGCCTCAGCACGAGGCAAGGCAGACCCTGGAAACTGCTGCTTCTGGCTACAGCATCTGCTAAACTCCAGCCATGTCTGCTAAAACTAACTGCGTGCAAAATTAAGCTTGTAGTTTCATGCAATAGCAGTTCAGTGTGCAACTCCTCACTATGTTTGTGATATACGCAATCTCCACTGTGAATTTAGGCTCTGACTGCTAAAGAATGTGTAGAATGTGCAAAAGATAAATTTTACTTAGTTTCCCCGTGTATGCGGATCTCTAATATAGTTTAGAAAAACAAGTTGGACGGACCTGTCTAGCAGAATGTCCGACACTGCAGCGTCCGGCACCGCAGGGGTTTGTTAGAATAACCATCACACACCAACCTGGTTGGTGTCATGCTTCATCATCGGGTTCCAAGCTGAGGAGCCGAATGCTACTCAGCTGTGTAGCATTCGGCTCCTCAGCTGTGCTGCGGCACCTGATTACAGTAGAGCAGTTATTTTCTGAAATTGTGATGAAGTGGTGTATTAAAAATATCTATGGGACTTTAACTGATCAAAAATTCTTTATTCCCAGTGGCCCAGGACATAAGAAAAACTAGTGGATAACTATAAGAGACTTATTTAGTTGGGTCTAAGTTATCTGTTAGGTCGACATGTTTCAGCCCATATACAAATTGTGTTGGGCTTTCTTCAGGAACTTTCTCACAGTGAATTAAAATGTGGTGTGGGTGAGAAATCGGAATGCGGAATCGAGAATAGGTTTTGAGCCGGGTGAGCCCTTTTACACAAGTAGTGAAGCTAAGGGTCTCTCGCCCCGGGTCCCGATTTACTTTGTATATGCGTAACCAATGTAAAATACCGCAGGTGGACACGAAAGACGGTCAGTCCACATGGCATAAGCCAGCACACCATAGCGTGTGTGCTGTTTAAAATGCATATACATGTGGCGTAATTACTATTTTGCCACTCACTTTCACTTTTCTCACCCACACCACATTTTAATTCACTGTGAGCAAGGTCCTGAAGAAAGCCCAACACAACGCAAGGCAGTTGTCAGGCAGATGTTCTCCAAAGTTGGTTGGTTATTCATAAGGTTTTCCTCAGGAAAGACTTGGGTAAACTTATACCTCTATAACAAAACAGAGTGTTGAATTAGCACTTTGGACCCGCTTTACAAAGAAATTTCCATGACTAGCTTCAATTTGGGTGTGCAAAATATGCCGTCATGAGTTTAAATGCCAATCTTGATTCACAGAATCAGGATTGGCTGAATCTTACATTGTAAGGTGCACTTTCGAATATGTCTGTTCCCCCAACATAATGTAATTTCCATATTCACAAGTTTGGTGCTGGATATGGGATTCTGGTTGTTCCGGGGCAGAGTAACCTGAAACAATAGGGAATTATTTGGCAGTCCTCTTGCATAATGTTTCCCATCAAAGGCTTGCAAATATGCTCCTGTCAGAGGCAGGAATAAATGTATTTCCCAGGGTGTGGTCCGGAGGGAACTGGGGATCTCTAGAAATAAAATATTTTCTCTAGAGAGCTAAAAAGTACATGCAAAGTAGCACATTTCACATTTACATACACATTTTTCACCTAGTGAAATTCTGCTTGAGTCAAAAAGCAACTCTAAATGTGCTGTAGATTTCCTGAAATATTCCTCTTCTAGGATCCGATTTGAGTGTCTGTAAGTGTGGAAGTGTCCTCCAGATATAAATGGAATCCTTCAGGTGCAGAGTACTGACTACTGTCAGGGTTATGTGAAACCAGTCAGTGGTACCTCGGTGAGAAAATTCAGTAGTAAGATAGGTTACTATCACCCAATGTAATGGTACTCATTTCATCAGTCTGGTCAAAATAAGAGCTTAGTGAAGCCTCACACACATGTGACCTTCTTCTTACACACTGATATTTGCAGTTGAACCCTAATCCATTGAGATATTTTACTGGCACTATGTTTGCTTCTTCATTACTAAGTCTGGCAGCCGCCTCCATTTGTGGTCTTGGTGAGAGTATGCTCAACAGTGCACATGGACATTGTTGCAAATAAACGACAAGACCTACTTGCACTTGCAATGCTAAGCCTAGCAGTCATCCAAGGAAGTATCTTTGTCATAGACACATCGCTTGATAATGTTAAGTGTCAACGGAAAGTACAGTAAGCAGCCATGTTGTGCGACACTCGAGCCGATTGTTAATGGGCAACGGACCAGGCTGTTGATGGACAACCACATCATTAAGCAGTTGGGTGATGATACTGCATCAGGTGTCAGAAAGCTGTATATTAGCTCTAGTTGCTAGGCGAGTAGATGATATTCTGCAGGGGGCGCCTATTTATAATGGCCACACATACCCAGACTTAGGTGTCCTGTTGAAAAAAATGCCCAGTCAGCACCTTTGCAAATCCGAAAACCCGCATGTGCTGGCGGAAAAGGACGGGGTCCATCCTCCAGTAAATTCTTACGGCTGCCACTTAAGTTGTGTCCTCTGTGTCTGATCTCTGGTACAGGCGCAGCCTTACTCATGGCAGGAGGAGCTAGGGTCTGGGTGCGGGACAGTGAAATCTCCTTGTATTTCTGTAGCCTAATAATACAGTTGCTGAGTATCTCCGCTTTAAAAAAAAAAAAAAGGGTAAAAAGAGGCACTGCTTTCACTTCTCTGCCGGCCCGGGGTGCAATACTTTTAATGTGGGAGTGCACAGAACGAATCAGCAGCAAACAGTGGGGTGGTGGGGGTGAAGGAGGGAGTGAGTACCTTCACTTTCATTTCTAACATGGATTACAAATATCGTAAATAAAAGTGACGATGGCGAGTTAGACTTCCTGCGCCTATCACGGGACATTTGGACTAACTTTCTTCTTTGGGCCTCGTTAGGAGGAGATGGGAAGTAATCGACCCGGTGCCACTTTGTAGTCTGAAGCCATGAAATTGGGCTGACCATTCTCCTTGCGGTAGAAACTTCATGGTCCGGTAAAAAAACACATCAGAATTAGATCCACTCAAGAGAATGGAAGTTTACGGAAGGAGTGAGGGGATGTTTTCTCTCTCCTTGGAGAGGAAGATGTGAATATTTTCACTGAGGTCTGATGTCATTCTGAAAACATGGCAGCAGCTGGAAGTGAAACACCGCACTGAATATGTTATTCCATAAATCAATCAAAGGCAGAGAGAGCACGCTTTAGGAAGGGAATCAAGGCGTCCAGTTGCGACACCAAACAACTTTATGTGAGACGCCGGGACCCTTTGCTTCACATCGGGACCACTGAAGCCCGTGCTAATTAAAAAGGCTTTGTTAAAAAATGCAGAATTGTTACATGATCGGACATTATTTATTGGCTTCCTAAACCCTATGCATGAGCTAATTCAGGAAACATATGTTGCTGCCTTTATTAATACCCCTGCCAAAGATTCCCTTTCAACTATAGAAAATTACATACATTTATCCATCTGAAGGCACTGCACAGGCTTGCATTGCAGCTCAGAAATACGTGTTATCTGATGTGGTGGTCTGAGATAGTCGCCTCTAGGCCTAGTTATTACCGACCCCTGGTGAGAACCTGATGAACCGGGAAGGCCCTTCCTGGTTCATGAGGTTCTCACCAGGGGTCGACTCGGTAATACAGCGCCCAGGATCACACACTGTGTCCAGATTCGCAGGCGCTGCATTACAGCACTGGGTGCTAATAGTCAAGCTTTTTGACAATACCGTGAAAACAACATTACGAACGTCAATGATGCCTCCCAAAACAATGATCAGACTAGCCAGTTCTAATCACGGGCCTCCACTTCTAGCGCAGTGCGCGCACACATTATGGGTGATTCTGATCAAGTCACGACACTAACTTATTCAGTTATTCGTCCCATCCCCACTCCCGTCGTGCTTAATTATAAATTAAAATAGTATAGAGTATAGACACACACTTAAAATCATCACTCACTCTCAACATAAACTCAAGGTAGTAAATTCATTGGTTGGTGGTGGCATGAGTAACTAACTTACGTGGGTGGGGGGACGCGGTCTCGTCTCGATGTCAGTCAGTCACACTAGTTGGTGAGGTTCCTCCAGGCAGGCGGTCCAGTGGCAGACACCAGTCAGTGACATACACTACACACACGTCTGGTCACGAGTCGAGTTGAGTTGACGAGTCCGACAACAACAGTCACGCGCCCCACTGACTAGAGACGTATGACTCATCATGAACATCATCACTTAGTTCCACTTTCACTTTGACTTACTGTTGTTGTTGTCGTGGGCCTCGGCTCGTGGCATGAATCCAGCACGCGCAGTGTGGCCAATCACCAACGTCAATGCCTTAGAGCAGCTAACACCCACGCGCGGCACCATCCTGCTGGAGTAGCCAATCATGGCGCGGCGTTAGCAGCGCCACTGCGCCAGGATTGGCTAAGAGCAGACTGATATCTGCCCATTTTGAGACCCGGGCCCTAGGTCCATGCCTATGTCGGACACTACTGGTAGGGGGCGGGGGTGGAGGTCTCAAATGTGCGCATGCGTAGGCCAGTCGAAATCTCGACTACTCCGGCCTTTTACATAAGCACCCCTCTGCCTGTGCGGCTGTGCGCTGCCTACTGGCCTGCCTGGCTGTCACTCTGACGCAGCCCCGTCCCCCATGCCGCCGGCCCACTTCCCTATGCAGTTCCGACCCTGTCGGGCTTTTCCCGGGCCTTAGTGAGCTCAGTTTTAAATTAATTATAAATAATACTGACTGTGATACTGCAAATACTTTTGTTCAGTGCAGTCGGCGGTAGTCTCGTCCAGGCTAGTGGGGCAACGCCCGAACGCCCCCAATGGACGCACCGCCACTGTGCTGTGGTCAACATAGCTACTTTAATCCCACCAGCTACTTACCATTGGGTCACAACTTCATCGCTCTTCTTTGCTGCCTCCTAAATCGTTCACTCAGCCTGGTGAGAACCTCATGAACCGGGAAGGGCCTTCCCGGTTCATCAGGTTCTCACCAGGGGTCGGTAATAACTAGGCCTAGGGGCGACTATCTCAGACCACCACATCAGATAGCACGTATTTCTGAGCTGCAATGCAAGCCTGTGCCCTCAGATGGATAAATGTATGTAATTTTCTATAGTTGAAAGGGAATCTTTGGCAGGGGTATTCATAAAGGCAGCAACATATGTTTCCTGAATTAGCTCATGCATAGGGTTTAGGAAGCCAATAAATAATGTCCGATCATGTAACAATTCTGCATTTTTTAACAAAGCCTTTTTAATTAGCACGGGTTTCAGTGGTCCCGATGTGAAGCAAAGGGTCCCGGCACATGTGCATCGGCGTCTCACATAAAGTTGTTTGGCGTCGCATATGGACGCCTTGATTCCCTTCCTAAAGCGTGCTCTCTCTGCCTTTGATTGATTCATGGAATAACATATTCAGTGCGGTTTTTCCCTTCCAGCTGCTGCCATGTTTTCAGACATCAGACCTCAGTGAAAATATTCACATCTTCCTCTCCAAGGAGAGAGAAAACATCCTCTCACTCCTTCCGTAAACTTCCATTCTCTTGAGTGGATCTAATTCTGATGTGTTTTTTTACCGGACCATGAAGTTTCTACCGCAAGGAGACTGGTCAGCCTAATTTCATGGCTTCAGACTGCAAAGTGGCACCGGGTCGATTACTTCCCATCTCCTCCTAACGAGGCCCAAAGAAGAAAGTTAGTCCAAATGTCCCGTGATAGGCGCGCGAAGTCTTACTCGTCATCGTCACTTTTATTTACGATATTTGTAATCTGTGCTAGAAATGAAAGTGAAGGTACTCACTCCCTCCTTCACCCCCACCACCCCACTGTTTGCTGCTGATTCGTTCTGTGCACTCCCACATTAAAAGTATTGCGCCCCAGGCCGGCAGAGAAGTGAAAGCAGTGCCTCTTTTTACACATTTTTTTTTAAAGCGCAGATACTCAGCAACTGTATTATTAGGCTACAGAATTACAAGGAGATTTCACTGTCCTGGACCCAGACCCTAGCTCCTCCTGCCATGAGTAAGGCTGCGCCTGCACCAGAGATCAGACACAGAGGACACAACTTAAGTGGCAGCCGTAAGAGTTTACTGGAGGATGGACCTCGTCCTTTTCCTCCAGCACATGCGGACTTTCGGATTTGCAAAGGTGCTGACTGGGCATTTTTTTCAACAGGACACTTAAGTCTGGGTATGTGTGGCAGTTATAAATAGGCGCCCCCTGCAGAATATCATCTCCTCGCCTAGCTACTAGAGCAAATATACAGCTTTCTGACACCTGATGCAGTATCATCACTAACCCTGGGCGTAGCACTTCGCTACGCCCTCGGAGTGGACGTAGTGTTGCCTACTTCACCATTTGCGAAGTAGGCGTAGCAGGCAACACTACGCCCACTCCGTGGGCGTAGCGAAGTTGCCCACCACCCGCTTCCCTCCCGCCCTCCCTAAATACTTAAATAATGATTTTAAAAACAATAAACACAACTTACCTTGTCGGCTGCGTCTCCGGGGCTTCCTCTGGTAACCGCACCGCCATCTTGGATACTAATGCGCATGCGCGGCCGCCCTTAGTATCCAAGATGGCGGCGTGGTTACCAGAGGGAGCCCCGGAGACACAGCCTAAAAGGTAAGCGGTGTTTATTGTTTTTTAAATCATTATTCAAGTATTTAGGGAGGGCGATAGGGAGGCGGTGGTATTTAGCGAGGGCGGGAGGGAGGTGGGTGGTGTGTAGTGGGGCTACGCGAAGTGCGCAGGTGGATGTAGTTTCTGGTCCACTTCGCGTAGCTTAGCGTAGCCCCACTACGCCTACTACACCCAGGGTTAATCATCACCCAACTGCTTAATGATGTGGTTGTCCATCAACGGCCTGGTCCGCTGCCCATTAACAATCGGCTCGAGTGTCGCACAACATGGCTGCTCACTGTACTTTCCGTTGACACTTAACATTATCAAGCGATGTGTCTATGACAAAGATACTTCCTTGAATGACTGCTTGGCTTAGCATTGCAAGTGCAAGTAGGTCTTGTCGTTTATTTGCAACAATGTCCATGTGCACTGTTGAGCATACTCTCACCAAGACCACAAATGGAGGCGGCTGCCAGACTTAGTAATGAAGAAGCAAACATAGTGCCAGTAAAATATCTCAATGGATTAGGGTTCAACTGCAAATATCAGTGTGTAAGAAGAAGGTCACATGTGTGTGAGGCTTCTCTAAGCTCTTATTTTGACCAGACTGATGAAATGAGTACCATTACATTGGGTGATAGTAACCTATCTTACTACAGAATTTTCTCACCGAGGTACCACTGATTGGTTTCACATAACCCAGACAGTAGTCAGTACTTTGCACCTGAAGGATTCCACTTACATCTGGAGGACTCTTCCACACTTACAGACACTCAAATCGGATCCTAGAAGAGGAATATTTCAGGAAATCTACAGCACATTTAGAGTTGCTTTTTGACTCAAGCAGAATTTCCACTAGGTGAAAAATGTGTATGTAAATGTGACATGTGCTACTGTGCATGTACTTTTTAGCTTTCTAGAGAAAATATTTTATTTCTAGAGATCCCCAGTTCCCTCCGGACCACACCCTGGGAAATACATTTATTCCTGCCACTGACAGGAGCATATTTGCAAACATTTTATGGGAAACATTATGCAAGAGGACTGCCAATGAATTCCCTTTTGTTTCAGGTTACTCTGCCCCGGAGCAACCAGAATCCCATATCCAGCACCAAACTTGTGAATATGGCAATTTCATTATGTTGGGGGAACAGACATATTCGAAAGTGCACCTTACAATGTAAGATTCAGCCAATCCTGATTCTGTGCATCAAGATTGGCATTTAAACTCGTGAAGTGCATATTTTGCACACACAAATTGAAACTAGTCATGGAAATTTCTTTGTAAAGCGGGTCCAAAGTGCTAATTCAACACTCTGTTTCGTTATAGAGGTATAAGTTTACCCAATTCTTTCCTGAGAAAACCTTATGAATAACCAACCAACTTTGGAGAACATCTGCCTGACAACTGCCATGCGTTGTGTTGGGCTTTCTTCAGTACCTTGCTCACAGTGAATTAAAATGTGGTGTGGGTGAGAAAAGTGAAAGTGAGTGGCAAAATAGTAATTACGCCACATGTATATGCATTTTAAACAGCACACACGCTAAGGTGTGCTGGCCTTTGCCATGTTGACTGACCGTATTTCGTGTCCACCTGCGGTATTTTACATTGGTTACGGAAATAAAAAGTAAATCGGGACCCGGGGCGGGAGACCCTTAGCTTCACTACTTGTGTAAAAGGGCTCACCCGGCTCAAAACCTATTCTCGATTCCGCATTCCGATTTCTCACCCACACCACATTTTAATTCACTGTAAGCAAGGTCCTGAAGAAAGCCCAATACAATTTGCATATGGACTGAAACATGTCGACCTAACATATAACTTAGACCCAACTAAATGAGTCTCTTATAGTTAGCCACTAGTTTTTATTATATCCTGGGCCACTGGGAATAAAGAATTTTTGATCAGTTAAAGTCCCATAGATATTTTTAATACACCACTTCATCAAAATTTAAGAACAAAACTGCTCTACTGTGATCAGGTGTCGCAGCACAGCTGAGGAGCCGAATGCTACACAGCTGAGTAGCATTCGGCTCCTCAGCTGGGAACCCGATGATGAAGCATGACACCAACCAGGTTGGTGTGTGAGGGTTATTTCAACAAACCCCTGCGGTGCGGGACGCTGCAGTGTCGGACATTCTGCTAGACAGGTCCGTCCAACTTGTTTTTCTAAACTATATTAGAGATCCGCATACACGGGGAAACTAGGTAAAATTAATCTTTTGCACATTCTACACATTCTTTAGCAGTCAGAGCCAAAAGTCACAAACATAGTGAGGAGTATGTCACAAACATAGTGAGGAGTTGCACACTGAACTGCTATTGCATGAAACTACAAGCTTAATTTTGCACGCAGTTAGTTTTAGCAGACATGGCTGGAGTTTAGCAGATGCTGTAGCCAGAAGCAGCAGTTTCCAGGGTCTGCCTTGCCTCGTGCTGAGGCAGCCAATGAGCTGTTAACACCCAGATCCCAGGCTGAGCGCTGATGAACCTACCACCCAGCTGCAGTCTTAACAAGCTGCTCCTGTTAACTTGAGGTTAATCCCGCTAGGACCTTCTTCTCCAAAATCACCATCGGTAAAAGACCTCAATCACAAAAATTCGCTTGGGGCGGGAAAGAGAAAAAAAAAATATCACCAGGCAAAGGGGCAGGGTTAAAGAGGGGTCTTTCCCTCTAATTTACCTCGCATCGAGCCACTTCAGCGAACTGCGATGTTTGCAAAATGAAACCTCACATTGGCATAGCCAGCCTACAGGTCGCGCCTTTGGGGCTTTATAAATGTTTAGCCATGCAACACTTGCAGTTGCACCAAGGATATTGTTAATGTTTTTCCGAGAGAGAGATCAGAGTTTTGTCTAATGGAAGTTTTGACTCATGGAAAGGTAGCACAGAAGGTTAATGGGCCTGCTGCAAAGAACATGTACCTGATGCAGATCACAAAATGCTGTAAATAGGTCAGTGGTTCACTGCATTTGTCAGAGAAATCATTTTGTCACTTGCTGTTCGTAAGTACACAAATGCTAACATACAACTGTGAGCTATTGCAAACTGCAAGGTAAAAATTGTACCGTTATGATTCCCCCCCCAGTCTTTGTTTGATGACCCCAATGTCTGAAAAATAAATTGTTATATTTTTATTTCCAGCACCTGGTAAAGCCTGACAAGTCACAACCTCAACCTTTACCTAAATTTTTGGGCAATTTTTGGAGAAAGAACAAGAGGCCTCAACCTCCTTGCTGCTCTTTCATCACGGCTACGACCCAGCAAACAACCGTGTTCAAGGTAAGGAAACTGATGATATTTTTTGTAGCTTAGAGTTAGGGCTCTGTTTGTGGTCACTCACTCTACATGGTGGTTGGGGTGGGTGCACATTCTGAACATTGTACTGTGACTGGATGGAATTTACTAATACTTAGCCTGCCCTTAGCCCTGTGCTTTGGCAATAACGGTTATTAAAGGCACTATCTATCCTTGCCTTGTTAAAGGCCCTCAAACAGTGTCTGTTTCAGTGCCACTATGGCACACAGAGTAAGCAGCCAGTCAGGCTGTATTTTTTACCTATCATGTTGTCCAAAGGGGAGCATTATGTAGGAGAGTAGGGTCTGCTTTCCTATGGTCACCCCATTTTTTTGCTTTTTGCTTTACTGGTTTACAACTTAGAAAGGCTGTGGTCCTGCTAATCAGACCCACCGCCCAGCTGTTCTCTCTCTAACTTCACACAATGTACTTTAGGTGCATTGCCAATTGGGTATTGGGTCACTCTTGTGAGTCCCTGTATAGTGTACCATAGGTAGGGCATAGGTGCACCCAAGGCCTACCAGGGGCTACAGCATGTATTATGTGCCACCCCTGGCTGGCCATTCAAATGAGCTGTTGCAGCTACATTGCTGTCATGCACAAGATATATGTATTTGTACTGAAATTTGAAATTATTGCACCAAATCTTATATGTTGTACTTTGACTATTGACAGGCTTCTTTCATATTGGTAAGGACAGCATCGGCAACATGAATACGGTACAAGAATTAATTACACGGTCATTCCATGCACGCCCACTGGAAGATAAACTACAGATAAAGAGGTTAGGACCTGATCGACCTGACCTACAATTCCAACAAGTTACCCAGGACACAGGAAAATCTTACAACCGTACATTCTCAAACACCTGGTACACAAAAGCAGATTGGCTTACAGAGTGCCCTTCAAAAAACAAACTGTACTGCTTCCCCTGCTTGCTGTTTAATGGTGACTTTCCTTGGACAAGAGAAGGAGTAATAGACTTGAAGCATCTGTCTGAAAAAATAAAAAAGCATGCACACACAAGAAAGCATATGGAAAACGTGATAAGACTGGGAATGTTGGGAGACGCACCGATTGAGCAGCACATAAGCGATGCATATCGCCAAACAATACAGAAACACAATGAAACAGTTGATAGGAATAGACACATACTATCAAAATAATAGATTGCATTCATTTCTGTGGTGCTTTCGAACTGGCATTGCGAGGCCATGATGAATCGGAAGGTTCCACAAATCCTGGAATATTCATGGGTCTTGTAGATTTAGTAGCAAGCATAGACAAGGAAATGGAAGCACATTTAGAAAGTGCTACAGTCTTTAAGGGCACCTCTAAAACAATACAAAATGAACTCCAGGAGTGTATGCTAGAAATTATAAGAAGCCATATTGTGCAAGAGTTGCAAAACACAGACTTTGTGACTATTGAGGCTGATGACACCACTGATGTGGCCACACAAACGCAGTCCGTATTAGTCTTTCGGGACCTGGACAATGGCTATAATGTTGTGGAGAGGTTCTATGGTTTCACTCATTTAAAAAACTCCACTGCAGAAACCATTACTACAGCTATACTGCGTCAACTCAACTTTATTTTTCCAGAGCTGCAGCAAAGAAAAAAACTTATTGCACAAAGCTATGATGGTGCGTCCGTAATGAGTGGAAGCCATGGTGGCGTTCAGAAAAGAATTAGAGATGTCTACCCGAATGCTCATTATGTGCACTGTCACACCAACCAACTTAATCTTATTATGCAACAGGCAGTATCAAAGATCTCCGAGACACAAATTTTCTTTCAGGATGTAGGAGGCATGGCAGCATTCTTCTCACGTTCCCCAAAAAGAATGGAAGCACTTCAGGAGATCGTGGACAAAAGGGTTCTGAGGGGAGCATCAACTCGTTGGAACTATAACATACGTACAGTCCAACTAATATTTCAATATAGGGAGGACCTTGTGCAATGTTTTGAAGCCATAGAAGCCAATGAAACCTTTGATTTCAAAAGTCACAGTGAAGCCCGTGGCTTTGCTAGAACACTAAAAGATATGGGCCAGATGTAGGTAGGACTTATTTACCGATTCTTAATTACCGAATTTTACTGATTCGGTAATTAAGAATCGGTAAATAAGAAGGGGGGACATGTAGGAGCATCCAGATGTTTCATTTACCGAATCGGTAAAAATCTGTATTTACCGATTCGGTAAATACCGACCGGTAATGCCCATTCATTCCTATGGGCTTTGAAGCCCATAGGAATGAATGGGCATTACCGATTCGGTATTTACCGAATCGGTAAATACCGAATTACACAAGGGTGCAGGGGGTGTCACTTTGACACCCTCTGGCACCCCCAAAAGAGGCTCGGGTGCCATGTGGCAGGCATACCTGCCCTAAGGGCAGATCTCCCTGTCATATGGCATAGGTGTGCATGCACACATGTGCATGCACACCGGAATCGGTATTTTACCATCAAATTGATTTGATGGTAAAATACCGATTCTGTAAGGCTTGTGGGACTCAGAAGAGTCCCACCTACATCTCAAATTTACCGATTCAGTAGAAATACCGATCGGTAAATTTACCGATCGGTAATTTTACAGAATCAGTTACACATGCCCCTACATCTCATTTCTGTAATACCGGTCGGTAACGGCCGAAAATACCGATTTTCGGCCGTTACCGACCGACCTACATCGGGCCCATAGAGTTTCAGTTCTTTCTGTTTTTATTTGAAAAGATAATGACAAAGGTCGAGAATTTATACAATCAGTTGCAAGGACGAAATGTAGATACTGTGTCTGTGAAAAGATATACCACGGAGTTTGTCGCAAGCATAAACATAGTGAGAGATGAGGTTGACAACTTAGACAGCCGATTGCCAGCGGCTTCAACTTTTTCAAACCACAGGAAAAACATCACCACTCTGGTCCGAAGTGCAAAAGAGATCTGTGACATTGTAATTGTGCAGGCACAAGAGCGTTTTACTTTCACAAAACATTTGAGGAGTGCCACATTATTGGAAAGTAAATACTTTGAAAAATATAATGAATCCTTCCTTGAGCATGCTCTGCATGAGGCTGTGGAAGCTTATCCGATGCTCAACCAAGAGGACCTGAAAAGTGAGTTGACAGTAATGTACTCAATTGCTGTGTACCAGAAGGCCAAAGATGGCAGGTCTTTGCTGTCTTTAATTCATGAACTTAATATGGAAAAGACATTTACAGAGACTGTAGCTTTACTAAAAATCGTCATTACAACTCCTATGACAACCTCAGAGGCAGAACGATCTTTTTCCGCCTTAAAGAGGATTAAGACATTCCGGAGGAACACCATGCTTCAAGAAAGACTCAATGCGTTGGCAATGCTCTCTATAGAGAGCAAGCTTGTTCAAAATATTGCTGACTTTAACGTTCAAGTAATTGAAAAATTTGCTGCGCTTAAAGACAGACGTGCTGAATTTAGATACAAAAAGTAAATATGTTGAATGGTGATAGTTTGTGACCTGTTTAGTTGGTTCTTTTGTTGTTTGCAGTTTAAATCAAAAAAGTGGTTTGTTTTGTTGTTTGCAGTTTAAATAAAAACAATCTGTGTGGTTCTCATCATTGCATCTTGAAGTCTGTTATGAAGCTCTGTTGTTATACTGAATAAGCAGCTACCTAGTATGTTATATGGCAGTTCTTTAATAATGTTATACCTGCACTTTGACAATTGCTTTTTTAACCTTCCTGCTTTCTCAAATTTGCTTGGAAATGCACCATTTTTCCACTATTTTTTCAAAATTTTCTCGGGGGGCAATCCCCCCGAACCCTCCTTAGGGGATTCAGGCTCGCTCGCTCACTACGGTGCAGTATGATTAGCAGTTTCTGCCCTACCACTTTCAAATGTCACCAGCCACCACTGGTGGTGGTTAGTGACTCCAACTCCCAAAATACATTCAGGTTTTAAACGGAGACTTAATTGGAGCATGCGTATGGTGTCATTTGGTAACTATAAACTGTGTATTGATTTTAGTTTTTTATTATTAATTATAGTTAACATTTTCCATTCTTTTCTAGTGGCATGTATACATTACAGTGCCGAAAACGTCATATGAAATTGTCAACAGGGTTAGGTTTTTGCGTGCTCTCTGAACAATTTTGGGGGACTTGGCTTTGTTACTTAATATATTTTTGATACACACAGCTGGAAAATAGCATGCAACCCTTTTGGCCTTTGTGGGTGTTAAGCCCTCGCTACCTGGACAATAAGATTAAGGCTAGTTACCTAGCATACTGGGATACATAAGCTAACAAAGACCATCTTATATCAACCAGAAAAACATAAGGCCACAAATACCATAGATATATCCAAGACACCAACTAACAGTACAGTCCAGAGGGAGCTGGGAGTCTCTGAGCTCTAGGGGGAGGAGGAGCAAGATGACGGACTGAAGCGGCAAATGAGTAGAGTGGCAAAAAACCTGCGGCGTGAGACCCGCAGCTGAGCACGGGGAGAGCCGCTGAGAGCCGTGGCGGAAGCCGCAGGCCGAAACTTGCGGCTTGAGACCCCCAGTTGAGGCAGGACACGGGGAGTGCCGTTGTGGGAAACGCAGCTGAAACGGGGCGCAGTGAAGTCGCTGAGAACCTCAGCAGGAGCTGCATGTCGAGACCCACGGCTGAGATGCCCAGCTGAGAACGAGACCATATGAAAGCCGACTCCGCTTCCACACCAATACACCGATACACTGTTGCACTGTATGGCTACATTGCTTGCAGAGGAACGGCTGTGAAGTGGTGAGAAGATTCATGCGGGCATAGCTGAAAAACTTTGCTTCTTTCTTTGGCCACTTCAGCTACTTTTCGGATTTGAAACGATCCAGAGGTGGTCTTGTGGTGGGTTTGGGACTCCTACCTGACACACGTCAGTAGACTGTTCGACATTTGACAAAAGACACAGGTGTCTACTTTCTTTGCTAAAACCTGGCACCTGGTACCTGGATACTTGGGCTACTCTGCTGCCACACTGCTACACTGCTATACTGCTACACTGTTATGGTTACACTGTCATGTGGGTACTGCGACTAACTGCGGTCAAGCAGTGAGAAGACTCAGGCTCAGGCTAGCGGGCATTCTTTTTGCTAACACCCGGCACCTGGACACTTGGGCTATTTAGTGGATTTGAAAAAGACCTAGCGGCGGTATGGAGGCGGGTTTGACCCGGACCTGACACACGTCAGCAGACTGGTCACCACTTGATAAAAGATCCGGAAGACAAGGCACTGCATAAGGCACTGAATAAGGGAGCCCAAACTAGAATTCGAAACGAGGGAGAAAAGGGGAGAAAACCTTGGATGCTGAGACTGAATGGGACCCGTGTGTGAGTAAAACTTCAACTACAGCTAAAGGGCATACAGATCCTCCTGCAACTTTAGGTGGGGGTGATGTGCTTAATTGTTTGGATTTTTCAATGCTACCTTTTTTCACTAATTATGAACAACTCTTCCCAAATAACTCTGGGCTAAGCTTGACTCAAAAGCTGGGGGAGGAGATGTGCATAGCTATAGACAGAGCTACGGTAGGGAATGACTCACAAATTAACTCTGAATTTAACGACGAGTTTGAAATCAAAACCGGGAAAATCCATAATATGAATAAAGGCTCTGCTGCAAAAAAAGCTAAAGTAAAATCAAGAAACAAATCATAAAAACCTACGCACATGCCAAGTGGGGTAAAAGCTAAAACTATCGCCGACAATAGCCCTCTACGAAAATGGGTGCAAGCCAAAGGTGGGGTAAAGACGATGGTACTACGGCTATCAGGGAACAGCCCGGGGGAGGGAGCACCCAAAGAAAACCAGCCCAACAGTATAAACACACTCGACAACTGTATATCAAACACGTCTGGTCAAAATCTGCCCGAGGCTATACTCGACACTAATGATACAACCTATAATATGGATAGCCTGAACACAGGCCCAAATAAAACAGCTGTCCAGTCACAGATCGAGATTGAAACTGTGGGAAACCAAGGAGGATGCATCACACAACATGATTGTCCAACTCCTCAATGAACAGAGACACGAATCTCAGCAGCATTATATGCAAATGCGTGCAGACAATGATAAAATGCAACGGTCTTTAAACAATTTGGAAAATAAACTAGGTGGTCTCACGCTAGAGGTGACAGAGCTACAACAAAGGGTTGCAGACATTGAGGAACACTCCAGTCGCACAGAGGCATGCGCTAACAAACATGAGACCCAGATCGCAAATTTGCAAAATGAAATTGAGGATATGGAAAATCGACAAAGAAGACAAAATCTTCGAGTCTTTGGCATACCAGAAGGGGCTGAAGGTGGAGATCCGTGAGCATTTATGGTTCAGCTTTTTCAAAAAGCATTCCCGGACTTATCAGACTGGGACTGGGACTCGCAGCTGCAAAGGGTCCATAGACTACCCTTAGTCCAACGGAACAAGGATAATCAGTATCCACGGCCCTTTCTGATTTATATGGGTAACTTTCTTTTAAGGCAGGAGGTGTCGCTGAAAGCTCGACCTAATAAGCCAGTCACTATAGAGTCAATAACTTTTTTTGTCAGATCAGATTTAAATAAAGCTACCATGGAGAAGCGCTGGAAGTTACGACAATATATTGATCCAATTAAGGACCTGGGTGGTCAAGCTTTCTTACAAGAACCAGCGCGTCTAAAAGTATTTAAGAATGGTCACACATTTTTCTTTTCTCATGACCTAGAAGCGGAAAAAATGGTGGAAAAAGGGCGGAGAGAATCTACTGAAAAATCAGCAGAATAATAATACAGGGACTGACTATATATAATGATTTAAAAATGTTATAGAGCTAAAATGGCGCAGGTAGCGGTTTAAGAATTACACCAAGTAGACTCTAAGTACACCAGATACCAGCACTGCCCCACCACATCTGCCAGCACACCAGACACAAAACTGCCTTGGCATGTCTCCAGCGCATCACACAACAGCACTGCCTCACCATGTTATCAAGTACCCTAGACACAGCACATGCCTCACAGAACAATATATGCCATAAACAAGTAGTGTCTTTTTCGTATCTGCTAATTTACCAGACAGCAGCATAGTGTTGTTCTGGTCTTCCAGTGCATCAGGCTGCAACATTACCTCACCATGTCTCCCATTGCATCCAACAGCTGCACTGCCTCGCCATGTCTCCTATTGCATGAAACAGCAGCACAGTCTCACTATGTGTTCCAGACCACTAGACTGCAGCACTGTCTCACTGTTTCTTTATAATGTTGCATTCTTGCCCTCACTGGGAATGAATTGCATTTCCATTGTTCAGTAAATAGCACAAAAGCCCAACCTTTGGCGTGTGTGGCTGTTCTCCAGTGGCACATGAAGTAACAGTTGATGTTGTAGCAGCCAGGATAATGTGCTATATGGCTAAACACTTATAAGGTCCCAAAAGTTAGACCTATTGGCTATGCCAATGATTGTTCTTTCTTGGTGATACATAACTTTGTAGTGCTCCATTGTTTTTCTCCCACCACACCGTTATGTACTGCATAAGGTTGAACACTAATTCCTTGAACTTGACATAGTGTTGTGAATTGCTACCGTTACGGCATAACTGCTGAACTGTAGACCTTTCTGGCTCATCTGTGAGCCCTTAGGTCTGGAACACATTCCAGGCCTCGTGCTGGTATTCAGTGTCTTTGGGAAGACTACTCAGAATCCTCCTTCTAACACTGACGAGTATGGGAGACTGATGCTCGCAACCACACTTTGTATCTGCATCGTGTGGAGATGACTTCAGTCTCTAGCATTCACCATTGATCATTGGGGCAATTGTTCTTATATAGATACCTGCTTCAAACTAATTTGGAGAGCTCATTTTCACCATTGTGGGACTGCTTTCATGGCAAAAATTGACCATAGACTGGTTATTGTGCGCAATTCCCGGTGGCACATATGTTTGTGCTTCATTCATTTTCTCGGGGGTAAGGGAAAATGCAATTTTTATGTAAGGTTTTAAACACAATTCCTATACAAAATATTTTTTATTCTAATTTTGCTTTTTTGTGCTCTGTTTAAGTTTCTCATTCTGGGTTCCCCGAGAAAGTAATTCCTTCTTTTAAAACACTTTGGGTGTTGCTTGTTCTTATCCTTTGCAAGCACTGAAGGAGCCGATTAAGGTACGAGTGTCTATTATTTATTAGTTTGACACATATCCTTTGGGTTATGCAGAGTAGTGATTACTTTTCCCATTCATATTTTAGGGTCTGTTTATTTTTTGTTCCTGATGCAACTCTATATCTGAAACAAGCTCAACCGTTGTTCACACTAAGCAACACAAACAACTTTCAAATTCCCTTAAATTCCTCAGGACACAAGAGAACCTCATCACCGCACCAGCAGTGCAACAGAAGCCGCGTTTGCAGAGTGGTGTAAAAAGGGGCGTAGCCTCGGACCACCTCTCTGCAATGCAGCTCTGTGGCGCTTACTGGAGGTTCCTGGTGGGCTAGTTGGCCCCCAGGGACCCTCAGGATTGAAGAGGACTTAATCCCCCATTTTACAAGGCGCCAGGGGGCGCATTTGCGCACTTGTTATATCAGGCCCCACCCCCTCCCTGCACCACTGTGCAAACGCGCCTCCTGGTGCATGGTAATTTGAGGGATAAAGTCCCCTTGACTCTTTAGGGTCCCTGCGGACCTACTTGCCCACAAGGTACCTCAAGTAAGCGCCACAGAGCTGCCTTGCAGAGAGGTTATCTGAGGCCTCGCCCCTTTTTACCCCGCGCTGCAAACATGGATTCTGGCACACTGCTGCTTGGAGGATAAAGTCCACTTGTGTCCTGAGGTCCTCAGGACACAAGTGGACCTCTTCGCCCCACGAGCAGTGCACCAGAAGCCGCGTTTACAGAGTGGTACAAAAAGGGGCCCACTTGTTATATCAGGCCCCACCCCCTCCCTGCACCACTGTGCAAACGCGCCTCCTGGTGCATGGTAATTTGAGGGATAAAGTCCCCTTGACTCTTTAGGGTCCCTGCGGACCTACTTGCCCACAAGGTACCTCAAGTAAGCGCCACAGAGCTGCCTTGCAGAGAGGTTATCTGAGGCCTCGCCCCTTTTTACCCCGCGCTGCAAACATGGATTCTGGCACACTGCTGCTTGGAGGATAAAGTCCACTTGTGTCCTGAGGTCCTCAGGACACAAGTGGACCTCTTCGCCCCACGAGCAGTGCACCAGAAGCCGCGTTTACAGAGTGGTACAAAAAGGGGCCTGGCCCTGCTGCCAGATTGAGTCGTATGCAGCAAGTTGTGACTTTCTGTGTGGTCCGAAATCGCTCTGTTGACAAGTTTCTCTAGAACGTTAGAGAGAGCAGGGAGGAAGGCGATTGTCCTGTAGTTTGCAGGATCATTTGAGTTGGCGATCATTTTTTTATTGAGCGGTACACATTTTGCCTACTTCCAAACCGACAGTACCGTGCCAGTGGAAAGAGATGAGTTTAACACTTGATTAAGAGTGGGGTTAATAGTAGGGGCTAGAGGTCCTAGTAGTTTAGATGGGCATGCATCTATTGGAGTGTCCTACTTGAGGCCCTTGAGGTATGTAAGCGATTCGCCCAGTTGTGTAGCAGGGGATTTTAATAACGCTGGGAGTTGCAGGGAGCCAGGCTTTTCGATCACAGTCTGATATAGGGCCCGGTCCTCCCCTGTATCCCTGGAAAAAGACTGTTGGATTGTGACAGTCTTGTTGTGGAGGGATAAGGCCACCAAACTAGTCCAATCAGCTGAGTGCGGGGATTCCTTCTTAACCACCTTGAGGGAGGTGAACGATTTTACACTGTTAAAGATTTCCTGGCCCTTTTGGGCAGTCTCAATCTTAGTCTGCAGATAGCTCTTTTTAGCCTGTTTCACCTGTAGGTAGTAGGATTTTAAGTGAGCCTTATAGGTCATCTTATCCTCAGGTGTGAAATGTTTGCAGCATTTATTTTCTATGCCTTTAAGTACACTTTCACTAGCTCCCAGGGATTAATTGAACCAAGGGGTAGAGAGAGATTTCCTCCCGGAGGTGCTGGAGGTCAAAGGGGCTACTGCATCAATATTTGACCTGAGCCACGATTCAGGTGCAGAGGCATCTACTTCGGGGATACCCTGTAGAGCAGGGGCAGAAGATTCTAGGGCCTCCACCAAAACATGAAACGGTATTTTGTGGAGGGATCTGTAATTATGTTCTCCCCTTATCGGTTTGGGCGAAATATCTGTCCCTGAGCTAGGTGTCGATAAATTAATAAGGAGGTGGTCAGACCAGGTAATGGGGGTAGGAGAATCCGACTCCAATTCCATATTTCAGAAAATCTGGTCAAGAATATGGCCAAAGTTATGCATGGGAGAGTAGATATAAGGGGAGAGGCTGCATGCAGACATTGTTTCGGACAGAGAAATTACATAGAGATCCTGGGGTTTATCCATATGTAGATTGAATTCCCAAAGAGGAGAAAATGATTGTATCTGAGGGCAATGGGGGTGATGACTTTATTGCGGGAGTTAGTGAAATTGCTGGACGTCCCCAGGGGCCTGTAAATCAAGATCCCTGCTATGCATTGGCAAGGAGATAGGGTACAATGAAAACCTAAGCATTCCGCATCCTAAATAAGGTCTACCGTAATAGAAGAAGTACAATCTGACTCTTATTTAAAGATGATTGCAGCGCCGCCTCCTTTCCCTATTGGCGGATCTTTTCTCCGAATTGTATATCCTGAGGGTATAGCAGAGGCGAAAGTGGGGTTAGCGGAAATGGACAACCATGTTTCTGTGAGGAATAGAAGGTCTGGGTGAGTTTCTGACAGGAGGTAATGGATTTGTAACAACTAAAAAAGAGAGATTCCTTTCTGTGTATTCGAATTTTCAGATAGACAATATCGTTCAGTCTAGTCAATTATACCAACAGCCCACCACATACAAACTTTAAATCAAAAGCATAACATTTTAAATGTATCTAATTTATTGTTTTTTTCAGTAAAAACTATTAGTTCATATATACAGTACACACAATTTGTTTCAATATATAAACGTTTCAGTGCAACATAATTTGTCCTAACAAAACATATAAAAAACACAAAATTATACAATTAAATTTTTTTTTTTAATTTTAAAACTCTTTTCATCAAGGTTTGTCGACGCGTTTCGGTGCTTTGTCGTTTGGAACACCTTCCTCAGGACTATTAAAACATCTTCTTTCTAAAATAGATACAACATTTATTAGTAGTGCAATTTTACGTGGTGGTATAGAGCTGTATGGTTATAAAAGCAATGGGATTAAATTATATCTTACGTGTAAAGCAAATTTTTATTTTTGCTATACCAAATTCAATCCAGGAGCGATTGTGACATTAGTGGCTCCTCCTCCCTGTTGTATCATCAGAGACTCTGTATGTAAATTAACAGACGTTTTAGTTTTACATCCAGCAAAGTTAAGGTTGATATTCTAACAAGTGGAATAATTTTGAAAAATAAAGCGCTTACATTTACTTTGCGCTGTGACTGTCCAAAACAATTGCTGCACTCATATACAGCTGTTTATCCATATCTTTCGTGTGTCAGTCTGGTCATACGTGATCCAAATTACTGCACAGTTTCAGGGACATCTCCTTGCTCTTATTCAATTGAGGTAGATCAGCAGTGTCTAAATAAACGTATTATTTTAACAATATTAGAGATGCGTTCATTAAGTTTGCATATGTGATATTTCGTACTACTATTTATGACTGTCAAGTTCAGAGGGGCATTCCCTTCCCTTTTGTTGGATCGAAAAAGCGGCCACTTATGCTTTTTTGTGACGAAGGGCATTGTCTTTCCTATTATTGTACAGAGGTCATAACTTATTTTACATTATTCTAAATTACCCCTCAGAATAAATCAGGTGTCTAAATTTAAAACCGAAAGAACATTTGTTTTTCGCACATTTTCGGTAACCTGTGTAAGTGGATGTCTGTTGGAATTAGGAACATCCCCCAGTTTTTAGCCAGAAAAGACACTCATTACACAGTCCATTCTAGGTCCCAGGGCCATCTACTCGGGGTAACATTTCCTCGAATACTGCAGGGAAATAGTCTATAGAATGACCCCCCAGAACTCAGCATTCGTAGTTCACATACCTTCACTATCAGCGCGCGCTCCGCCCGTCCGGTCTCACTGGTCACGAACATGGACCGCCTTGTAAAAACTACAAATATGGCGACCGACATGCCCCGTACTTTTCGTCTTAAATGATCACAGCTGAGACCGATTATCCGGTAATTATAATCACGCTGGGTATATAAAGCACGGACGCAGCACTGTTAATCAAACCGATACCGACGACCAGTGAGACCGGACGGGCGGAGCGCGCGCTGATAGTGAAGGTATGTGAACTACGAATGCTGAGTTCTGGGGGGTCATTCTATAGACTATTTCCCTGCAGTATTCGAGGAAATGTTACCCCGAGTAGATGGCCCTGGGACCTAGAATGGACTGTGTAATGAGTGTCTTTTCTGGCTAAAAACTGGGGGATGTTCCTAATTCCAACAGACATCCACTTACACAGGTTACCGAAAATGTGCGAAAAACAAATGTTCTTTCGGTTTTAAATTTAGACACCTGATTTATTCTGAGGGGTAATTTAGAATAATGTAAAATAAGTTACGACCTCTGTACAATAATAGGAAAGACAATGCCCTTCGTCACAAAAAAGCATAAGCGGCCGCTTTTTCGATCCAACAAAAGGGAAGGGAATGCCCCTCTGAACTTGACAGTCATAAATAGTAGTACGAAATATCACATATGCAAACTTATTGAACGCATCTCTAATATTGTTAAAATAATACGTTTATTTAGACACTGCTGATCTACCTCAATTGAATAAGAGCAAGGAGATGTCCCTGAAACTGTGCAGTAATTTGGATCACGTATGACCAGACTGACACACGAAAGATACGGATAAACAGCTGTATATGAGTGCAGCAATTGTTTTGGACAGTCACAGCGCAAAGTAAATGTAAGCGCTTTATTTTTCAAAATTATTCCACTTGTTAGAATATCAACCTTAACTTTGCTGGATGTAAAACTAAAACGTCTGTTAATTTACATACAGAGTCTCTGATGATACAACAGGGAGGAGGAGCCACTAATGTCACAATCGCTCCTGGATTGAATTTGGTATAGCAAAAATAAAAATTAGCTTTACACGTAAGATATAATTTAATCCCATTGCTTTTATAACCATACAGCTCTATACCACCACGTAAAATTGCACTACTAATAAATGTTGTATCTATTTTAGAAAGAAGATGTTTTAATAGTCCTGAGGAAGGTGTTCCAAACGACAAAGCACCGAAACGCGTCGACAAACCTTGATGAAAAGAGTTTTAAAATTAAAAAAAAAAAATGTATTGTATAATTTTGTGTTTTTTATATGTTTTGTTAGGACAAATTATGTTGCACTGAAACGTTTATATATTGAAACAAATTGTGTGTACTGTATATATGAACTAATCGTTTTTACTGAAAAAAACAATAAATTAGATACATTTAAAATGTTATGCTTTTGATTTAAAGTTTGTATGTGGTGGGCTGTTGGTATAATTGACTAGACTGAACGATATTGTCTATCTGAAAATTCGAATACACAGAAAGGAATCTCTCTTTTTTAGTTGTTATATGTCCCGGTCCTTTCTGGGTTTAAAAGGGAAAACTCTCTCCTTTTTAGGTAATGGATTTGTGCCTCATGTTTTTGCATGGAGCATGTGTCGAGCAGCATTGCTCTATAAGGATGTATAATACCTATGATGGGCAATTAAAGTTCGCCCAATTGTAAACACAAGCCATTGCACCAGGCAAGGATTGAAAGCTGCCTAGGTTAAGCAGTTTATCCCGTTCATATTGAAAACTGCGAATTGTACCTGGGGGCAGATGGGCAGCGTGTCTGGGGTTGGCCGCCTCCGGGACGCTGACAGGCACAGACAGGCTTGTCTTTGGTGTACCTTTACTGCGCCAGCGGCATGGCCATGGAGAATCTTCACTTTTTTTTATGTGGGACTAGAGCGCCCACTTCCCCAAAACAGTGGCACTCGATGTCCCAACTGAGAGGCGATGTCAGCCACCAACTTCGTTAGTGTGCAAAGTGCAACGTGCTCAAGGTAAAAGCAAATTCCAATGACATTTTACAGTTTTCAAAACAACTTTAAAAAGGGAAATCAGGAGAGTGAAGAAACAGCTTGACCCACGGTGTTGCGGTCTACTGTCAGTGTGAGACTAACTGCGGCCGTGCAGTGTCTCCGCTTTTATTCATGTAGGACTTGAGCCCGCACCTCCCCAAAATGGTCGTGCTCTATGTCCCAACTGAGAGGGAATACCCGCCCCCAACGTTCTTAATGTGCTAAGTGCAACGTGCTCAAGGTAAAAGTAAATTCAAAATCAATTTTACAGTTTAAATAACAACTTTAAAAAGGCAAATCAGGAGAGCAAAGAAACAGCTTGACCTGTGGCATTGTGGTCTACTGTCAGCGTGAGACTTTGTCCCGGTCAGGTGTGACCATATATCCACAGTTGGCTCTATGTGCCTTTTGGTGCTATTTTTACTGAAATGTTTAAAACTGCATATTTACGGTTCTACTGATTGGATTTTTGGCATTTTGGTCTTCTTTTAGTTTTTTACTCGATTTTTCTAAACTTGTGTGGGATCCTTTTGTGCTGTGTTTTCACTCAATTACTGTTTGTAATGTTGCACAAATACTTTCACGTTGCCTCTGAGGTAAACCTGACTGCTCTGTGCCAAGCTACTTGAGGGTTGAGCCCAGGGCATTTTAGAGTTTGCAGTGACTTCACCCTCACAAGGGTTGTGACTCCTGCTTGAATAGGGTTTCAGCCTCCTCAACTAATAAAACAGTTTTCTACAGTTATTCTATTACATATAATAAGTGATACCTTTTGATTGGGGGCAGGGAGGAAAGTCATGTTGCATGTCTGAGGAATTGGAATTGTAAAATACTCTTTAATGTAACAGTCAGATTTTAAGTCACAATTCTGAAAATACCACTTTCAGAAAGTTGAAATTTTTCTTGTCTAACCATTTGATGCCTGCAGCCTGTTTACTGGGTCACATGACAAGGGGTGAGTGTAACTCAAGTAATTCAGTGTAGCGTAATCACGAGGAATTACCAAAAAATTACACAAGAAATGCATAATTATGTGAGAAGAGTAATTATCCTTTCATCTCTATTTCTTACCACAAAAATATCCCTTTGCATCCAAAATCAGCACAAGAATGCATTTTGCACTAAGAAATAGTGCTAGATGCAACAGAACACAGATAGCAAGCGTGAACAGCTGCTCATTTTCGCTAACTGTTCTCTTGTGGTAGGATTTTCACCCATATTACCCCTGGCATTTAAAGATGTTTTGTTATCGCGAAATGCCTCCCTTGTGTCTAAAATGGGCATGAGAAGGCATTTTGATCTGAGAAATAGTGCTAAATGATCTCTTGGGGTCGAATTTTCCTCCCAACTTAATCACAGCATCTAGCTCTATTATCTTAGAGCAAAATGTACACTTGCATCTAAAATGGATGTGAGGAATCATTCTGCCGTAAGATATAGTGCTAAATGCCGCAGAACTATAGAAATAGTAGGAAGTAGGAACAGGAAGCTACTAGTAGTTGCTAAACATGCTTTCCCGATTGGATTTTTCTAACCCAAATTACTCCTAGTTGCGTTAGCAGGCAAAATTACATTATTATTGGTAATTCCACATCAAAGGGTAATGAGGAATTACCAATATTAATCTGATTACACCAATGTAAAAAAAAGTATGCCTCAGCCTACACATGAGTACATGTAGCTGGCAGCTGGCCTTGGTGTATTCCTCCCAGATAGCATCACAGTAAATCGTCAGGAAGTTGGCAGGATTGACCATCTCTGGCAGGATGGGGTAGGTGGAGCTGTCACCTACCACATGTGCACTTCAAAGGCACTGGCCCAGCTCACACATAATGGACTTCACTCTAGCCTATTGTGGTCCCATACAGAATGGCCTAGAGCAGGAAAGTAAAAACATTACAGACAACTCTGTTAGGGGAAAACTAAAGAAGCTTATGCCAGTTCAATGTGAGGACCAGGTATATAAAGTTGACTTTCAGACCCATTCTTCAGTATACTCCAAGATCTGTGGATCCTATAGAAGAAGTATGCCCTGCAGCCCTGCTTGAGGCTTGCCCAGGTCATTGTGAAGAAAGAATGGACCTGCTCCTTTCATCTCCAACTGAAGTGACTCTAAGAATCAACTGACTTTTTCTGAGGCACAGGGACACAACAAACTCCAGAGCCATTCTGTAACTGCTATAGCCATTTTGCAACCAGCCTGGACATGCCTGAGCCCTGCTGGCCTCTGCTGGAGTCGGTACCGTATCCCTAAGAAGTGCCTACCAGGTCTTGGAACCTTGGTGTAAGATCATTTGAACTCCTCCACAAAGTAAATGAGAAATCCTGAGGTTATGGGATCTTTGTGTTGTGAATACAAATAGGCCATTTAGCACCAAGATCCTGCTCCCGCACTGACCACCAACACGAAGCCTCGGTCAACATGACCCTTCATGCTATGGTGACACCCAGCATTCACAGGTAATGTGAGATACACATTTCAAGCTACATTATCAACTGCCAGCTGTGTCCACCGGCGCAAAGCTCTAGCATTGACTGCTAACAATACCAGAAAAGGATCTTAAGGCTACATGTCTACCGTCCATGAAGTCCAATATGCTTTTTGCACTAAAGCGATGAACATCCACAACGCTTTCCTTGTTCCACACGGCCTCAACCATGAATGGAACTCTTTGCACTGGACTTAAGAAGATTACTTTTTCAGCTGGACTTACCTGGAACCACGCTCAACCAAAGTTGACCTGAACTTGTGACTTGCACCCGATTCCACATACCGAGATAGCCGTGAGTGGTTCTTTGTGCTTTAAGGTGCCATACTTACCTGGAATCTGCAAAATTGCATATATCAGATTCTGCTTATTGGATTTTTGTAATTATGGTTTCAAATTACTTACTACATTTTACTCAATTGCTCTAAATTGGATTGAGATTTTTCTTGTGTTGTGCTTTCAATTTTTTGCTGTTTAAGCAGTGCATAAATATTTTGCACATTGCCTCTAAGACAAGCCTGCCTGCTTTTGTGTCTAGCAACCATAGGGTTAAGCTGATGTGAATTTTGTGACTTTTTGTGGTTCATCCTGACTAGGATTGTGGCTGTTGCTAACCCAATTTTTCACTCTGAGTATGACGACAAAAGTGAGGCCAATGATTCATGTGCAGAGAGGGCTGGCACAAAGAAGCATTGGGGTGAGACAACCATTAGGGGAGATCATTACAGCACTTGAAAGATAGACCATGGTTGCATCAGATATCAAAGAGATGCAGCAAAAGATGATAAGGATAACCATGGATACAAAAATATGACAAAGGTATATACAATGCTTTTTAAGCCTTTGGGCACTTTGGCCATTGCCAGTCTCCTTTATGGTGTAGTGTTACATTATTTTTGTAGATGCGCCTAATATAATACTACACCATAAAGGCTTCCAATGAATGCTCCTACACCAACCAAATACAATTTTTATTTGTGATCTACTGTGCCTTACACCCATCAGTTATGGGTATAACTTTCTACTAGATGTTTTAAGACAAGCATGTACTGTTAATCAACATGCTTCCTATTCCCTACTTAATTGGCCTGGCCAATGAACTTCCTTCCGGCCACTGAAGGTGGCGTGTACAAATTTATAATGGGTGTACTTGGGCATAAAGATGTGTGAACTTTTATGAATGCTATGAATAGTTAGGTGAACCTGATAGTGACACTTTCTATCTACTTGACTCATATGATTCAAACTTTGAGTACAATTTGGCTGACATTGAGGCTGAAATCTTAGTTCTACTTTCAAATGTAAATATTTTAGTTAATAATTATTCACGGCTGGAACACCATCCTCTATCATTCTAAAAGTGGACCTGGGCAATTCAAACCTTCACCAAATGGTTGAAGAGGCCACATAATAAATACCACATAATTTAGATTGTGTTTCTGATCATAGCATGAATATCAGCTGTTTGTTCCCAATAATTTGTTTTAACAACTAACAATTACTTTGGCACTTCTTCCAAAGGGCTACAGAGTCAATCATGTTAGTTAAAAACAATGTACAAAAAAGAGTGAGCTTGACAAAATCCTAATCTACAGGTTTTGGCTAATCATTCTAAAACTGATATTTTAGATATAAGTACTCAGTTGCGTACCCCACTAATCAAACTAATTATCATGCATATAGCACAACTACTAGATGCATTCAAATAAAAAAAGGAAGAGACTCTCCTTTGTTTAAATTTCCGATTTGGGCAGAATTTAAATCCTTTTCTAATTCAGGAATCTTTAGTAGTGCAGTAATTAGGGGTGGGTGAGGAATTCCACTCCACCGGCAGAGTTCGGAGAGTTTTGCCCATTCTGTGGCTGTTAAATTTAGTAAAGTTAAAATCAAAGACATATCTAATAATGTTGGCTAAATGTAAGTGAAAGTACATTGTTTTTCAGAATTCTTGGTTAAAACATGTTCTGTCAAACTACATTGCACTGTTTCATAAAAACATGTAAACACATGGGGTCAGATTAAAAGCTTGACAGACAAAGTAGAGTGTTATATTTCAATACGTATGAGCCAGGCATGCTAGTTATGGTTTGTTATTCATTCTAGTTCCATTGCAACCTTGCTTTAGAACTGTATGTATCTGAATAGCCAGTTGCACTTTGTTTCTCTGAAGATCTTACTGCTCTCTGTTGCTGTGCTGCAATTTGGTATGACATCATTTAAATTACTTTAGATTCCATATTTGTTTCATAGAGTTTGTCTGGGTGGAAGAGGACATTTTGTAAGCCAACCTGATAGTATAGTGTCCACCATAATTAGAGATTACCGCTTGCCCTACAGTGATCTCTGTACCTCGACAGGAATCATTGTCATGTTGATTCCTGTCAAGGTACAAAACGTTTGATGGACAGCCATAGTCAGTTTTTACAGGAGTTCAGCAAAGTTTTACAAGGTGTTTGTTTAACTAATAATTTCTACAGGAACTAGAAGATGGACAGTTAGTCCTGGGTGTAGGGGGTAATTATTCCAGTTTTTCTGTTCCTTGTCACCAGGTTTTACCTGGCAGTGATGGACAGAAAAAAGGACATCACACAGTCCACCTTCCATATGGCGGTGAGTGTAATATCCTTCCTTCCACAGAGCCAACCGGGACACCACCTGCTGAAAGCTGGCAGTATGCCCATCTCTACTGAGGGTTTGGTGGACAGGGTACTCTGTCACTTTTGTGAAAGAATATTCTGTCCACCAAACTCTTGATCTGGCCGAACGTCTATTTTTTTGTCTTTTTCACCAAGACAACACTGTCGTGGGTTTTTAAAAACACATTGTATTAGGGTGCAGGATGCTATGAGCCCAATTCAAAAAGATAAACTTACACTTTTGTGTAAGTTTAGAACTTTTCTGGAGTTCACAAGGGTAAACTTAGACCAAAAGTCTAACTTTACTACTTTTCGGTATTCACAAAGGTGAACTTAAAACAAACGTCTAACTTTACTACTTTTCTGAATTCAGAAAGGTAAACTAGACCAAAAGTCCAACTTTACTAGTAGTAACTTACCTTTCTGAATACCAAAAAGTAGTAAAGTTAGACTTTTGGTCTAAGTTTACCTTTGTGAATACTAAAAAGAATTAAACTTACACAACATTTAATTGAGCCCAATGTTTATTGATGAAGGCCAAGCGTATTCAGATTGTCATTAGGTTGCTGGAGTATGACTGGAAACAAGACTCTTAGGGCCTGATTCACAAAGGTAAACTTACAGTTTTGTGTAAGTTTACGATTGGTAACTGTATGTTGGAAGGTGGTTTATTAGTATGTGTAGGTAGGTACCTACCACTAGTAATAAGACCACAATCATAATATAAGGCCAAGTCAAGGACTCAATAAATTATTCCTTTGCTGAACCCTTGGTAGCTGGGTGCTAGCAGGAAGGCTTAACTTAGGAGACCAGTGTGTAAAGCATTTAAAAACACCAACCCTATAAATAATTAAGGCAAAAACCAATGGCAATTTATAAAAATCAGTAATATTTTTGGGATACAAATGACAACAAAACAACAAAGAGCCAATTTAGGGAAATAGAGATATGATTTTTCAAATATTGAAAGCAAAACTATTGCTTAAAATCAAATAGCGCTCAAAGAGTCAAAAAATGTCTAGTTGTACCATGACAAAGCCAAGAGTCCAGGCTACCCGCAATGTAATTTTTACAATTACTTCCAGAAGTATTTCTAGATGTAGGAAAGTGGTTCACAGCAGCAGCCAAGTGTTTAGAAGCTCTGCTTTGCCACTTGGGGTCTGGGATACAACTCTGATAATGCATCTGGTCAATTCAAGCAAAATCCAGGTGACGTTTGTGAGTTAGAGTTGTCCTCGTTGTTGATGTTGCAGGTAGCCCTTCCAGCACTTCTATACCTGTTGCTGATCAGGGAGTCCACTTATCCTCTACGACAGACAAAGTCCTTTAGCTGTGAAGCCTTGTGTGTGCAGCAGGTGCAGTCCCAATGAGTACAATCCTCTCTTTTGCAGTCCAAGGGTCTAGCAGGGTGTCCTTCTTGTCTAGACATTTCTTGTGGCTCTTTGAGGGTCCACAACACCAAGCAAAGGTTCCAGAATCTCTCTCTGGGTTGCTCCTTGGGAAGTTAGAATTACAAGACTTACAATGTACCTGGCCAAATCCTTGAAAATCCGCTGAACGCTGTCCAGCTGGTGTCTTCTTGGTGGAGATGATGCATTGGAGCTCTTTTAATTTGTTGCTTTAAGGGAGTCCACTCCCTCAGCTTTCAGAGCAAGGCAAAGTTATTTTTGAGCTGAAGACAAAGTGTGCAGCAAGTATAGTCATTCAGCGAGCAATCCTCTTGGTGCAGGTCAAGGTTCAAGCAGGGCAGTCCTTCTCCTTCTTGTAGTTTCAGTAATGGATCTGAGTTGCTGGGCAGCTCTCCTATATTTATCCAGTCTTCTTGAGTAACAAGCAGGGGGCACCCCTGACCTATAGGGTACAGGATGCTACCCAAATGTATGACAGCTTCCCCAAAGTGTGGCATATTCTTGTACCAGAAAGCACTGTACTTTAAAATCCAAAACTGAGAAACTTTCTCCTTGAGGTTAGGATCTGGCAAAGCCAACCCACTGGTGTAGCCAACTTTCCCTAACACTCCTCTTACAGCCCCTCTGCTAATAAGGTTACTGGGGTCCCTCTCTGACTGGGGGTGTAGGATGTGGGGATGACCCTGGGTCCTGTTCTAACTGTCATTCCCTCTTTGAAGACCAGTTTGGCTACTCACCCCTATCCAGCCTTTTTCTCTGCAGCTGCAGATCTCCTAGCAGATGTCCTTTGTCTCTATGCAGAACACTTCACACCTCATCAGAGCAGTGTGGCTTAACCTGTCAAAGGTAGCCAATTAGGAGAGGCTGCCAAAAGGTGGATTTTGGCATATCAGAAAAAAACTTTTATAACTTCTTTTTTGTAATAGTTATAGTAAATCCAATCTTGGCAACTTGTTGAATTTAGTCTTTCATTTTATTACTTTGAAGTGTATTTTTTACTCACTCCTGTCAATAGTTATACTTTATTAAACTATTCCCATGTTAGTCTATAAAGAAAATGAGATACAATGGGGAAAAATCTAATTTGCAGTTCTTCCCCTCACCAGGACTTATAAAATATCTCTGAAAATGTCCTTACTTATATTTACATGGCCCCATACTCTGGGGGCACATAGGGTATACCATTGAGGTGATTTGTATGTCAACATAATGCAGATTATGACTTTGGAAGTACCTTTACTTCTGAAGTCGAACTGCATACAATATTATTTTAAAAGCTGGTTTGTTTTTATAATGACATCAGGCAACACAGCAGTGCACACATAAGTGTGTTACATCTGCTGGGCCTTTAAACCTACCCCTACCATAAACTTTGAACCTAAAGGTAGGTTGTCAGTACCAATTTTATTTATTATTAATTACCATGTCCTTTTAATCACAGCATAGGCCCTTGGTCTGGTTAGCAAATCACAGAGCACAATCATTCAGAAAAACAGCAACTAGTGGTCATAATGGGCACAAAAAAGTGGGGGGACATTGAAAAAAACCCTGGTTTCTCACACTATTCACAAAGGGATTTATGAGTAGTTACTTTATGAGTTTGGAGACTCTACACTCGTAAAGCCCAATCTTTTTGTGTGCAGAGACTCCGCACTCGTAAATATACTACTTGTAAATCCTTTTGCGAATAGCAAACATTAGTAAACTTACACAAAACTGTGAGTTTATCTTATTGAATCAGACTCCTAATGAATATCATAGGTGAGAGATAGAGAGACTCATGTAATTGCAATGTCCTCTGACAGTCAGTGTTAATTATTCATCAGTAAGCCAATAACTTGTTTGCATGAGTAATACTACCATATGCCTTTCATTCATGAAATATCTAAACTGTCATCTGTTCTCGAAAAGAATTGCTCTTGGCTGTGTTGGTGTTGTTGAAAACAAGGTGTTGATGGACACGAAGGCCCAAAGCTACAGAAGTGTGTGAACATCTGCAGATCCTGTGTCTTGGGACAGCTTGAGTCATATCCAATTAGTATTACACACAGTATCTGTTAGTTATGCTCATATGGCTGGCACATTCTACACAGGGCCTGATTCACAAAGATAAACCAACATTTTCGTGTAAATTTACACTGGAATACTATTCACAAAGGGATTTACAGTTGTATCTTTACAAGTGCTGAGTCTCAGCTCATAAAAAGATGTATTTTCATGTGTGGAGACTCCACACTAGTGAAAATACTACTCGTAATTCCCTTCTTAAATAGCATACGATCGTAAACTTACTCAAAAGTGTAAGTTTACCTTTGTGAATCAGACCCTTTGAGTCACTTTTATTCTTACAGCCCTTGTTGCAATTCTCCATTCCTTTAAACAAATATGATAAAGACTGTCAAATGTTCCCTTGCACTCATAAACATGTCATTCGTAGCCCTTGTCTCTTCAACCCATCAATCTTTTTCTGCTTTGAAATCACAACCACTCTGAGCAGGAGGCTTTGATGAGGAAAACTGCGCTCTCACATATAGTAAGTACTTTACCACCTTGTTCTATTGATCTCTAACACCAAGATGACCACACATCAAATTCGATAGACTGTAATAATGCTCCGGCCTTTTTTCACTAGACTTCAATAAAAAACACATTAGTTTATAAACCATGGAACTGAAAGCGAGGAGGATGTGCGATGAAAGCTAAACAACCAGAAATCTAATGAGGCAAACAGTTTCATAAAGAGAGGTCACAGTTTCTCATATTATTTATGTGGAGAAGAAAATGACTCCAATAGAGTGGAGAGGGAAAATGAATACTTTTACTTCATTAAAAGCCCTGAACATTCCACTCCCTTCACGAAATATGAAGTAGCTCATATTTTTTCATTTAATTAGAGTTTTGCTTTGATTCAAATGGCAAGAGGTAGCTTCTTGGAATAAAAGATGTTTACAGCAAAAGAAAGACGCTTGAATTATGTTAGTTTTAACAAGGCAGATTGTAACAGACCTGCTTAAATATGTAGCCATAATAAAATGCCCAGACGGTTTATTTTGTTGGAACTTGAAAGAACTGTATACTAAACTAATTTGCAAAATGTTTATGAGACCTGCTACTTGCTATTTAGACTATGATTATCTTCCTAAATTGAATGAGTAGTGGTTTACAAACACATATTTCACTGGGGTGTCTATCCCATGAATTATTTTCAATTGTTCTTTGAAATTATACGATTCCAGTAAATTACGAATTGCATCAAATAGGAGGCCTCGCCCATCTCACTAGCTATTAAGATTCTCTACATTACAATTCACTTGGATTATAACCCTGCTGTCTGCAGTTCAGCATTCTCCATTGGTTAACCTGTATCCTTTACGTGAATGTAAATAAAACCGGAGCATAATAATTAATGTCAGTACCGGTTGGTGGGTAAATCTAAAACCTCTCACAAAGATAAATGTGCTTCTTAACATAGCAACACATGATTTCACTGAAACCTCACCCTGTGAACAACATAACATAGCTCATTATTTTCTTTTCGCTACAGCTAATTTAAACTCTGTTCAATTATTTTTGCAATCGCTAAAAGAGTGTTTCAGAAAAAATTTGTTTTCATGTTTAGTGTGCATGTGAACCCCCCACCCCTCCAACATCCTGGGGGCCTGCAACGGGCCCCCACATGCAGACACCGCATGTCTTTCCATGGCGGCGTTGAGGCACATCACCGCCTGCATCTTAATACAGATGGCGGTTTCTTGCAGACATCGACACCATATCAAGCCCCTTTTCCACCCGGTGTCCTGTTTGAGTGGCAGAAAACCAGCCGATGGTCTTTTCGTCCGCCGGGGTCCCCCCGCCATCGTAATATGGTGGGGGAAATGGGATGCGGGCAGTGGAAAATGTTGGGCGGATCACCACCGCAATGCGGGCGGTGGCGATCCGCCCAACATACTAATAGAGCCCCAAATGTTTGGACTGAGGGTCCAATATTTATACCTAGTGACATCCTTTGAAGTAGGAGAAACCCATCTGATTCTGGAAATTTCGCCCAGGCTCCAAGTGGTCTGGAGTGACAGAAGACTAGTGTAAAGTTCCTTTGTGACAATTCACAGTCATGTTTCTCAGGACACAGGTTACAGGTCCCAAATGGCAAGGACAAGAAAATAGCAACTTTCTAAAAGTGGCATTTTCAGAACTGTAACATAAAAACTGACTTTAACATTAACGTTGATTTTAAATTACTATTCATGGGAAAGGTAGGCCTCACAGTAGTGAGTACCACCAGTGTAAGAAATTGGGGGCTAGATGTAGGTAATTGAAATTTACCGATTCTAAAATACCGAATTTTACCTTTTCGGTATTTTAGAATCGGTAAATGCAATGTAGGTAAATATTCGGGAAGTATTACCGAATCGGTACGATTCGGTATTTACCGAATCGGTATTTACAGATTCCGTAATTGCCATTCATTCCTATGGGCCTGGAGGCCCATATGAATGATTGGCAATTACTGAATCGGTAAATACTGATTCGGTAAAATGGGGAAAACATTCAAGGGTGCCAGGGTGTCACTTTGACACCCTGTTGCACCCCTGAATCGTGCTTGTGTGCAGATGTGGCAGACATACATGCCCTAAGGGCATGTATGTCTGCCACATGGCACAGTTGAAAATGCACAGATTTGCATTTTCTAAGGTATTCTTTATTTAACACCAACTTATAGTTGGTGGTAAATAACAAATCCTAAAATGGGAAAAACACTCATTTGAGTGCTCCCTACATTGAAAATTCGGTAATTTACTGATTCGGTATTTTAATTTTAATTTATTCCTTAAAATACCGAATCGATAAATTACTGAATTTGCAATTTAGGCCACCTACATCTCAGTAGCCTAATTCCGGTCGGTAACGGCCGAAATTCGGTAATTTTGGCCGTTACCGACTGGAATTAGGCTTCCTACATCCGGCCCTGGGTTATTAATTATACAGGATGTGAGGCTTGAGCAAGTAATTGGTCAACAATTTCCCCCTACTGGGAACCAAGCACGCCACTGTAGAGCTTGACTCTCTCAGGCTACCGCAGCAGAGCAGTTCAAGGCTAAGTCATGTGGGCTAGTAATCACCATTCACTGGAACGCAATAACACTTCTCAGTAAATGATTGTCCATCAAGTGCTTTTTCTTTAGGAAAGGGAAAGTACATTTATTACAAATACACTACTAACTACTACGCATTCATTTATAATTATATAGAAAAGGCAGATAGAAAAAATCTTAGCTGACAGTTTGGAATCATATTTGACCCCTTTAGGGCCATGACCCTTAAAATCACAGTACCCTGTCCTATACCAGATAAACATCAAAATAATAGCGGGTATCACTTTAAAAAAAAAGCATATTGGCCTTATCAAAGATGATCACAACCTATAAGGTAAACTTTTGGACAGTATCAAAGATGCACCAGTAAAAAAGCAAACAAACCACATGCTAAACATCAGCAATTCCCTATAGCCAGTAATCATGTGTAAATGAAATCTTTAATATCAAGAAAACATTGTGAATAAAACATTTTAACATTGATCAAAATCAAGGTGAACCTAAAGGGTTAATAAAGCATTGAAAATAACATCATTTGTGTCTGTGTCTTTTTTATACACGTTCAGACCACATAAAATGCAACCATCAAATGAGCTCCTAGAGGGCAATGCGCACCCAGTTGTAGAGCAAAAACTCCAACCATGGAAGTGTTTTAAATATAGCAGAAAATCACGGGGAATCATACCTTTTAGAATGCCCCCAAACATACCCCCCACAACACTTCTGAAACTCATTGGTGTGGACATCGCCCACTTGGGGGCACCATAAGAACCATAAATATGCAAATAAAGCCCTATAGGACATCATTGGGTGCTCCCTCTGTGGAGAGCAATGAAAATTAATTAAGCTTCTTCAGTCATATTCCTTTATGTGATGTTCTGTTAAG